>NC_138661.1:21447790-22047790 GCF_964273445.1 Streptopelia decaocto
TTGTATTTGTTTGACAGTGAAGCCCATATGCATCATGTGGTTTTATTTCTTTGAAAATTTGTTTTGAGAACTGAAAAGCATCATAAGGCAATGGTAATTCTGGGGAAAATTTTCAGAAAAAGCATTGTATTCCTTTCATTAGCTGTCACTTATAATATTGCTGAACCAGCTTCCACATCCTCTATTAACCAGGGGTTCATGTAAATTGGGGAAATTCTTAATGAATAGCCACTGCATCTGTCACTAAAACTATCGGCTTTATCCTGGATAACACCTTTCAATAACACCAGCTACTCTGAGCTATCAGAGCGCCTTCATCTGTGTGACAGAGGAATTGTGCTGGGAGGAAAGAAGCAATGGAGGGCTCACAGAATGGCACTGAAGAGATGATTCACTTTGGTTTTGAATTGTGTTTTGTCTTTGAATCAGCAGGGCATACAGGTGGTTGTTTGGAAAAGTTATATTTTTAAGGTATGTTGGTCTACAGGACAGCTGATCTGCAGCACTTTTCTATGTTCCCAGTTTTCAGTATTTATGATTTAACCTGATCCAGCCCACAAGTCTGCAGCAAGCTTGCTTTCATTGCTGTCTGGATGAAAGTTCTCTTTTTCTGATGCTTTCAGCCTTGAGAGAGCTCCCAGGTGGCTTTAAAGCTTTTATAGCTCCCTGTCATTAATTGTAATTGATTAGCTTTCTTCTTCTGACACATTCCTGATCAGCTCCAGCACATCTTCACATCTTTCTTTCTCTTATGCAAAGACTTTTTTTTTTCCTTATCTCTGTTAGAAATCACAAGTGGCAGGTGTGGGAGTAAAGAGTTTCCTTGATGAACTCTCAAGCTTTTCTATTGCTACCTAAAGCTCCTGGCCTTTTAGAAGGCTTGTTTTCTATGCCTATCTTTCCATCTCCTTTTTTCACCAGTCTGCTCCTTAGGACCACAATGCAATTTTATTAATTATAGTAAAATTCATAAACACACTTCTAGTATTTATCGTCACCTTCTCACAATCTTCTTTTCACTAGCTCCCTTTGCTTTCTTCAGTTACAGTGTTTGGAGTCTTCCCCGTTTCAGGGCAATGGTTTGATAATATTTCAGTCACCCAAGGTATCATCAAAAATTAGCCCTGTAGTTTTCACTTCATTGTTAAGAAAACCTTTCCGTGTTCTGCCTCTGAAAATTCCATTTTCTAAATATCACAATGAGAGAGGACCTGGATTCTACTCAAATCCAAGTCATTACTTTTTACCTACTTAAAATTACTCATTTGAATTCCCAATGGGTGAAGCGAATCCCCATCCCTCATTCTGAACAGTGGTCTTAATGATCAACCTAGATAAAATAGCTACTCATTTAGAACACTATTGAAAATCTGGAACATTTTATTTCTCCTGTATCTACCTCAGTAATGGTTAATTTCAGACCCATCAGAGACTATAATTCATAAGGAAATGAACTGTTGCTCACAGTCTGCACACTATAAACCAGTTATGTTGCAATTGTCTCCCCTCTGCTGCTTTTGTTCAGGAAAATGTCTCAGTGGGGCTGCTCCCAAAATAAGCATTCCTCTGATACAGAAGGAAGCGCAAACCTAGACCTTTCATTAGGCAATAGTGTAGATGTACGTAGTATAATTTCTCAAGATGAGAAGTTCTAGATAGATGTCAATAGTAAAAACAACATTGTTGACAATCCAGCTGATCATGCTAGTGATATGCTCAAGTAGTGAATGCCATTTATTACCAGAATTTGAAATATTTATGACAAAATCACAAAAGAGATTTCTTGTTCTCTGCTTCTTTTAATTTTAAATGTTATTCAAGGCATTCAGAAAGGGCTTTGTTAGAGAATAAAAAGTTTGAAGTGTACAAAGCAGGTACAAGAAGGTGTGGTCTTCCTATGATTTTTGTTTGTTAGCTCTAAACTTACTCAAGCAAAACACCAGAGCCAAAGACAGTGTTGATATTTCAGCATCCCAGTCCTGTTTAGATCCCCACAATATTGCATACATAGGACATCCACTCCCTGAGAACTTTCATTGACTTTGTCTTGATCTACAGCAAGCCTTTTATCATTCTTAGACACCTCCTGATTAAGCATCTTGTCTAAAGTTGGAATAATATTTCATAGATTTTTAATCCCAGAAACCCATGTGAGCAGTGTGAATCTGAGGAAGCCAAACACCAGACATCCCAAAAGCCCAGAACTTCCCCCTTGCTCTCACCAGGAAAGGCTGCTAGACCAATTATATCCAGGTGATGCTAATATATGCAGAGTGAATCATGTTCATGGAGAATTTTGGTCTTTATGAGCATTAAAAACAATGAAGCTTAGCTACAAGAACATTATTGCTTTGTTGAGAGCTAAAAGACATAATGGTAGACACCACCTGCAAACAAAAGATTGTCATGTTGAGAAAAACCCCTCACCATGAGTCCCTTGCTTGAGAGTATTTCTGAATCATGCCAGTTCCTTGCTCTTTACAATGTAATGGAAATCGTAATTTCTACTGCCACTTTACATATGCTTTCTCTCATCTGGAGTAATTTTTAACAAACAGATTTCCTCAGTCTTGTCTCTTTTGAAATAAAGAAGGAAAGAAGAACAAATATCCTTTGTCCACCCCCCAAGGATATTTATCTTTGTTAACACAATCTTACATTGTCCCCTTGAATAACTTAAGATTTGTTTTGTTGTGCCCTGCGTGGCTTCTGTGTCCCCAGAATCCTAGGGCAATGGCAGTGCCAAGCTGGCACACTGGAGCAGAAATGTCATTTTTTAATTATGTGGTTCTGAGGGGAATCTATTATCTACTGCTGAGATGCTGAAATCAGACGATTTATCTCCAAGGCAGCTCTGTCTACAATCTAGAATATATATCTCTTGTCACTGCAGGCTACAGAACGAAAGGATGTTTTTATTTCTGGTGCCTTATGTTTATAAATTTATTCTTTTAAGCTTTGCAAGCAAGGGGCATGGTAAATAAAAGTCAAGTTCTGATGCTTCTCTGGATTCTCTTGATCTACCCAGTAGATTGCCCAAGGTCAGAAGGGATCTAGCTGCCCTTCAGTTATACACAGCCTCAAGAGCTCATGTGCCAACAGTAACTAGCTCAGGTATTATTAGTGTCTGCTCTGAGGACTCCAGGATGATGGCACTGTATGAGCGAACAGCATCGACAAATTGGCCGAGCAACCCATATACCTTAATTAATATAAATACTAACCTCTGCTTGACATTTCAGGCTAGGTGCCTAGGACAGTTTGAAAGCATCTCCATTTCTCACACACTAGGCATTTTCATTTTAATGTAAACTAATATACTTACCAGCTTATTCACAATGATTCTGAATTATTTGTGTTTCCTCCCTGAGGTATCAAAGCAAATGAAAGAGTTTAGTACATGTTCTTTTTTTATCTTCAAAATTCATTACACAAGCCACTCTGTGAAGCAGGATCAGAGCTGCCAGCAATTCATAGATAGTAACAAACAGGTATATTCCAAATGTTTTTAAAACAATCCTGCTCAGATATATTTTAAATTAATATGTATACTCTGCATCTTATAAAAGTTTACAAAAACGTTGCATGGAAGGACAGAGGGAAAGAAATATTGGAATATCCCATCAGAACTGTAATTCTTGCATTGCCCTCTAGTGCATACATGAAAACATGACACCTTTTTTTTTTTTATCTCTTCATGTTATAAATTACTAAAATGAAACCTTTAATGTCATTTGATGGTTTGCTGCATTTAATTTTGACAGAAACATTATAGACAGCTTGTTTGAAATGCATGACTAAATTGTTGCTTTCTCCAATCCCTTCTGGCAAATCTGAGAAACATCAGTTCGATTTATGTTGCTGGCAGAAATGCAGGCCACGTCTTTTCAAAACAAAATAAGGATCATTCAGAACAATCCAGACCCAAAGTGCATCATGTATAAATTAGAGGGTGCCTAAATTCTTTACTATATGAGGGCAAATAAAAGTCTTCAGGAATATGTCATTAAGCTGTATAAACATTTAAAAGTCAGCTGCCTCCCCCACATACAGAAAGATCAGCATATAGAAGAACACAGGGACATGAAGAATATTTAAAGTAGACATAAATTTTATACACCAAGATGAAAACTACTATAAAACATAGTAGAGACAAACATTTGAGAGACTATGGATACTAACAAGGCCTTTGTTACTTAAAAGTTTAGCTGCAAGCATCCCTCAGTCTCTGGCCAACCATTGGTTACTTTATGAATAAATTTAGGGACATATTCATTACATTTAGTAGAAGTAAATTAAGTACCTATTTCCTCTGGTATCATATAAATTAACACAGAAAGCCCACTTCAATTTATAATGAGTTCTAGTAAAAGAAAATATTTTACGAAATATTTAAGGAAAAAACAAATAAACGAACCAACCGTCAGGTTACAATGATAAATATTTTAGAAATGCATTTTTACCTTTGTACCTGCAAAATATGCTACTGATGCATTTTGTGTACTACAGTATAGACAATGTTTTTGCATTTGGGATGTTTAATGACCTAATATAATCACCTCTTCTTGACATAGTCCTTCAAAACATTATATTTGTAGCAGTTTTTATGTACTGGTCCACAAGATACCATTAAGTAATTTGTCAGCCCTCCACAAAGAACAGTTGTCAGGATTTCACGGTTTTTGCTTTCAAAGCCAAAGCTAGACAATAAATGCTATAAGATCTCTCTTCATTTTTCAGATGAGGAATTGCAGCTTACACTCTTGGATAAGCAAGACAGTGATGTGTTTGAGCAGTTATGCTATTCTCCCATGCAACTCTAGAGTGTACATGGGTACATATAGGGGATGTAGTTGTATCTGTACAGGTAAGAACATTTGCAGGACACCAAGAGCCTGGATAGAATCAAGATTTGAATAGCAGAGGGAAAGAAATGGGATGCTATGAAGGCACATGGTTGTAACTGCATGTGTAAGTGGGAAAGCATCTACCATACTCGTACTGTTAGTGAAAGAACTGATGCTGAAGGAGCACCTCAAGAAAATCTATGCCTGGCCTTTGTCCAGTATGATATGCAGTTTTGCCACTACCAATGTAGAGAAAAAAAATGATAAGCCACTTTAATAATCCCAAACTATATTATTGGAGCACTGTGTGACAGTACCCAATTCTAACAAATTCAATTCTATATTTGTGCAATAAACTTAATTAAAGCTTCTTTAAGCTTCATTAAGACAACTTCTGGACAACATTTGACAAGTGTTTTTGTTCTTACATTCCCATGTAATCCAGTGATCCGCATGTCCATGGGTTTACCTCATTCTTCTGTAGGAACCTGCCCCTGAAGTAACAAGAGTTCCTATCTCACTGATTTTGTCTGCCAAGGTTCTGACACACTTGCTCCTAATGTTTTGAGAGCCTTTTCTGGACTTCATAACCCAATAATTCCAAAATAATGATAGAAAGAGTAGCAGAATAATAGTTCATAATAATCATAGGATAGTAATAGTTAATTTTAAATTTAATTCTTGAAAATATGCTGGCATATTCAAAGATGTTAGACGATCATGAAAAAATAACAGAGGTTTTGATTCATTTTCCTGTTTACAGCTTTGGAACAACCCTAGCAAGAAGCCAGGAAAAAAAAAATAAATAAAGAAAAATGTCTCAGGATTGTACTGCCTGCCAAGCACAGCCCTTGTACCATTGCTGACTGTCTATGGTTTTCACTTCACAAATCTTTTCACAAATCACCTGAAAGGAACAAAATCATCATCAAGACAACATGGGACAGGCGAGGCCTTTCCTTTTCTTTTTGTGTAAAAAACCACAAATGACTGGCCTGTGAGCAATCTTTTTTGAGGTATTTTTAATTTGGTTATCGCAGAATGATTTCCTCAGGCTGACAGATAAATAACTTATTGTTTTAAAATCTTATGTTCTTTGTGCTTGCAATCTCATGCTTGAAAGCTCATGCTTACAAAACCAGACCTTAATCACACTAAACTGCCACCATACGTGTGCCCCACATTTCTCTGTGTCATTCTTAAGTCTGCCTATCTCATGTCAGGAAAGCAGGGTAAAAATAGAGAGGCACCATAGCTGGAAAATAGGCATAGCTGTAGAGCTGCTCTTTATGTGAATGGGATGCTTGGTTTCATGTCCCATTTGTGTGGTTACACCTCTTGTTTCCGTGTAACACACCACCAGCAGGAAAGATTTCCGTGATTCGAGATCTAGCTACTGTTCTTATTATTGTGTGCAGCAATTTTTCCTCTCTGCTTGAAAGGCCAGTACATTGTACCATCACTGGGGAAAATCCAGCCTTGATCTTTTTTCTGGATAATTATAGAACTTCAGTCTTCCAAATTCTGACCATCCACACCTCGTAGCTCTGCTAAATTCCTTTAAAACAGAGAGAGCTTATATCATTGAAGTGGAAACTCAGCACAGTTAGGGAACTTGACGAAAAAATCTCTAAAAATCTGATATAAAGTGTCATAGTTCAGTTATCTAAAATCAACGTATTTTGTCCTCAGAACATCCTGAAAGTTTTGAGGCCTCATGTGGCTGATTATGAATGCATTCACAACTATGGTCTCACAAAATGCCTGTGGATTTTGGTAACTCTGTTTTGTATACTTTTGTACATTTTTTTGTTTTGTTTTGTTTGTTTGTTTTTTGTGTGTCTACTGCTCTTCAGAATGTTAAGGTTTCTTTCCCTTCCATTCCAAACTAGGGCAAAGACTTGAGATACTGTTTTTGTTCTGTGAATCAAAAAGCATTCAGCCAGATTAAGGGAAAATTTTGTGACTAATTCAAGCACTTGAATTTAACGCTTCCCTAACTTAGACTTCTGGTCACCCCACCTAGAAAAGACAGGAACTTTTGGATAAACCAGAACTTCCATATACTGGAGTGATTTCAAGGGGGCCATCAAGTTCTCTTTGCTGGTCCTTGATTTCTTTCCCTATTAATGTTTCCTTTCATGTTTAATTTCAGCCTGGGATTTCATGGAGCCAAATCCAAATTTGCGAACTTTACCTGTGAGAAATTCAGAGGCCATAACTTTATTATCTGCCATGTAAAAGTAAAATGTGGCATAACAAGTATGATAATGAAAATAATGAAAATAATAATAAAGGATTTTTTTGAATCATTGTGTTTCCCTCTGAAACACCAGTTTTAATTCATCAGTATTCCCACTGATGTATATTTCCCCCAAAGTAAACTCTTGGCAAACTCTGATTTTGCTAATGTGTCTCTCATTACTGTCAAAGTGTACTTTTCTATAGCACATTCTGGGAAATTACTTTAACAATATTTTTTACTATTCTTTTATTTTAAGCAATTGACCTTATTTTGAAAACTAATGAGTCTATAGGAAAGATTGGTGGCTAAAGGACTAAAAATATTTACACATTCCGACCACTCTCTCATCTGAAATATGCATGCTGACCTTAAGCTAAGGACATGAAACAAGAACTCTGTGGTTTGCATCAGTTTAGAATATATAACCAACAGTCAGCTGTAAACACGTGTCATACATCAGCTCCTTTCTTACAAGGACCCAACAACAAAGAATTTCTTCCAGCTCTGGGATAGCTCTCAGCAGTCATGATTCATGGATCATGCTAAGGTCACAAAACTCTTCAGAAATATTGTTTGAAAATAATCAAAAAAAAGTCAAGAAAGGCAGGATGCTTTTCATCAATCTCCACATCAGTGTGTGATCACAAAGGGATGCTTTGATGAAGTGACTTCATGTATTTGCCTATTCTTATACCATATGCCCACGAGATGATTCTCATGCAAAGCAGGTCCATGCACCATAAGACTAAAGTTAGTCCTTGAACTATGTGTAATGTGGAGTAATGTGGCATTGGTTAATGTGATATTGTTGTGCCAATCATCCCCAGCTTGATAAATTTGACCCTAAAACCTTCCTATTTGGCTCCACTCAGAAAAAATTTAGGTGATAGGTGTCTCTAGGTACTAATATACTTGTAAGATAAAATGAAAGGATTACATCACTAATGCAATGTGAAAAACAAAAGGGAAAAAAAAAAAAGAAATGTGATATACATTGTCCATGGCTCAGTGCCCTACCTCTTATTCACTAAATGCTGCTCTGTACCAAATGTGCAGTGAAGTCAGTAACAAATGGAATCACAGAAAGAAGGAAAATATAAACAGAAAGCTTTATGGCAGTGATTGATTCTAGCTTTGTTAACCAAAATCAAACGGGCTTGGTATGAGATTGACCTTAAACTAGGATTTCCTTTTTATCCTTTTGAATAAATACCCATCCTGGAATGATCAAAGATTCCTGAAATTCTCAGTTGAACATGTTGCAAAACATGTTCCTGCTGAGATCATTCTTGACCAAAGCTAATTAAAAGATAAAAAAATGTGAGAAATGTAGCTACAGTGCACAGAACGTCAGACAATAAAAAAAATATATGGTACAGACATTAGCTTTCACGCATATTTTCTAAGCGCTGGTATCTGAATCTAAGAGAGTAAGGAGAAAGGCTAGACACAAATGAATTAATATTCCCAAAAAAGGGTTGCTTGCTGTGTTTACAGTGAGAGTTAGGTCCTCACAAACATCAGGATGAGCCATACGGCATTGCACTAGCTGAAAAACCTGATCCTAATCTAATCCTAGGTGTTTACATGTCAGACTTTGTGGATATAAGGAAGAAATAAAAAAAGCCTGAAAACAAACAAATATGAGTCAGTCCATGTCTGTGAAGTTGTTCATGATTTGCACTGGAACAAGGAAGACAGGAAATTGCCATGTAGCCTTTGTTTACTATGTACTCTTTATCTTCTGTGTAAAATTCGAATCCCAATTTTGCTTTCAGTCTTGGACAAACTCACCTGCTCAAGTAAGTTATTTCATCTGTCAAACTCCTACACACTATCGGTGACATCTAATTATTCCAGTCTTGAAAGGATGATGGCAAAACAAAAGAGAGCACAGGTCATGCAGAAAAGGATTTAATTGCATTTGAGATCATCTTTTGTTCTATTTCTCTCATCCTAAGAACCCGACAATTACACACTTATTAGTATATAAAGGTATCATAGAGGTATCATACAGTCCTGACAGCACACCCCTGTCAGGTCAAAATAATAATAATAATAATAATAATAATAATAATAATAATAATAATAATAACAATCATAATAATAATAATATTATTATTATTATCATTTATTTTATTTTTTAGCAGTCATTCAGTAGATTCCAAAATAAAAGATGAAGGAATGAAAGATTATGCTAAGATATACATAGGTTTAACTCTGGATAAAAGGGTAGCATAAGCTTGCTGTACTGACACATAATACACTGTCAATGCTAAGACAGTGGCACGTTTGGAACTCAGGATAAGTGATCACAAAGTAACAGGTGTCAATTTGAATACGATGTGCTGTGTAAATATCCCCTAAATTTGAAAAAAAAAAGCCTTGCAGAGGTTGGGTTGATTTGTATTCTCAGTGAGTAAAAAAAACATGTGTAGGTTTTTAGTAGGTTTTGGGATGTTTGATTGTGTTTTGTTTTCTTTCTTTAACCCAGAAAGTTTTGTGATATTTCTATTAAAAAGGCAAGAACAGCTGTACCTCCATTGTTTCTCAAAGACACTTGTCCAAGCTCTTTATAAAAATCTCCAAGCGAGGTTCCATGTCCTCTACAGACAATATGTTCCAGTGTTTCAAAATTTATACTGTCCCTCTCTGAACTTCAGGTTTCTTATATGAAATGTATTCTCTTATCCATTGTAACTATAAAAAGCCTCTAATTTATTTATGTTTTTCATCCATTCTTAACCCATATATTTTTCAATCTCCACTTGTATCTTCTATTCATAATTCAAACTAGGCAGGATCCTCCAATTTTCTGTGTAGGGCCTGTTTTCTAAACTTCTAATTCTTCCCGGTTTTGCTAATTATTTTCTCCTGATCCACAGTATAGTGTCCGGCACTCCAGTTGGGGCATGAGCCCCTTAGGAGGTAGGACTGGTTGGCTCAATCTCTGCTTTTAGCAGACCTCCAAAGATTATCTAATCCAAGTTCGCATGCTAAAGGGAGCCATGATAAGATTATATAGCACCTTGTCTAATCACATCTTGAAAACTCCCAGCGATAAGAGTCCAGTGGGCCTGTAATTTCCTGTAGTTTTTTGGATCCTATTTTGGGCCCTTCTTTTATGTGGGTATAGCATGTGCCCTCTCCCAGTCATCAAGGGATATGCCCTGATCTCCATGGTATCTCAAAAATTATAGAAATAGAATTAGGAACCTAAGAAATATTGACACGAAAAGACGTAAAGCCTAAGAAAGAAAGAGGAGAATAAAAAGACAGCAAGTGAAAAAGGTCAAGGACCGGCCCATTCCAGGAGCAGTGGAGAACAGCATTCCCTTGCCTGAAGGACAGCTGCTTGTGTGGCAGGGACTGAGCAGGTGTTTGCATTGAGGGTTGATGAGCAGAATAATGTTCAGCTTAGAAGAGTCTTAGTCCTAACAATTCACTATGTTTTTTAATAGCTAAATGGTTGCTCTCCTTGCTTACATGGTGTATATTCTGCCCACACAACCCATCCGTGCACAGATGCTCAAGCAAAAGCCACCAACTAGAGGAAAGTTCACAGTTCCAGCTCCCCACATGTGTCCCTGCCAATCACATCCTGGGATGCTGCTTTAGTGCCATGCCATATAACCATGAGGTTTGAAGGCTTCCACTTATTGTGAGCCTAACTAGAGTACTAGTTCGTAGAAAGAACTCCAAACTCATGGCTGAGATGCATCAAGGACAACCTGGTCCTAAGGACATTTGACCCTGAAGGCATTTCAGAGAGGTGACAGCAAGGGCAGGGGCTCGGTGTTGCGAGTGACGGTTGTCCCTGGCCACCTCTCAAGAGGTGGCCCAGCAGTTTGTCACTGCAAGGTACACCCACTGTATCAAAAGGAAATGAGGAAATTTGAGACTGATTATATTAGCCTTAAGAAATGGCACTCTCCACTACCTCAGCTTCCCAGATATGACACCATTTTTTAAAATGTCACCACTCTTGGCAGTTTAAAAACATCCCAACACAGCAATCCTCTCCTGGTAGAGCATAGCTCACAGATTCAAACTTCATCCATATTACATGAGGTACACTTGACAAATTGTCAGTTTCAACGCTTTCCCAGCTTCATCCTTGAAAAGTCATTTGTATGTTCTTCCTGACCTCACAGCCTCAGCCCCAATAGCTTGAGCCTAAGCCTGCACCAAATGATAGGTTTATTTATTTCTTTCCTACCATTCCTGCCTGACATGTCCCTCAGATGGTCCATATTGTGCACCCATCTGCAGTTCATGGTCAGCCCACTCAGGGTTTGGAAGAATCTAAACACATATAATCTGGCATGACAGAACAGGATGGCTGTTCCCGCCTTCTTCACGCAGGGCAAATTAAAGATGTAGGGCTTAGCACAAAATGGTACCTCTTCCATAGGCTGTCTGGAAAATCTTTACCTGGGGTACAGATTTGCTAAAAATCTTTACCTGGGGTACAGATTTGCTAAAACTGAAACTATAAAAACTGGCAGATTAATACATTATTTGGCTGGGAACAGGAATAACTGAGGGGTACACAAAGGTTTTATATGCAGCAATTGCTTGTACTAGAAGCAAGAGCGAAGGACAAAGTTAAAGACACTGTTGGACCTTAAGGCACCAGCTGCACATTGTTTTGTGCCTTTTTTAACCCTTCTTCTGAATTAGGCTGAATTAATCCTTCTTTGAATTTTCACTGAATTTCTCTGAAAATTCACACCCTGGAAAAAAGGAAAGTTCTCAGAATTTTATAATTCCCAACACAAGAATGTCCACAAGTTCCATTTGCATATTTCATAGCAACCTATCTGTACCACGAATTGCTTCTTACTGTTTGAAAGGTGTCCCTAAGAATTTGTTTGTCTTAAATGTGTAACAGCAGCTTTTGACTTTTTCACAATCTCCATGTAGTTCCTGGACAGTGAATCTTTTACCACTCGATACTTTTGACAAATATGTAGATACAGATAAAATTTCTAGAAGTTCAGTATTCCTTTTCTTCAATATTCACATCTACTTATTTTGTTTCTGTAAACATCCCATACCAATTAACTACCTAGCCAGGTAATAAAATATAAAATGTAAAAAAAAAAAAAAAATTCCCATGACTACTTTTAAGCATCTAAGCAGATATTTATGGCAATAATCCCTAGCCTGTGACGAGTTTATGAAATATGAAAGGTGAGCAATTATTTTCTTTCTAAATGTTAATTTTAGTCATCTCATCATGTTGCATTTAAGATCATTAATTAAATATAAGCATCTTTTGCTGTCTTACTACATTTTGTACCAAAATTAATACAGGTTCAGTGAAGTGGAATAATTGTGGAAGGGCCAAATTATCGAAACTAATTATCGAGGACACACTTATTGAGAATAAAGTTATATCCACATCTTCAGCATATAAGGCAGCTGCTAGGCAGGTAAGGAATCTGCTCTGCATGGTTGCCCACCCCAACCTGGCCTACATTCTTGGATGGCAACGCATGGAGGAGGCCCAGTGTGTTGGCAGTAAGAGGTACAGGGGAGTGGAGTGCTGTGGAGATACTGCAGCCAGGCCCTGAGTATAAGGCAAGTAGGGGAATCAGATGGTTAAATTAAAAAAAGATAAATGTTCTATTCCATCCAAAATGCTAGTTTTGAGACAGCAGATGTGCTGAAATTTGTCCTGTGGATGAACTTTGCTCATTATAATATCATATAATATATCACAAAACACCTTTCCACCTCAAAAGACATATACCTCCATCAAGCCCCTATGAGCAAGTGCAGTGAAGTTTTTACCTTAAAAATCTAAGTGGGAGTTTTTATACCAATCAATAACAAAAGTATGTATGATTAGGGCAACAAAGATGATTAAGGGAGTGGAGCATCTCCCTTATGAGGAAAGGCTGAGGGAGCTGGGTCTCTTTAGCTTGGAGGAGACTGAGGAGTGACCCCATTAATGTTTACAAATATATAAAGGGTGAGTGTCACAAGGATGGAGCCAGGCTCTTCTCAGTGACAACCAGTGATAGGACAAGGGCTAATGGGTTCAAACTGGAACACAAGAGGTTCCACTTAAATTTGAGAAGAAACTTCTTCTCAGTAAGGGTAACAGAGCACTGGAACAGGCTGCCCAGGGACGTTGTGGAGTCTCCTTCTCTGGAGACATTCAAAACCCGCCTGGACACCTTCCTGTGTAACCTCATCTCGGTGTTCCTGCTCCAGCAGGGGGATTGGACTAGATGATCTTTCGAGGTCCCTTTCAATCCCTAACATTCTGCGATTCTGTGACTATAGTTACTCAAACTCCACCTAAATGTAGAAGATAGTATAAAATACCCTAATGCTACGGGAAAGTTAGGGAGGACACCACACTTTTGGGTAAGATTTGCGCGCTTGGTTATACCAAGCGTTTCTCCAGGACACTTAGACTTCAAGCTTCTGTTTGTAATCACATTAGTAGCACAATATATTCATCTTAGAATTTATATATATTTGGTACCGATACGTATTTTTTGCAACTAAAGTGTGTTTTTGCAGACAGTGTATTTTATGAATGATAATCTAAAAGAACTTGTACCTGTTGCTGTAATAAACCTCATTAGTCATGAGAATTTCTCATTGCATGCAGTCAGACTTATAGTATTTATTATACTATTTGTGAACCTGTGCAAGTACGTAAATTCAATGGTCACGACTTGACCCTGCACTATTAATGAATCGGTAAATCATGTGAAATCAACATAATGTTGGACTGGCTGTTGAGCATGACTGGACTTTATAGTGTCAACTTGAGGCCATTTGATGTAACTGGGCATCACTCAGGGGTTCAGCTCAGCTGCACCCACCATCACCATGAGATACTGAGGACAAGCTGGAACGCAAGGGAGCTTAACTTTAGCTGAACTAACCCACTTAACACATGTAGTTCATCAGAAAAATATGTGAGTTTTAAAGGTGAATTATAGAGGTATGTTTATTAGAATCCACGTTAAATTGGAGACTGTCTTTACCATTTAGAACAGAATATTAAATGCTTTATCTACACGCTTCATACAGATTTTGTATATGTATCAACTAGCACAAATAGTTCGAGAGGAAAAGCAAAAACAAATTGTTAGAGACTATTTTTTTCATTTGTACAGACTCATTTACAGATGGTTATGAGACTTATACTTTTTGTCCTTTTTTCCAATTACACTCTAACACTCTGCAGAGATATGCCAGTTTCCATTCCTGTTTAGATGTGTAAATTGGGACAAATATTTTATAAAAATAAAAGAATTTAATATAATTTTATTCTTATCAACTGCATTTATGAGGGGGTTTTTTCTGTTCTTATCTGATCTGTTCCTGTCCTTCTGCAGCAATACAGGGTGTCAGTCTTTTTTTCACTTTTATTTGTGTTTGTGGAAAGATCAGCAGATTTATTGGGTTTTTTTCAGTTACAAGAGAGTTTGTTATACAAATGAATACCAAGTAACACTTGCTATAAGAATTCAGTTCATTCAATTTGCCTCCAAATTCAAAGTTACATGTAGAATTAGGTTATGGTTTCTTACCACTACTTTACTGAGATTTATGACATGGGCAGTCTGTTAAACAGCGCAATCTGTGCTTATGTAAACAGCCAAGCCATCTTTATGGAATCAAAGATAATTTCCTTGTCTTGCCTATACCTAGCAGGATGATACTCAATACTGAAATGTCTTGGACTAGTCTTCCTGGTAAGGAGACTAGAGCATACACCTAAGAGAGGCAAAACTTGTTTTATTGTGTACCTAATCTGAATACCTATGGTGCTAGGACCCTAGGATGTATCACAGAAAACTCCAACCAGATAAGAAAGTATGCAGCCTTTAAAAGGCTTACCCCCTGTAGCTTGATATATTCATATTTATCTATTTGTAATTAATGCAAAATGATTAGACACAACATAAGTTTTTCCTCCTTGAGCAAGTGAGGAAACTATGTAATAAAATATTTTTTAAAATAACAGTTATTTTTGCTTTGCCATGGCAAACACTTTCCCAAGTTTCATAGCACTGACCTATCTCCCTAGTCCATAATCACTAGTCCATCTATCTGAGACGATCAATTTGTAAAACTACAAAGTCTGTGGCACAAAGCTGTTTTTTTCCGAGTCAGCTCCTAGAAGCAGGGATGTGTGCACATGCGTATTTATATACTTCCCATAGTTTATTGTTGCTATATTACTTGCTTTGTAGGCTTGAAATAAGTTTTCTTCCCCTTCAATAAAAACATGGAGTTTTGAGGAAATATCAGTTTAGCAAACTATTTCCATGTTCTCATTTTGCTGTGATTTGCAGATGTATACTAAGCTGACATCTTCCCTTGGAATTGTTACTAGTGACAAGATAAATCAGTCTTTCTACATCTTCCTCCAATATTGTCATTTCATGCTTGAAGAAGCATTGTGTCACTATATGCTCCATTTTTAGTTTTCTTATTAGCACAAGTATAACCTCAAGATTAAAAAAATTACCTGTAATTTATCCCTATTTGTTTTCTAAATCTTCTTTAACACTGAAACCAAAAATTCACATATATGTTTGAGTCAGCCTCAAGAGCCAAAGGTCAAGTTGCTTATGTGTAAAGGTGGACATAGAGAATTCTTGGTTTTTCTTGCCTATAATATCATGGTCTTCTGGCTTTGAGATTTTCCTTAGCTCCAAGACTTGCCTGCCAGCACCCCAACCCTAAGTTTCCACCACAGAAAGCTTTGTACTGTCAAATCCTAAATGTTATAATTTAAATTATGGAATCTCTGAATACAGGTCAAGGAAAAGTTACTGAGACACTGAAATAGTGGCCAAAATAAGGACTGTGGGTGTTTGTTAGAAGAAACAGATTTAATATGTGCTGGGTTTTCATTTACATACCTTACCATGATTTGAAACCTCCAAATAATTTCTGAAACTCAGTCAGTTTTTAAGATCTTCAGCCCCAATCCACATCTTTTTCACTCTTTGTTATTACATGTTATGATAATGATGGTCTCATAAAGCTGTAGATACGTGAAGATAGAATTTGCCTTACGTATAGCCCTGGTAGAAATGAGAAGCTTGTTCAGCAGAAAGACAAGCATTAGCCAGCACTACTTATAACAGAAAAGAAGAAATACTTCTCCATGCCATGCCAAACTACACCACTGTTTTCACTGCCAGTTATATTCCCACCTCCTGTGGTGAAATCAATCTCTATGCACTAATTAAGTTCATTAATGTCCTCCTCATTGCACTACCAAGGCCACTGACTCTTGAATGAGTGTCCCAAGGAGGTCTCAATCCACAGATGTCTACCCAGCTACATAATTAGAAGAGTTTCAGATGCATCTGGATACCAGAGGTAGGATTTCACCTATCAGAAGCCATTCCCTGACCAGGTTTTGTGCATCTTACACAGATTGGAAATAAAAAAAAATATAAATCTCTCTCTGTATCATATGCCACTTACAATGTGTTTAGAATGTTCTTGGAGACTTTATTGCTTTTTGCTATTCTTTTGTGAAGAAATGAAGACAGATGAACTGATGGGATTAAATCTCAGGAAATACAGTTTGTATTTCTGACTTGTCCAGGTTTTTGTTTGTTTGTTTTTCTTAATAAAATGGATATAATATTCCATATGTCATCTACAAGGAGTTTTAATTAGACTAATTTATTAGTATTTATGTGTGCTTCAACATTTTTGCATTAATGACACTATACAATAATTATAATATCTTATCCTTATGTAGTGCATTCCAATTATTCTATCACTCCAACATGGATTTGTATTTTATCTGAATATCTTCTTTACCATTTACTTTCAGCACTGATCAGTAAAACCCCTTGGAACAGACTTCTGTGTTATTTAAGTGATATCAAACTCTTTGTATGTCATACATGAAGCATCAGTCATCATTATAAACTTTTATAAGTGTAATATTTTTTATAGGAACTAAATAAATAAAAGTCATGGGTCAGGTTTTCAGAACTGACTTATACATGTGTACTTCCTTAAACCAACAAGTATACTTGTACAGTAGGGACCTGCCCCCTTAGAAGTTGCTTAAAAATTACTCTGTGTATTCATTTGACATCTACACAAATACTGTGGCAATGACACAGGCAGGCAGCTAGGAAAATAGTTCTCTGTAGTACTATCACAACTGTAGATTTCCTCTCCTTTCATAGGACAAAGTTAATTCCCTGCTCAAAAATGGAACTGTTTTCTACCTGTCAGTAATATTCAAATTTTCCTCTATTTTGCTTAAAAGAAAATATGTATTTGTAAAACACACAATATATAAAATTAACATGCTACATTTTCATTCGTATTACCCATGTAAAAAGACAAAAATATTATCTCCCTCCAATTTCCCTACTACCTTCTAATTTCACAGCCCTAGAGCCTTCCAGATGTCAGTCCAGAGCTGTCCACACTAGAAACAAGTGCAATAAGTGAAAGAAGGGGAAGGGTTTTGATTAAATGTCCTTTTTTGCTGGACTGAAAGATCTGGCATAGTCACCAATTTTATAGCAAGGAAGAAGCAAGAGTGTAATTTCATGAGAGACATGTATCTTGACCACAGTGCCACATCAAGTCACAGTCTTGGTGGTGTTGTTTAGCAGTTTCCTGTTACTCCACCTACAAATTAATAAAATATTCCCATAAAATCTGACCAATAACCCCTCTCTCCTTCAATTTTGTTTACACATATGCAACTGAGATCCCTGTCATCCAATTAAATATGCTACATCAATCAATGGTATGTTTTGCAGATTGAGCTAACCTGAACTACAAGGCAAACCATAACTCACTATATGTGAAGTGAATTGTATCAGTGTCCACATGACCTACTGCACTTTTATTGCTTAAGAATGTAGGGAAAAAACTGGAGGTTTTTTTGTTTTGTTTTGTTTTAGCTAATAACCTACTTCTACTAGCACATTTATTTAACAAAGGGACGTGAAAAGCAAGGAAATCTGTTCTATAATCACTATTATTCAAATATTTCTCTTTGGGAACTCCTTTATATCCCTGGAAGATTATCACCATTATGATGTGTTTGCACTTAATTATCCTTGTGAATAATTCTTTGATATTCAGTACTGTTTCTTCCACTAAAGCAAAATCTCTGATGAGTTTCACAATATCAATAAATGGCCTTTGAGCTGCAATCCAGATTGCTTCACACAGACTGTCTGAGTAAATTTTGAAACAACTATCTACATGGCACTTGCTTTTTAGGAATGGGCAGCTGCACTGAGTTAAGGGTTTCTCTAACTCAGGATCTTGCCTTAGCAAATTCTGGAGGTAAAACCCTACTCCCTTCTTTGCAGCTTCTAAGAGATAAAAAATCCTGAATATCAGAAATTATAGTCAGATGATTAGATAGTGACATGATTCCAGAAAGCATTAAAGAATGGAAAGTACTGGAAGGAGTGGGACAGGAAAAGATGGAAAAAGGACAGGGGTCAGTCCTGATCAAAGGACAAGCTTGTCCATAAGAATGTAGCATAAGAAACCAGATGCATCTTCAAAGAAACTGTCTGAAATAGAGAGACTGAAAGCAGATAAATATTTTGAAAAATTAAAAATGAAGTGATGGGAAATGAGAAAGCAGAAAAGACTGTGATAGCAGGTTATGGGAATAATCAGTTTGGCTGAATTTAGACAGTAACGTATTTAAGTAAACTGCCATTGTGAAAACTGAAATCTGATCCATAAGGAGGTACTAGTTTTCTGCACTCATACAAAGTAGTATGAAATAAGTTCCCCAGGAGATGTCCCATATGCTGGATGAGAATGTGCTGTACTTTTACTGGGCATATTAAAAATTGCAGACACAAGGCCCAAGAGCTAAAAGAAAACTCTTGTTTGCCCTGGAACAGAAATAAATAAAATACCATCTCAGTTTTCCACATGAAAGTCCCTTCTGTGACAGTTTTTGGAAGGTGCATTGCAAGGTCAGTGCAATCAATATTCTCTCAAATGTACCATTAATGTTTATTTTTTATTTGCGACTGGTGACTAAAGCTTTAATGTGATTTTAATGGCATGTTGGACACACTTCAGTGTCCAGAGATGTGGCATGATATCCAGGAGTGTCATTGTCTCGATTAATTCTCAATAACGGGTATACATCATTAGGGAGATGTGAAAATGAGAGAGGTAGTGAATGAAATTTACTGGGCAGAGATGGTGATAAATAAATAAATAGGCAAGCAAATAAGTAAGTAAGTAAGTAAATAAATAAATAAATAACAGCATCTGAGGAGTCACCAATGGGTACTTCAACACCATTTTCAGTTTGATATTTTGCATTACAGCTGCTACTTTTTCCTCTATCAAAAATCCGTTGTGACTGAAAGGTTTCCCTTGTCAGCTAGTATAAGCTAAGCCCCTTCATAGTTGTAGGTGTGCAACCATACTTTATATATAAAATCCATGACCAAATTTGCTTTTAATGTGCATAATGGTAAATTTGCAACCTTAAGAAGACTCTGCATTAGCCTAATCAGGATAATGTAATAAATGACCCTTGCTGATAAGAAGTGATAGTTAATGCTTTAGTGTCTTATGTTAAGACATGACTGATAAAACATACTGTGAAGATAATCTACCTTGAGTGATACAATGCATCATAAATGTGACCCAAAAACCTCTAAATGGTGGTTGAATTCAGGTAAATTATATGCACCTATTGCTATGCCAGAACTTGAAAAACAATGCTTTAATGTATTTTTTTTCTAATCAACGTAGGAAATATGACTTGAAAGTGAAAAACAGTTTTTGTGTTCAAGACTTCTAGATAATCTTGCATTTATGAAAACATTATTTAAACAGTCAAAATTTAACAATATTTATCTTAATATAGGCAAATACATTTTTTAGATGGAAAACAAGGTAGGTTACTCTCTGTAAGAGGGGGAGATCTATCTTGGGAAACAAAGATCAGAAAGGACTTAGGGTTCATCTAGCTGCTTGACACTGTGTGAGTTTTTGGTGCAGAGATGTAATAAAAATATTAATTGACCACTCCGCTGGTCTGCATGCACATAGACACAGACGCAATAAGACAATATTAAGAGGAAATAAAAAGCTGATACTCTATTTACCCTTTTAAATACACTGTCCCTGCTCTCAAAAGTCAAGTTTTGTTTGTTTGTTTCTTTGTTTGTGGTTGGTGTGTGTGTGTGTGTGTGTGGTGGGTGTGTGTGGGTGTGTGTGTGTGTGTGTGTGTGTTCAGAACATAAGAAACACAACACTTAATTGTATGCCTTGTCTCTACTTATGCTGCCATCTGTCTGGAAAAGTATTGAGGAACAACCTGTGACACAAACTGATACAAGTTTCATTGATGGGTCTCTGTATAGTGAAATAACAAGAATTCTTTGAGATAAACATATTTTGTCCTTCTGCAATGTGTAACCTACTTTGGAAGAAATATGATAAATTGTTCCCTAAATACACAGAAGTTCAATGCTGCAGATCACAGGAAGTATGCTAAGAAAATTAAATGTCTGCCCAACTAGCAATTTGCTCAGTTTGAGGAACATCTCTAAGAACACATCAGTCAACACTTTGTTGCCAGCTTTCCACAACTATTGAAGACACTTAAGGCTAAGACTTTATAGTCATGTAGCAGATGATGCAGAGTTAATTAAATTGTTTTTGCCTCTATGTAGTAAAGGTGAATGGATGTTCTAGATAAGCTAGAAGTGCTTGTGAGTTAAAATGAAACAACAGTTTATGGTTATCCAGCATTTTTCACTTAAAAACCTTAAAATGGCTATACTAATACTAGGTTAAATCCAAAGCAAAAACTTACTTCCAGGTCCAGATTAGCTAATCTGGAGGGGAGGGGAGGAGAGGAGAGGAGTGGAGAGGAGAGGAGAGGAGAGGAGAGGAGAGGAGAGGAGAGGAGAGGAGAGGAGAGGAGAGGAGAGGAGAGGAGAGGAGAGGAGAAGTACTATAAATAAACTCTGTGACTTATTTCCCTTTTGCTGAGAGATGAAGATTGCCTGTCCAAGGATTCGATATAAATGCTGATTTTATCTAGCAACAGGCTCTTGACCTTGGTGAGGCTGACAATCACTCCAATCAAATGGGTGAAAAAAGCTCACAGATGAAAAGGCATTTCATCCACCAGAGATCAATCCTACCAAAAACGAAACATCAAAATAAATTATGCTAAGAAAGTTTTGAATTTAAAGAAAAAGAAAATATAGAGTAGTAATGAACAATTCAGATTGGTAAAGTGAGGAACTTTCCGCTCTGTGTGTCAACTTGTGTCTGAGAGTTTGGGACCCTACCTCTCCAGCCTATTTAAGTTTTAGTTATAAAGAAAATTATTTTATCAAGAAAAGATAATTCTAAACATCCATGAATGTTCTTTTTAAGAAACATAATCAAATTCTTTTTACTTATACTGCTTGTTTATTTTACTTTTGAGAAATAAATGATCTGTGAGCTAAAAATCACCTTGAAAACTTAGAGAAACTATTCTAGAAATACTGTAATGAAGTCCAGTTTTCACAGAATTTTATTTTTATGCTGTTCATATGCTGGAGTTATATTAATCAGTGTCCCTTTAAATTATAGTATTGTCCTGTCACTTGTACCAGCCAATATGAAAGGGTTTTTTATTTAAAATCACTGATGGATGATTGCTAACAAAAGCAAAATCAAGCTGCATTTTACATCATCCAAATCATCAAGTCTACAATGTCCCTGAGCCTACCACAGAGTAGACTCTGGAGAATATTCCAGGAAGACAAGTAGAGTAACTTCATCCCTTCTCAAATTGTATCTATGCTGCAAGTCTAAAGAAGCAATCACTTTACAGTTTTTCAAAAATAACACAGTGACTCTTTCTGACCAGATCTTCCAGCTTCAGCAAATCTTTTTAACTGTATAGGAAACTTTTTTACAGGCTGTACACTGTAAATAGAGGAGACAGCAAGATGCCCACATCTGTACTTGTCTGTGGTGTTAGAATTAGAAAGGCTCTTTTCTAGATACACTAGAAAATATTCATCCCCTCATATCTTACATATATTGATTTCAATGGCCATAAAGATATCTGCCCTATTCTGCTAAATACCTGCGTGCACATTTCTTATTGACACAGCTGGCCCTGAGTATGTGTGAGAGAGAGAAGCTCGTGAAGCAGCCAACAGATTTTGATGAGTGAGAGAGGAAAAATAATTCTAAGGACTTAAAGAAACAGGTATAAACTTTTTTAAATATATGCTGAACTCAAAATACATGTAACACAATAAGGAGGAAGTGAATAGATATTTAATTGCATGTTCTTCATAAAGACCTTAAAGCTCAGTCCAGTAAGAACACATATGTTGAAAGATATGTTGAAAGAGCAGATCATGGGTAAGAATACAACTTTGTATTCTTGCATCTTAGTGGTTTGCAGCTAATTAGCAAGGGATGTGGAATGAAAATGGAGTAAACTTGTACATGCACCCAATGGACTCAGCTTCACTTCTGAACTCGTTGCTTGCTTTATCCAGATGCTTGTGGAGACACATTGACTGTCCTCTACTGCTGCTACCCACACATAAGAATTACAGAGCTGAAGCATGAGTCACTGATAGCTATTACAGATTTTCTGACTTAATTGAGTTTCTATATCTTAAGTGTCTTTTGTGTCACAAAATCCACCATGTCTGTGATTTGCAGGCTCCAGCCCTTGTCTAAGTTTTGGACTGAATAAGTGAAGCATAAATGAGTTTTATTAATTAAAACCACACTCTAATTGTATAAAATCAAACTTCAGCTAATAAGCTGTGCTTAAATCACAGATTTTGAATTTGCAATCTGGAAATCTTCCACTCTTTTCCAAAAAGATTGTGAAACAAATGACAGAGGTATTCAGACCTGAGAAACATCCCATTAACCAAGATTCACCTAAGGTGGTGTGAAATACATACAACTAAAAGATTATGGTCCATGCTCACACCAGACACGTCCCAAATATTTTACACATGCTGTTCTTCCACTTTTCTCTTTTGGCCAAGTTATTTTCAATGCACAATTTTCATAAAAAATTGACACATTTAAATCTTTCCTTCTTTATCCTAGCAGCAAATTTCTGATGTACATTATGAGGAGTTTCAAAAACAGCAGGTAATTTTCATTATATGTGGACAGTCTGAATCTATGGCTAATTCATTACTAGCTCTCCTGCTCATTACTGATCCAGAAGGCTACCTAACACAGCTTCATCAAGCATTGTGTTATGCTTTGAGAAACGAACTGTACAGAAATCTCACCAGCTTTCTCTCTGAGCAAGATTTTAGTTTTTTGATTTATAGTGGTCTTGTCCAACATGTAATGGGGCAGATGCTCATCTGCCTTAGCAAAAGGCTGTTTGAAAGACTATAAAGTTGATCTATTGAAATTTAACTAGCATCACTATTAATTTTTGCCATGCTTAGTGTCACAAGTTTTAATGCCACAAATTCAATTTACAACAAACAAAACAATGTTATCAGATATTAGTATTCATTTATCCTGTCTTGTCTCCCACAATAAATCGTACTGTAGGGCCTTGAATGCTGAGAGAGAGAGAGAGCAAAACTGTTATTTAAAATATATATCTATACGCCCTTGATCTTACTCATCACAATCACTTTGGCAAAGCCTGACAATTTCAAGGCCTGGAAGTAGAAGTCTGCTTAAATAGAGAATGAATGCAGCAGGCATCTCAGCAATTCAGGCATGCCTCCCCAATTAGTGTCTCAGACCCTAACTGGAAGGATTGCTTCGTTAACGCATGTATCCCCTACTGACCTTACAGAACATGTCTAACCATTCCTACTGGTCTGTGGAAGTTTATCCCAGTGGAAATGGTGAAAATACTCTACTAGCTGCAACTTTTAGACTAGTTGTTATATAGAGTGGTGGTGATAATTTAACAATAGGATACCCTGTAGCACTCCATAGATTATTTTTCTGTAAAGTCTGACTTACTTGGCTTTTTTATTCATTCATAGTGTCCAAAGAAAACAACAGAAGAGCCTTTTTTATAATTTTCTGAATGGTTCAAGGAAGGAAAGAATATACTTCCTATATCCAGATCCACAGAAATGCCTAGATGCTTAATTGCTACTGTAGAATCATAGCTATTTGTCAAGCACAGAGTATTAAGCAGTGCAACTGCTGTGTAAGTAAGCAGATTTTAAATTCTCACTCTGAGAGTGACAACAGCAAATAGAATGTGTAAGTAGGGAACAGCCTAATAGGCACTGAAGAAACATCACCTAGTTCTTAGACCTGAAATCGTATCCAGGCACCTACAGCACTTGACTGTCTTAAATCACAGGAAGAATGAGTATGCATATTTTTTACCTGAGGAACAACCGAGGAGTCTGCACTGTATGACTATGCAGTCAGACAGTCTCTGAGCTGGTGTTTTAAAGATTCTAGTTCTGTAATTAGGCCCCAAAATTACCAAAGGTTTTCATTAGACCTAGGCTTAAGAAATGTCTCAAGGTCACACAGGAAGGCTAGATCACAGGTTTTAAGATGTGAAACATCCCAATGATAATTTAGTAGGGAAAAAGAGGCATATAGGAGACAACTGTTCTGCAAATTGGATGTCTTAGATACTGCATCTGGGTAGAATGTTCTCCTCGATAATGCAGATATTGCATAGAAAGAAGCAACCAAGTGAAAGACGGTGACTGTGAAAATTTTAGTGATGATCTGTAGTATGCTCTTCTCCTGTGCATTTCTGATGTCTGTAATTTTCTCTCACATGATCTCGTTGCCATCATTTGAAAGAACTGTCTCCCTTCCTGCTTCTGATATCTGGAATTATGTT
Organism: Streptopelia decaocto; assembly: GCF_964273445.1. Lineage (NCBI taxonomy): Eukaryota > Metazoa > Chordata > Aves > Columbiformes > Columbidae > Streptopelia > Streptopelia decaocto. Next base: position 21,472,737 of record NC_138661.1, read on the forward strand.
GCTCTGTTTCCCTCCCTCACTAACACTTCATCCATTTTCTGAATTTCTATCATGAATTTTGTCCCCTCTGTTTCTCTCTTTTTCTTTCTATCTTGTTCTTATTATCTTTCATTCAGTACCTGCACAGCAACCACTAGTTGCAAAAGCATTATTGCAGAGCATAAAGAAGGCAAGTGTTTTTTTCAGGTTTCTTTTTTTGACTTCCACATGAATGTTTACAAAACTGCTTTTATTCATTTGAATATACATACTGAAAACACAACACATGCTGAAAAATCAACATCTGTGGGGGAAAAAAAAAAAAAAGCCTTGGAAAATTTCTGTAGTGAGATCACAATGCTTACATATATGCTTTCTCCTGCTTTTAAATATGTACGTAAGTATCCACACCACATGTACATATGGACACTGAAAATTCAAAGCTGTCATGATTAACTTTGTGTACTTTAACTTGCCTGATATATATATAATTAAATCATATGTTGAACACAGATGTCACAGCTGTTTAAAAAAAAAAAACCCAACCAAAACAAAACAACCAAAACAAATAGGAATTTATAAGAAAAAAAATAATGTTATAACTAAAATAGTAAACAGAATACCCTTCCAGATGACTACCATTCACTGAAAAAATATTTCTCAATATGTGCTTAAACCTAAGTTTGAGCTGCCTTGTATTTCAGTGGTACATTATTTTTAGTGCTGGACTGCATTTTAGATTTGCATAGATATGCAAATACTCATAAGATCAGATTCATTTTTTGAAGAAAATTGAAACAATATTACTGTGAGTCATACTTTCCCCTAAAATTCTTGAAAATGTAACCCAGACATTAAATATCACTGATACATTGCCTCTTAAGGTCTGATCCTATGAGATCCCTTCATTTGAAAAATGGAGAAAATTGGAATTAATACAGACTACACTACCTCATATCATGTTTACTTATATATTGAACATCAAATTTTATTTTTGCAACACAGTACATAAGTCATTATGGTCCTTTTAAAATGAGATTTTTACATTTTTAAAAGATAATTTCATCAGGAAAAATGCAAGTGAAAGAAGAGCAACAATAGGTATTGAACTATAGGGAAACAGAAGGCTGGATAGTATACGTGGGTAGTAAAAGAAAAAAAATAGTCAATAGTCAGTCACAAGTACATATTGAAGATGAAAGGATCTATTTCAGGACACATAAGAATACAAAAGAAAATTTGGGGAACCAGAATAGCTCATTTGTCTAGTTAATGAATGGCCCTAGACAGCATTGCTTTCCATCAATACAACAAAACTGGTTATCAGATACAGTATAACAGCTTATTTCCTGCACTGTCAGTCCTGGTCCTTCCTGGCTGACTGTTTGACAACTGAGAGACCAGCTAAATTGCTGACATGCAAGAAATTCCTTCTCTTTTAGCAAGTGAAGTAATTTTAGCCCACAAAACTACCAGCTTGAAAAACACTTATCTGACAGAAGACTGTATTCTGAAAATGTACATGTATGTTTCAGGTCATTATACCTAGTGTGTGCATCTTATGACTCAACATGAGACTAACAGTAGTTGTGCAAAAATTATTAGTATTGTCTTGGCTATGCGAATACACTTTAGGCTTTAATTTTAACAGAAGAGCTCATTCTGAGCTATTCTTTAAGGCATCTCTCTTTTCCACGTACACAAGGAAGTTGCAGCACTAATTTTACCTAACATTTCTGCCATAGGCATATCCCACATGGCAGAAAGTATACAGGGTATTCAATCTTCTCCAAACACTTAAGATAAACAAAATAAAGCACTGAAGTTTTCCCTGAGTTTGTCTTTGGATCATATTTGATCCCTTACAATTATCGTTATTATTTTTTAACTTCGGGGTGCACTTCATATAAGTATAGATTCAGGAGATAGATTAGCCAACACCGAAAAACATAAGATCTTTTTGTCTTGCTAGTTTTAATGAGTCAAGTTCCAGTCACCTTCTTTGGTGGGTGGCAGTTCTCATAGGACATTGAAACTCCTTTATCACAATCATGGAGAAAGCTCTGATTTGTATATTATTGAATTGTTGCATGAATATAGATAACTAGATCATATTTATACTAGATCATATGTAAATGGTAAATGTCAGTATATGCCAGTCATCAAGACAGAACTACCACAAATTACTCCTTACTTGTACAAAGCAAATGAAGTATAGTAATCTTGGAAGCTATGAAATAGAAACTGTTTGCAAAATACTCCAACTTTAGTATCAAAATATAAAATGAGAAGCTATTATTGTAAATGGAAAATCAGAAAGCTTCCCTCATTATGCTTTACCTAATGATCTCAGTTATCCTGCATATGTGAAACGGTTTTGTTGTCCAACAGCAGCCCAACACAGGCAAAGGCAACTATTGGGGGCAAAACTCAGTTTGTGAGCAAGCAAAGTTTGTCTGACTTTGGATTTCTGGGTGTTTTGAGTTGTAGTATTCTACAGTCTTTTGACCCAAGCTAAGATTCAAAAGTAAGCCCCCAAAAGTTGGGTAAAATTTCAATAATCCAGCTCCTTCTGGGTTGGTTCAGTAGGTTAGTATTGTGGGGCATTGTTTGTGGTTGTTGATGTGTTCCTTATTTTGTTTTGTTTTTAATTTTTTAAAAAATACAAAACCAAACAAACAAAAAACAAAACATAACAACAATGTAATTAAAGTATATATTCCAATTGTTGTAGTGCCAGAAAATGTGTCTCACAAGCAAAAGACACATCACACTAGGTATTACACCTAGGCAGTCTCTGCTCTCAAGTATTTACCATTTATGTACCACACAACCAACAACAGATGCAGGCAGGCAAGAGAGTTCAAAGATAAGTCAAGGCTGAGCGGCCCCATCATCAGACATTTCAGTTTACCTATAGCCTAAAAACTACCAGATTTTTTTGGACACAACAGTGAGGAGACTTCTAGTGTTATCACACTGAGACATGGCTTTGGAACTGTCAGTTTATGTTGGCTAGCCCATTTGCTATGCCAAGTAAGTCATGGTTAGGAAGTCCAAGTTTGTCAGAAAGTGACAAAATACCAGCTTCTTTCAGAAAATTTATATAGGCAGTGTTTACCTGTGAATATGAGTAAGCACAGATCATGCAAGACGGCTTTCCAAGCTGAAAAGGCCAAGAGAAAGTTGTAAATTGAAAGGTCATTCCTGGCAGGACACAAGGATTGAGAGAAGGTCAGTCACCCCTAATTAAAATATCTTGTTACCTCCAAATTATTTGGGTTTTATGTTCTTCAATCAAATACTCAGAGCTTGTTTTGACTTTGTGCAAAAGACAAAAGACATGGAATATTTATGTGAGAAACTGTACGAATGCGAAACATTACATTAGCTTGGATAAAAATGCATGAGACATGAATCCAGACAGAGGTGCAGGCATAAAAACCAAGACTGAAGGAAAATGTCATTCTAACCTGTAATAATAGTTTGGAATATTTAGCTATTTTTTCTGAGGTTTGCTTCTTTCTCTGAATATTTGGAACTATCTACCTGCTGAAGGTAAGACATTGGTTTATATAGCATTCTGTTTTGACGTGGTTTATACTGAAATATGACAAATCAACAGATAGTAATGAAAACCTTGGTCAGCTTGCACAAGGCTCTAGACTTGCACCAATATATGATCAGTGTCACTCCATGAAAGTCAATGGACCACATTTTTTCCCTTCATTACAGTAGTACAGCTCCATTAACTATAGAAAGCATTAATCAAACAGCAACACTGAACTCTGTGATGTTGGACAGGATATAAATTAAACAAGAATTTGGCCTCCTGGCCATTTTTTCTCCTGATTTGCTGATGGCAGGAAATCCCTTGTTTTATTTTGCCTCAAAGTTTTAGTCAAGCATGTTGATATTAATTATGCTGCACAATAAAGCTATATTCTGATATACAACTATGAGCACGAAGAAAAATTAACATGTAAATAAATATTTAGAAGCTTGGCCATGACAGGCTGATTGATGTCTTGTAACACTTTGAACTTCCTCAATCCTTTTTTTCTTCCTTTTCCCAGTTTCTCATCTGCATCACAGAAAAAATAAGACATCCTTCTCTACTAAGAATATTTAAACATAAATATTAATAATGTTAAAGCACTTCAAAGCCACTGATGTAGGTTCAACTTATATCTTCATTCCAGGTAAATTAGTTGTTTTTTTATTTGGGATCTTACAAAGTGAGGACAGAGGTAAAAATATTACATCCTCCTTCCCATTGCTAATAAATGATCTGGGAAAATAAAGGCCACAAGCTTTAGAAACTCTGAATAATTTAAGAGATTACAAACTGGAGTATATCTGACTATGTAAGGCAGACAAAGATGTCTACTCACTAGCAGTAAATATAATTTGAAAACAGCAGGAAAAAAACCTACTACTTATACTCACAAAAGCAAGCTGGATTTATTTTCATCAAACAAGATGAGAACATTTCTCAGCTCCTTGATTAAGTAATGAAGTAAGTCAACTATTTGAAATGCCCAAATATTTATAAAACTTTGTGGGTGCTAGACTGTCCAACCATTAAATTACACGAAAAGTCTGAAACAACAGGATAACACCTCAAATCTATTCCATCATATTTTTCTCTGCAGAGCTCCAAGCTACATGTGAAGAAAAGTCTTTCTTTCTGTTTTTACTTCTTAAAAAGTTTTGAGAGCAAAGAGGTCAGTTGCTCTTAATTAGATCATACCTGATGGTCCTCTTTCTGAGCTCTGTCCAGGAATTAACCCTTAAGACACCAGATTGTTTCTTGGCTGAGAGTGACTCAGCTAAGGTGGTACTGCTAAAATACTCCTGCATCACCTGGAAACCTGTGGTGCTGTCAGACTGGCATTTACACAAAGCAAGCTTTTAACTACAAGAGAAGTTATTGTTAAATGAGGGCCCTCAAATTCAAGCCATGAACAGCACATAAAAGATTGGCTTTTTAAATCCAGTCTTCACTTGACAGAAAAGGTATTTACAACATGGCCATGAGGTAGCTACTTGTCCTTACAAAATGCAAAGTAGCCACCAACCAAGATGTCACTTTCTCTGGGTCAGTTGTCTGCCTAGACCTCTGTCAGTGGAAATCAAAGGAAGAGAGATGTCATTTTTCTGATATCTCTCATCAAGAAATAATATAAACCAGTTTCATACAATGCTTGTAGCCTTATTCTGAATCCATGACACCTCCAGACTGATAGAATTTATGATATTGACAGTGCAGCACTTATTATGGCTGATAATTTCTCCATAATTGTAAGTACAGAAGCAATTATACACAGTAAAATTATGCCAGTTATTCAGTCTTGTGTGGTGAACTCCAAACAAGTTAAATGTAACTACCTTTAGATTTTTATTCATGCAATTTTTATTCCTTTTTTGGTGCTGACACAATTTAAAGACATTTAAAAATAATAAGAAGGAGCAACCTTGAGATGCACTCAGTTATCACGTAGGACAGAAACACAGGCTGATGGAATTTACTAAGTGTGGCACTTGCACACCCCCTCTCTCCCCCCAACTCCTCCTTCAATGTGGAAGGTGCATGCACACCTGCCCCTCTTCCCCAACACCTCCCACCTCTCCTGCAATGGGGCAGTTAACAGCTCCTTTCGTTTAACACTCTGTCACAGAATCACAGAATCACAGAATCGACTGGGTTGGAAAAGACCTCAGAGATCATCGAGTCCAACCCTTGGTCCAACTCTAGTCCGTTTATTAGATCATGTCACTAAGTGCCATGTCCAATCTCAGTTTAAAAACCTCTAGGGACGGCGACTCCACCACCTCCCTGGGCAGGCCATTCCAATGCCTGACCACTCTCTCTGGAAAGAATTTCTTTCTAATATCCAGCCTAAATTTCCCCTGGCAGAGTTTAAGCCCATGCCCCCTTGTCCTATTGCTAACTGCCTGGGAGAAGAGACCAATCCCCACCTGGCTATAACTTCCCTTCAGGTAGTTATAGAGAGTGATGAGGTCACCTCTAAGCCTCCTCTTCTCTAGACTAAACAACCCCAGCTCCCTCAGCCTCTCCCCATAGGTCTTATGCTCAAGTCCCTTCACCAGTCTTGTTGCTCTTCTCTGGACTCGCTCCAGCACTTCAATGTCTTTCCTGAACTGAGGGGCCCAGAACTGAACACAATACTCAAGGTGTGGCCTCACCAATGCAGAGTACAGGGGAAGGATCACTTCCCTTGTCCTGCTGACCATGCTATTTTTGATACAGGACAGGATACCATTGGCCTTCTTGGCCACCTGGGCACACTGATGGCTCATGTTGAGCTTCCTGTCAATTAGTACCCCCAGGTCCCTTTCTGTCTGACTGCTCTCCAGCCACTCTGCGTCCCGCCTGTAGCGCTGCAGGGGGTTGTTGTGACCAAAGTGCAGCACCCGGCACTTGGCCTTATTGAACTTCATCCCATTGGAATCAGCCCATTTTTCCAGTCTATCAAGTCTGTCGGTTAGCTAGGAGAGAGGAAGAGGCACCAAAAGGTCAGGAAGTTTCTGGGCACACACAGCCAGAGTTGGGGGGGCGGTGCCAAGAAGTTTCAGGGCACCCATAGCCAGAGTGGGGGAGCAGAGAAGCCCAAAAGCTTCTGGAATGCCCACAGCTAGATCTGATAAGACTATAAAAACAGGGATCCCACTGAGGCTTTCCTTTGTGTGTGTCCTCTCAAAGCAGTGGGCCAAAATGCAGCCAACAGCGACCATCCCCTTAGGCCGGCACGTCGTCTAAGGTAACCTCCAGAAACTGGGACTGCCTCATCTTCGTGTGTGGGTGAGTAATAACTTAATTCCTCGCTGGACTAGCGAGTGTATTTTCCTTAATAATTCCTTGCTTTAATATATGCAAGTTATTTCCTCACTAGACAAGTGAGTGTATTTTCCTGGAATCAGGGACAGCTCTGGTGTTGTTTTTTGTGAGCCACGTGTATGCATACTGTGGATCTCCATTATTTTTATTTGCTGTACCCCAATAATTTCCTCAACTGATATCTGAACCTGTATTTTATGTTACCAGAGTACTAACTGACTTTATAAACCCCGTTTCTAATTGGTTGATTTTCCAGACTTTCCCGGACAGAATAAAAGTCTGGTTTGGACCTGGTTGTCCGCTAAAACTAATTTCAGGATCCCTCCATGACACTAGGTACCTCTTTGTATCAATTACACCAATTAATTGAAGTAGAGGTGCGTTAGCTACTGTATATTGCTGAAGCACTAGAAATCATTCAAGCAGATTTACTGAGGTTTAAGGACAGTGTAATAATAGCATTTGTATATTTCATATGCAGCCATTGTTACACCTCATTAAATGGGCTGGTAAATGATCCATTGCTATTTAATTAACATGCAATGAGTGTGATATTAAATCTAACATGTAAATTAAAACTCAATTTGAGTCACTTAATTCTAAAGTGTGATGAAAAACTTCTTTGGACCTGGATGGCTTGTGTCTGTTTCTTTTACTCAGCTCCCTTTCATTGTTCAAATTATGTTGGGCAGATTCTAGAAAGACTAAAGGGGAAAGTTTTATGACAAGGAATTTCAGCACACCAGATTAAAAACAGCCTCTCTCCTGACATTAAGTGATGGGCAGACATTTGGCCAAATCCCAAACATCCTAATATTTCGAAGTGTTCACACTCAGGATTCAAACTCATTTCAAATTCAGAAAGCACTAACAAGAGAAATATATAATCAAATGTGACAGAACTTTGGAAATATCCGAATGCATGTGTCCTGGTCATTATCTTTTGTTTTCCCAGGTGACTCAAAATTTGAGCAGAAAATATTTAAATTAGATTTTAGATAAGATTTAAAAGGAAACCAGTCATAAGGTCTTCCAGCAAGAAATTCTTCCATATTAACTGTAGATTCCACTACTTTTCATGACAATATGTTTTTTTAAAAAGTAACAAAAGCTATCACAATTACATCATTGTAATCAATATAGACAAAGTGACACAAATCATAAGGTTCACTCTTCATCAAGTATACTAAAAATTTGGGAATTAAGTAAGAGTATGGATTAGAAATTTTTTTAACCTTAGTTGGATCCGTGTAACTGTTGAATACACCCCAAAACAACAGTACTTTATATGTCCTAAACTACACTGATAGGAGATTGATTTGTGGAGAGACTGAGTGTGAGCTGAGAGCTCTTACAGCAATTTTACACAGATTTCATCACACAATTAAATCCTTCAGCCTGTTCTATAGCTAGCTTACCCTGTTCTTTACATAGCTTTTGAGCTAATCTCAGGCATTTCTTCTGTGAAAAGCCAAATCTGCCACACACAGTGCCATAAGAAGCTAACAATGCCCAAAACAGTAGAAGGTGAAGGTCCTAGCCTTGATCTTTTCTGGACAGTACTAATTAAATCCAAATTTATTTTCTAGAATTCAGTTGCTGACACGATGGGTTCTACTTCCTTTTCTCAAGTAATAAGAAGTTTTCAGTCAGAAAAACATGCAAACTGACTTTACTCAGCTTTAAAAAGTTCTACTATTTTCAAAGGGAACATTTTGGCCAAAACTGATCTATCAGAATATAATGTCTTATTCTGAGTTTAATTTGGATCCAAATACCTACGCCCTATGTAGAGTGTATGACAGCAGCAAGGAAAAAGCTTTGGTGGAGTTCTCTGATATAACCTGCAAAAGTCATAGCAGAGCTAATCAGAAGTCTTCTATCATTGCACTCTTATCATACTGTAGAATGATAGTTATAAAAAAGGGAATCTGAAGGTTTGCTTTTTTTTTTTTCCTATAATAGATCATCAGATTTTCTAAAAATCATGGGTTAGCAAGCAAACTTGCCAGGCAAACCTGACACATTTTCTTTAGGAAGAAACAGCTGCCTTCCAGAGTTAAAATATAACTATTAAGTTCTATTCATCAGAGCTAAAGAATACAATTTTATAACCCATTGACTCTGAACTTGTTTATCAAGCAGAATAAAGTCTTCAAAAATATTTGTTTAAGCTGTTAAATGGAAGCAGTGTTTACTCTTACAATGCATTTTTTTTTTGCTCATCTTCACTTTGGCATCCGACCTTAGTCAACTTCATTATCTAAACAATTTGTAATTGTACTACAGTTTGTTAGCATATCAGTTCCTAGATAGATTTCCTTGTGAACTTTCTTTCAAATGAGATAAGGGATTTTTTGAGAATCATTAAGCTCTTCTCAGGGCTCAGCTGCCACACACTAAAGAAAATATTTAATTTATAATTTGCTCTGATAGACAGATAACCTCTGAACAAAATCCCACACAATTGTCTGTTTATGGAGTGTGGTAGCTGATCTGTCTGCTTCCCAGGATTTCATGGTAAAAAAAAAAAAGACACTAAATTTTTGGTGGAATAAATATTTTAGAACAATTAATGGTAGTATTTTCTATAAACAATAAAGCTTTTTCTAATATTTGAAAGACAGGAATTATTACCATCATTTTACAGAAGAGGAAGTTGAGCCACAGAGAGTTTTATTATGAAAGTCAAACAGCAAATAAGACATAAAATGGTTTTAATCTCCATGTATGTCAAGCTCCTGCTGCAAACATTGGACTGTACTCCTTAACCTCTTAGATACTTTTCAAGTTTCCTATGAGACGACATGAAACAATATAACTGACTTGGCACCAGAAGCAGTATTCATCTCATGTCAACAGTAGTGGATGCAGACAATGCATCCAGGGTCCAGTGTGGCCAGACATGAAGCAGACCCAGCTGGGAACCCACGCTGGTTGCAGCAAGGGATCAGATGCCTGTGCCTCTGCACCTCCATGGTAGGACAAGCTCTGATTGACACTAGCTGGAGAGCCATCTGTCATTTCTACATCAGTAATATTCAGCAAAATGCAGTAATATTCCTGTTTACAATTGCCTCGACAGTAACAGGATAACATATTGTTTATTTTATTATTAACAACACTGATCTAAAATAGAACTTAAAATCTTTATCTAGTTCTATTGCTGACACAAATTTAGGCAGTTTAGCTTTATTCACCTCTCCTCCAGATTATTTGCAGCATTGTATTTCTGGCTCCATTGCCATTCAACCATTCCATGTCTTCATTGGCTACATGCTATAATATTCTCCCATGTTTCATCATTCCTCTACATAACATTTGCTTAATATGAGAATGATTCAAAAACAAAGTGAAAACTACTCAAGAAAAAGTAAAACAAATAAAAATCTAAACAAATCCATAAACCATTCCTTTCCTAGAAGTATATTCCGGGGTCTTGTTCCTACACTGTGTCAAGAGACCCTAATGTTGGGAGATGGCAACTGTTTACAACTTCTTTGATCTTCATTAGGTTTTTCTGTCAGAACACAGTGTTTGGCAATTTATTGAATTAAGTCTTTACACTTTCACCACCTCAAATCTTGTATGGATCAATAAAACTTCCTCTTACATGAAGAACCCATTCTAATTCATTCTAGCTGCTTAATCCAATTATCCTCCTGAATAACAGAAATTGAAGAGATTGAATAATAGAAATTGAAGAGATTCACAAACTACCCTTGTACACTTCACTAGAAAGAAAGGAGTTTAAACAAACAAACAAACAAATAAATCTGTTCAGTTCCTGGTGCATGAAGGGTAATTAACCCAACTGTAATAATTTCCTACTTTCTAGAATTCTGTAAGTTTTACCCAATCAATACGCTACCTGCTGCAATGGCCTGAAATATGCAATTTAATTATTAATGCATCGTTGCATGTAAAAAGTAACAAGCAGCAGTTCAAGAACAAGGAGAGAGCAGTAGTGTGCCCCAGCAGTTTTTTTCAGAGCTGTTACAGTTACCAAAGTTACAGTTACAGTCATCACTCAGGAGCTGACCTATGCCTGCTGTCAGGATCCAAAGGATCAGGAGTATCAAGTATTCATAGAATCACAGAATCATTTTGGTTGGAAGAGACTCTTAAGATCACCAAGTCCAACCATATTCAGACATCTCAAGCTGTAAATAAAAAACAGGATATATAAACTCAGAATTTTAAGTACTTGCCTGCCTGGCAAGTGCACCCCTTTTAATAATGGCAAAATCCAGAAAACAGCATATGAAAGACAGCAGTGTTGTAGGAGCCAGATTCAGCCTACCTTTAAGCTTCTGTTATGTTCCCTTTCTGTATTGTGGTCCCACTCAATACCTGCACACCATAAAGCTGCATCTATCCCAGCACACACAAATACTGACAATCTTCCAGAGGCCATTAGGCTAGTTGGTGTTTGTTGGCATGTTTTAGCCCTGCTCCTCACATGTCCCAAGCGTGTTCGCTATGCAGATGGGCAAAGATAATCCCCATTTGCTGTTTTACATCGGTGTTTTTCAGGTGGGAGTGTCAAGGTTTCAGAAAAAAGTCCTACAAGAAATATTTCCAAACAATATGCTTTATGTATGTCCTTCATTATTGTTATTTGCAATAGCATTGAAAACTCATTCAAGCCCATCTATTAATATTTTCATTTCAGTGTAGTATACAATTTTCAGTATAATATGTAATATTTTCATTTAGTGTTTCTAAAGTAATGAACCATCAGGGCCTACTGGTTTTCAATGAATGAGTAATTCTCCTTCTGATGTTAAGCATAAAGAAATATCTGCTCTCCCAGGAAAAAGAAAAAAAACAAAACAAAATAAAATAAAATTTTAAAAAATCTTTTCTCTCCCTTCTTCTTCCTCCCTGTCTTCACACAGAGCCCTAAATACTCACGTCAGCTACCACTGAAGTATTTTGCAATGCACAGAACAAAATCACAATTTTATCTTGACTTTAATCTTTAAGGAAAATGAAAAAAATATAGTGCAGCAGTCAGAACAAGTGATTGAGATGCAGCTTGTAAAGTTGATGACAGATCATTTTTCAGAATGCAAATTAATTATTTAAATAGAGGTGTCTAATTGTTTCATTGCCCTTCACTATCAGCGGCCATTAACTGCTTCTCAGAGTTAGCACAAAGTGGTCAAATTAAACTAGGAAAATTTTTGTTATATTTAACACTCACCTTGCACAGAATAAATGATGACACCCAGTACAGGACAGTGTAAATTCAAATTACTCAATACTTCAAATTAAACCACCTAATTATATCCCAGGAACTTCAGTTTGTTTTACCTTTCTGTCTTTCATTGCATTCACTTTACTATTTCTGTTCTTCTCTTCCATAAATAATCTCCCAATGTTTGAGCTATTTTACTGGTTCATTTTAGTTTTCTTCCCTTCTTCCCTGGAACTTTCAACTCAGGGCTTCAAATCATTGACACTGTATAGTATGTAATCCATTAGGAAAAAACAAAAACAGCAACCAAACAACAACAACAACAAAACAACCAAACAATAAAACAAACACAACAACAACAAAACAAACAAACAAACAAAAAAACACCACAACATACGGACATTTTCTTATGTTTGAACCCCCTTGTGTTGTCCTTAAACTAGAATTACTATAGCACTCCAAAAATATAAGGCAGAACTAGGGACCTGAAATTTCTGAAATTAAGAAAAGCCTTGCAGGCAGCTATCCTAATAAATTCAACTTTTGGCTATTTTATATACAGACTAATTTTAAGGGCAGTCAGCAGGCATAATCATATTTTACTTTTTTTTTTTTTTTAGTGTATTAGTTATTACCAAGACCATGGGCCATAGAAATAACTCACATATTTATTTAATTGGGAAAAAATAGTAGAAGGTGAGACACTGACTCTTACACAGAAAATAAATTTATGCAAGCTCTTATTTCAGGAGTTATTTTCCATTAAACAAGCAATTTCAAGGCACTTATGAAATTACAATTCCATAAATTAATGGAAACACACTAACAGGAAACTGGATAAATTAATACAGTGTCCTGAACCATATAGGGAAACTAAAGATTATAGATCCAGCCCAAGTATGAAACATAACAGCAATTTTCAAAGGTAGTTATAAATGGAATGGGACATATGTTTTCACTGATGACATAACCATAAAGTGAATGTTGCACATGTCTGTTACTGATACCAAAAGCAATAGACTGGAAGATTATCACATACAGGAAATAGATTTGTGAGGAGTACTTATTTTGCTATTTTAATAAATACACACTGATAACCAATCTTTGCCCTGGCTCTCAGAGAAGCCTGAAAAAAAGTCTTAACATTTTTTTCATGCTGATACATGAAATGAAGTGTTTAATTGTTAGCCATTACATTCTAAATTCTTTGTTCATACTATCACATATGGAAATGTATATCTTAACTAATGTTAGCAGATACTGATTACCATTTTGGACATGTAAGCCTCTCTGCTCAGCTGAGCTTCCATATTTTGTATCTGTAGTTCAAGTATCAACAAAAAATAAATTAACTTTATTGTTGAGTTGTTCTACCTTTATCAAACAGCAATATGGTTGGCATTGAGAACACCTGTCATACTGATGCCTTGTAAGAGTTTGGGATTAATTGCCCCTCTCTGTGCACCACTATCTCTGTCTGCAAAAGGGAGGCACGACTTCCTTTTTGGAAGGTAATTTAAAAGTTATGGATGAGTAACTGTGCAGAAGTGCAGTAAGAATAAAATATAACCTTCAGAATTTCCACTGACTCATGGTTTTAGTTAATCCATAAAATGAAAATATGTTCATATGAGATACATGAAGACAGCATGTTTACACTCTGCTTTTTCCAAGTCAATATAAAAATCATCAAAATAATATCAAAGTTGCATTACTTAAAGGACTCTCCAATTAGTTGCTCTGGTAAAGAACAGTCAGTTCTGGAAATAAGTGGGGGGATTCTTTATTAAAATATTTGCCTTTTCAGGGTTTTATCCAGCTTAAATTGAATGGTTTGATGTAACTGAAAATCATAGATACTGCTGCAGAAAAATAAGGTATTATGGTCCACAGAAATGTTTCAAAACAATCATACTATTGGTTTCATAAGACTAAATGTATGATGGAACCTGACTTGCCCTCTCAGTCTTATTAGATGATTGCCTCTGCTCACACGGTACCTATTTAGTGGAAAAAAGGATCCTTTTTCTTAGTTGGGCAATAGAGAGGAATTTTGCTGGGACTCCTTTAAATTCTCCCTGTTTTAGGAAGGCATATATTTTATTTTCACTTTTCTAAGCATAACTGTTTCAGAGTAAACAGATGATTTTTTTTGTTTGCTTGTATTTTTGTTAAATTATAAATTTCAGCTAGCTGGCTGAAGCCCAGAGAAATTTTCAGAAGTACCTACAGAGATGTGTTTATAAATGCCTGAATCTTTAAGGCCAGCATTATAATTAAAGAACAGAAAGAGTTAGAATTAGCATCATCAGTTTTGTTCTAAAGTTTAACCTAATCTCTGTGATCCCATTTTGTTTAGCCAAAGGTAAATGGCTATTGTTTAATAGGGGACTTTCCAATCAGTGTTCATTAGTTAACGAGGAGAAAAAAATATATATATATTCTTAGCCTGTATTAATGCACACATAAGACTACAAAACACCCAGTTTAAAACACTAGTCAAGAGTGTTTGAGTTCATAACTTTCACATTGTTTCAGTTGGCTTCTCATGAACATTGTTAAGCTTTCTAAAGCTCCCAGACCAGTGGCGCCTTAGTAATTCCAGCTTCTATATTGATTCTGGTCTGTCTTTTCTTTTCTGCTCAGGAGCTGAGCTGTCTCCTTAATACTCTAGTAAGCATAAGAAAAAAAAAAAAAATAAAAAAATAAGAGCTTTGTGTAGTAGAGAAGAGCAAGATCAACAACTTCCACCTAAAAGCAGAAAAAGGCAAATTGCCTAGACAAAAAAGTATCACAAATTATTATTTCCAGATACATAGATGAGTTTTTGGCTACTTCCCATAAAATACTGTTAAGAACACTAATTCAGTAGCAAACATTAAGACTGTGGTGGAAAAGAAGACTTCATTTGGTCTCACCAAAAAACTTGGATTCAGAGATCAGAACCATGGTTGTGCCTCGTGATATCTTTCCTGTTGGCACAAGGAAACCACGAATCTACTCATAATACGAGTATTTGTGGCATCACAAACTGCCACAATAGAAGGGTAGCTTGGACCTGAATCCTGGCAAGAAAACAAAGAAGAAATAAAATCTGTTACTGGAGCTACAGAAAGAACTGAAAGGAAGAAGTTTTTTTTAGTACAGTAGCATTTAAAAGTCTCTACAGCACTGCACAGATACAGCCACATATCAAGCCCATTCATTCTTTGTAATTAATACAGATAAAAAGTGTGAAGACATGTTATTATTATCTTTATTCTTCAGATGGAAGCATGACCTGCCCAGTGAAATCTGAGACTCAAGAAAGAACTGAATTGGCATCTGTGGAGGCTTGAGCAAGCGCCTCACTTCCAGCTTCATTTGCACCCTCTAAAAGTAGGACACATTTATCAGTATATGCCATACTCTCACATACAGCCAGGAAGAACTTTGCTGGTCTGGAGTAGAAAACAATTCTGTAATCAATCAATACCTTTCATTCTAGTTAGCACAGTAAATATATTTTCTCAGTGATAAACCAGTACTGGCCAGACTTTCTGAATTCCTAAATGATTTGGAGTGCTTAGCTTCTTTATTAATGATGCTGTGATGTCATCAGGAAGCTGCTTTGAGCCGTGCCTCAAGACCAATAACCATGGGATTTACAGCTATGAGTCGGTGAACACTTTTCAGCCTCAATGACTCAAAACACAAAAAAGGGAAGTTCAGCAAGTTAGGTGTCCTTGACCTTACCTCATGCTAGAGGAATCTGGTATTCATCTTAAGGGAGAAACTGGAAAGATGGAAGTACTGTAGCTTCAGAGCTGAAGGATGGATCCCAGCTCCAAAAGCCAGGATGAGTACTGTATTATTCGGCCAGGCACTATTTTGGCCCTTGATAATGTAGATCAACACGCTGCAGCTGGCAACCTCAAGGTAGACCCAGCCTATGAGAGGCCACCACCAAGCTCAAATCATACAATAGTTGTTCAGGTAGCATGCAATAACAGTTGACTCTCTCCTTCTGTGCTTCTTTCTGTCATAGCCTGACTTATTACAGAGTGAGCTGCCACTCTAAATTTTTGAGATGAAAAGGTGAAACTGAATAATGCCACCTTCTCCTCCACCTGTGAGCAGCCCAGTGCTTCATCAACAATGCCCAGGAGAAAGGAGGAAGTTCCAAAACTGTGATTCAATCCCTCTAGTTTCTAAGGACTAACATAAGACAGAGATTGTTTTTACACTTTCTTTTTTCTCCTTTTTCTTTTTTTCCTTTTTCCTTTTCTTTCTTTTTCTTTTCCTTTTTGTTTTCCTTTCCTTTTTCTCTTTTTTTTTCTTTTCACCTACACAGAGCAGTGGCTGACAAAGTTATGCATTTGTCATTATTTCAAAGGAGATAACATCAGACTATGTATAAATACGTAATCAATTTTTAGTACTAAAGAAGAGAGAGCTGAAAAATCCCTTAGTTTGTTGTTTTATTGGGTTTTTTGTTTGTTTTTTGGGGTTGTGTTTGTTTTTGTTTTTGTTTTCCAGTAAATGTAAGAAATACAATCTGGAGAGCTGAAGGAGAAGGGAGGTCACTTTAGAGATACCTATTGTTAAATAAGATGAGTAACCTAATTTCCTGAAAGAGTGTCCCTGTTGGAGAGAAGATATCTCTGTGAGTTAATGAAGATAACTGCTATGTGAGTCAGGTCTCATACACTTTAGCAAAGCATGCTAGTTCTGTTAAAATACTTGTAAGTTTTAATGCTGAAACAGTGTTTAACTATGTGGACAGTGCCTGTCCTCTGAAGGCATAGTCACAAATTACTGTGACATAAGCCATGCTAAATTTTCTACAGATGTGACCAGGCCATCAGCTTACTCAAGTTGAGACAGGTCATCAGGGATCAACAAAATATCTCCTCACACAGTGAGTAGCTGTCAAATCTGAGGTTTCTTATATCACAGGAGTTCATTAATCTGGGGACCACTGTTTTTCTTGTCTGGGGTAGATACAGTGAGCGAGCAGTGTCTGGTGTGTCTTATGCTACACTCTAGTTAATGTACACTAGAGTAAAGAAGCCCTGCAGAGCTAAGCACTGATTAAAGCAGACTAGAAAGGAACCATGGCCATATTCAACAGGGTTCTTCTATAATGTGGAATAATTTGAATTCATGAATGATGCTGATTTCTCTCTGTGGAAAGGATATGTGGAAAAGGCTCCCTCAAGAGAATCAGCAGAGCTTGGTACCAGTTGTAAAGTAAGGTATATACGTGAGTCTGGGGACTGATACTTCTATAAGTTAGGTTACTGCATGGCCTTCCCTTTGGTAAGAGACCACTTCAACCAGCTAACACAGTTGAATAGTTCCTCCCCAAACACGCCTGTAAGTTATTGATAAATTTGACTGCACAATGAAGAGGGAGTAAAAGCAACAACAACAACAAAAAAAAAAAGGTGGAGAAAGTCTGGAGCTAGTACCCCATCCACCTCACAGGTAGATCAGCAAAATGACTGGGTTTGGGAATGTTGGCAAACTACACTGGCTGTGGTAATCACACCTCCTGCTGACTTTATTCAGTTTTCCCCAGTTGATGTTTTATTGTTTTTTCTCAATAACGTTCTGTTTATTTTTAAACCTTTTAACTCATAGCTTATGAGTGGAGAAACATTGCTCACCAAGAACACCTGCAATAAATAATCTGATTGCTCTGGGTTCTGCAAGGCCTTGAGCCAAGATAAATTTTCCATTATACACTCTTAGAAATTAAAATCTGTTCTTTTTATGGTCATATGGTGCCTGGAAGAAATTTTACATATGTAAAATAGCATTAAATAGTGCAGAAAACAGCACGCTTGAATGCATAAAATTAAGCGTTGATGATTGGTGGTCACATTTGGTTAGGAGAAATTTTTCTTTCATAATAATACTTCACATTTTTCTTTCATCTCTGACCTTTCTTCAAGCTTCTCAGTCTTTTTCAAGGTGTCATTAATAAAAGGGGAAGTCATCCAAGTTAGATATTTTTGATGCTGTTTCTGGAAAGTAGCCTAAGGAGCAAGTTAACATTTTCCTGCAGAAGAGACTTCACAACAGAGCTCCCGTTGCAGGAGACTGAAGTGGCCCAGCCATAACAAACAAGTAGTGCTTTTCAGCAGCAAACATGTACTGTCAAACTCTACCTATGCAAAGCAAAAGAAGAGATGTTTTGATTCTATACACAACTCAGCCATGTGGGTTCAACTATTTTGTGCCTATATGAGCTGCTAAGGGCTGTGGAGAGTTATCCTTATCTGTATCAGAATAGTTGTATCATTGTAAATTGAAAAAAGCTGATTAAGGAGACAAGCATGAATAGTGGAATCCACTTGGGAAATGAATACAAAGAAACTTACCTTGGAAAATATTGATATAGTAACAGATGCACCTTTGACTAACTACAGACTGTGGATAGTTCTGCCATTGAATCAGTTTCCCAACTGATTTGGCCTTCTTTAATTACATTCAGTCTTTTTCAGTTCACTGCCACCTTATATGACTCAGTTTTCTTGCAGAAAATGTGGCCATTTTCCAGCAATTTGCAACAGGCTTTCTAAGTCATCCATTGTTTGCAATAGAGTCCCTGCAAACTTAGAGCCAATATGTCCAAACACTTTGAAACACTGATTATCTGGTCAGTAACAAATACAATGTGCTGAGCAATACCTGCACCACTGTCTTGAAATTAGAAGTTATTTCCCCATGGAGGGAGTACTGGTCTATAAGTAGGCATTAATATCTATTCTTTATAAAAAGTTTCACTAGGTTATTTTCTTCCCTATAAGTAGTTTCCCAGAGATATATATACTTTGCTATACTTTGCTTTGCAACAACTTGAAGCACATCAAAATAGAGGCAATTGGAAATTATTTGATGGGACATGCTTTTTCTCCATAGGAAAATGCTGATTCATTGAAACTGAAACATATTACAAGCAGAAAAAATGGTTTATAATTAAGCAGAAAGGGACTTCAGCTATGACATGGAATGGTTCCCTCAGTGGCTGACCTAGAGAACAGCCTACCTTGAGGCCAACTCTCTCACCTGACCACAAGTGTTCGTATAACCTGATTTGCACTAGAGACTAATAATTAGTTACCAAACATCTGGGGTGACAGTCTTAAACACTTCAAGTGAATGACAGTTTGGCCTAGTGAATGCTTAATCTCTTTATGAAGTAAAACTGTTTCCACAGCATACCTTTCTTCAACCTAGTTTAAAGATACTGCTGCTGAAAATCCAGACTAAATCCCTTCCTTGGAGCTTGCAGAACAGGAATTTGAATTGTGATCTTTCTCTGGAGCATCCTGCGTAATGCTGGATTCATTAATCTTAATCCTTTGGTCCTTTGTTATTCTGGACTCCCCATTTTATTTTGTTTTGAGCAGACTGGGTTTTCAGAAGATACTGTTTTGATTTAAGCCTCAACTATAAGAAATACAAAAGTCCATCACTCTTCTTCTGAGTAGAATTTTTTTTTTAAAAAAAACCTTCCTTTATGTGAAAATAAGTTTTATAGTGATTGTTCTTGATTTTGCATTTGAGATGCTTCTACCTGTTTTGCACCTTTGATACCTGTGATACCTTTTTAGATCTCTTGCTTTTTTAACAAGAAGTATGGGTAACAATAACACCCTTCATGACCACTAGCGATAGACACCAAGATGAAACTCTTGTGATGGCACTGAATTTACCATGTCTAACTCAGGCATGTTTGAGTTTGCTGAGAGTTAGTAGATTTTGAGAAATGTATGTAGCTTGGTCACAGAATCACAGAATGTTAGGGATTGGAAGGGACCTCAAAAGATCACCTAGTCCAATCCCCCTGCTGGGGCAGGAACACCTAGATGAGGTTACACAGGAACACGTCCTGGCAGCTTTTGAAGAAGAAGGAGACTCCACAACCTCCCTTGGCAGCCTTTTCCAGTGTTGTGTTACCCTCACTGTGAAGAAGTTATTTCTCATATTCCAGTGGAACCTCCTGTGTTCCAATTTGAACCCATTGCCGCTTGTTCTACCATTGGTTGTCACCGAGAAGAGCCTGGCTCCATCCTTGTGACACTCACCCTTCACACATTTGTAAACATTAATTAGGTCACCTCTCAGTCTCCTCCAAGCTAAAGAGACCCAGCTCCCTCAGCCTTTCCTCATAAGGGAGATGCTCCACTCCCTTAATCGTCTTTGTGGCTCTGCGCTGGACTCTCTCCAGCGGTTCCCTGTCCTTCTGGAACTGAGGGGCCCAGAACTGTACACAATATTCTAGGTGTGGTCTCACCAGGGCAGAATAGAGGTGCAGGAGAACCTCTCTTGACCTACTAACCACCCCCCTTCTAATATACCTCAGGATGCCATTGACCTTCTTGGCCACAAGGGCACAGTGCTGGCTCATGGTCATCCTGCTGTCCACCAGGACTCCCAGGTCCCTTTCCTCTGTCAGCCACTCCTCGCAATTTGGAGTCATCAGCGAACTTGCTGATGGTACACTCTATTTCCTCATCCAAGTCACTGATGAATATATTGAATAGTATAGGTCCCAGCACTGACCCCTGAGGCAACTAGATAGAGGCCTCCAACTAGACTCTGCCCCATTGACCACAACCCTCTGGCTTCTTTCCTTCAGCCAGTTCACAGTCTACCTCACTACCCAATCATTGAGACCACACTTCCTCAGTTTAGCAGTAAGGATGCTGTGGGAGACGGTGTCAAATGGTTTACTAAAATTAAGGTAGACCACATCCACTGCTATCCACCTGGTTATGTCCTCATAAAAGGCTATGAGGTTGGTGAAGCACGACTTCCCCTTGGTGAAGCCATTCTGACTGCCCCTAATGATCCTCTTCTCCTTGATATGCCTTGAGTGACACCAAGGATAAGTTGTTCCATCACTTTCCCAGGGATGGAGGTAAGCACCAACCCTACCATTTTCAGGTCAGAATTAAGTTTTGTTTACTAAATAAATTAACAGTATTAAAAGGCTCTTTAGGAAAAAAAAAATGTTTTGGGGGAGTTTAGGGTGGGGTTTTGTACACTCTGTACCATATCTGACCCATTAATATATGTGTTTTGTACTTTGTACTTGAATCCCTAATCTTGTACACCCAGGAGTTGAAATTTAAAGGAAAAACCTAATGCATTAGGTTTGTTTGAGGCATTTTTTTAGGTCAAATCTTATTACATTTTTTCCATCTTCTCACTGTCCTCCTTAGAAAGATTAGGACAGACTAGTAACTATGGTTCTGGATTGTTTTCATGGATGGATTTTTTACATGGTTTTGATTTAGCAGCAGTTTGAATTTATTGGATTAAATCACAAGTTTTTATGCATTATTTCTGATAACAATCAACAGCTGATTAATGAAGTTATTTAAAGTAATTCAAGGGGATTTGTTATAATCAAAACAGTGACTTGAATACAGATTCAAAAATGACAAGGGTCACACTATACTTACAAAGAGATAAATCAGATCACATAGGCATAGACACACATATAAAGATAAAAACACGCACATACAAATCTATAATACAGACACCCACTCACACACATTAGACCATGGATTCTTAAATATATGTGGACACACAGGCATGCGCATTAATGCATGAATATACGTGGAGGTATGCCTATGGCAGGAGCTCCAAGAGTGATGAAGGGTGCCTTGGTGCTCTGATTCACTACACTTGCACAATAGGAGTTCTTCTCCCTGACATGCATCTCTCACCCAGGTATCCAGGTGGCCCAGCGTGAGAGCTGTAACCACCGCAACTCTCGAATTCACATATAAAAGGAGAGGATGTTGAATTTAGCATAGTAGTTGTCAGGGCCACAGCCATCTATGAAGATTATATAACTGAAGAAACTCTATGCTAGTTCTGGTCTTCTGTTTGAAAATCTCTGATTCCATGGTTTTACTCAGTTTTGAATCCCCATCAGCATGAAAGACATCTCAAGCTTCCTAATAATGAATCCAAGGTAATGGAGAAAGTATGAATGTGGCATGTTTTGCAAGAAATGAGCAAAATAAATGAACTTTTCCTTCAGCCACACTGTAAGTTCAGCTAAATTTAATTAGGGTTACTGACATAGTAATTTGCATTGATACCCATGATGTGTTCCTGCTCTTTATAAAGCATTTCCTTTTGAAATTGCCATGACCTATATAAGCACATCATGTTGTTCCTGTGGCTAGCACTTGGTTGAAGTAATAGATTGAAGTAATAGATTCACTGTGAAATTCCTGTAATTACTATTTCACTCTTATCTAGCTGAATACAGAAGCACTTTCAGGGCCCTTTTTTTAAGTATGTCATTGACTGTATTAGTTTTGATGATATCTCAAGACTGCTTATCTATAATGACTTATAAAATGTCAACTTAAAATAACCCTCCTTTATTCCATGTTATGTATCTTCAGTGTCTAGCTGACTCTTATGGGTGGAAGCAGAGTAGTTAAAGCAGAGACACTTGCAGAAGATAAAGGATCTGGGACAACACTGCTTGTTCTGGATGCTTGATCTGCAGGAGAAACTCTGATCCTTCATATGGATTAGCAAAGGAACATGATTTAGAAGGGGGTCTACCCCTTGGAGCACAAGTCTTATGAGGAGTGGCTGAAGGAACTGAGGCTGTTTAGCCTGGAGAAAAAGAGGCTGAGGGGAGATCTTATTGCTGTCTATAACTACCTGAAAGGAGGTTGTAGCACAGAGGGTGTTGGTCTCTTCTCCCAAGTAGCAAGTGATAGGACAAGAGGAAATGGCCTCAAGTTGCACCAGGGGAGGTTTAGATTGGATATTAAGAAAAATCTCTTCATGGAACGGGTTGTGAAGCTTTGGAACAGGCTGCCAAGGGAAGTGGTGGAGTCACCATCCCTGGAGGTGTTTAAAAGGCATTTAGACTGGGTTCTTAGGGACATGGCTTAGTGCTGGAGATAGGTTATGGTTGGACTCGATGATCCGGAGAGTCTCTTTCAACCAAAATGATTCTATGATTCTAAGATTCTATTCTAGCAGGAAAGGGGATAAAGAAGTCAGAACAAAAAGCTCTCATGTTTGCCACTAGTTAGACAGAGTTACAATTTCCTCAGTCCAGATGTTTTGTCTCCAAAATAGCAAAGAAACTATTGCAAATACAAGTGAGTGCTGGGGAAAGTACCTACTGCCTGTGTTTGAAAGCAGCATTATCTGTGGTATGAACATTTGGCAAATCCAGGCTATTTGCAATTTACCAGAGTGCCTCCCAGACAATATTTTTACTGGTGGTATTCCATGCTGCAGATCTTACCTCAGTATATTGGAACCTATCCTGAATTTTTTTTCTTTGGTGGACTTTTTTTTTTTTTCGGTTTAAACGAATGCACAATTGTGCATTGATCTAACATAGCAGTTAGTAGCAAAAAGTAAACAAAT
Source organism: Streptopelia decaocto (assembly GCF_964273445.1). NCBI lineage: Eukaryota > Metazoa > Chordata > Aves > Columbiformes > Columbidae > Streptopelia > Streptopelia decaocto. The sequence continues at coordinate 21,496,193 of NC_138661.1, forward strand.
CAAAATATATCTTGAACAATATCATGGACCAAGGCATCTTTCACAGTAGAAAATATAAAGATGTCAAAGTGAAAGCTCAGTGCAACTGTTATGTATGAAACATGGGGAACATCTGAGCCTTTCACCTTCATATTATTAGTGGATGTCCAACATAAATTACATCTGAACTGACAGCTTCCCTACAGTATGATGTCACAGAATCAGAGAATGGTTGATGTTGGAAAGCACCTCTGGAGGTCATCTGGCCCAACAGACCCCACTCAAGCAGTGCCACCTAGACCAGGTTGCCCAGGACCACATGCAGACAGTTTTTTAATATCTCCAAGGATGGAAACTCCACAACCTGTCTGGGCAACCTGTGCCAGTGCTCAGTCACCCTCACAGTAAAAAAACTGTTTTCTGATCTTCAGAGGAAACCTCCAGTACCTCAGTTTGTGCCCATTGCCTATTGTCCTGTCACTAGGCAGCACTGAAAAGAGCATGGCTCTCGCTACTTTACACCCTCCCTTCATGCATTTGTACAAATTTGTAAGATCCCCACCCTGAGCTTTCTCTTCTCCAGGCTGAACAGTCCCAGCTATCTCAGTGATTCCTCACAGGAGACATGCTCCAGAAGCTTCATGTTCTCAGTGGCCATTTGCTGGACTCTCTGCAGTAGCTCCATATTTTGAGTTTTCTTCCCACACAATATTTTTTATATTTCTGTAACATCGAATTTGAACTCTAATCCCTAAAAAAGAACAGATAAAATAACTGCATATGTAAAAACAATCCGATAAAAGCAGTAAAGATAATTAAAATAGTTACTATATTCATGGTCCTACTTAGCAAAACACAAACTGCCTGCTGCAAATTGTCAAACCCAGTGTACGCAAGAGTAAGAAAAAAATCACATTGAAAATCTATCACATATTTCTCTCTCACATATCTTCTCTCCTTCTCCCTCAGTATGTAGCATAATTCAATCCAGTTGCTTTTGACAGCAACCTTTAACGCGGTGATTCTTTGGAGAAATTAACTTTGAAAAAATAATTTCATTCTCCACACATCTTGGCTTCAAGCATTTGTCATCATTTAGTAAAGTAGTTGAAATGTTACCAGAGGATGGGGACCATAAGAGGCTGAATGAATGCTAAATTTGCTCTGAGTCTGTTTATCCCATCATATACAGAATTGAAGATCTTTTTTTGTCTCCATAGCTATATTCAACATTTATCCATTAATACAGGAACAACTCAGTTACTGGCTCTGTAGGGATCAGAGCATAACCCTACTATCTACAATTTAATAGCTACCATACATCATCAAGATTTAATTCCCAGGCTGAGTAGGATGTAAATGGCAGTAGCCCACAGATACATTTTTTTAAAACTCGAAATCTTTGTGGCTTAATACTCTTCCCCAAGCCCACTTGTATTGTGCAGCCTGCATTTTTTCCTATAACTCACACCTGACATCCTCCAAATTAATGTTGCTGTTTTGTGGTTACATTATTTGATTTCTTGATACAACATTAACATGAAAGGGAATTATTTGCCAACTATTAATATTATTAGTGGCAAGTTTTTTTTTTTTTTACGACAAGGCTTTAAAAATCTTCTGCTAATAACCCTGATCACATCAAGCACAGTTCATTTTCTGGTGAATAATATCCTAAAGGTAGAAAAAGAAAAAGGCAGAAATCTCCAAAATACAGAAAGGCTGTTGTTTAAGACCTTCTTGAAAACAAAAGGTAGGATCATGAAAGCCACCTAGCATCTCCAGACTAGTTGAGCTGCTTCAAATCCCACCAGTTACACTTCCTAGCAGTGCTATTGTTTAATATCTTCATCAATGGCATAGATCGGGGGTGTCAAACTCACTCCAACACCAGTCTCCTGCTCCTGCAGCGCCACGCGTGTCACACACACTGCACGTGTGACCAGCACACTGGCAGGTGCCTGGGGACAGGGAGCTCAGCGCTGCCACCGGCTGGGAACAAAGTGCTGGGCCAGATAACACAAGGAGGTGGGCCAGATCTGGCCTACAGGCCAGGTATTTGACACCTGTGACACAGAGAGTGGGATCGAGTAAAATAAGTTTCCCACTAAAAGGTTCACACAATTACTCCCACTGGTCAAAAGTTGCAAATTGTTCAATAATGAGTTTGCTACATATTGACATATCATGGGACATTATAATATTTCTCTCCTTCATATTACTTAAATTTGAGTTTTAATGCATTCTCTGGAAAATAATTTGCAGCCAGTTTAGAATTAGATCCATTTTAATAAAAAATAGTTATAGTCATTGTTTTCCACTCATTTAAAAATCAAAAATTTATAAACAAGAAGCATAAGTGGTAACTTACCATTATTATCTGCTGTCAGCTAAGAATTTGTGGGGACAAATTCCTCTCTGCATTCAAAGCTTTATCTACAGTTTACATTCTTAGTGTCCTCTAATTACGTCTAAGGCGTCTCTCCACAGGAAAGGACTGTGACTTCCTATGTTGCCGTTAAATGTGCAATAACGCTTGGAAATCATGTTTTCTAAATACTTAGTAATATTTATATGTTACCAACACTGCCGCCAAATGGGTTCCAAGATATACCCTAAAGGTGTTGCTATGAATAATGTGAGTTATCACAGTACAAGATTGAAAAAAGGTGGAACAAGTGCATACATACCTGCAAAGCAGCAAAAAAACCCACTGGAAATGCAAAGCATAAGAATTCAGGTATGAAATCTTAGCCCCATTGAAGAAAACCGCAAAAATACACTTAATTTCAGGGGGGAAAGGGGCAGACTTGTACTCCAAGTATAGATGGAAAAAAGAATACTTTCCAGCTCCCCAAAGCCATTTTTGTAGGTGATGCCATTTGTGCACAGTGCCAATTAATTTTTCCTTGTTAAAACTAACGATCCATAATTTCTTCTGGAGTGGCAGAGCATAATATGGATTGTAATGGCCAAATTGAAAAAACAGCTAGTTCAGATTTGTGTTCAAATTTCTCAGGTAATACTTATCTGGACTCTATAAGGCTAGAAGTACCTCAAGTGTTAAGATGTGAGGTTTTGTAGCTACATATGTTTGAGTAGTTTATCTAATGCCTCAAGGAGTTACTTCTGACCACATCTATGCAGGAGGATTTCAGAGCTCTTCCAATCTCCAGGAGCCAAGTATGTTCCTTTGAAGGTCCTAATATCCTGCCAAGTGACACCTCAACATGTACTATGCAACATCTGTTCCATGATGGAGACCAGGCATATGGTCAGGAAAGAGCTATTGCACCTTCTGGCCAGCTACCAGTCTGGATTATTGAGACACATTTTAAAACTGAAATATGAACACTCGGTCCAAAATTACACAGAATATGATAAGCGATTTCCTGGGATTCATTTGTGATTTTTTTCTCTTATTTAAAATTCTTTTTTCCAAGCTAGATATCCCAGAATTGTTGTAGTATATCTCAGAGATATATCAAAAGGTGGTGAAGAATATAAAAAGCAAATTACATCCAAAATATAAATACTTTTTTTTTTCAAAAAAAACCCCATATTACGTATTTTTATACCAGTTGTCATATTTCCAACAGAGAAGTTATTGCCTATTTTAGTTTTCACCATTACCATCATATTTGGCATATCAACTGGAAAATCCTCCTTCGAGTCTACAAATAATAATAACAACACTAACAATTATTATAATAATAATGGTAGCAATCCTAAATTTCCAGTCTATTTAAATTAGCTTGACTAGGGCCGATGGACTGCTTAGGGAGGAAAAATATGCATATTTTATCTCCTTTAATTATATTACTTTCATATATGAAATATGTACTTATTGTTGTGATTATTTAATCAAAATACACAAATGTAATTTTCCTATGAGAAAAGATGCACAAAGCACTAGACTGTTCAAGTACCTTTGTTCTCAGTTTCACAATTGTTCCGAATTCAGGACACAGAAAACAAGAATTTGTTACATTTTAAGGGATAATTGCTACCAAATAATTTATGGCTGCAAAATGCTAGACATAGCAGAGAGACTACAGCTACTTTATAAGCTAGTAAATTAAAATGAAACCTCTGTGTGCTGAGTATCTTGCATAAGATTAATTGGATAATATCAGGCTGCTCACATTATAAAGATCAAATGCAAGGAGAAAAGACATAAACTTTGTGTATGTATCAATGTAACCTCAACTCAGCAGTTGCTGATTATTTATTGGGCCTGTAAACAGCTGCAGCTAATCCTGTTGTGAGAGCTGTTCAGGAAGACAGAGAGAAGAAAAAAGAAAATTCCTGCTATACATAGCTGATAAGAAGATAAAAGGTATATCTTACAAAATTCTGATTAGCCTTAGATCCTTTTGACTTCAGTGACTACTCAGCACCAGGCAGGAAACAACACAGGTACAAAAAAATTATTCTGCCAATTTTTCCACCCTTTTTCTATAAAACATGTTGTACTATAACAACTCAGAACATGAAGTGACATAAATTTCTTTAATTAAAATAAAACAGAAAAGCCTTCCTTTTATCTCAGGGCCACATTCTTATTGCATGCTTCATGTAAATTCTGCTATCTACCATACAGTGAAAAAGGCTGATCGTAAGCATTTGGCAAATTTTATTCTATTGGAAAGAATATTTGTAGATGGTCAATGTGAATTTGTTTCATGTTATCAAACCATTTATAATTTAATGTCACCATGGATTTCCAACATACTTGGGCTCTTCAGCAGTCTCCTTGAAAAGGAATCAAGTCAGTTTTTGAAAATAAAAGATTGACAGCAAATACCAAATTCAACAGCTAAATTCTGCACTCAAGTATACTCTTGTATAGCACTATCATGAAAGATAATATAATTTTACCTGCAGGTACTCTATATATGATTTAACCCAAACTTTTAAAGTCCAATTCAAGCCACTCAAAAAATTTGTTGTTGACTTCAGCAGTGACTACTTCAGTCTTGCATAAGCAGCTACAACATAAAACCTTGTTGTAAGCCTGCCACAGTGAAGCCTGTGGCATATCCATTACCATTCCACCTTTGTGCATTGACTTTGAGGAAATTACTTTAAACATTATGTATGTATATTATAAAGGACAATTTTCATGGGCAAGATTCTTCCTATGACTACACAAACTTGGAGCAGACTTTTCTAATAATGATTTAGTGGATCTGTCCCAGTTTATCTTAAGTTGAAAAGTGTCTCCTGATCTTTGTTGTCAGGGTTCAACTGAATTAGAAAAGACCAAGGAGTGTAATGTTCCATTAGAAATTTTTGGAAAATTAATAAGTGCAATGTGATTTATAAATGCAAGCCTTTGGTAATTATTACTCCACAACGGCAGCATTCACTGTGTCTAAAATGTGAGCATGCAGTATAGATTGGAAAGATAATTTGTTCAGCTAGGAGCAGCAGTATTTAAATAAAAATATGGTTAAAGAAATAAAAAAGTGCCATCTTCTATAAAAATAATGGGGAAAAAAATAGCATTAAAACCTTTTACAAGGTACAAAAATGCAAATGTGGGGGGTTTGGTTTTGGTTGTGTTTGTTGTTGTTGTTGTTTTGGTTTTGGTTTTGTTTTTTTCCAGACAGGTGACAATTTGTTATATCAATATGACTGATTGAATTCTAAATGAAAATAAAGATATTTTAGCCATTAGGTTTTTTTACTTGAGGGAGTAGATTTCTTCAATTTTGATGAGAAGGACCAAGTCTTTGCTGTTGACATAGGTTATGTCTTCATAAATAATACAATTCTTAGATTTCTTACAGCTGTGGTCAGTCTACAGTTTTAACATGATAACTGCATGGCCTTGTATAACAATCACCAAATCATACATTGCTAAGTAACCACTCATTTATGAACAGGCTTCTTTTAATAAACACATTAACAATCCAGTACATACTCTGTAAAATCCTATAATTACTTGGCATAATTTCCTTCCTTTTCCCACAAGTTTTACAAGACAGTTATTTTTGCCTTGTTCAGAAATCCTTTGATGCCTCACCAGAAATGGACTTTAAAGCCTATATCTTAGAATAAATAAGAGGAAAAATCTAAGAACAGGTATAATTGAATAATTTATCACTAAGCTTTCCCAGTTTGATAAATATATATGGCATTAGTTATTATTTATTTGCCTTACATGCAATAAGCATTTGAAATATTTAACGTTGTAGAAAAATGGTTGAATTATGCATTATATGGAGTCTTCTTTTTAAGGAATTAGTTTTATCAATGTACGAATGGCACTCCTGGAAACTCTGCCTATCTCAGGAGCATATTGCTTTCATCTGCCTGATAATTCAAGGTTTCATTGGACTTTTCAAAGTGTTGATTGAATGAAGCACATATTAATTTGAGGTAATTATATTCTTCCAGAGATGGTTTCAATTTTAGCACTGTATAGATGCAAACTGTGAGAAAGTATGCTGTGATAACAGCTAAATAAGCCAAATTTAATGCTAAATGTAGACATTAGGTCCTAATGTCTCTGTTTAAACAAAAGGGAAAAAAAAATGCGTCAGCTCTCTTTTGGCTATTTGTCCTATTTAACATGTTTGGAAGCACAGGAGCTTAAAAAAGACTTTCCAATGAACTGTTGATTTAAAAGATTTCTGAACAGTAAATGATCTAAGTATGATTCCTCCGCAACAGACTGACTGAAGGCTTCATTTCATTGCAGTTTGAACCAACGACTACTTAAGTTTGTTACTACCAGAGCCCCACTTTCCCCTCTTCCTGAGGATGTGTTCTTGAACCATCTTATTAAGAATAAGATGTGTGCAAGATTTTGGTCACAGATATGTCAGGAGCATGTGCTCAGAGTTTGAGGGCAGAATTGGTCTGAGACAAGTTTAGATTACAATGAACTGAATCCTAAAGTATGTTGGAGAACAGGGGATACTTGGTGACAAAGAAGATCACCTCTGGAAAAGTCATAAATTCTCCTAACTCACAGTTGTTATTAGAATAGTAATAATAGTCAAAGAAGATCAGGAAAAAAGCAAGAGACATCTTCCCCAAGGTATAAAGGAAGCTCAGTCCTTCATTCTCAAAGATTCTGATAACAATTTCCACCAAACTTTATAGTTTCCTTTTTTTCCCTATTTTTACTGTTCATCTCATTTGTCCTCGAATGTCTTGGTGATATCTAGGAAATCAGAACACTTCTTAAAGACTATTTTTCTGCAGAAGTCTACATGCAATTCTGCATGTGCTAGAAAACTACATCAAGGATCAGAACACAATGAAAACCACTGGGTTATTTTCCAAAGTCAGCCAAGACAGTGTAGTTTTTTCAGTGCTTCCAGGAATAGATGGACTGACGTAGCTGGTATCTCATCCGTATTTACTTAGAATTTGAAAGTGGAAAAAAAACCTGCAGCATTATGAAATTTAAAAAAAACCCAAACCATTAATTAAACCTGAAGTCAACTTCCCAAGAATCACTGGTCTTAGCTCTAATGGCAATGGGTTTTCTCTGAATCCTGTTTTACCAGGGAGTGTGAAAAGAAGCTAAATCTCCATTCTGGTTGCTTTAGTCTGTCAAATCCATTCAACATTTCATTCATTAATTTTAATTACTGCCCTTGTAAATACTTTATGGTGTTCTGGCGATGAGCCAGGTTCCTTTGCTCAAATGAGCAGGTTGCCAATGACACTGATTTATTTTCCCTATGGCATAATGCAGAGAATAAGCTAGTTGGTTAATCTATCAATACCATTTTAATAGTCATACTTTAATGACTTGAATTTGTAAGCCATTCAGAGCCTTTCATTTCCATTTTTTTCTTAGCCGTGTCAAACAAACACTACAATACTTTGTACCTGTCTTCAGTAGTAGAAGATTGGAGTGTATAGGAAGCTTAGGATAATAGTGTGTCTCAGTGTCCAATGTGACCAGGCTGTTGCTGTGCATATAGATAAATCTAAACACTTCAGAACACCAAGGAATTTCTTACAGGAGACAGCACATCTATCAAATTAATCAAAAGCATTTAACAGGGAAGGGAAGGGAAGGGAAGGGAAGGGAAGGGAAGGGAAGGGAAGGGAAGGGAAGGGAAGGGAAGGGAAGGGAAGGGAAGGGAAGGGAAGGGAAGGGAAGGGAAGGGAAGGGAAGGGAAGGGAAGGGAAGGGAAGGGAAGGGAAGGGAAGGGAAGGGAAGGGAAGGGAAGGGAAGGGAAGGGAAGGGAAGGGAAGGGAAGGGAAGGGGAAGGGAAAGAACCAGTATCAAAAGCCTTAAATTTTAAAGAACCACATAGAAGCTGTGTATCTGGTTGATACTGACTTCCAAAACAGGCCAAACAGTAATTTTTCTGCAATCTCTGTCTACAACAGCAGGAATAAACAAATTCATTCATACTCTCGCATTTCAGATACATCCCACACATTTAGGGTCTCTGACATAGTCTATTGCTTTTTTTTGAAACAGTTTCTTAAGTCTGCATATAAATGCACAGAATTGTAAAATAATTAAATAACTTAATTTAAATTACTAAAAATAGAAAAAGCACAACAGTAAAAAGATGGTGAAATGGAAGGCTATTACAAGTAGTTCAGTGTCCAATTCTATAGCTTTTTAATAACACTTACTGTAAAATAAATATGAGTAAGATAATAATATTTAAACCAGTTCTGGATACAAAAAAAGTGTCCTCAAATATTATCAGTTATTGGCAAAAAGATAGAACTAGGTCACTTTTTTAACAACATGGCCAGAGAGGAAACAAAAAAGGGGGTTTCTGATTTTCTGCATAAAGACACATGAAAACCTAGGATGCATCATATTTGGGAGGGTTTTCCTCTGGAAAATGGTAGTGGTCAAAACTTTCAAGGGGTTCTGAGGTTACACTTAAGTGCTTAAAAATCCTGGCAGAATAAGCATGTCTGGCTGACATCTGAACTGAAAGGAAACACAACTCGAATTTCTCTCAGGTAATTTGTTTGGGATTATGCTATATAACTCTGGACATCTGTAACGTGGAAATCTACATCCTAGTACCTTTCCAGGATTCTGTTAGAGTAAATGGGGAGTAACAGACACTTTAATGGTATATTTTTCTTATGAAAGGTCAAAATATGTCATTAAGAGGTAAACACCTCTTCAAAAAACATATTTGCCTATAATCAAAGAACCTAAAATCAGATTTAAACATCTACACTGTAAAACATAAAGTGCATTCACTCTCTTGAAATAACTAAGGCTTTTTAATCTGATAAAATTTAAAATAAACTGTAGTGTACAGTGATGATTTAAACTTCCAAATAGCTATGAAATGTTTTTTGCCAATATCTGCAGGGCATTTAATTCTCAGTCACTGTCATTAGCTACAGTCTCAGCTTTACTCCTGAACCTGGATTCAGTATGCAAATGCACCTAGCTGTCTCCCAACTGTAAACTCATGAGATTTGTCTAATTCTTATTTCTGTTTGGTTATTACAGGAACTGAAAATGCCTCTTCAAATCTGTTTACTGTGCTAGCCATAAAACAGGTGGGTTCTTCTCAATACAAATTAATTTTTGGAAGGAGGAAAGAGGAGAATGGAAAGGCAAGTCATGGCAGTGAAACAGATATTTTTGATTATGTTAATAGTTTTCTGATTTTGTGGTCCATTTTTTTTCAAATAGGAATTAAAGCAACAAAAGGGTTGTTTAAACTTAAAACATAGAAAGTAGTTTCTAAAAACCATAAACAGTAAAAGGCTGGAATAAACACTCTAAATTGGTAAGGTCTCTAATTTTTCTCGATCAGAGATATCTGATCTCTCATCAGAGCAAGAACAGCACCCATACAGGCTTTGGCTCTGCCATTTTAAGCTAGCAAACACTCTTTTTTTGACTTGGAGAATAATCAGCTGGAAAATTAAGGTCAGAATTTAGAAACCAAACAGAGTAGCTGAAATTACAAACTTCACACAAGGGTCTGTTACTATGGGGATGGAAACTGCTATGAAGTGAAAATGAGGAGCTATGTAAAGTTTATCCTGATTTTTCTAATTTTTATTTTGGGCAAAGCTTATTGCTGTATTGCAGTGTTCTAAAATAAAAAGGACCTAACAAATGGACATTCCGGAAGTCAAACTGGATGGACATTTAGGTAGGAACTGAAAAGATCTGTACAATGGATGTAATCTGAAGTTCAGGTGAAAATGTACTTTAGTACATTTTCATTTCCAGTACATTTAGTACTGGAGCTGGATTTTGCACACACACTGATATAAAATAACTCCTAGCATTTATCAGTAAAGAAAACTTTCATTAACTCAATATAAATGTAGGAAATCTTTACAAATAGTACATAACAAATCTTTTAATGAATGATCTCTGCATTCAGGGATGATGACACGATCCAGGGTAACGTGTGCAGCAGGTAGACGGAACAAAATTGATTAAGGGAGATATCAAGGCACAACATATTAAAAGAGAAAAAAAAAAAAAAAAAAAGTGCCTTTATAGGATATTAACTATCTTAAAAGTGCATCACAGCAAGACCGTTAAATTTTTTCCAGACCAAATTCCTAATTATGTAGGTAAAGAGAACTTAGCTTTACTACAAATATCCTAGAGTAGATTTGAGGTTATCTATGTATTTATTATATGTTCTACAAAAAACAGGTATCTGGCCAACAGATTATTTTCCCTATTAAAACTGTATATGTTATGGGGTTTTTTTAAGTAGTCTTGTCTATAAAAAATTATTTCATATTCTTTTTAAAAAATATTTTATTGTAAATAAACGTCAAGTAACGTAAGTTTATTTTTAATTTTGTCTTGGTAACATGGAAGTTCATGGTCATTCTGATGTATTCCAGGTACAGGGTATACAGTTGTATATAAAAAAACCAACAGTACATACCTGATTATAAATTCTTGCAAATGTGTGAGATTTTAATTTCCAGAGCTTTCTTTTCTTCTGTTTATGTTTTTGTTAACTATGGAAATAAAAGAATATTTGACTACCCCAGTACTGTTAACAGAAGGTACTGTATGTAAAACCAAGTTAATGTAAAGGCCTGATTTTATTTGTGATGATGAACTTAAATACTTTGCTTTTGGAATTTATCCTGACCTTTTCCTAATGTATTTATATCACACCAAATAGTTACATTTGGATGACAAGATATAGATAAAGCAATGGAAAGTGAACAAGATATCTGACAATTAAACAATTACAGAAGCTTTGTACAAAACATGTCAAATAATAAATTACTTTTGTGCGTGTGTCTGAAAAATGAAAGTAGATATTGCTATTTCAAATGGAAAAGTGAACTTCTACTTAAAGTACCACACGGCTCTATATTAATGCACACATTCACAGAAAGTGTGTGCATATAGAGATATATATATATCTATACACAGCATTGTATTAATGTCAGCAGGTATTAAATCTCTAAGTTTATTCCCTGTCAGTCAGATAAAAATATTCTACATGGGTCATTTCAATTTGTTGCAACTTCTCTCAAACTCTGCTCTGCTTCCGCTGACATCACGAATTCATGTTGGCTCCACAACAATGTTAAGTCAGCTCTTCACCGTTGCCAGTCCAGTAGTACATCACTGGGAAGTCAGATGCACAACTTCACTGCTACAAGGGCAGCTTGATCCTGCTCTGCATATTCATTAGCATAAACTGCAGAATCTCAAGACAGGTAGCCAAAACTAGAGACTTCTGCCTAGTTCTCTGTTTAACCCTTGTGTTATTATTTTACTCAAAGTTCATATTGTCTATCTCCAGAAAAATCTTCTCCCTCTTGAAGAGATTTTGCAGGGTTCATGTGCTTTGTCATTATTATTAGTTCACAAATCAATAGTCACAAATCATAATTCAGAAAGTGACAGAAATACAGATACGCTTCCTACACAACTGTAAGATGACCACTCATTCATTCAGGGGCATAAAGGTGGGGAGACCACTGACCAGTAATTATTGGTACATGGATTGTTCACATTTCATTAACTACAAGCACCTGATAGTCAAATTTTGACCTGCAAGCAGCAGTTATTCGAACCACAGTTTTCACTGTGGTTCTTGGAGTTTAAAGGTGGAATTGTTTGAGTAGAGCTTTAAGGTTTCAGGGTCAGGAAATTCCAGTATCAAATGCAAGATAATTTTTTCTCTTTCTTTAAAATAATCTAGCAACAATTTAATATTTTTTGCACCTGTAGAAATTCCTGCTGGTAAATTTATTCTCTGAAATGGTTGATAGTATAGTAAAAATAAAGTATAATAATAAGGATACATAATAATCTCATACTAAAGTTGTGAGTATGCATCTAAAATAAAATGTATTTAACAATACAGATAATTTTGAAAGAGTTGTTAGATTATTACTCAGCTCCAGCTGAGATGTTCCCCAGACATTTGGGTTTTGAAAAGTCACGCTTTGCTGGTAATAGTAACATTTACATCATCCATCTTCTTTCAAGCATCAGGCTTCTTTAATACAGTAACCAACAGTTTTTATTCTAGAGTGAAATAGTCAACCTGTTGGTTTTGCTTTAAATATACAACTGCAATAGCAACTCAGGCATGAATTTCATCAAGTCTGGTATATTTTCTGTCACTTTCTGGAGTTGTAGATCTATACACATCTTTGTATTCAGGACCATTTAAAAATGAAATATCATTTAAAAACAAATACCAGGAAAACAAAACAAAACACTTTATTCACAAAATATTCAATTAATATATGAACCAACTTACTCTGGTCTGGCAAGGACAGAAAAATTCCAGCTAAAATTTAAATAAATATTAAATAGTTTCTCTTTACTGTTTATGTCCCTAAGTGCCTTTGCTTTCAAAAAATGTTTAATAGTTAACATGCTATGAAAGTGGGGAGAAATGTTTCCCTGACTTATAGTCTTTGCTATCAGTTTAATTAAAATGGTAGGTTTCTTTTCACATCATTACTCCAACATAAAGTGGTATTGGGTGATGCTTGTGGCTGCTCGTGGGAAGTGAGATGTTGGTCTAAAATATACTTCCATACTTCAGTGTGAACAATTAAGAACTGATTTGCTAATAAAACCAGAGAAAAAAACATAAAGGCAGCTAATAGAGGATCTGTAAAAAGAGGTAATCTAAGCAATTAATAAGGTACATGTTTTGTTTTCAGACAGACTAGTATAGCCCATGATATATTTTATATCTTAACTTTTTAAGGCAGGACAATATCTTTTGACAACTGTCATACATTTTAAGATAAGATAAGATAAAAACTTCACCAAATAATAATAGTAATCACAAAAACTTACTTCAATCACAATCTAAGAATTACTACTGAATCTAGGTTAATTCATTAAAATTTTGCAACCCCTACTCAAAGAAAAATTGCAAAACCCAATATGTTTACTTACAAAATATTCAGAACATAATGGTCCCATTACTAACTATAAAATTGTACTTGAGACTTAATTTAGGTCAGTTTAATTCAAAAATGGGAGAATAAAAAATAACTAAATAAAAAAAAAAAACATTTAATTTGTTAACCAACATTTGAGAGCCTTTTGAACACTGATGTTGTTCTGTTAAGTTAAAAAAAAAAAAAAAAAAACAAAAAACTCTTCATTTCATACTATTCCATTCCCTCCATTTTTTAATCAAGTCATTGTTTTGCCTATATCTAGATGTTTTGGTCAGATCTACTGCTGAAACTCTAAAACCAAATTCAGACTCTGATATTTAGAGTTTCACTGTAGACCTACTGAGTCACAACAGATACATTAGGGTGATAGTCTCTGCATGAAATTATCAAAAAAAAAAAAAAAAAAAAAAAAGAAGAAATGCTAATTGGCTTATTGTACTACTTTGGTGAAAGGAATTGCCCTCTTTGATCTGCAGCATAATGAGATTTATTTTGAACATCAAAGTAATCTATAAAAACTGAACAAGGAGATGAGCAGCTACATATTTTTATGTCCTCTGAGGAGCAGGGTAGGAATCAGCAATGCAAATGCCGTAGGATGAAGGAACAGTCTGAAGGAAAATGAATGCTCAAAGAAAGTAGCTGAACTTTGCATTCTGTCACAGTGCACTGAAAGACCTTGAACCATTTTTGTTTTTCTCTTACGCTGCTATAAATCTGATGGCAATCCATTGACTGCCCTGGACTTGCGCTGAATTCATGTTGGTGAACTTTAGGTCAGAATCTAGTCCCTGGTCGTGTTTTTTTTTTTCCTGGCTATATGACAAACAATTTCAACAGCAACACCACGATCTATATAGCAGACTCTTAACGCCCTTTGCTTACCTATATCAAAAGAACCCAATACTGGGAAATCAACTTTTGAGTCTCCCACTGTCCTCAGTCATCCCACGCAGCTCTCGACACATCATTGTCATTGGCTCTTTGCAACCTTCTTTACAAAGGCTTTCTACCCAGATGTCTTTGTAAATCATTTAATTCCAAGCATTGGAAAAGGCATATAGGTAAATCCTAACTGAATGGTATTTCAGCAGCACTGTCATTTGACATTGAACGTAAACAGGGCAAATTCACAGCATTTACTCAATCTGCCTGTAAAAGGCAATCTAGGAAAGGAATAACTAAAAGATACAGTAATCCCTTCTTCAAACTCTGGAGAGATTTTTCTTAGGACACACAGAAAACAGTTCGATTGTTTTAAATCACAAAATTTGGAGGTTTTAGGATAGATTTAAAATTTATACAGTTATGACATGGTCTCAATTTTCAAACAGAATAGCATAATGCAGCACTACATCAGATAACAGTTTCTAAAGGAAAGAATGCTCCTTCTTTTAGATTCAGATGTTCAAATTAACACTATTTAAAATTAATTAATGTGCCCTTACTTGAATCTTTTTTGCATGGCAAATGGACGAAAATGTTATGTAGCACAGCAGCACTGAGAAATTTGCAGATAAACTTATCACAAGGGCATGATGTTCACACAGAAATATCCTGTGTTTTCTTCCTCTTAAGTATTACTTATCAATGGATCCTCTTGTGATTTCTAAAAAGCATCAAGTACCCAGTTCCCACAGAGAGATAATGCTGAGTGTGCAGCACTTGTGCAAACCAGGCTATTCATATGGATCCCTAAAAATAAAGTGCTGCATGGTGGAAATGCTTTGGCTTTGTTTTGGGGGGGGAGGAAGTAATTTGATTTTTTTAATGTCTCTAAAATACCACAGCAAAATGTCTTTGCAGGAGAAATAGATCAAAAGCTTATGACAAAGGCCAGCCACAAGATAAAATTAATTTAAGTGTGTAAATTTTCTATAATTCCCAGGGAGAGGGGTGAGATAAATGGCATACTGCAAATATATCATACCAAAAATCATGTTGAAAAATTCCATCTTGATGCTTTTAGGAAAAGAATTTTCTAACATCTATACTGATATGACTCTTTTCCAATTTATACTATGAATTTTTAAACACCAACTTCAAAACTTATTCCTTCTGCTCTACTGAAAACATTCGAATTATCAAATTCCCAAAATACTTTTGTTTCAATTGAAGTATTAGTGTCCCTTCCCTTCCCAGGAAGAAAAACATAAATAAGTACATGTCCACAGAAAGGGCAAATCTGGTTCCCTCACAGGTCTGCCACTAGCTTATCTTGAATGTATAGATATATATATATATAATTAATTTCAGTTCTGGAGCACTTTTTTGAATGGAGTACTAGTGTAGCCCTATATTTTTTTTTTAAGGTAGGGGTTAAGAACAGTCATTAGTTGTGATTGCCCTGGTGGAGACACTCATGAAGACCCATCTAAATATCTTAATCAAGAACTTAATACCAGTTTCAAAATTTAATGCAAGCCTGAAATGAAACTAGAGATGACTGTCTCAAAGTCTGTTGATTGACAGCCAGCTGAATATGAACCAGCAGTGTGCCCACATGGCCAAAAAGGCCAAAAGCATCCTGGCTTATATCAGGAATAGTGTGTCCAGCAGGACTAGAGAAGTGGTCAATGCAACCGTACTCAGCACTGGTGAGGCTGCACCTTGAATACTATGTTCAGTTTTGGGCCCTTCATCATAAGAAAGGCATTGAGGTACCAGAGAGAGTTCAGAGGAGAGTGACAAAGCTGGTGAGGGGTCTGGAGCACAAGTCTGATAAGGAGCAGCTGAGAGAACTGGGGCTGTTTAGCCTTGAGAAAAGGAGGCTGAGGGGAGACCTTATCACTGTCTACAACTACCTGAAAGGAGGTTGCAGCATGGAGGGTGTTGGTTTCTTCTCCCAAGTAGCAAGTGATAGGATGAGAGCAAATGGCCTCAACTTGCACCAGGGAAGCTTCAGATTGGATAGTAAGAAAAATTTTTCATGCAGAGGGTTGTGAAGCATTGGAACAGGCTGCCCAGTGGAGTGGCGGAGTCACCACCCCCGAAGGTGTTTTAAAGGCATTTAGACAAGGTTCTTAGGGACACGGTTTATGCTATTGTTAGGTTATGGTTAGACTCGATCATCTTGAGGGTCTCTTCCAACTGAAATGATTCTATGATTCTAAAATTCATGCACAAAATTCATTCTGACTTTTAAGGTAATTTTAATTAATGTGAATGCATTAATTAATTTAAGGATGATTATATATTACTCTAAAAACTGTCACTATACACCATCCAACAGACCTTATACCTAGAATTAGTGGCTAGAATTACTGTTTTCAGTTGCCACATTTTAACCTTTGGCTCTGGCCATCTACCACCCGCTTCATCCATTTCATGACCCAGCAGTGTGATGTTACGTTATGTTATGCTGTTATGTTATATTTATGTTATGTTATATTTATGTTATGTTATGTTATGTTATGTTATGTTATGTTATGTTATGTTATGTTATGTTATGTTATGTTATGTTATGTTATGTTATGTTATGTTATGATGTCATGTTATAGTTATGTTACGTTATACATAGTTATGTTATATACATAGTTACTTACGTTATACATATAGTTATTATGTTATATAAACCCTTATTGTATGTCCTGATAAAACCCCCACTTCTCTGCAGGTCCATAGTGATCCTATTCTGATTATCTTGACTAATACCTAATTAATCTTGACTGCTTAATGAGGCAGATGTCAGTCTTAAAGGCTTCAAATAGTCTTAAAAGCAAAGTTAAACTGACATCTAGCTCTTAAATGGTTAATGCTATCAGAGAGCCATTCTAGCTGAAAAGTTGCATGTGATAATGTATTAGGCAAAATTCATAAAGTGAGGCCCTCTTTCAATTCGTATTGAATGTAACGGTAGTTCCACAGTCTACATTGGCACTGGGATTGAAGGTGCTAGGTTTGATGCAAGTAAAAGTAAGGGAAGCCACAAGAAGAGTCAGGCATATCTTTATATCTGTGTGTGTAGTATGTGTTTTGCACTTCTCCCAGCTCACATACTGCTGCTCATCTTGCATGGTGGGGTTTCTCACAGTGCATGTCAGGACCCATAAGCTGTGATGCCACAGCTGCCCCATCCTTATCCCCCCAATATGCATATTCTCTTCCCACCCTAGGACTCCATTTCAGCCCAGGTTTTGCGTAGGCTGTGTCACAGGTCAATATGGGGTCACTGTTGGTGCCAAATTAAAACCTGAGGTAAATAGGTGTAAATCTGTAGCTGGTGGATTTGGTCTACTTCAGCTTCAGTTTAAAAGTGAGCCTGGGCAAACGAAGTGAAAAGAAGACTTATCAGGACAGAAAGGGGAGGAGTAGAAGTTAATAGATGTTTTGGAAAATATGAACAGTTGAGAAAAGGAAAAGCATTTGAAAGGAAGTCAGGAAAAGCCATTATTTACTTATGTGATTAACCATGTCCTTGCTATTCACTGGGAGTTTTGAGAAACATTCCAGAAAAAGTTCACAAATCAAGTAAAATACTTCCAAAGGATTTAGAATCACATAAAATAAGAAGCTCTTTGTATTTCTCTTTCTCTCATTATTAACAGTAATTACAAAAAGTCACATCAAACCTCTCAGGAGATATAATTTTTCCCTCGTGTGCAATGAGCATTGTATCCCATTAGAAATGTATCTCTACTCAGTATGTCAAATGGACATTTCAGATGTTTTGTAGCTGCCAAGATAAAGTTGTCCTCATAAGTGTGGGCAAATGTCTGGGAATTACATTTGTCAGAGAGATGCTGTAATAGAAACATAAGCATAATTGAGACATTTAAGCTGCCTCAGTGCAAGAAATCCTCTCTCTTTATCGATGCTTCCTGGAACCTTAAACACCAGGGGCTTCACTGTAATTTGCCTAATACTATATTCCTGTCAGTAATGATGTCTGAGAATTATCCTGTTAATCTTTCTAATGTCAATTTCACAGAAAGTGGTCATCACAACTCTATTAAATTTCTCCAGGTGAATTCACTTTTCAGGAAGATCCTACATGAAACAGACATTACTGTGAGCAGGAAGTCCACACAGCTAAGAAACTCTCCTGGGGCAAGTGCCACAGCAAGTCCCCTGCAGCCATGTTCCTCTGTCATACAGGCACGTGCGAGTGAATCAAAGGACCTGAGTGATGGCTCTGTACTGTTTCTTAGGCAAAGCCACACCAAAGCAAGTCATGCTATAGGACAACAGTTGTCAGACCCAGTTGGATTCAGTGCTCAACAGAATTAGCTCCGGTTCTGAAAACTCAACTTAGGGAACCCAAGGAGTCCAAAGTGGTTATATAATACTAAAGAGGCAGAACTACTTTCCAGATGTTCAGAGGCTACATTTGTTTTCAGCAATGATCATGCAATCCCAAGAAGGAACAAAAAATCTCCCTGTTGCCAATAACTAACTTGCTTGTTGGTGTTAGACAGCATCAGCTACAGGCAACAAAACCATACAGAATTTTTCTGATTTCATAGAGATGTTATAAAAATATCAAACTCCTTGCCCTCTGATAGCCATCATATGGGGAATACAAACCTCTCTAGCCATGAAGTGGGAGCAGAGATTGGAAAAGCTTGAAAATGTTGAAAAAAGAATGCTTTCCACCTGTCCTTTTACAGTCTTCAAAGTTCTGGGTGCTTCACACACTTTTTCAAGAGAAATACAAATAATTTTATTCCTAATAAACTTTTCTGGACAAATATGATAATTTTTTTTTTTACCTTCTGTCATGCCTTCACAACTATCTTCTTTATTTTGCTTGGAGGATCTACCAGAGGTGCAATGCAAGAACTAGAATTTCACTGGATGTTTCAGAACTGCCCTTTTCATTACGTATTATTTTGTATCTTCACACATGCATTGGGGCTCCAAGTGTGCAGCAGAAGGCCAAGAGTAGTTTTTAACTGTGACACTTTAAAATGTGTAATTTAATAATATAAGTAATTTAATAACAGCATAATGCTGTTTTAAAAATTATATGTTGGCCTCGAATACAGTTTGGAAGGTCCTCTGTTATTTAAACTGTGCAATTTCAGGTAATTTCTCACTTCCTCATAGCAAAATTAATAAAGTTAATTTTGTTTTACTGGGCATGGAGTTTATAGGAGGGAAAGGAATTGGTTTTACTTTGTTAAGAACCTAAAAATGTTATTCATTTTCTCACTGTTATTTTCAAAGTGTATTATTGTGGTGGGATGCAAAACAAACTGAAGCTTGAATCTAAAATAAATAATTAGCTAAATTAAATTATAAGACAGACATTGAAAACTACAAGCAGGCTCAAAGCAGTAGTAATTAGATTACAATCTTTGACAGTGCATAAATCCTGTAATTAAAAAGTTCAGAAATAGAACAAATGCTAGAGAAGAGACAAGTCTGGATTTCTGTATGATGCTGTAACTGTTTGAAGTGACTGAAATTTTGTGTTTGGGATCTGAGTCCTGAAAGGAAATGAAAGACTTTGTAAACAAATATTTAATATTTTTTATAATTTTCTTCTGCACAGAGTGTCATGATTGTACAACTGGAAGATTCACTTTTAAAAAAGGAACATCCGACACAAGAAGAATCTCCAGAAAGTATTATGTCAACTATTTTAGAGAGGTGAGAAATTGGCCTGCAGGGTTTGTGAGAAAGGCTGCTGGAATTAGTTAACACAGAGAGTTGCCCAAAGTGGTGGGGAGAATCGTGGACAATTCCCCCATTTGAACTGAACCAGTATTTTGACAACAGCTATAATTATCAGGAAAAACACAGATGAAAAATCTACAAATCCTGTACCCACTGGGCATTATGAAGGAAAACTAAAAATTTTTGCAACAGAGAAACAGGCACACTACCTTCTGTCTAGCTCCTGGAATCCAAGAGCAAATGAGGCTCCTACATGGGACACATGCTGCCATAAGCAGTGGAAGTGCTGTCCTGCCTCAGTTAAGACTCAATGATATGGGTCTGTAGACCTAAGGGTGAAAGTCATCTGGGTACACACCTGATTTCAAGTGCATTGAACTTAACTGAACCACTCATTCACATCCTTTGGGACCACATAATAATGAAGTGACATTATTGTTATTTTCTCCTTAAATATTAAAATGAGAACATTTTTCTTTTGAGGTTTGTTTCGGTGTGGTTTTGGGTTTTTTTGTGCTTTTTTTGTTTGTTTGTTTCTTGGTTTTTAGAACAAATATGTTAGTTTCCATTTTACTGGACAGATTCCAATTTGTTTCGCAAAAATTTCCCCTGCAGTATCATTGTATGCAATAGTTCAATTCATTTTTACACTGTATTGTGGTATGCTGCTGTGTCCCACTAAACCACTGTTATTTTCTACCCACGGGGGATGTATTTCTGGTGGAGGGATGACATGACAGTCATCACAATTGGTTTGCTTTGTCAGATGAAGTTCTTTGTCTATAAAGTTTTCTATGCATATGCATCATCAGTTGTCATTACAGCCCATTTTAAATTAGTCAGGATTTTTAAATTTAGGCTGCCCTTTAAAAATACTATAAGTGATCAATTGTGTATATTTATATCTCACACATAAATGTGGCTCAGAAGACCACTCAATACAACCGTGCCCATTTATGTCTTTTGTTTAAGTGACAGCTCATAACAAAGCTCTCTTTGTATACAAGAAAGGTTTCGAGAAACAGAAAATTGAAGCGTGCGGAAGAAATGAACTGGCTGACATGAACCTGGCCACGAACAAGCATCAACTACATAATACCAACATAAGTACTCAACCTGACAATATCTGTTTGCTGTCAGTCACATAAATAAACTGAAATGTTATTGTACTTGTATTTGCACAGAGACATTTTCATTATATCAATGCTGCTAGCCCATCTTCTGCTTTGGTTCTGAAAGACAGGGTGGTGCAAGGACATATAACTCCATCTCACATGAACCAATTGGAAGCAACCTCAGCTCCAGCTGCTGTGGGAAAGAGGATGGATGGGTAACTCGTGAAGTCATATATTCTATTTTTTCCACTAAACTGATATGGCCTGGATATAGGCCATTACATCCGTACAGCTTAGCTTTGTCTGGCCAAAAATATTGTTTTTTGGTAAGATCTGGTTTGTCCCTAGTGCTGTTCATTCAGAACACCTTCCAGTTTACCCACTGGAGAAGTGATCACTTGTCAATAGCTCAGCTTTGTCTCCATTAAATTGCAGTGCTGGAGCACAGACAGTAGTCATATGGATACTAAGCAAAGTGGTCTATAGATATTTTAAAACAAAATACAGTTTGGGGACAAAGAATACCTTCATTACTATACATGTGGCCATAAAAAAAAGTGCAAAATGTGATTATAAATTACTCAGCAATTTCTCATACTATGAAAGTATGTAAATAATGAATTGATTTTGTTACGGATATATGTGTTCGCAAAATCTTTACAGAACAGTTCTTTCAAAGGCAAACAAGATAGCTCTATCCAATACCTAAGTAAACCAAACTCCTATTTCCTGTATTGGATTCTGTGAGAACATGACTACCTGCACAGCTTCTTCACAGCCTTTCCTGATGTGAATCACTTTTGTTATAACCTGTTTGCCTTGGATGAAAACACCCAGATCTAGACTGTAAGATGTTTAGTTATTTTCCACTGAGCAATGCTGTGTTTGGGGCTCACTGCTTGTTACAAGAAAGGAAACAGCTGAAGTAACTCACCGCTCTAAAGATTTATGACCACATTTGCCTACCAGGATCTTTTCTATTTTGAACAAAGTGCAATATAACTGTACTTCAAACCAGCAGTTACAAGACCTGCGTGAAGTGATGAGCTGCAATTCTCCCGCAAAACACAGCTTCATTTTCATGAACCCACAAACTTTACAATCTTAGCGTGAGATGGTATCAGCCCAGAAATGACCTATGAATACTTTTAAAGCCACAAAACTACTATTGTATGATGTTTCAATTTAAGACCTATGATAGTGCTCTTTTCCAGTATAAGAAATTTAGATTATGAGCAAGTATCAATCTAGTTAGTTATTACTATTTAGAATTTACTCTTGGTAACATTTGTTCATATTTTTATGAGTAATCTGACAAAACGTTTTTTGGGTTTGTTTGCTTGTTTTGTTTGTTTGGTTGTTGTTTTTTTTTTTTTGGTTTGGTTTGGTTTTTGGTGGTTTTTTTAGAAAGGAGCTTAATAAAAATGAGAAGTGCCTGATAGAGACAATACATGGATTGATTCTAATTCCATGGAAAACTCTAGAGACATTTTATTTTGATTGAGTAAATGTAAGGTCAGAATGTAGGAATGAAGAACATGAGCAAAGTACACAGGATGGAAAGCTCCATCCTTGGAAGAAATAACTCTGAAAACTGATGAAATGAGATAAAGGCTTTTTATATCTGAAAACCAGGTAAAGCCAAAAAATAATTCGAAAATGACAGATTACATAATACACATACAAAATCAGGTGAATTTCCTCCTTTTTGTCAATTCTCCACCACAGCTGTTTGACTAGCTGTCATAGCTGCCTTTCTAGACTACATGGAAAAATTAGAGTTGTTTTGCAGAAAAGAGCCATGGGGAAAAAAAAAAAAAAGCCACTTTGCATGAAAGACAATGCTAGAGTTTTCATTTCTGAAAAGAAGTGTTAAAATTTTAGTTAATAGTTCCATAATGAATGTTGAAATTAGTGATTTTTTAAAACCTAATAGACAAATATTAAAAGATCCATAAGGTGGAAGTTATAACCAGACAAATGCAGATGAGACATTAGATTCACATGTAGGAAGAGAAAAGTGATCCACCAATACAATTTGAAACGATTATAGTGAATTTTGTTGTACTGAATGATTTTTATAACAAATGCTGGGTATTTCTTCTAAAAGAAAATAGCTGTAGCTCAGTTCCAGCTATCAGAGTTGCAGCAAGTATCAGCCTGCTCATTAGTTGCCCATCTTAAATTTCAAGCAAACCAAACTGTAATGAGTCTAGTCACCTTCTTTAAGTTCTGACAAAGTATTGAATTTTTTCTTTGGCTTTCTAATGTCTCCAGAGTTTTTTGTTTTTAAATTAGGTGAAATTATTTTAAAATATTTAATGACATATACTTATCAATCAAATGACTATTTTCATACTACGTTTAGCAAAGAATTCGTAATCACTGTCAACAAGACACAGAGACTGTGTCTTGATTCTCTTTGGATTCAAGATGGACAGATGCTCTAAATTTTTGGAATATTGCAAACACTCCTTGTGTTTACAATTTTACATTAAAATTTTTTCTTAATCCTATTTGATATACATTACGTTCTCTTATCTATTAGTAGCTTTACTCAAGTTCCAGTTATAAAACTTAATTCCCACAACAACTGATATATTAACAATGAATAATGTTAATTATTATCTGTGTTATTTCCACATTGCTAAAGGTCAGGAAAAACAATCGTATCAACCATACCTTTTTCTTTTTGTTATAGCAATCTGAAAGAGACTTGAAATCTTCCTCATGGAAAAGATGTTCTCACTTTTCAAATGCATCAGTTGAGTGGATAGCTACCGCCAGCTAAGATCAAACAAAAAGTACTAATCACAGTACCACAGTATCACAGTATGTTTGGGATTGGAAGGGACCTCAAAAGATCATCTAGTCCAATCCCCCTGCTGGAGCAGGAACGCCTAGGTGAGGTCGCACAGGAACATGTCCAGGTGGGTCTTGAATGTCTCCAGAGAAGGAGACTCCCTGGGCAGCCTGTTCCAGTGTTCTGTTACCCTTACTGAGAAGAAGTTTTTCCTCAAATTTAAGTGGAACCTCTTGTGTTCCAGCTTGATCCCATTACCCCTTGTCCTATCACTGTTTGCCACCGAGAAGAGCCTGGCTCCATCCTCATGGCACTCACCCTTTATATATTTATAAACATTAATAAGGTCACCCCTCAGTCTCCTCTTCTTCAAACTAAAGAGACCCAGCTCCCTCAGCCTTTCTTCATAAGGGAGATGCTCCACTCCCTTAATCATCTTTGTTGCCCTACGCTGGACCCTCTCCAGCAGTTCCCTGTCCTTCTTGAACTGAGGGGCCCAGAACTGGACACAATATTCCAGATGTGGTCTCTAATAATGTTTACTTTCATGGCAAGGTCCCTTTTATAAGCTTTAGAGAGTAAGCATGAAGTCACCTGGGCAGAAACTGAGGACTCATCACTTGGTTTTCATTTCGAACAAATCAACAAGTCAAATGTCATCAGTCCAGCTACAGCAACAGAAAAACTTAAAGTAGAGCAGGCCACTAGTTATACCATAATAAAAGAACATTGAGGTATTCTCTGACAGTGTAATTAACATCAAGGGATGACATTTGGGACAGAAGAAAATACATTAATGTATCAGTGTAAGTGAAATCTCCTGTTCAATTAGTAGACAATTACTCTAATTCTTTGTAATTACACACCAAAATTCAGTGCTTTTTAGACTACTAAAAAAAAAAATATTGCATAGAACCTTAATGTGAGTGAACCCAATATTGTCAAGAATGTGCAAAGAAAGAAAAATATATTTTCCATTATTATGTTATTGACTTTACCTACAGCGAGATTCAGTCAAGATGTATTTGTTATCAATACTTGGTAATATGTATGTTTTAGGTATTAGAGAAAGGAATAATATCTAGAATATATGCCTAAGGAACAGTGATAGTTAGCTTTGACAATGAACTTCAATAAAAGTATCTTTCTTCTGTGTGAAAGTGTATGATTGAAAAAGAGTATTAGCAGATGCTATTATTCTGAGCAAACATATACATTCCATTTACCTGGAGATGTACAGGCTTAGATGGTGAAAATTACTTTTTTGGTTAGTTTTGTGGTTGTCTGTTTCTTTTATGAGAACACTACTTGTCAGAAAAGTATTTGATTCTAGCTGTCATCTGATACCATGTAAATTCTTAGAAAGGAGTTGGTACCTATCGAACCTCTGTCAATGGCAGGAACAAAATAGAGATATGCTGAATGTCAAAAACTTTACCAATCACTTTGTTCACCCTGCTTGCCTCTGTGAAGGCTACTCCAGTTTCTGGGGCTCACTGACAGAAGTAAAATGTGGGCTGTTTTTTCCTGTAGATTATCACCTTACTGAGCTGGATTCACAATGTCTAGAGAAGGTTTTGGTCCTCATCAAACTGGGTTTGCTGTGCTACACATAACTAATCAACCCCCTTTCCTTGTTGCCTCTTCATATCCTTATTTCTTTGTAGTTGCAATATTTACTATATTTAAAAGTAACCTATTTTAAAAATGATCTTTGTGGAAGAGTACAAAACTATTATGTCTTTTTTTTTTAATTTCTGCAATCTGTGGCATTTTTTTCTTAGATTTTACTGAAATTTAATTTTTATCTAAGACATTTTAAAAATTATTAAATATGTTTCTCAATAAAAATCATATGTGTTGGGAAAAAAATGTAGTCTGAATAGATAAATTTGCAATTAAAGTGAGAATCTAATGAAGCAGTTACTGTATTGACGGTGTCTTGTGACATCAACTGTGAAAGATCAGTATTGTCTCAAAGTCTGAAATGGTTCAGTATCTGACCCTTTCTGTTTCTTAGCATGGTTTTATTTAACATCATTGACCTAGTATGTCAAGGAAAAAGTATTTTTCCTAATTTTTATTTATGTTTCTTTTTTTTTTTAGATATTTCCTTATGTTTTAATCAAACTACTGGAGTCATTCAGTCAACTTGCTCCTAAATGTGAAGTTTAAGATAATGAATGGAAAGGGGAGATGGATAGTTCAGCTCACAAGGAATAACCCCATGTAAAATCTTTATTTCAGGTGAAGTCGGATCAGAAGTCAGCCCTCTCCTGATGAGAGCAGGTACTGGAAAAATCAGCAAGAGAAAACAGGTTTCTGGAAAACACCTTACATACATGTTTCTATCAGGTTGATATGTGTTATCTGTATGTTTTATTCTCAGCAGCAGCCTCAAGACTGAGGTACTTACCAGAAAAGTGACATTTGTTAACATAAAAGCAGTATTTTCAGAAACACAAACATCTTCAATTATTGCATATCCTTAAGTTAGACAAGCAAAAGTTTGAAGGATCCAAACTTTGTATTTAGGCAGCTAGGTAAGTTAACTGTGCTTGTTTCCACCAGTGTCTCTCTGCACCTATTTGAAATGGTTATTATTTTAATTCCAAAGGATATTGCAGTTGCGACTGTCTGGAAGACTGAAAGTATAAGTTAGAAAAATAACTAAAATATAAGCAGGTTTTTTGCATTTTTATCTCCACAGGTTGCTCAGTTCCCTAAAAATGCTAGTACTTTTTCTTCAGTATACTGGAAAAAAATCTCCCAGAAAACAAACTGAAGACATCATACATACATATACCCATGCCTGCCCTATTGTCTCTGCAGTCTTGAATAGATGTGGTTTCTAAAGGATTGTTGTTGCAGGTAAAAGGATTATAAATTCCATAAATTCTGATTATGGACTTGCATTTCTTTGTATTGATCCTTTTGGGGAGACTAATTTAATAACCTAGATGAGAATGTATTTGCATTTGTTGGGAAAATTTGTTCAGAGCCATGAAAATGACTGTGAAATGGCTTGACTGGTCTTTTGCCAACATGCTTCCCATCAGGATATAAGAAGCAGCGTAAGAAAAACCTCAAAATTGTTGCCCAGTCACAAAATAGCAGGTAACCATGCTGCAGAGTTTTGTCCTATGAAACATTGTCAATATACAGTAAATATTTTTTTTAATGCTATCATAATTACACATTATAGAGCTAACGTTTTTGGATTTTAGTTTCAAGAAGATCTCAGCATTCAAGGAGCATTGACTCTATAATTTGCTTCCTTGCAGATTATGCTGAGTTTTATGCAACACAGCACATGAGGGATATATTGTCAGTGTGAAAAGGTTCTGGAACCAAATATCTCTGCGAGAGTGTGTGCTCTGCTGAAATCTGGCTTTTCTTCTCTGTCTCGCTGTTTGAGCTCCATCTGACCTTTGGCAAGTCCTTTAAGGCAGAATCGCAAATTACATAGCCGTTTAAATCCAAACCCAATATTCTCAAAGCCCTCAGCCAGGGCTCATTATAATGTTAAAATTTCCAAAGATACCCCAGTTCCTCCCTCTGGACAAACCTAGCAACACATCTGTTCTGCCACAGTTGAGCAGCCACAGCATATACTTTCTCTGAAGATAATGCAACAAGACCCCCTGAAAAGCAATCTAAAGTAACATCACGAAAGATTGAGACTACAATTTCTATGCAGCATAAGTCTGTCTGGATGACATGAGTTTGGTATCAGGCAAAGAGGCAAAATGAACCCAGGTATTGATTATCTGCATGAGCGAACCAACAGTAGATACAAAGCTGCTGTCTCTACTAACAGTGCCTACTCACTGTTCCAGACTGTAAAGGTTTAGGAACTTGGTAAGGAGAAGAAAACCATCAGTCCCATTCACAGAGCACCAGACTATGAGTTGCCCTATGGACTACAAAGATTGTAGTCCAAGTTCACATTCTCCTCACTGATTATCTGGCTTATTAAAACAATGCACGAGGCCTCTCTAATTATGATTTACTGTAAAACAGAAATCAAGTAATTTAAAGCATTCATCTTTTTCCAGTATAACATTTTTGTTTTCTCTTCTAATAAAGGCATTCAAAATTATAAAAATTTACAGAAACTGGAAATTTTTGTTCAATACTACTTATCCTAGAGTACTCATCACCAACAATCTCAAGAAGTAATGCATTTCAGCTGTTCTCATTAATAGTTCAGCAGGCACAAATGTCTCTGAACCCTGCACTGTCTTTATTACTCAATGGGAATCCTGTACCTTTTCCTAGTTGACTGCTTGTTAGTTAGAGGCACATCTAGAATTTAAACAGCTAAGTCAACTTGCTGCATCTTTCAGTTCCTCAAGATCACCTTAATGTGGACCAGTTTTGAGGACAAATTATGTACTGAGTGGAAGCTTTCACAAAGCTCTTCAAAATCACTTCCCCCCACAATCTTTATTATGGAGTATTTGTTTCTAACCACTTTTGAATGTTTTCCTGTTTGATTAAATGTTTCATTGATAAATGTGAGTCAATATATGTAATAAAGAAATCATGGGGTCTAAGGAAGCCTTAGGAAGAACTGAGATATTTACTTGCAACAGTTCACTGCATAAATTCTAGCTGCAGCTCAATACCTTGCTTCCGACTTCAATGTTCCAGATGTGCATAGAATTATATAAGTAAAAGTCAAATTGGACTTCCAGAGGGCAGATGTTGGCCTGTTTTGGGCCTGGTTGACTGAATCCCTGGGGAGGCAGCTCTGAAGGGCAAAGGAGTCCAGGAAGGCTGAACATTCTTCAAGAAGGAAATCTTAAAGGTGCAGGAGCAGGCTGTCCCCATGCACTGAAAGATGAACCAATAGAGAAGATGACGAGCCTAGCTGAACAGAGTTTTGGCTGGAACTCTGGAATAAAAGGAGAGATTATGACCTTTGGAAGAAAGGGCAGACAACTGAGGAGGACTACAATGATATTGTAAGATTGTGCAGGGTGCAAATTAGAAGGGCCAAATAAATTAACCTAGCTAGTGCCGTAAAAGATAATTAAAAATATTTCTGTAAACACATCAGCAACAAAAGGAAGGCTAAGGAGAATCTCCATCCTTAATTGGATGTGAGGGGAAACACAGTGACAAAGGATGAGGAAAAGGCTGAGGTACTTAATGCCTTCTTTGCCTCAGTCTTTAATGGTAAGACCAATTTTCCTCAAGATACCAAGCCTCCCGAGCTGGAAGAGAGGGACGAGGAGCAGAATGAAGCCCCCATAATCCAAGAGAAATTGTTAGCAACCTGCTACACCACTTAGACACACACCAGTCTATAGGGCCAGATGGGATCTACCCAAGGCTTCTGAGGAAGCTGGTCGAAGTATTCACCAGGCCCCTTTCCATTATTTATCAGCTTTAGTCCTGGCTAACTGGAGAGGTCCCAGTTGACTGGAGGTTAGCAACTGGGACACCCATCTACAAGAAGGGCCAGAAGGAGGATCTGGGGAATTACAAGCCTGTCAGTCTGACATTGTTGCTGGGAGGATTATGGAGCAGACCATCTTGAGTGCCATCAGGCAGCACATATAGGACAATCAGGTGATCAGGGCTAGTCAGCATGGGTTTATGAAAGGCAGGTCCCGCTTGATGGACCTGATCTTCTATTACAAGGTAACCTACTTGGTGGATGAAGGAAAGGCTGTGGTTGTTGTCTACCTAGTCTTTAGTAAAGCCTTTGACACTGTTTTTCACAGCATTCTCCTGGATGAACTGGCTGCTCATGGCTTGGTTGAGTGTACTCTTCATTGGGTAAAAAGCTGGCTGGATGACTAGGCACAAAGCATTGTGGTGAACGGAGTCAAATCCAGTTGGTAGTTGGTCACAAGTGGTGTTCCCCAGCACTCAGTTTTAGGGCCAGTTCTGTTCAATATCTTTATTGGTGATCTGGCTGAAGGGATTGAGTACACCCTCAGTAAGTTTGCAGACAACACCAAGCTGGGTGGGAGTGTTGATCTGTTTGAGGGTAGGATGGCCATACAGAGGGATCTGGACCAGCTGGATCAATGGGCTGAGGCCAGTTGCATGAGGTTCAACAAGGCCAAGTGCTGGGTCCTGCACTTGAGTCACAACAACCTACATGCTTAGGGAAGAGTGGCTGGAGGCTGCCTGGTGGAAAAGGACCTGGGGGTGTTGGTCTACAGCAGCTGAACTGGAGCCAGCAGTGTGCCCAGGTGGCCAAGAAGGCCAATGGCATCTGGGCTTGTATCAGAAATACTGTGGTCAGCAGGAATAGGAAAATGATTGTTACCTGTGCTTGGTGCTGGTGAGGCTGCACCTCAAAAACTGTGTTCGGTTTTGGGCCCCTCACTACAAGAAGGACATTGAGGTGCTGGAGCATGTCCAAAGAAAAGTAACAAAGCTGGTAAAGTGTCTGAAGCACAAGTTTTATGAGGAGCAGCCGAGGGAACTGGGGCTGTTTAGCCTGAAGAAAAAAAAGCTGAGGGGAGACCTTTTTGCTCTCTTCAAATGCATGAAAGGAGGTTGTAGCAGGGTGAGTGTTGGTCTCTTCCCAAGGTAACAAGTTGTAGGACAAGAGAAAATGGCCTCAAGCTGCTCCAGGGGAGGTTTAGATTGTATATTAAGAAAAAAGTCTTCACTGAAAGGGTTGTGAAGCATTGGAACAGGCTGCCCACAGTAGTAGTTGAGTCGCCATCCCTGGAGGTACTTAAAAGATGTGTAGGTTGGGCACTTAGGGACGTGGTCTAGTGGGACATGGCAATACTAGGTTTATGGTTGGACTGGATGATCTTAAAGGTCTTTTCCAGCCTAAGTGATTCCATGATTATGAAGAATTATGTAGCAGAATTTCCTAGATTTTCCCCAAATAAATTTTAATTGCCTCCCTAGCCCAGGCAATATTTATTTACAAGGGCAGAACAGATGAATGATTCATTTTGGGGAGAAATATGCTCTATGTTTGCTGCAGGAAGAATTTGCTTTCATTCTAGCTCCTTTTCCTAGCTGTTAGTCAGTTGCTCTGCTTTTACCTACCATGGATGCAGCATATCCTTAAAAAACTGAGTAAAAATAGTTTGGTCTCAGCTGTCAGACCTGTAAAAAAGCAGATAGGAATATGTAATAAAAAGCTAGCGGTTTAAGTACAAGTGCACTTAGTCTTTGGAATGAATGAGATAACATGGGTAATATTACGTATCAGGTTGCATTTGCATTCCAGACTTAGATGAGATATATCCATTGTACATCGATATGATGTACAACGTATGTTAGCACTTCTAATGTTTACAATCATTCCATTCCTCAAAATTTTCTTTGGAGGAAGGAAATCTTTACTATGTTCCAAATTTTGGTGTGGAATGCATAGAAACTGTACCTTTTACAGCATATTTTCTTAGTTCGCTTTACTGGCATCATTATATCAGACTGATCCATGGGACGGGCTCGATCACTAAGGGCTCAATCTTGTATTCACACACATAGTGGGATGGAAATGACCAAAGTGTGGGTTTCATAAGCAAACAAGCAATTGATTTGCCCACTTTTATTGATAAAACTGTTGCCCCACTCAAAGCCAATGAAAATCCTAAACATTTGTATCATTTTTAAAAAATGGCTTAACATTACCAAAGTCTCTTACACATTTCAAAAAGCTTTACCACTAGCCCAAATAAATGCAATATCTTATATAGGGAATTCCACAACAGCCAGAGGAGATTACAAATAACAAAATCACTTTCTCATCTGTACTTTCTATGATAATTCTATAGACATGTGTTACAGTAAATTAATAAATTAAGAGATATCAGTATGCAAGTCCCTTGATGCACAGACATCTTTCCAATGAAAGTTGCTTCCTCCACTCAGACAGCAAAAACAGTCTTCTGATTCTGAAAGACTTTAGTCCATAGTAAACATTGAGATATTTGCCTGCACAATCAAGTTCATGCTTAGCTGAATAGCTGACTGTAGCTGTTCTTAAACACAGCAGGCAAACAGTTTGTTGATAGCGCTAGTTAGTTCTGAGATACTGTGTAATTTCAAAATAAGTGTATGATTACTCACTGCTTTATAAAATTTGCAATAAACAATTATGGAGTGATTCAGCCACATTTTTAATATCTCTCTACTAAGCACATTATAATGTTCTGTGTAATTCAATTCTTCTGAATGGATCATTTGTAATTTGAATACAGCACATTGTCTTTGTTCTTTATAAAAGTAATACAATCAAACCTAATCACCATCTACAAGGGGTGGTATCCATAACAATACTAGGTCTGGGATTTTTATTACAATTATTGCATTCAAGCTGAGATCAAAAGGTTAACTCTCAATGTGTTCCATAGTTATTCACAATTTCAGCCTATTGACTGAACTATAGATCAAGGTAACAGTTTCTCTCCAGCTAAAACGAAGAGAGTCTTATTTATTTCTTCATCATTGATTAATCCTGAGTGAAATTAATCTTTAATAGCTGCATTGTTCCAGTACATGTACATTTTGACCTTCTTGTAAAAATAAACATGTACTTCAATGGTATCAATATCATTTACTTGAAGAATCTTTCTGTATTTGGGGAGGAGTGTACCTCTAATTTCTAACAAACAATTGGCTTTTGACTTTCACAAAAGCAGTCTTTGTGCCTATGTAAGTACAGATGTATTCATAAAGCACATATAAATTTCCATTGGTACACAGGGAGGGAAAAAATGCCACCTCTAAATATGAATAAATAAGAAAAATAATAATAATGTGAATTACATTTGTACAGCAGCACAAATTTAATTATAAATGCAGGTACAAACATCTTTGGCATCTCCAAATTTCAAACAAAATTAAATAGGTGACTTTCAGCATCTGTCCTCCCTGTATTGCATGGCACAAATATCAGGAGCTAGCACTGCCCTTCAGCAGCTGGACCCATCTCTTCCTCAAGGGTTTGATGAAAACAGGTGAAATCTCTCACAGGCAGAAGGACTGTGATGCCAGTCTCTTTTACACTGCCAATGAGAGCCTGTCCTTAGCTGGGAGTGAATAAAGTATGGGAAATGAGTTTGGAAGTTATCTAAAGATACATGAAACACCATGATTTTCAAAAATTACTTTAGACACAGAACTCAAATTATTTGAGAAGACAGCAGTGAGGCAGCCAGTATTGTATCATTTATAAGAAGAAGAACCTTGTTCTATTTCACAGATCAGACCAGTCTTCCAGAAAGTGCAGCATACAGAGCAAAATGCACCAAAAAAATGGTGATAGAAACCAGGCTCCATCCATTTCTGAAATGATTTTTCCAGCTAAGAAGAAACCTATCTCCCTGTATGTTCAGTTAGCCCAATACTGCAAGCACAGGTGACAGCTGGAACTGAAGTTGGATAAAATGCAGTGATTAATCTGTTTCCTCACAAAGCACTTGACTAGGCTTACCAGCACACTTCATATCTCTCCCTAACCTCCACTGCTTCCTCTGTGAGCTCAGAAGCAGTCACTTTGGGTGGGAATGGGAACAGTGGGCACCACAGAGCTCCCAGCCCTCCCAACAGAGCAGGATAATAAAACTCATTTTCAAGCCATCAGAAATACAGGTTAATTTTTGGGGTATAGGTTTTGCAGTTCTCTCTGACTTGTAGGCACTGAGCAATAACAAATACAAATACTTTCAGAAAACAGAACAAGTGCTATGTCTGAATTTCCACCCAAACCTGTTTCCAGGGGTTTAGTCATAAAGGTACATCATCACCAAGACGTTTTCCTTTTGTGAATAATACATGCTTTATAAACCTTTACTCCTAAAGCATCACCACACTTTTAGAAGACAATTGTGATTGTTCCCATATTATAGATGGAAAACGATGCATAGCTACTGTAACTGACCTTGCCAAGGTCAGGAAATTATTTAGTGGTGCAGCTCAAAATAGCAAATTCCAAGTCCTCTGTTGTAACCACTAGTCTCCATTTCCTCCATCAGGCAATGGCCTCTGGGGGAAAAGAAGATCTAAGGATGTGGGGAGAGGACATAAACACATTTTAGAGTATACTGATGAAATCAGGTAAAATTCTTTACTCACACTGCTCTACATTGGTTAGAAAACCTGTCATGCTTATCTAGATGTAATAATCATCTAACAGTTATTTCTGGCACTATCTTACAGTATCTTCTGTTACCTTTCCACTGACTGTCTTTATTTCATATTACTTATAACGTGTGTTGCCAGCCCACCCAGCATGCTTCTTAATTAATTATAAGTTGTAACGTGTTTCTGGCAGCAGCGACAAAGAACTCTCCTGCTACCAGCGGGAGATTAGCAATCTCCTTCATTAGCAATTGTAAAGAATATTATATTATCATTATTATTGTTATTATTATTATTTACATTTTTTATTACTGTTATTAACATTTATCAGCAAGCTACAAGCATCAGGACTTTTGACATAGCAGGGCTTCCATTTTCATAGTGAGTCCTGCAATAAGAGCATTTCAATGATGAGTGAACATTCCTGTATTTAATTCTACATGTTTAGATACTTAGAGGTTCTCTTCACAGGACTCTCTGGGCATTTAACCACATACTCTGTGAAGAGTGCTCTATCACATCCAGTAAGATTCTCTTTCTCAAACAGGCAAAGATAGAGACCCCTCTTTTTGTTGTTGTTGTTTTGGTTTAGTTATTTTTTGTTTGCTGTATTTGCAGACTAATTGATCTTGGGCAAATTCTAACAAAGATGTGAGTTTTCACTTTTCCTTAAAGTATTTTGTTACCTTCGTGGCCTGTAAAATGGGAGACTGGACTTTAGAAGAGTTTATGAAGGACAGATTGCTTGTCTTCCACTGTTATTACTCACCATTGTCACTGAGGGCATCTGTTTTAGTGACAGGAAATTTTTTAGATGCCAATCAGTTCTGTGGTCCAATTGCTCCTGCAGCTTCCAGGCATAATGAAAGGAATGGCATGGAGGTATGAAAAAGTGGGTGGTGTGGGATTATAGTGGCATAAAATGGTGCTACCACAGAAAGAAATGATGTGAGAGTGCACTTTCCTTTGAGAGTGGTAGCTTACCTACATTGTTTCAGAAGGCTGAGACATTTTTAAATATCTGTCCTTCTGGCTTCAGCATTTTCTTAAGTGTTTTTAACTGTACTGAGACAAGGAAGTAATTTTAAAAGATCTGATTTCTGTGCCCAAAACAAGCTTTAAGCTATTACCTTCTGCTTCCTACCCCTTGTTCTGCCATAGGAAGTGGCTCATATCTGCAGGCAGATCATACTGGAGTGGCTGAGATGGTTACTGTCATCTGTTGTCTGTCCCAGCCTTTTTGCTGTCCCAGTAACACTGCAGGAGGTTTCACTGAGCAGATCAGCTAACATTTTAGGACGCCAGATACTGGCATTATCTGAAATTATCCAGACCTATGTCGTTTATAGGCATCTATAAATCACATGGATTTGTCTCTTGAAAGGGATGGGTAAACTTTGGTTGAGGTTTGAGGCAGACAGCAAAAATGACAATTGTTTCATTCAGTCTAGCTAAGTCTGCTGGCATGAGTTAGAAGCACATGATGCCAATCCAAAATCCCTTAAAGTACAGAAATGTTCTGCTGATGCAACTTGTAGAAGAAAAATAGCTTTCTTTCTTAGTCAGGACAATGACTGGTAGTAGTCACCCACAGAGTCTGTACACAATTGTAATTCACTCTCAGGGCTGATCACCGTCATTTCTGAACTGAGGATTGTCATCAAACAAGTCCTGGGGAGAGAATTGCAACCCTGTGTGTGCAGTAAGTGGCCATCTGTTGCTTCAGTGTCGTGGGTTTCCCAGAGCTCTGCTTCAACTGCCAAATTCCTTTCCAATTCTAAACAAAGACAGAACAAGTCATAGTTGTTTAGTATGACACTGGCATGTAGTCAGTTGTTCAGTATGACACCATGAGTTGTTGTCACGATTAGGCCCCATTTTTAGAAATCCCCCTACTGAACCACAAAGCAACAGGGTCCTTTAGAAGAGGCATGTTTACAGAGCTGGATACAGACAAAACTGGGGTCCTCTGCCTCCATACGGAGCTGGCTGGTCACAACATTTCTCATCTGAAAACTCTCTCTACACCCACCCATAGGAATAGCGATACAAGCTATATCTACATCTAGAAATATAGGGAGTTTAGAACATGAAAAATGTCAGTGTGACTATTGGCTGTTTTCATGCATTCTGCAGTAGATGATAACATAAATTTTAAACTGAATTTCCATGGAACATAAGAACATACAAATGCAATTATACAAAGCAAAACCTCATCTGGTTTATACCATACTTCATCTATTTCCAATGTCTAGAAATACTTAATTCAAACTGATACAGACTGTACAATCAAGCTTTCTACCTTAGTATATACAGCCTAGGCTTTGGAAGGAGAAAACATTTAGGGTGGTTGGTCTGCTGCTGCTCTGCTTAATATTCATCTGTCCATGGCATCCGGCAAATCAGCTATTCCAAAGTTTCTAGATAGTCTTACATTTGGTACAATATTGGCCTAATAATGTGTAGATTTGTCACGGAGGTACCCTGAAGTCAGTTTTAGGTGGATAACAAGGTCCAAAACAAACTTTTACTTGGGTCAAAAAGGTGCAGCAAATTAACCGGTAAGGAGCGGGGTTTATGCAATCAGTTAGCACTCCAGTAACATAAATACAGGTTTGAACATCAATTGAGGAAATTATTGGGGTGCAGCAAATAATAACAATGGAGATCCACAGTGTGCATACATGTGGCTCACGAAAAACAATGCCAGAGCCATCCCTGACTTCAGGACACAAATACATGTGCTCATATTTAAGCATGGAATACCCTCACTTTGTCTAGTGAGGAAGAACACCTGCAAATCCTGCGAGGAAATACACGTGCCTGATTTCAGCAAGGAAAATACACTTGCTTATGCAGTGAGGAACTATTAAGAAGGCTATCACTGACCCACAGGGTGCGGTGAGGCAGTCCCAGTCCCGGGAGATTACCTTAGGTGGCAATCCTGCCTAAGGGGAGGGCTCTCGATGACAGCATTCTTGGCCCACTGCTCCGAGAGGACACACACAAAGAAATGCCTCAGCAGGTAGTCCCGTTTTTATAATCGTGTCAGATCTGGCTGTGGGCATTCCAGAAGCTTCTCTGCTCCCCCACTCTGGCTGTGGGCCACCCAGAAACTTCCCAACTGTCTGGCGCCTCTTCCCCTCTCCTAGCTAACTGACAGACATTAAACAAAAGGAGCTGTTAACTTGCCCCATAGCAGGAGAGGCGGGAGGTGTTGGGGAAGAGGCGGGAGGTGTTGGGGAAGAGGCGGGAGGTGTGCATGCACCTTCCACACTGAACGAGGCAGGGGAAAGCTAGAGAGAGGGGGGTGTGCAACATTCTTGTCCTCTACACAGAGATATATTTTATTTGGGGTTTTGCTTCTAGGAGGAAGAATCTTGACTAAATCCATTTCAAGATACTTTTGATTCTGAGCATAGGGCAACTGAACCATCCCTCAGCTGAGAGACACCACTGTTATTCCAGGCAGAAATTCCCCTTCTCCACCCACCAGCCGCCTGTACTTGAAAGTATGACATCTTCTTCATTTGACAGAAGTACACATAGCAAATACACTTTCAATAACATTCTTCTTAAAGCTTTTCTAAAGTATTGGATACCAAGATGATAACTCCCACCCTTTTAATTATTCAGCTGGACAAAGCGAAGCACAAAGTACTACAAAGTGTCTTGCCCAAAAGCAGAAAGCACCTCCAAGGGATCAGTAGAACCTGTATTCTAGTTTCTAATTTTGAGCTTCAGTATCAGTAACTTCCTCTACTCTTAAGAATTTCACCAGTACACTATGGAATTTTACAACTTAATAAAATAGGTTTGAGAACATATTACTCCTTTAATTGATGAAGATGTAAATCACAGTCTTTAACAGACCTTTAGGACCCTTTCATAGTTATTAATGGGAGCTCATTTATGATGGTGGTGATTATAGCTCTTGAGCTGTGGTTGGATTGATCAGAATGTCTGTTCAAAGCAGGATGGGATCTGAGATAAAGATCCCAAACAGACACTCAGTTAAGAGAGTGGGTACAATGTGAGAGAAACAACCATAAATAAGAGGGGAAAGAAAAAAAAAAAAAAACCCACACCCAACAAAAACCCCACTGTGGAGCTGTGCTGGATAACATCCAATCTTAGGGCAGCTGCCTTTGGAAATGATTGTTCATTTGTTTGTTTGCAACATTTTGATTTGATCAGCTAAGTCGGGTTGATTTTTTGGCAGTAAGTACATGAGAGCAAACCCTGTGATATGGCAGAGAGCTGTTTGTTATGCAGAAATTTGTATTAAGGTCAACTTATTAATTTTTACTATATACAAAGTGCTTGGGAAAGGACAGCTCATAATGTCTGCAATTACAGTGAAGGCACGTCCACTCCATCTCATTACTCCTCTTTGTTAAGGGTTACTCATGCTAAGTAATGGGTCAGTCTAGCACCCACGAGCCTCTTAGTGAAGACCAAGGCATCAGAGGAAGTAAGAGACTTACCCTTAAGTTCTGCAGGAGAGGCTGTCAGATTTGTGAGACTGCTCCACAGAAACAGCATTTTCTACCATTTTGATAAAGGAGGAAGAAAAGAGCGACTGGAAAACCTTAGCTGTGTGGTGATGCACATGGAAAAATATAGATTTTTCTCAGTTTGATTCTCTATGTCACAATGTACTACTTTCTGGTATTTTAAGTGGATGTGCACATGCAGTTTCATCTACCTACTGTACGATGGGAATTGTTCTTACTTTCTCATTTATCTGAGCAAATCATATTAACTTGCATGTAGTAATGACTTTTTGAGTATACTCTGTTAATGAAAGAAACTCAGTGTCTTTGGAGATAAGTGAGAAGCTAACAGGCAAATAGAATGTGGGACAGCTTCTTCTGGTAGCACAGGCCCAAGGCAACCTAAAGTGTTTGTGGACAGCTGCTATCAAACTAAATTAAAGTTAGAAAAGTTTTAGAGCTACAAAACAGTTACAAAACCTCTTTCTTCCTAAAATACTCAATATAGTCAAGATCTTTTTGATTACTTTAAGGAGGTCTTGTAGCTGAATGAAGGATGCAAGCAGAGCTAAGGGACAATGACCAGTAAGTACCTTGGGGTATGACAAGCACCTTACCAGCTATCACAGGAGTGTCAGATGTCAGCTGCCACAGCATGCAGTCTCCTGCAGAAACATCTCCACCTGCTGAGCAACCTGGTCTCAGGTAAATCATCAGTAAGTCTCTCCTCAGTTTCCCAACACCTGCAGAAAGACAGTGGTAACACCTGCTCACCACTACTTCTCTTTAGGATTTCATTAATCAGTTAATGGCTATGAAGCATACAGGAGATGTTAACAAATATTAACAGCAATTCAGAGGTGTAAATTGGTGTTTGCTAATAGGATTTTCTCACTGTGCAACACTTTACTTACCAAAGTCTGTCACCTGATGCTATTACAGCTGATAATTGAGTCAGCCTCAACAGGAGTCTTTGAGTGTTTTGGACAGACTTTCCTTGGCAGTCTTTTCATGCTGAAATATGTTATTTTGAATGTTGCTGGTGACGTACGTTTTAGCCTTTTGTATTTCCTAGGCACTCCTCAAATCACTCTGCACAGTCTGCTTTAAACTTAAAGGAGATGCCAGCCTGGGCCTTAGATTTTCTGTTACTAAGACTTCCTGGCATTAGAAACTTAAATTAAGACAATACTTTGTCACATACAGAATTTCCTCCTCCTCCCACCTAGGAATATCAAGCAAACAAGAAGAGACAATTGATGCTATTTCTTTTTTATAAAATTATTCTGTGTTTTATAACTGATATGTTAGGCCACAACTATTACCTCTTCTTGCTACAAGACCAACCCACTGGATTACTGAGTCATTTCAAATTTCTCTGTTATCCAGGAAAATATATGTATTATTAATTTTTACATGTAGCGGCAGTTTCATCAGGGGAGACTGATAAAGCCCATTTTGGAATTATCCTGCATTTTTTGTGGAACAATAGGATTGAGAATTCAGAAATCTTTTACAAAAGAAGGTAGTTGAACTTCAGTCTAAATGCAGGTTCAGAGATGCTTTTTTATTAAATTGTTTTCGCTCTTCATATACTTAGAAAATGTCTCCTACATTAGCAATGCACAGTTCATGAATATTTTGAGTGCTTGTACTGTAAACTGTCAAGTTCTTGTCAAGACTTTATAGTTTGTTAATGAAGTAGAATAAAGAACATGTTGAAAATGGTTCTAAAAACTCAAATTAGTTAAGTAAAGTCATGTTCTCATAATGCAAAGTGTTTTGTGACAGCACAAGCTTAAGGTGCTACTGAGCTCATGTTAAAGCTTATCTTCTTGTCAGCTGAGTTGACAGTTTTTTAAGAGATTCACTGTGAATCAGAAAGAGGAGCTTATCTGGCTCTCTCCTGAAAAGAAAATAAGTTATATTTTTTTGTCAGATGAATTCCCTATTCTTTTCATTACATTGTCCTTCAAACAGTGAGCTATGGTCTAAATCTTTTTGGTGAATCCAGTTTTATAAAACTTGCCTAAGAAGGATCAAATCCTTTTTACAGACTGCAAAAGTGTGAACCACGTCCTACTGATTCAAATGTCAAACATTATTCTAATAATTGATCTAGTTTTCCCCCACATAAAATCATTTACGGTGTCACCTAATATTATTATTTGATTGTAAATCTCCTGCTATTCCGTGTTCTGAAAGCTCTCACTACTTGCATTTTAGTGAAATGGTTTTCTATATTCATCCTCCTAACTTCCCCAAAAAAATGTACCCTGTTGTCACTTCTGCAATGACAACCAATCAACCAATCAACTAAACAAAAAACAAACAAACAAAACAAAAAACAAACAAACAAACAAAAAGACAAAAAACACCTTTGCAATTTTTTTTCTTTTTTTTTAAAGGTGCTTAGAAAGAGCCAAAATATATATGCAATCAGTATGGTCTGAGGAAGCCAATGTCTGGAGGAAGAGGCAGCATCTTTGGTTTGTAATGGTTCAAAACCTTGGAATATTTCAAGTTTGGCAATGTTATGCTCGAGCCACCAAAGCTCATATTGGTTCACAGTAGCTTAGAACTTCATATAAAGGCAAAAACATTGCTTGTCAGGCCTCTCCAGTAATGCCTTCTACAGCTCTGCAACACTCAGGGTGTATTCTAACCTTAATTCCACCCTCATCTTCTCTCCCCATCCTACTATTAAATATTTCATTCTTCTATTCACAGAATGAATTTTCTGTTCTTTAATTTTAAAATTTTCTTTATTATGAATTATATATGTAGTAAAAATCCCTTTCCCCCAGTCACATGACTATGGCCATTGAAAATCATATGCTACTGAGGAGATAATGTATTTACATTGTTTTAGTGTGAAAATATCAATTGTACCTCAGGAACACAAGGCAATCTGCTCGATAGTTTGAAGCCAGACGACCTTGTTTTCAGGTATCCAGTGCTATTACACTGATTACCTTCTGTTTCTGTTGACATTTATGTTGATTATCTTCATCTGTCTAAATTGCAGGTGTGGCTATAAAGTTCCTAGGAAAGCCTGTTTGGATTCCAACACAGAATTTGTTAACAGCTATTAAAGACTCTTAGAAAATCTAAGGATATAGGCATGGGTTGAATTAGTCAGTCTTGCATGCATACCCTTCAGTGTTCAGGACCCCACCAAAGTGTCTCAGTGATTTAGAGACTGACAGAGTAGTTAGTGTGTGAGGGAGCTTGGCTAACATTGCTGGGTCTGGATGGAAAGGAGTTAATTTTACTCATAGCAGCCTGTATGGTGCTGAATTTTTTATTTGTGACTGAAACAGCATTGATAACGTACACCAATGTTTTGACTACTGTGTACAGTGCTTCCTCTCAGGATTTCTCTTTTTACCACTCTGCTACCACTGCAGCAAACAGGCTAGGGGTAAGAAAAGCTAGAAGAGGATACAGCTTGGAGAGCTGACTCAAAATGACCAAAGGGATATTCCAGGCCATACAATGTAATGCTCCGTAGTAAAAAGAGGCGTGAGGGGAGCAGGAGTTTTTTGGCATGTGTCCATTGCTCAGGGACTTGCTGGGCATCTCTCTGCTGGTGAGAGGTGGTGAGTGATTTTATTTGCACCACTTTTTTTCCCACCTCCTCTTCCCTTCACTTATTAAACTGTCTTTATCTTGGTCCATGAGTTTCTTCACTTTTGCTCTTCCTATTCACTCCTCCAACCCACTTAGTGGGAAGTAAGTCAGCAGCTGTGTGGTGCTTAGCTGCTTGCTGATGTGAATCCACCACAGTTAAATTTGAGAGGCCAGGGAAAAAAACAATATTATGGAATGCAAGCCATATTCAATTTTCACAAAAATATCAAATTACCTTTTCCATATCAAGCATTGTTCACAAATGTCCATATTGTCCCTCAGTGGTGCCCATTGCTGAAATCACATTTAACACAGCTCTCAAAGGTACCACTCCAAGACTATACATTTCCACACAAGACAGCTGAAATAAAGCAAATCTCATTCATGTGAAATCGGAGAAAGAGTTCCTCCTGTACTCCAGTACCTCCTGATAAATGCTGACATTTTGAGTTAATCCTCCTCTTTTTCGTGTTACTCAATCACAATACTGAAGACTGAAAGATATCTTCATCTTTCTCAGCTCATCCTGGGAAGTCCAATATCCTCCTGTTGCCCAGACTCTCATAGGAAGCTAGTGCTCATCTGAAGAAGCCTGCCATGAATGAGTTTTCTCTGGTAGCCCAAAATCCATTAATATTTTCTTCCTTTATTACTGTATGCTGTGACTGATCTACTTCAGCAGTATTGAGAGCTGTACACAGAATGAACATCTTTTTAGGCCTGAGATCTGTTCTTTTCTGTGGCTTTGGAAATAATTTTCAACTCAGACAGGTTGTTTAATATCTCAACAGTCCATTCAGCTGTGCTCGTAGGACTCACTGAACCACCAAATGTCTCCAGAGAGAAGCAAGAAGAGACTAAGTGAGACAGCAGGAGATAAGCAGGACCAGGACCTTCAAAGTCTTATTTGTCCTCTTTTACCAAAGAAAAAGTCTCCTAGTACCACAAGGACTCAGAAATACATACTTTTTCTTATGTGAAACAGAAAGAATGGAATCACAGAGTCACAGAATGTTAGGGATTGAAACGGACCTTGAAAGATCATCTAGTCCAGTCTCCCTGCTAGAGCAGGAACACTTAGATGAGGCCACACAGGAATGTGTCCAGGTGGGTCTTGAATGTCTCCAGAGTAGGAGATTCCACAACCCCCCTTGGCAGCCTGTTCCAGTGTTCTGTTATCCTCACTGAGAAGAAGTTTCTTCTCAAATCTAAGTGGAACCTCTTGTGTTCCAGTTTGAACCCATTACCCTTTGTCTTACCGTTGGTTGTCACCGAGAAGAGCCTGGCTCCATCCTCCTGACACTCACACTTTACATATTTGTAAATATTAATATGGTCACCCCTCAGTCTCCTCCAAACTAAAGAGACCCAGCTCCCTCAGCCTTTCCTCATAAGGGAGATGCTCCACTCCCTTAATCATCTTCGTTGCCCTGTGCTGGACTCTCTCCAGCTGTTCCCTGTGCTTCTTGAACTGAGGGGCCCAGAACTGGACACAATATTCTAGGTGTGGTCTCACCAGGGCAGAGTAGAGGTGCAGGAGAACCTCTCTCAACCTACTAACCACCCCCCTTCTAATACACGCCAGGATGCCATTGGTCTTCTTGGCCACAAGGGCCCAGTGCTAGCTCATGGTCATTTTGTTGTTCACCAGGACCCCCAGGTCCCTTTCGCCTACACTGCTCTCTGATAGGTCATTCCCCAATTTATACTGGAATCTGGGGTTGTTCCTCCCCAGATGCAATACTCTACATTTTCCCTTGTTATATTTCATTAATTTTTTCCCTGCCCAGGGAAATAAGCCAGAGTTATTAGTTACAAGGGGGATTTTTCATTCAAGTCTTTCTTGTCTCGCAGAATTCTACATGGAGGTTTGTAGATGACAAGTTATGGGGTAGGGATGCCCTAGTATGCACACATCAACATCTATACGAAACCAGTAAGAGTTTTATTGCTAAATATTTATTTGCATAATATGCTAGCTCATGGATATATAAATGTTCTTTTCTAAAAGCATATACCATTGTTTTGCACAGCAGAATTGGCATCAGATACTGATTTGACAAGAATAATCATCAGGTTAGATATGAAAAAGTGGAAAAATGATCCATAGAAAAAGAGATCCACATGCCAGTATGTACAAAGTTGGACTGAACAGTAATTCAGGTCTGAGAATTTACTT
This sequence comes from Streptopelia decaocto, assembly GCF_964273445.1. Classification (NCBI taxonomy): domain Eukaryota; kingdom Metazoa; phylum Chordata; class Aves; order Columbiformes; family Columbidae; genus Streptopelia; species Streptopelia decaocto. The sequence goes on from NC_138661.1 coordinate 21,540,485, forward strand.
ATTTGCAGGCTTGTCTACAGGGCTTCTCAGGTTCTACCAAATATGCCTACAACTGATTTAGACCTGCTGCTCCACCATCATCACCTCACTCTTCTTTGCATCCTGACATGTAGAATAAGACATGAAAACATTTATTCATGTGACCTTCTGAATATCTTCAAATAACCTAGTCATTAAAAGAGACAAAGGGTATTAGAGTGTTGTGTCTTATGAGAACACTCAGAGTTAAGTTTTCTACTTCTGAATTTTATTTCCAAAACCTCTGGGAGCTTTCAGTGGCTTAATTTACCCAATGAAATAAAACAACCCAAGGACTGCTCCCAAATCCTGAGGCCATGTGTCATGGATAGGCTTCTAACCACATGTCTACATTTTCCACTTCCAGAACTTGGTGGCCATATCCCAGCTGCACAGTAGGAGTAGCAATTGACAGACACCAACCCGTGAAATGATCCTGGTCATGGATAATAGTTGACACAAGCCAAGACCACCCCAGTGAATCTGTGTAGGCAATGATTAGGCAGTTCACACGGTTGTGTAGCAGGGTTTCAGTCTAATCACTGGCCCTCTTTGCTTACTAGTACTAGGTCCATTATAAGACTTCAGGCTTTCAATTCCAAACATTCTGAAATCCAAGGTACTTGTATAAGAGATTTTTAATTTCTACACGACACCCTTTGACCCACAAACAAGATACAAAAGTACTGATATCTGGAAGAAATTATAATGCTCTTGAGCAAAACACTATACGTCCTGACGAAGTGAATGACATAAAGAGTTTCATAGCTTGTAAGTACTGTCTAGAGAGATTTTGTTATATCATATGGACATTCAAGTTTGCAAGTCTGGGCAGATCTGTACTCTGACTCTACCTTCTCATTAACACTCTATTGTGCCTTTGGGGTTTTTTCCACTTTTTTCTCACTACTAATCTTATCTAGGGAATACTTTTTCAAAATTCCCTTTGTCAAAATAAAAGAAGGAAAAAAACAGAAGAGAGACTGAACTCAGTTTGTGACAACAAAAAAATTACAGCAGTGTAAGTGCATTGATCTGAGTGATGGTAGATAAGAATCAAGCCCAGGCAGCCAGTTTTCTGGTATCTAAATCATGTTGCCTGCTGTGTTACTGACAGTTTTCTTTTGCTTATTTATGTACATTCTTTGTCCTTCCAGAATATTGAGAAATTTCTTGTTTGTGTGCAACTCGCTATTGTATTTAAATTTTGTTTCCTAGAAAGTAAGTCTGTGACTAATCCATTGAGTATGCTGCAGTACTGTGGAATTAGATTGGATATTAGCACAAGGATATAGCAAGGACAGTTTAATGAATATGTCACAGACAAAAAATGTCATATGCATATGGCTATGGCCAAAGCAGAGAAGAAACAGAAAAAACACAGCTCCATAGTTAAACACACTGGGGACTAAACACTCCCTTCTAGAGGGAGGATTGCCCACCAGCGATGTGAAGTTTTGTGGTATATATATATATATATATATATATATATATATATGTATGACTCTCCTCAAGATCTTTCCACTCTGTTTCTCAAAAGAGCTCTGCTGGCTTTTCTGATGCCAAAGGCACATGATGTAGCATAATCATTCAGCCTGAGGTTCTCACTCAGTAGTCATTACCTCTTTATAAATAATCTGTGCTCTTCTCTGAGACAAATTTATCCGGAATTTGCTCTTTACTCGTGATAACATATGATTATATATTTAATATACAGACAAGCAATATGCCTTTGGTAATTGTAAAGTATCTCATTAAATTATATAAATAAAATTCACCCATTGAGGATTCACATATCACTTTGACCATCGCTCTACACAAATCTGTTGACTTTTCCTTCATGCTTTCTCATTATTTAAGTTTAATTTCCTTAATTTATATTGCTTTTATAACTTGTTTATTTTACAAATGTTCCTTTCTCATTCATTTGATGACTATTCACTGATGACAGCAGAACAAAACAAACTTGGGGAAGTTACATTGTCAAATGCTTTTGATTCAACCCAGGATCAAGCAAGAAGGTGCTTAATTTAATGAGAGTAACTCCACTCAGAAAGAGACAGGAGGACAGATTGCAACATCAGGTGGGAAAAGTGCTATCAGTTATAGCACAAAAGGTAAATGAAATGTTTCCCTTGTCTACTGGTAAGACAGTCTGCATGTATGGTTCTGGGATGAATAAAGCCTAATTGCAGACAAATCTGTTCTTACTATGCCTCTAAATTCACTCTGCTACTAGAGAGTCTGCTCTGGCGAGATATAATTCTCTAAAATGCTTGAAAGTGAGGGATTCAGACACAATTAGTCTGTTAGGGGTATAGGTATACTTCAGAAACTAGATCTGTTTATTAGTCTTTCTGTATATTGTACATGCCTATTTATGTCTGCATTACACATATGCATGTGCATGTGTGTTCAAGAAATTGAAAGATACTTTGAGTATTTGTATGCATGCTTTTGTTTCTATACTTTCAAAGTAATCTATACAACTTAGTTTTTCATCCTGTTTGCTTTTTTTTTTAAGTCTCTTGGAAACTTGTCTCCTATGAGACAACCATGTGTCAGGTGCACAAACTGCCCCCTCCACCCCGCTTCAATACCAGGGCTTCTCACACAGCAGCTGCTGGCTCTTTTTGCACCCTTATGTTCATACCTTTTGTGCCCAGCATGGCTGTTGTCACATATCCACCTTCATTAGGTGCTGACCATCATGTACCCACTGGGGTATAATGACTCTTGTCACACAGACCCACCGGTTGGGGGAGAAAGGGAGGCAGACCCCAGGTCAACAGACAGAGTCCTCAGCCAATGGGACATCTTGGCTCAGAGAAGCTTCTGGACCATGTCCATATATGACCACAACTTAGATCGGACCAGGCTATAAATGGGTCTTCTACGGGAACCTCTCTTTTGAGTGGTGTTCCTCAGAGCAGCAGGAATGAGACTAGGAACCCTCCCTGTGGGATTGGGACACTGTCGAGGGAAACTTCCCAGGGCTGAGTGCCTCACCTCCCACCATGGTGAGTGATTATTTCTTTGAATCTATCTCTGGGTGCTCCTTCAGACTTCCCCGCCACACCACCTGCCCCGCCACCCTGGGCAAGCAAATATTTCTTCTGGGTACCCTTGAGAAAGTTTCTCTTTTGTGAGTGTGTGTGCGCTTTGGATCATCATTCTTGTGTGTCACCATGTAGTAATAATACCCTGACTTGTACAGTGAACTTGTAGTGGTGTGTTAAATGTTGGAATGCTGACTGGTTTTGAATTATCCCTGTTTTTCATTGGTTCCTGTTGTTTGGTTTGGTGTTGTTGCAAAATAAAGTTTGTTTGAGCTCAGCCTTGGTTTGTATTAGTTTTGGCATACCTTTGTGAAAAACCAAAATCATCATTTTCTTCAAGGCCTGTGTCTCATGATGTTTCCCACCATAATTCCTTTTAGTCAGCCTCCAAAAGTAATAGTAAGTAGGCTGTATTTCACAATGCTATACATGTACCTACTATCCATTCAACTGCTGTCTCTGTTGCTCCAGGTAGTGGAATCACTTTACGTTTTCATTGACCCTGTGGCTTCATTTTCAACCTGAATTTAGCAGCTCTTTGAAAGATTCATATATAGGTATGCATGTAAATATCATGTCCTAAAAAACACGAAAAAAGGACAGCTAGCTATCTCCATCCCTAGAGATATGTCCCACATACTTATACCATAGAGACACTGAAAATAAAAAGGTAATACTAAACAGTAAAACAACCCAATCATACATACAACTAATGCAGATTTTCAGTGGGACTAGAGTTGTAGTCCTAGAACATGATCACTGCCTAACGTAGCAGGAGGCTTTTTGTCATGTGACGCAGCAGTGCCTGTAGTCTGCGTGATTCCTATTCTCCACTAATATATCTAACATTTACCCATCCAAATGTTGTTCATCTAGACAATGCAAAACTGCTTTATCCACATGCATGAACACACAGTAAAATAGCATAGTATAGCAGGTTGCAGAGCAGCCTCACAGTGCATACACCCATATACCACACAAATCACTTGTATCCTGGGGACACAGACACACTTCACATTCAGGCGAAGAGTTGCCATTCTCACAAACTTCTAAAGGACTTGTTCCCCTCAGTTCACAGCTCTGCCAAATCAGGTTTCTGCAGCCATACCTTAAAATCTATTTATTATCTTATGCACACACTTTTATTTTAAAAGGTGCTGTGCAGATGAGGGGGGCTATTCATTTGTCTTCCTGAGTTAATTTTTTTTCATTTTTTCTCAGATCATTTTTGATTGTTTGCTATTCCTCAAAAACCAAAGTTCAATATGTAAAATGCTTTTAAAAAGATGAATCAATTTCTAATGTCAAATTCAATAAGCTCAGCTACCACATTCACATCGCATTACTATATGAAAAGACAATGATGCCCCAAATTTCTACTATTTTCAGAAGTGCTCCAGGTTGAAAATTAAGGATAAGTTACTGAAGTGCTTAGAAACCAAATTGATATTCAGAAAATGGACCTCACATAATGATTTTTCCATCCAGTTTATTTATTCTTAATCCAATAGCCATTAATACACTCTAAACTCTGGGGAACTGAAGGCACAAATGTAGAGTTATTTTCTTTATCTTGTTTGCAGGGAAAAGCTGAATTTCAGGTCATCAGAAAGTAGCATAATTAGTTATTGTAGAAGTGCTTCTTCCCATAGCCTTGGTGCATTGTATACCTGCAGGCCTGGCGTGAAATGAGGGTCTGCTCACAGGGTCACCACTGGGAAGTGCCATCTCCCATAGGCAGAGATCCTCCTCAGGTTCCTCACAGTGCAGAAAACAGCTCCAACAGCCCCAACTTTGGTTCTTGCAGCCCTACTCTGTGGCTGGCAATGTCCCACCCCAAAGATGGGTGGCTGTAATACCTTTACAGATGAAATGATTCATGCAGTTTCAATAGTACTAGCCAATCCCCATCAGTAAACCTGGTCAAGTAATGGAAAAAAACAATAACAAAAAACTCAGAGTGGACTGAAATGGATTGTGGATGGAGACACTAAGGGAAGGCATTTTGATAAAATTGAGATAGATTAATTTGATGTTGTTACAAATAATTCCATTTCGTTTTCAGAGTTATTTAATGTGTTTAACTAAAATTGCCTTTTAAACAACAACAACCAAAAAAATCTGATTTTCAAATGAAAAATCAACACTTCGTTGTTTTTTTTTATTCTGTGTTTCCAAAGTGAAATTATTCAAGATGTAGTTAATTCTCTCCACTTTAGACATTAAAATATATGTGCTGAATCCTAGGTTTATAAACATGCTTATTCTGGAACCAGGAAGATTTGTGAATAAAGCAATTATTGTCTGCCAAAAAAAAATAAAAATTTTTTTTTTTTAATGTCAATGGGAAGGATTCATCTACGTTGATGTTAGTCTAGAGAAATAGACACTTCAGAAATCCTAATTTAGAGGGTGATGGTTTATTCCCTAGAGTCCCCTAGTTCTTTCTTCAGTATCTTTAAAGGGAGCCTAGAGTGACCACCTTACTCTCGAATGTGGAGCTTTAAGACACCTATGTTAGAACAGGTGGTTTCCACCACTCAAGATTTCAGTACTCTTTGCTCCTTCAGGCATACATTATTTGCAGAATTTAAATATTACTTTGCTCCCCCAAATCCCATTTGTACTATATTTCACTTCAGTCAAAACATTTCCTCTGCTGACTTCATTTTCTCATCTGATGCAGTGAAGCATTAAGCATCTGCTTAATTCAAACCTCGTGAATATTTCTACTCGAGGTCAAAAACTATGCTACATAAAGTTTACATTTGTAAGTTGTTTGCTGAATTATGTTCATATTGTAGATCTTATTAAGAAACCAATCCAGACAGTTCATATGTTATTTATGTATGCCTTATTCAGCTCCTTTTCTGACATTCTGTATTAATAATCCAACATGTGTAGCTTCTTTATGCGTACTGCTCTTTCCCATAGTGGATATATATCTATGAAATGCCCTGGAGCAGGAGGAAGGTTCAGTTTTAGAATGAATCATCCAGGCATGACTTCTGTGAAAAATGTCCTGTTAACATTATCGGAAACTAGTTTTATTTCACTTTAAGTGATAGTCCTAATTTCAGTGGTCTTAGTTATGCATTGTATGACTGTGAGGAGCATGAAAAGAATAAGATGTGAAATATTATATGCCAGTACAGTAACTGAACTAATGTTTTATTATAAAAGAATCTCCACCAGTCATTTGAGGCTGTCCATTATATATATTTCTTCAATAGTTTTTCATACTGTTTACATGAAATAATCAACATTACAGAATTGTGTCCAGTCCTTGGGAAATTGCTATTCCCATATCAGTACATTTGGGCTCAGGTAGCAAAAGTACAGCCTCCCCTTCTACTTTTGACTTGAGTGTCTTAACAGAATATGTCCTGATAAAGGTAAAGATTTGTACAGAGAAAGATCAGGTGCTGCAGACAGTTCATACTATACCAGTTTGATTGTTTAGGAGAACATAGAATAATGGCAGATAATTATGCAAAAGATAAATCAGCTAGCAATGTAATTGTCAGAATTATAATGACAAGAGGTATGGTTAAATTCTTATTGATACATTAAAATTGTGAGAAATGTTAATATATTTAATTGGCATTTAACAAGATAGCTGTAGCAAGTTAATTAGATATCAATTTACATACTTCATAAATGTCAGCATTTTTAACAATTAAGCCCACATTTACACTGCAGTTTATCTGTGGGTATTCCTGGATACAGTCCTGGTAGAAATAGCTATATTAGGTTTGATGGCACTTCTACTTGTAAGACTTTCCCTTCAGACACCTACATCATGGTCAGGATTAAATTAGTTAGAATGAAATTCCCATTCCCCTTCCCCTGCCTTTCCGTTTTTATATTAACAATCAGTACTTCATAAATATGGAGTACTTGGCCCCTCTGATCTGACAAACTAGACATTAATAGCTACTGGATACTTTTGATGTTAATATCTCTGTGCTTTACCTTCCAATCTCTAAAATACTCATAACATTAATGCTGATGGTTTGCAAATTAAAAAAAGGTCTATATTCACCATGATTGTGACTTGCCCTGATAAATTTGTGAACTGACAATGCTACAAAGTACGAAGTACAGAAATTAAATATGGAAGCTCTGTAAGCCTCCAACTAACCACCACACACATGCACACACACACAAACACACACAAAGCTATACATACCAACAGAGTCACTTCAAAGAGTCAGTTGCAAGCAAAAAAAAAGTCAAAATAGTTTGCCAAGTAATTTGTAACACTTTTCCACTTTCAACAGAGTTTCTTAATTATAAGGATCCATAAAGATGACTATAAATATGAAGATAAGTGGACCTGTTTTTTCTTCGCCTTTCTTTTTTCTCCCAGATACTAAGATAAAAGACTGGCAAGGTTTTTCAATATACTATTAAATGAAGAGTTACAATAGTTCTCTTAGGTTTGCTATGATGGAAGTGTTATATAACTTATAGATTTACAGTGAGAAAGATAGAGACACTTGGGTGGGAAGACCAGGAGATGGAACAGGATACAAGGAACAAGGGAAGGCTAATATGGGTGAAAATTCTCAATAAATCTCATGTATTTTCTTCTGATTCATTCTCATGTGCCCCATTTGGAGACTGTTTTCTACCAGAGGTGTTCAATATTATGGACAGGATTTCCAGAGCTTTAGGTAGCCAGATCAATGTCATATTTTAGCCAAAAGATGGCTAAAGATGTCAAAAGGGTATGGCGAAAATGTGCAAAGTAATGGTCTGCATGTTACCAATAAGAAAGCTTTTTCATTTATTCTGATATTTTATCTAACACAAGCAAAACATGCTTTTACTATGTTTGCCTGTCCTGATCCTAGGAAGGCAGTGCTCGCCCACCCAAAAGAGTGCACTGGGCTGCTCTCTGGAGTTTCCAGGAGTTGACCTCTTGGAGTCATTGTTCTACTTGGCTAGTAGTTAATGCTGAGGAGGACTCAGGAATAGGCGATTAATTTACTTTGGGATATAGGTGATTCGCCCAAAGTCAGCAATAAAGCCCACATCTATTCTAGTAAGAGTTTTAGAGACTTCCACTGGTTTTAGCACATAGAATGCCTTGCACCTATTTCTAAACCAAAAGCAGTAGAACAGGATTTATGAGACTAGTAAGACAAAGCACCACACATATAGACCAAACAGACTACTATATATAATGAAAAGTATCCATCTCGGTAGTACTTTTAAAAGCAAAGAAAATGACAACATTCTACTCAAAGTTTGCCAAAGTTGTTTCAGTTTTTCAAGTATTTCTAAACTCAGATAAATATAATTCAACAATGGCAACACACTGGCAGTTAGTATGCTGACTATGTTCTTAATTTCTGCTTCTTTCTGAATCAGATTTTCATCCCTACTGGCTCAATTGCTGTTTTACCACTCCCATTTACAAAGCATTCAACAGATATACAAATTCCAGTTTTAAGAAGTTTCACCTGGTATTTCCTTTATGTTTTCCCACTGTTAAGTTTACTCAAATAAAAGTAATGACCCAATTTCTACTTGAAATATTTACTATAGCCTTCATCTACAAAACATTTAGAGACAAAATATTTCAGCAAATAATCATCATCCTTGTCAGCAGCCACATTGTAATAACACCAAACATTGACTTCTGTTAATCTTTCTTTAATGGTTCCTTCAGACTCATAGTAACTCCTCATGTCCTTTCCAAGATTTCTCAGTTTTTCCGGCATCATTTAGATACCAAAGAAATTATAAGAACTATTACTAGTGGTTCAGAAAATTGAACAAATCACTGGAAATCTATAAATCTAAACAATAAGTTATTTGCTATTTGGCTACCGATGTGTGGATTTAGTCCTAATTAAAGCCAATTTAACTGAGGGCAGAACAGTCCCTTAAAACACAGCCTAAGTAATCAAAAAGTGTACTATATTTAGATTATTTTTATGAACTACTATTCCAGTTGCATTTTCTAAACCAAACTTAAAACCAGTAAAATCGGTAAAATCTAAATATGCTTTTTTAAATCTTAGTTTTCATAAGAAACGCCTAATAATGTCTAAAATAAAAACAATTGTGAAGGGTCACTAAACATTACTAGTACCTATTTGCCAAAAAAATTATTATGGACACTGCTGGGGGTTGGACTAGATGACCTTTGAAGGTCCCTACCAACCCAAACTATTCTATGACTGCAATTTATACCTAATTCATAAGAGTGACATATACATATACATTTGATTTTTCTAACCCATGGTCACATTTCAAAGGACCTCTGATCAGTGTAGATGTCAGGTAGACAATAATCTGCCTAGAGAATGGACATTTTCAGCCCAATGTTTTTCAGGTAGGCATGCTCATGTGCTGTGACCATGTTACTCGAATGAGTCTAAAATTTCCTGAGGAGAAAGTATCAGAACTCAAATATACAAATGACTCACTGTAGTTTGATGTATTTTAGAGCACTTCAGAAGTCGCTTGCCACACAATTGCAAGACCAAGTTGTAATTTCATGCCTTTAAAAAGAAAAAAAAAAAAAAAGGCAATGTTTGTAGACCTGTATAGATATTTGGCCTTTTCAGAAAAAAACAGAACCTCATGATACTGTCACTGGTTTAGTTATGTATTTCCCTGTACTGTCAGAACAATTGTTAGTTTTGATTACAAAGTTTTCTGTAAATCCAGAGGACAAAAAGAAAAAGAAAAGCAAAAGATAATCTCTAGAGAGAGGACAGTTTGTGAGTGCATCCTGAGATTATCTGTCATAAAAACTAAAATATCTTCTGAAACAAATCCTTGGGTGATGGAAGTTATTAAGACTCTTCATATTGGTTATGCTGGACCTGTAGATTAACTCTGCACTCTGATCAGTAAGACTGTTTAGAAATGTACTGATTAGCTACACAGGAAGAAAAACTGTAATATACTGTGGCTCGCTTGTAGTATACTGTGGATTCATGGCTGCCTAATAATATGGCTGAAAATTGACTGCTGCCTTCCAAACATGAATTTTGGCTGACTAACTTGGTCCTTGACAGAGTATATCTTATAAAAGAAATTGTCCAATAGACTCAGTCATCATTAAGCCAGGGAAGAATCTGACAGATGTGTACATAGGAGGATGATTTAAAAGGCTTTCCCTGCTTGGAGATAGGGAGAAACATTTTTGTTTCTCCCTATCTCCAAGCAGAAAATACACTTTCATGGGGTACTTATCTAGGGCATTCACTGAATCTAAGTATTTCACAACATCACACTCACTGGATAGTTTATTTACTTAGTTTTCTGTTAGTCTGTGTGGCAGACAAAAAAATCCTCATTACAGCCCAAGTGTCGTAAGCTTTCTCTCTAGCCAGTGGAGAAACATCAGTATCTTGAGAGAGTGACTAACATCTTGGGCAAGCAGATTCACTTGATAGGGTGCTTTGCTTCCTTAACAGTACAGGGAGCTAATAACCACCCAAAATCCTAACTAAGTATTTTCAGCTAAGGAACTAAAGTGAGAAGGGATGAGACCAACCAGAAAGCCTAAAAACTGTGAGACTCGCAGCTTCTCAAGAGCTTATGCTATAAAAGTTCCTGGTTCCACTTCGGTTTTCCAGGTTCATGCACCACGGGTCTAGGCAAAATGAATCATTCCAATTTTTGGCAATTCTTTTAGCATACTTTCTAAAGCAGAATTATTAAACCTCTTCAGAATTCTCTCAGGCAACAAATTGCCAGTCATCATCCATCAGCTACAACCTAGTCAGCTTATGGTAGTGGTCAAGATCTGGAAGAGTCATTGCTAAAGACTGGTTGAAAGAAGCATTCAAAATTCTGGGAGTTTTCAGAGACTACTGAAATTAGCCAGGACTCTGTTGTGATATGGTTATGATAAAAGTTTTAACTACTACATGTTTTACTGCATTTTTCCTCTCAGATAGCAACCACTAGTTGCATGGAAATATTGATAAAGCTTTCTCTGAATGTATTAACCTGACGAAGACCTTTCATTTTTTATTTGGTAACTGATTTGGTGGAGAAACATTTTTTTTTTTCAAACCAGATTCCTTAATCCCTATTATGCAACATCTGCATACAGTTCAGAAAAGTTATAAGAAAGGGAAAAATACATATAAGAACTCAAACTCTTGTACTGTTCAACTCAGTTCTTATTATCTTACTGAATTTATTTTTCTATGTTTTCTATATTTTTATTTATCATAATTCTGTTCAGAACATATTATAAGTAGAGAGAATCATCCGCATTCCAACCCTAATTGGTGAGTGGATTAAGAGTTTTTGATCTGGTGCCATCAGCATAATTTGAAAACAGGTGGTATTAAACCAATTAGATTTTTTTGATTGATTTTTGCATTTTATGCAGTAAGGGAAATTCATTGGTGTTAATTTGGAAATGAGGTAACAATGACTTTTGAAACATTGCCAGCTCACAAAAAAGTAAAGTCAATATCAATTCATTAGTAAATTAATGGGACTCATTTTATTGTAAATAGCTAACAACTGTGCAACTGGCAGCCCTGAGTTAGTAGTCATTCAAAGAGCATCAGATGCAAGTTCTGAAAGTAATGGAAAAGTTCAGACATAAATAGTCTTTCTAATCAAGAGTTTTATACTCTTCTTGCAAGTTAAATATTTTTCACCTTAAAAAAGTGTGCTACAATGACCTTATGATGTAGGCATGAAAGAGTTTATATTAGACCTTGTCTATGTCTTTAAATACAGGTCTAAATACAGTTGAGGGAGCAATCACATTTCAAATTGAAAAACAAACAAAAAGGAAATAATTTCAGGTGGCTGTCAAATAATTTTTCTTTTCTTCCATACAGGAAGGAAAAGCTCTTGAAATGTTTAAATTAACTGTATTTTTTCAAGTTGATAAATAAAGTTTTAGTTTGAGCTCTTTTCATTTGTCTTTTGCAAAAAAACCTTTGTTCTCCCTACTAAAGTGAGGAACATTTTGAATTGAAGCATCATTTTGAAATGGCAAGTGGAAACTCCTAGCATTTTCTGGTTTTCCAACATTTTTCTAGGCTAAAACCTGAAAAATTCAAACTGAATTTGTGAATTGTTACAGGCAGATGCATTTTTCTTAGAGAACAGCTTTTGCCTGAAGAGCATCCCACAGATATAATCCTGAATAATGCATTGCAGGTAGCATTGCCCATGAGAGCACAGAGGCAATTGTACATTTCACAGATGTTCTTTAGGATATAATCCCTGTAGAGCTCTCTTCAAATGGAAATCCCACTTTAGTCTTTAGAAAGCCCAGCACGTTCTGTTTCATCTCTGTGTTCCGCTGCTGCTCTGGGGAATAACTGAGACCAAGGCTCTATCTATTCCCTAGTGCTTCTTACCTTTTTTTTTCAATAGGACACATTAGCTTGAACAAAATGCAGCAGAGCTATTCAGCCTCCAATTGTAAACTAACTCTCGTCCATCCAGCATGATATATTGTTATAAGAAAGTGATTCTGTTTTCTTATATAAGCACTGAGAAGATCTGTGTCAGCACCTCAAAGCAGAGCCCATTTACTGCTTTTCTTATAATGCAATCATCTGCGGGGTCTCAAAACCTTTTTCCCATACATGCCTGGCCACTCTTGTAGCATCCATTAGTGTGCTATAATGTAGCCCGATAATTATATTTAAAAGATGTCATGTGGGTTTTTCCCCTATGTAACCAGTATCTCTTTATTTCAGAGCATATGCACAGTGAAGGCACAATTTACCTTTTTATTTGCTAACATTTCAAATACTAGTCTTCTGCAGTATTTCTATTATAGAGAAAACAATTGAAAAACTATATAAAACTTACGGGAAACCTAAATGATAAACTGCTTACCAAATATTGTATTTGGATAAGGTTTATTTTTCTGATTGTTCCATGTGTCAGTACGATTGCTTTAGTCAAAAGCAATATTGAAATGCTTGCAGGACTAACATTTTTTTATCTATTAGGATTTGGAAAAGAATGAAGTTGCCACTCATATTTTGCATTCTTCTATTTAGCAATTTTCAGTTCTTTAATATGAAAATGTATCGTATATCTAGATATCCACTCAGAGTCCAGCACCAAACCACCTTACTTGGAGGACCTTTACTGCTGGGACCATATAAAATGACTTCTTGTGCCTAAATTTCTTTTAGAAGACTCTAGAGAGTCCAGTAGGTCAGCTTACCCTTAAAACCAAACATACAGCCCACAAGCTTTTAGGTTCTTACTTGAGATCAGCATTGAAATATTTCCAAGGTTATGAGCCCATACACTCAATATCTTGACTACTTCTGTGTAAAGCAGAACATCAAACTCACTTTCTCCTTTACTTAAGAAGGGTGTTGTAGAGCTGCATTGAAAGGGTTACTTCTGAAAGCTGATGGGCGATAGGCAATTCAAGATTTTCCAGGCATACTGAGAATATTGACTTTCTGAAGCTGACTAGATGATGTGAGCTACTTCCAACAATTCAATCTACTCCATTCATAGTACAGCCAGTTTATAAAGGCATGCAATCTGCAGAGGACTGTTGCAGGGTCACTGTGCTACAACACTCTTGACACAGCCAAAAGTCCTGAATAGAGGATGAGAAGTCTGATTACTGATTAGCTTCTGTGTTATTTCAATCAGTTCTCTGAAGGAAGTTAGCAATCTGCCCAGCATCCAACAAAAGATTGCTATTAAAGGGCCATTATGATGGGAATGCTCAAGCTAGGAAGGTTTTGGGTTTTTTTCATTCTTGATAAATCTGGGTTTTGAGAAGTGCTTTGGAGTTGTTGGGTTTGGGCTCTATTTAAGTACTTCTTGATTATAAGACTCCTTTATTGAATTTATGCCTGGAAAGTACCTTTGTTTCATTTCATTTTACACTTACTGTGGCCAAGCTGAATAGTTTATTTAAAATTTTATACTCAAAGGAATTTTCTCAGAGGCAGTTGTCTTCCCAGAAATCAAGCACTTCTAAATTCAATTAATTACAGAATCACAGAATCACAGAATCGACTGGGTTGGAAAAGACCTCAGAGATCATCGAGTCCAACCCTTGGTCCAACTCTAGTCCGTTTATTAGATCATGGCACTAAGTGCCATGTCCAATCTCAGTTTAAAAACCTCCAGGGACGGCGAGTCCACCACCTCCCTGGGCAGGCCATTCCAATGCCTGACCACTCTCTCTGGAAAGAATTTCTTTCTAATATCCAGCCTAAATTTCCCCTGGCAGAGTTTAAGCCCATGCCCCCTTGTCCTATTGCTAACTGCCTGGGAGAAGAGACCAATCCCCACCTGGCTATAACTTCCCTTCAGGTAGTTATAGAGAGTGATGAGGTCACCTCTAAGCCTCCTCTTCTCTAGACTAAACAAGCCCAGCTCCCTCAGCCTCTCCCCATAGGTCTTAAGCTCAAGTCCCTTCACCAGTCTTGTTGCTCTTCTCTGGACTCGCTCCAGCACTTCAATGTCTTTCCTGAACTGAGGGGCCCAGAACTGAACACAATACTCCAGGTGTGGCCTCACCAATGCAGAGTACAGGGGAAGGATCACTTCCCTTGTCCTGCTGACCACGCTATTTTTGATACAGGACAGGATACCATTGGCCTTTTTGGCCACCTGGGCACACTGATGGCTCATGTTGAGCTTCCTGTCAATTAGTACCCCCAGGTCCCTTTCTGTCTGACTGCTCTCCAGCCACTCTGCGCCCAGCCTGTAGCGCTGCAGGGGGTTGTTGTGACCAAAGTGCAGCACCCGGCACTTGGCCTTATTGAACTTCATCCCATTGGAATCAGCCCATTTTTCCAGTCTCTCCAGATCCCTCTGCAGAGCCCTCCTGCCTTCCAGCAGGTCGACACTCCCTCCCAACTTGGTGTCATCAGCAAATTTGCTGATGATGGTCTCAATCCCTTCATCTAAATCGTCAATAAAGATGTTAAATAGGACTGGACCCAACACCGACCCCTGGGGAACACCACTAGTGACTGGCCGCCAGCTAGATGCAGCCCCATTCACCAGCACTCTCTGGGCCCGGCCCTCCAGCCAGTTCTTAACCCAGCGTAGAGTACACTTGTCCAAGCCATGGGCTACCAGCTTTTGCAGGAGTATATTATGGGAGACAGTGTCAAAGGCCTTGCTGAAGTCCAGATAGACCACATCCACGGCTTTCCCCTCATCCACCAGGTGAGTTACCTGATCATAAAAGGAGATCAGGTTGGTCAGACAGGACCTGCCTCTCCTAAACCCGTGCTGGCTGGGTCTGATCCCTTGTCCATCCTGAAGGTGCTGTGTGATTCCATTCAGGATGATCTGCTCCATAACCCTGCCAGGCACTGAGGTCAGGCTGACAGGCCTGTAGTTGCCAGGGTCAGCTTTGCAGCCCTTTTTGTGGACTGGGGTAACATTGGCCAATTTCCAATCATATGGGACCTCCCCAGTGAGCCAGGACTGTTGGAAGATGATGGAGAGAGGCTTGGCAAGTTCTTCTGCTAGCTCCCTCATCACCCTAGGATGGATCCCATCTGGTCCCATTGACTTGTGAGGATCCAGATGGCTCAGTAAATCACCAACTATTTCCTCCTGGAATACAAGGGGCCTATTTGGGTTCCTATCTCTGTCAACCACCTCCAGACATGAGTTGTCCTGAGGGCCACCTGTCTTACTGGTAAAAACTGAGGCAAAGTAGGTATTAAGTACCTCAGCTTTCTCCTCATCTTTGTTAACTATATTTCCCTCAGAGTCCAACAGAGAATGGAGGTTTTCCTTGCCCCTCCTTTTGTTGTTAACGTATTTGAAGAAGGACTTTTTATTATCCCTGACAGAATTGGCCAAATTAACTTCAAATTGCACTTTTGTTTCCCTGATTTTTTTTCTGCATGATCTAGCTATTTCCATAAATTCTTCATAAGTAGCCCGCCCTTTTTTCCACAGTCGGTAAAGTCTCTTTTTATTTCTGATTTCATTCAGAATCTCCCTGTTTAACCAAGCCGGTTGTCTTCCCCGCCGGCTAGCCTTTCGGCACACTGGTATAGCCTGTTCCTGTGCACTCATTAATAAACATGTTAGTGGTTTCTTTTTACACTAGAAAGATCAAAAGGTCATTTTATCTATTTTTGTAATAACATAAAACATCTTTAAGTGGACCTTCCCATAACAGTCCAGATGTTCCTCATAATTTAAATACACAAAGAAACAAAACTTATTTTCTCTCTGATTCAAAATGAAAACTTTATTTTTTTTCACATGCAAAAGGTAATTAAAGAAGGATGAACTAACAGTCTGTCCTGGTTTTGTTTAAAACAAGACCGGCTCTATTTTAGTGACTCTTCCTTTCAGCTAAGCTCCTCTAAGTAACTGCACTTTTCTGAATTTGGCTGCATGTTTTCTCAGACACTGTTTGCTCCAGAGCTGATAACTGTAGCAATGGTATGCAGAAGAGGCCCAGTTTTAGACTTATTGCTAAGGCAGCCAAGGTCACTGATAAATATTGCACATCCCATAAGTGAGAGGGGCATATTTGCAAGAAGGGGCAGAGAGAACAGGTGACCAAAATTGACCAATTAAGTATTCCATCCCATCCATGTCATACACCATATAAAAGTGGGAGATCATGAGGGTCTTGCTCTCTTCTGCCATGACCGGCATCTGAAGAGGACCTCCCTGCCAAGCCTGCAATCTGCGGCCTGGTTCCAGGCCCTGCATCCCTGAATCCAGTTCTGGTTTACTGCGGAGTCCAGCCCAGGACTAGCGGGTGCCTGTCCTGCAGCCGCTGGAGCCACACCAGCTCTGCGGTGGGCAGCGCTGCACTTCCCCGGGAAATTCAATATAGGTTTTGTATATTCTGTATTATTTTACCTATTTATTAGCAAAGCATTTTTAATGTTTTCCAACTTGTAAGTCTCTCTCTCTCTTTTTCTTCTCATACCTTTCTCAGTGGGGAGGGCAGGAGGATAACAGAGAGCATCTGCCATGGTTTATTGTCGCCCTGCAGTAAATGGTGACACAATCAGACTATTAATATGGAACATGGAAGAGAAAGTAAGTATCCTGCAACATATTTTCTGTTTAACCTTAAGGAAAATATTTAATATTTCAGTCTTGCTTTGATTCCCCCAGAACTGCAAAAAATTACTGCATTCCTTCTCAGGAGTGTCAATAAGATTAACACATTAATACGCCAATACACTGAGGCAATCAGATGCTATGCTAATATAAGAAATAGAAATATCTTACCTGATTACAAAGATTTACAACTTTAGAAGTATAAAGAAACCTACTAAAAATGCAGATGCATTCAGTGTGTGCATAGTCTTAAATGTTTTAATTTGTACAGTTCAATATTCAGTTCCTCCTAATCGCTGTTGGATCAGATTCACACTTTTGAAAATGAAAAAGCTGACTTTTCTAATTATCAATGTTGCAGGCCTGGCCTGTTGGCATGTGGATTGCTATCACGTTGTTGTGTTTAAAATCACTGCTGGTAGTGTAGAACCCCAAGCTGGAACATAGCAAACTCTTTCTTCAGTGATGTCTACAGCAACTTCAACAAGTGTAAGGACTCTGAGTTGCAAAAAAAAATTCCAAATAGTTTTTTACACTACAGGGAGTAATTCTGAATTGAAAATATGAGAGCAAAATATATTGAGCTAGTAAGTGCTCTTTTTCTGTTACTTCTCTGCTTCAATTCTTATTGTATTTAGCAAGAAATAAAAATGTATGGTCAAACAAGAAAAGTTAGGAGCACACTACATGGAGAAAAATGAGTTTAAGGGAAGCTGCAATGTAAATATTAATGTAATACAGAAGAGTTATACTCAAAATTAAGTATCATCAGGTATAAATACTATCACTGAGCCTCAGTGCCTTCCAAAGCCACTACTCAGAGAGCAATGCTGTCGCAGGGGCGGCTGCCTGGCTGCAGGCAGGTGCAGGCTCTGCAGAGGTTTGGACAACTCTGTGGTCAAAAGTGACATTTGAGTGGTAAGCAAGTTTTCCCAGTGGATAGGTAAGCATGGTGAGATGTTAAGCATATTCAACACCAGGCAAGAGTTACAGGCTTAAGTGCCTTAGGTGTATCCTCTGCTTCTGTTCATGCAGTGCACGTGTTAGTTTACACCTAGGTTCTATCTAGAGCTTTCAGGGGGGAAACCGAGGTACAGTTGCAATAATTTCACGGATACTACACCCTATTGGCAATAAAGCTTTTACTTTGTCAAACTCCAAAAAGCTTTATATTTCAGTCTTTTCATCTGTCATATAAGTGAAAAATAAGTATTAAATTGAGACCGTAATGAAGTTTGAGTCATTAGTATTTGCACAGCCTGGTTAGATGCTAAGAATAAAAGCACTACAAATATTCCAAAAGTTTCCAAAATATTTTACCGTAAACCTTTTACAAATAGTCTTCCATATTGTTATGGTAAAAGTATCACTTAACAGCTGCATTTAACAGCTAAATGTTAGCTAGCAGAAAAATGTCTCCCCGAGGCTTGTGACTCTTGCATTTGTGACAAACCAACACAAAATGCAAATACAAAGCTGTGGGTTTTCTGATTGCAGGTGGTGGGGGGTGCAAGGAGTGAGAGGGAGCATGTTCAGAGACATTTTTCATTCTAGAGTTTTTCATTATTAATGCTTATTCATCAGTAACTGCCAAAAGTCTACATATCGGTTGTATTATGAGTAAGTCAGCAAATGAGAAAAAAAAAAAAAAAGCTTTTATTTGTAATAGTTCAGATGAGTTATTCCACATGAGGTAAATGATCTGGGAAGGTATTGAAGGTTAATTGTGATTCAAGCAGAAAATTATGTAGAAATAAAAATAAAACCACAATTGAAAGTACAATTGAGCAGTACATTCAAATTGTTTGAACATCACAGAACTAGTTTAGTTCCTGTAATTTAAGTTCAAATGTAGGATGGTTTATGAAGCAGGAAACCATAACAGTGGCTTTGGACTACACATTTGTATTAAAAAAAAAAAAAAGTCACAGGTCGGGCGAGAGTGAGAGCTGCATCTTCTGTACCTTGCTGTTTCTGATTACACTTACAATTATGCCACCACAGAATCAAACTGCTCAGACTCTTCATTATAATTAACACATGGCTCTGCTGTGTGACTGTTGCTTTCAGAGGAAGAACTTCTGCGAGAGGTAAATCAGGTTTCTACATTTCACACTTGGGAAAGAGAACCACTGTGCTACTGTCTAGAATTGAGTGTAGTGTAGCAAACAGAGAAAATAATTCTGTCAGTGCCCCAGAAGACTTAAGGTGTTACCTCTCCTTTGAGAGAGCAGCAGGTCATATGTGTTATTCATCTGAAGAAGAGTTTTAGAGATCAAGGTCACACTTGTTATCCAGTCATAGCAGTCTTCCAGTAAGTTTTATCTGTCCATATTCATCCTGAATCACACTACAGCACATTCAAGAGCTCCATCAGATCTCAACAGATCTCTGCAAACATATTCTATTGTCTCACCATACTTAACAAATCTTTCTGGCATGCTAGTAGTCAAATTAAAAAAAATTAAGCTTGATAGCCAGGGTTCCATCATGCATTTCATGGTACTATGGGAGAAATAACTTCCTGCACTAGAGAGAAGACAATACAAATAATTGAGATCATAAGGACTCAGACAAATTCTAATACAAATTCTAATTTGCTGAAAATCTAAATCCTCAATGGGAAACATATCAAATCCCATTTATCTATTTTTGACAACACATCCCATAATGAGAAGAAATATTTCTGAACAACTCTTAACAAATAAAGGACTATCTCTGCACTTGTTTATGGGACATCTTCCATTAAGGTAAATGCGGCTAAGGTATATTAAATCCAGATGAATACGGAAAAGCAGAATTCACCAACAGGTGATTTTTTCCCAAATTCATATGTTTGTCTTCCAAAACTTAGTGAAAGAATCAAAAGTTACTTCTGTGGGAGAAGATTCAAATAATTTATGGAAATAAATGGTCTCCAGTGAGAGCTAGACAGTCTGGAGGACTGGGCAGAGAAGAACCTAATGAAGTTAAACAAGGGCAAGTGTAAGGTCCTGTACCTGGGGAGGAATAAACCCAGACACCAGTACAGGTTACGGGCGGACATGCTGGAAAGCATCACTGCTGACAAGGACTTGGGAGTTCTGGTCGACAGCAGGTTGACCATGAGTCAGCAATGTGCCCTTGTGGCCAAGAAGGCCAACAATGTCCTGGGTGCATTAAGAGAAGTGTCATGGGAGGTTCTCCTCCCCCTCTACTCTGCCCTGGTGAGGCCACATCTGGAGTATTGTGTCCAGTTCTGGGCTCCTCAGTTCAAGAAGGACAAGGAATTATTGGAGGGAGTCCAGCAGAGAGCTACAAAGATGATTGGCATCTTTCTTAAGAGACTGAAGGAGCTGGGTCTGGAGAAGAGAAGGCTGAGAGGGAATCTTATCAATGTTTATAAATATCTCAAGGCTGGATGTCAAGAGGATGGGACCAGACTCTTTTCAGTGGTGCCCAACAATAGGATGAGGGGCAACAGGCAGAGACAGAAGCATAGGAGGTTCCATCTGAATATGAGGAGAAACTTCTTTACTTTGAGGGTGCCAGAGCACTGGAACAGGCTACCCAGAGAGGCTGTGGAGTCTCCTCCTCTGGAGATATTAAAAACCCGCCTGGACACATTCTTGTGTGATCTGCTCCAGGTCAACCTGCTTTAGCAGGTGGGTTGGACTAGATGATCTCCAGAGGTCCCTTCCAACCTCAACCATTCTGTGATAAGCTCTGCTTTGTTTATGGCTTAGCATTGTTAATTTGCAACAAGGAATTGTCACTGAATTCAAAGAGTTGCAGGTTCATAACTGTGAGAATGCTCAGATCAAGATTTGGTATCTAATGGAAGTTCTTAGATCTCAAGCTTTTATGCCATATGATTTCAATTTTCAAGTGTGCAGTATTCAAGATTGATCTTACTATCTGAACCAAAAGTTATTTTAGGCAGAAAGATGAAAAATTGAATAAAATATTTCATGTCAAACACTAAGATGTTCAGTAACTTCCTTTCAGGTGATTTTGTGTTTATTGAACATCTTGTTCCTCTGGGATTTAACACCTTGACTAGTTTTGAAACAGAAGCAAGAAAGCTGAAATGTTTAATTTTGAAGTACTTTTCCTGTTTGTGGTTGCCAAAATTGGTTCATCTTAACTGAGAAAGTGAATCTTTTCCACAATGAAAAATTACTCTCAGGAAAATTTTAGCATGTGAGTAAATGTTACTAAGGAAAACATCAGTAAAATACTGTTATGGACAAAGCTGTTTTAAATTTCATTTAATAAACTGGTAGCAACTCACTGTTTAGAACAACAAAGTAGTAATTAAAAGTTTTGGGGAATACAGTGACCAAAGGTATGTCTAAATCAGGTTTCTACATTGGTCAGCACTGCTTTGAAGTGGTCAGGAGTGCTACTTTATATAAGGAGTGTGCACTGTTTCACAGAAATATAACTGCAAGGAGTAGCACACAGAAGAGAGAAAGAGAGGTGATCAAAAAGAGAAAATGGCAGAGACTAAAAAGACAAAGGTGAGAGAAAGCAAAGAATGGGACTTGTCCGGCCTGACGTCCAGCAGAAAAGAAGTTTACCACTGTGAGAAAAGTAACTAAATCCTGCTGCTTTATTTCTTCTGTGGTTACAGAAACTGTATTTTATATGTTCACTGACAATAAATAGCATGATACCAGATATATCCCCACCTTTGTCATCACTTTATTCTCCTGAAATAACCAGTCTGCAGTTTATTTGCTGTTGTTTAGCCATTACAGTCAAAAGAGTAAGTGATACTAAACAAATTTAATGAGGACTGTTTATCCATTATAAATGCTTCATGCTCTAGCTTAATTTATACAGATGACATTTTAAAAAGTACTTTTCAATAAGAATGTTTTAAATAAAAATATTTTATTAATGAAAGTAATAAAATTTACTATAGGTGAACAGCTATATCAGACATTTTTCCACATTTAGCTGTTGAAACTCCAGTAATAAAGCCAATTTGCCAACATTATACATGAAGACACTGTCTGATTTGACACAAAGTCAATATATAGATGACCAGATGGTTCTTTTTATCTGACACTTGACAAGTGTGTATGGACACTTTCGCTTAAGGGATAATTTGTGTTCAGCAATGTTTCCTTATTATTCTTATTGAGAAACCATTATGTCTGTCAATGTTTTTCTTCCACTAAAAATGGGAATGTGAGCATGAAGTTGCCTCCATTAATAAATCAATATCTTCCTCAGTTCCTTTTTGTTTGTCTCTCTTTGTAGAAAACATATGGTGTAGCTAGAAAGCACCTACTCAGGTTTGGATGTATCATTCTCAGTAGTAATAAACCTGAAAAAAATGCACTTTGGCAAAATTCCTGAACTCCTTTCTGAGACAGTGACTTCATTATTATTGCCTTCTCATCCATGAGATGTGTATGAGAAACTATGTATACTCTTACTCACTTACAAAGATAGGATAAGTCATTAAAATGCATACAAATAGTTAATCCAATTTCTGGAAATCAAACTGTGTTTGTAACCTTATGCATACTTTTATCTTAAGTCCAGTGATAGAGAAAAAAATATTAGGCCTTTTTGGTTTTGTTTTAAGAATAAACACACTGAGTTTTTTGTTTTTTTTTTTTTTTTTTTTAAATATGCATTTGTTAATATTTGTTGAGATTAGTTAAGAGGATTGGGAGCTTCATAAGATGTTTTACATGCCCTTCAAATGGTATTCAGTTAAATACAAGTAATTTGGAATGTCAAATGTTATTCCTTAGTATAATTTGGTTTTCAGCCATTAAAGTATTAAATTAATTTTTCAAGAAAACAAAAGCACATTCTGTGGAATTTAAGTGACAAATTGCACAGCTTACATACTATCTGAAGCACATATTTAATGAATCACTGTCTGTCATGGTTTAACCCCAGCACCACACAGCTGCTCACTCACTACACCCCAGTGGGGTGGAGGAGAGAATCAGAAGAGTAAAGTGAGAAAATTAATGGTTTGAGATGAAAACAATTTAACAGGTAAATCATGCAAGCAAAGTAAAACAAGAAATTCATTCAAGACTTCCCATCAGCAGGCAGATGTTCTGCCACTTCCAGGACAGCAGGGCTCCATCACAGATAACAGTTACTTGGGAAGACAAACGCCATCTCTTAACATCCCCCCCCCCTCCCCTCTTCATTCAGCTTTAAATGCTGAGCATGACATCATATGGTATGGAATATTCCTTTGGTCAGTTGGGGTCAACTGTCCCAGCTGTGTTCCCTCCCAGTTTCTTGTGCACCCCTAGCCTGCTCACTGGTGGGTGGTGTGAGAAGCTGGAAAGGTCTTGGCTCTATGTAAGCCCTGCTCAGCAACCCCTGACTTTTCCAGCACCAGTAGAAAACACAGCCCCATACTAGCTACTATGCAGAAAATTATCCCAGCCAAACCCATCACAGTGTTAATGCAATAGCTTAATTAATATTCGGGAATTAAAAATTCATATAAAAATGAGATTCATTTATGAATAATTCATAAATAAAAAGAGAGCAAAACAGAACGCAAACATGATTTCTGTTACTTCCAATGGATCAGTCTACTAAATGAAAAAAAAAAAAAATTAGAAATGAAGATTTGAGAACTACCAGGAAACTATAACAGGACTCGATATCGATGAGTTGCTTTAATACTAGTGTCATCTAGTGAAATTACACAGTAAGTAATGATCGCAGACAGACAGACTATTTTACTGAATACTGATAGTAAGTTTCCTTTAAGTGAAGAAAAGTCTGATTTACATACAAATAATTTCTGAAGTATCAGTGCTACCTTACATACCCAGTTGGTCATGAACACCTAGCTAAGGAAGTACTTGCATCCTTAGATAAGGATACACTCGCAACCAGTAATTCCCATTCATTCTATGTAATTGTTCATAAAGCCTGCTCAGAATTTTGACTACACTGACATACTGTTGTGCCGGGAAAATACTGATGCCTGCTCTACAGATTGTGCTCTCTCCATGATGTTTCCCTCCCACAGGTAAAATGAAAAATAATGAAACAGCTCTGTCTCACTGCAGGGAAACAGGAGTGCTAATTCTGACACCTACTATTCTTATAAAACCAAAACAAATTCTCATGAATATTTAATGATATTTAATATCAAAAGCAAACTGCTATAGCAGATCTGCCTATTTTGACATGTATTTCAGTGTTAAACTTGGACAAATAAAACAAAGGCAAACAGTGTTGTAACAATTTTATACCTCTTAAAATTGAGTCCCTGCATTAAAACAATTTGCACTATTTTTTTCCTCTTTTGCTTTACCACGCGTATTCCAAGGGTTCACATTCTGTTTCGTCTTTCCCAAGGAACACTTGCATCTCTCAACATATAAAACAGAGCTGTTATTCCTAAATATATTTTTATCAGTGTGCAACCTTGAGTTACATTTACAGTGTGCTACTAACACCCTGCTCTGATGACAGAGTTTTTAATCTCTTCATGAATTTCTTTCTAGTGCTCCCTGGAAGCTCCATAAGTTTAATCTCCAGAAACTCTGGAAGATAGTAATAGGAGTGTGTCTTTGTGCATCTTTATACCTTGCATAAAGCCTGGACTTATATCCTGGCCTTGGCTTGGCCAGCATATGATTCATTGATGACCCATATTTATGTTATCTGTTAATCACCTTATGTTGATTCTGACTTTCTTTTCTTTTTCTCTGTTCCCAGATACCAAAGAGAGGTCTGAAACCAGATCTGGAGTAAGACACCTTCACATCTGATAGCAAGAGAAAATATTTATCATTTTCTCCATTCCTGCGTCTTTCCTGCATTCCCCAGGTGAGGGCTCAGAAACAGCCTTCTCAGACCGCCTTTCAGGTATGACTTAATATCGTTGTCAGTTCGGATTGCAAAATTGAGCAGACCTGCTCTCAGTTTATATTCTAGAACTTTCCCAAATGACAAGACCACCTCAAAGGTAATGATAGCCTAGTATTTGGGCTCCCGGAATTTGAACAGAAATGAGTTAGGGAACATCCAAAGAGTTCAGATGCATATACAGTGTAAACATAACCGTCAGTTACATTTATGGATGAAGACCTAAGAGTAAGGTGTACTCACAAGTACTTGATATGTTTTGAACTTTATTATTTGGTGTATACAATATGTCATTTTATATGTGAAAAGCAGTATTGATTTGGGGCTGTATTTCTGACAGTTCAGCTCTGAATCTCTATTTGGACTCCCAGAAGTTTTATAATGTGCCAGATTAAATCCCTGGGAAAAAAAAAAAAAAAAAAAAAAATTAAGCTTCACAGTGGTGGGACAGTCCTCTGCTGTGGGACACCCTTTGCAATCCTTTGTCTCAGTGTCACTAAAGCAGGGGTACCCAGACACAGATCAACTGTTCACTGAATGTGTAAGGAGTCCTGGCAAAAACAAGAGAATGGTATTGGAAGTAGATTTTTGGATTTGAGGGAGAAGCAATTTAGGCCTAACTCATCATTTTTAAAAGGAATAAATACAAAAACCCCCACCATTTTTGGCATTAGATCGGCATTTAAACAAATCAGCAGTGTAGTTGTAACTAATCCTTCTAAGAGCCTTGGAAAGAAAAGCAACACCTGTAAAGCACTGAATAAAAAAAACAGTTATTTTTTTTGCCAGAGATATTAGGCAACGTTAGCAAAATACAGAGACACTTCCTCTATCCCTCCTTCTAGATGCTCTACTTTAAAGTCATAGCTTTTTGTTACGTTAAGAATAATTACAAACTCCAGTTCAGAGTTGTCAGTAATAAACCCCCAAGAACACTACAAACAGCAGGCTGGAACCTTTAGACTCACTGTAATGTGGCAGGTTACCAGATTTTTTCTCCTTTTTTTTTTTTTTTTAAGAAAAAGTACAGAAGAAAGTAAGACATACACTTTTTCAGTGGTTTTCACTTTGTGCTTGCAGTAAAAAAAAAAAAAATCAGAGGACTCAGTAAGACATTCCATACTGAGTTGGAAATAGTTTATATTGTTCTCACAGGTATTCAAGAAGATACATGAGGATGTAGAATCATTCATAGGTTGGCACCACCCACTCTTAGTCTTCACTCTGACATTTCATCTATCTTACAAGCTAGTCACATTCTACACTGGAAGTCCAAGGAGGAAAAAATGTCTGCAAAATACAGCCATTTGATTCAGTGTTTTTGTTTTCTGCCCACAGGTCCCCAAGAATGGCACATAGTTGGGTTAGTGTGTTCAAAGGCAGCCACAGCCTCAGTTCCACAGCTGTCTGCTTTGCATATACTGAAAATCAAACTTTAATGTACCTGTGGAAGACACACACCAATCTGTTCCTTTCCCTGCCCAAGCTCACTAGCTCAGCATCTGCTGCAGTCTTTCTTCTGGTATATTTTTCCATGATACAGCACTTGCAAATCAGAAAGTTAAATACTGCTTTTAAGCATCCATACAGGTAATTTTGCAGGTAGCAGAAGGCTCACCTTATGGATGCTTCAAGGTCCAACTAGTAAGTGAAGAAAATCATGTGTGATACAAATCTAAGGAACAATTAGGAAGGCAAAGTTTAACTGCCTATATGATAACCTTGGAATTAACTACTTACCATTGAGACAAATATCTTGGGATCTTCTAAAATCATACACTGCGCCATCTTTTGGTTTGGTGGGTTTTTCTGTTTGTTTGATTGTTTGTTTTCTTCTCAAGCTATAGAGGACAAGTCTGCATAGGAAAATGCAGAGAAATTTCCTCTGCAGAGGAAATAGGAAACTATGAAACACTTATATGAAAATAGAATGAAGTAAACATAAGGAAATACTTTATCTAATAACTCCTCTGCTCTTATTTCCTATTTGTGATGTCATTCAGGTATTTGCCATGTTTAACATGGTTGCTTTTGATATCAGAAAGACCCAACACCTTTGACAGATTGGCAAACTTAGAAGACATTGGTATGTTTTAAATGGTATAGAAGTTGTTTTCTACTTCTGTTTCAGAAAGTTCAAACTGTCTTTTCTATAATTAATCATTATACTCCTATGTGATACTTGAGAAATATTAGAGAATATTTAATATTTCATCTAGGAAATGCATATATAGCTTTACTGAGTGACTCTGTCAAATGATCAGAAGCATTAAAAGATTTCCTTTTGTGTGACCTTTTCATATTCACAAACCTCAATCCATTTTTTGTGTAACATATGACAACTCAGGTCAGATTTAATGCATTTCATAGGATTTGCAGTCTTAAATTATTTCGGTCAGCACACTCCTTCCTGACAGCTAAAGGAAATGGCCAGACACTAACTTCGATGCACATAGCATGTATTATTATTTTAATTCTCACCACAGACACAGTAAATCATGGTAATCAGCAGGTCTGTAGAAAGCATAGAGTAGACTATCTCCTCTTGACCTGTGACATTTTATTTTAATGCGTTAAATGCTTCTTCCAGCACTACTGTGTGCCTTTATGATTTCACACGATTGCCTGAATTTAAGTTAATTCTGTTTCAGTCAGAAAAGTTTTGGGATGCAAACACTTTGATGCAAATGAGAGAGAGAGACTGCTTTGTCTAAACTGCTATTTTCCATTTTTGTTCTTTCATTCCTTTTAACAAAGTTTCTCTATAACTGGCAGTTAACCTTTAAAACCGCCTCTGGGTTGACATCTTCTGTTCAGTGGCACTAACTCTGAAAGAGTTAAGAGTTAATCACATGCATGAAGATGGAAGGGAAGAAACGCTGTTTCTCTAAGGCTATTGAAATAATTCACTGTGTGAGTAATTAAAACTTCTTATAATGCACCTACATCAAGACTGGTTCAGTGGAATCTGTCAGAAAGACATCAGGATAGATGGGATCTTTTTCTCCAGTGTTTCAGCTGCGGAGTTTGGATAAGATCACTGACTTTCTCAGTCATTCTCTATCTGCATGCTGGAACCAGCAAAGTTGATTAAAGCCTCTATAGAATTGAAATCTCCAGCAAAATCACTAGGATCACAGAATCACAGAACAATTAGGGTTGGAAAGGACCTCTGGAGATCATCTAGTCCAACCCACTTGCTAAAGCCGGTTCACCTAGAGTCAGTCAATCACTATCACGAATCACTAGGATACGTAACGGTTTATTTGAAAAGGTCACACATCAACCCAAAACCAACCAACCAAACAAACAAACACCACTAACAATCCAGCCAGGAGAATGTAGTATAGATGGCATCTATATTATTCCAAGACATTACAGTCTGATAAAGAAGTCTGTCTTGGTACATCATCCATTACTGAGATCAGGCAGCAAAGATGCAGAAAACAGTGCTAGTAAATCACAGTTCCTCCCACATTTTTCCTCTATCTGCCAGGTCTTACAGCTTTAATTCTACACTCATGTGGGCTGATTTTTCAGTTAATCAGCTATTCTGGGAAACAAGAAAGAGTATCATATTTAGCAGCAAGCTCTTTTTCAAATTCTGAAGAGATCAAAACATCAAAATAGTTTATGTTAAACCAAAGAAAGAGATTGTTTTGTACATAGCCTTGCTCAAGTTTCTTTTAAGAGAATTGAAAAAAAAATTGAAACAAAGTCAACTTGAATTAAAAAAATAAGTTTCAATTAGCAAATGGTATGAAAAAATGAGACTGCTCTTTTTCCTGAAAGAATTAATTTGGAAAATCCGCAGTGAACTTACAAAATACTTTGATTCTGAAAAGTGTTCAACAGCAAATATTGCACATAGATACTCAGTTTTTCACTGAGAAATCTAGTATTAACATTGACTTTCATATGTATCTTAACCTTCTATTTGGCCACCAAACTTCATGAAAACAGATAATCTTTCTTACCCAACAGATTATTATGTCTTTGTGTGTTCTGTATCTAGTTGTCTATGTATTTTCAGTGATATGATGTTACAAGATAAGGTTTAGAGAGTTAAAACATGAGAACTGCCTAAGAAAACCCATTTACTATCATGACATCTCTTAGTGACTAGACAGTAACCAGATCATTAACAATTCGATCACCACAGATGACTGGACTTAAGTCTCTGTGTATGCATACAGTGAAAGATGTCTAATTCTTGCCTCTGCGCACAGTGTATTACCCCATGGGAACGTGAAGCCTGGTTTCCTAAGGACTTGGTCTTGTGGTTCACCAAGCATATCAAAGCTGCACCATGAACAAAGTTGTTACCAAATATTACAGAATACATATGAGAGAAACGTGATCTTACTGTGGAAAACGTTCCAGTATTCACGTTATACACCCAAAAATCCATAAAGGGGGAAAATGACCATGCAGTGAACTCTGACTAGTGTTTATCTAACAGTTGAGATATGTACTGTATTTTATTCTTTTTCCCACCCCTACATTAATTCTCTGTTGTCCAATAAAAGCTGAGGTAATACTGAAGCTTTTGTCTTACTGAAAGAATTAACAAGCTCTCTTCCCTCTCTACAGATACCTTTTTATGAGAGGTATAGGAAAACAGTATTCTGGTACTGACAGACCTGTGTCTGACCAAATTGAAACAGACAGGTTCCAGATTTAACTATGTGAGGCTGATAGAGTCATACTTAGAGAAAAACATTCTTTCCATGTGGTATCTTAAACTCTGTTTCCTTAGGAAGGCAGAAAAATACTGCAGAGGCTGAATGAAGCAATTTAAATCATATCAAGATGAACCAACTTAAGATGCAGAGAACAAGATAAATTAATTTAATATTTAGCTCAGTGGAGAGCCTTTGACCTCACAAAAAAGTGGAGTCTTCTACAGATTGCCATCAGCGCAGATGAAAACATAGCCAGACTACAGTGCATGGATTTCAATTCCTGATTTAACAATAGTGTAAGAGGAAAGAATCAGGTCCCACTATGAATTCCCTCATATCTCATCTGACCATCAACTACAGCACAAACCTGCCAAAATGCAAGAGGAAATGATTGTTCTCCAAATCACACAGATTAAAAGGGAAGCTTACTAAGATACAATCAACAAATGGTGCTGTGTCAGTTTGCACCATGATCTTGCTCATGCACTTTACATAATCTCTGTATTTTCAGCAGCAGGTCCTTCTGGGAATGGGGTTTTCCTTTACAGCTCATACTACGTGAAATGTCATTAGTCCCATCCTGTCACCAAGACTGATTAGTATCTCTGAGTTCTCTCTGCACTGCACATTGGGACTTATACATATTCATCTCCTAGCAAATATTTACGAAACCCATGCAACATACCTTCATATACACTTGTCTCCTTTCCATTGGAAACGTAACCCCTTGCATATGGTAATAGCATCTCTTGAATTAATCCTCCATAAACAAAAATGATTTATGATTATTCAAAAGTATAATTATGCCAAGCTCCCTGTGAATTTGTACATAGGTGAAGAGTGGCTCAGGGGGTTCACTAGAGTGGAACCCCCTGTACCACTGCCGCATGCTAATTGGACTCCTGAAAAGTTCAGTGAAATGATTCTGTATGCCGGCATTCATCTGCCAAGTAACAATTATGTGTCCCAGCAGGGAGCAGAATGTTACCAAACAGAGCAAATACACATACACACACAGCAATAAGATAAAGATCACAAGGAGGAAACAAGCAAAAGAATATGCTAACAAATGAAATAAGAAAACCACTTTACAGAAATACAGAGTTAAGGAAACAGTCATGCCAAGGAAAAATGCCACAAGAAACCTCAGCTGACCCATAGCAATTGGCTACTGGATACAGAGACTTTTGTGTCCTTTATCACAGGGCCAATTATCTGAGTACAAGTGAAAAATGTTTGCCTTTTCCTAATATAATCCTTGAGGGGGTAGTGACTACCATCCCCCAAATCTTAGTGTGCAACTGAAACTTTCATCAAGTCAATGAACTGAATTGGGCTGCTAATAACAGCAACAAAAGCTTTGCTTTTTAGCCCAAGATCAGATTTGATTTTCTATAAAGCCAGCTATCTCATTTTTTTTCTGTACAGGGGATACATATTTGGCTTTGAGTGGCCTCTTTCACACATGCCTAAATGGAATCTCACCCCAATCTAATTTATTATATCTCTAAGATAATTCATATTCCTTATTTCAGCATGTTTCTTCCTGTTAGTTTCATCAGTCTTTCAGTGTCCTTGCATTGTTTTCCTAATTCAGATTGGATCCTGTGAAAGTATTTCATACTTCATCTTCACATTATCAAAGCACTTGAGCAGTTCCACAAATGTAAGCACCAGAGCTGTCCCGTCCCTTTCTGTGGGATTTCTCACCAGAAGGAAGCTGTGCACATACCTGTCTGACTGGATGAATGAAGTTTCAACACATTTAAGCAAGGAATCTCAATGTGTTTGCAGCTATTAAGTGAGCTGTGTGTGGTGTAAGCTTTATTAACACCAGTTGTACAGCCTGACCTACACAAGTATTTACAGTTGGAGCTAGAAGGATACAAATGACTAGAGTGTCATCACCTAAACCTTAGGAAAAAAAAAAGACACCTCTTTCAGGAGTATCTATTTTATAGTCATATTCCCTAATGCTTTGTCTGTCTCTTCATTTTTGAGATGATATGGAAGAACAATAATATAATTATTCATGCTTTGAGAGCTTTTGCTGAGTGAGGAGCTAATTGCTAGGAAGGTCAGAGTCCTGAAGGTAACAATGAAGTAGGCAAGGGTCTGGCTGATCTATTCTTTACTTCCTTTTTTACCATCAACAGTTTTGCTTGGCACCACTACTCACTGTACCATGGCCAGACAAGGCCTGAAAAAATCAGGTCACTTTGCATATTAACCTCCCTTTTACCCACCTTCCATTTTTCTTCCCCAAATTCTATGCTGAGGGGAGCAAAATAGTTTTAACCTGTTGGATCTCTACTTCATGTATCAAAGGCTATAGCAAGCCCTTGAATTAAATAATCTCATACTTTGACTTCTTCAATGAAAGGACTGAAACGGATCATTGGCCAAATACTGCAAGCAGACATAACTAGAGTGAAATCTGGGGATTGGACCATTGGGCCAGGATACAATTTTTACAAAATAATAATAATTATAATTATAGCTGTAATTATAAATATAATTATTATAATAGTGATGTTCTAATTACTAAACATTCCTTAAAAAGATAAAAGACAACAACAGCAACACTTCAGAACACTGTTTTAATTTGCTTATCAAAGTAGTTTATTCTTAATGCAGAGTAATTATTTCCCAGTTACCACAGGCCTAAATTCACACCTGCTATTAATCCTCTGACCAGTTCATCAAGTTGGACTGGTTCCAATGACAGAGATATAGCCATACTTCAGCTACCTCTGCTCATCCACTGACATTTAGTAAACCAACCCGATCTGTGAGAAATGATATTTAAGATTTCTGTTGCATACAAAAAAAAATATTTCTATAGTCACTTGAAATTAGGACAGAGTTAAATGAGCTCTCCAACACAGGAAATACAAAATAAACTTCTTAAATCTCATATTAAAATGCCTTATCTAAAAGTCTTTTTCACTCAGGACATAATTGTTTGTTCTCCACATCATTTTTCTCTCTGGCGTTCTTTTTTCTGAATTTTTTATGTTTTACAACAAACTAAATTGATAAAATTAATAGATAAAATTAACTGATAAAATTTAATATCCACTCCTTTGCTCTTCTTTGAATACAGTGCTGCCTAGAATAAATAGTCATAAAGAAACAAACAAATTATTACAAATACTTAGCATTTGCGTATTATTTTATACCCTCTAATTCTATTGCAAATTTTAATGAAGTCTCAATTAACTGCTGCAATATGATCATCCATATTTTATGGAGGTCTACAAGTTAGGTGTCCTTTCAAGATTTGCTGTAGGAGCAGCTATAAGCACTTTGTACTTCGTAAGGTTTATTTCTCCTTCAGATGTCACAGGCTGCTAAGTGGCAACAGAACAACAGGCTGTTTCCACATGTGTGCAGAAGGTACTATTTCAACAAATAGGCAGAGGCATGTAGAATTTTTTGCAATGTCTTATTTACTCTGGAAGGTAGCTTCTGCTTGCTGGTGTTTTTAATTGCTTGAGCTTTTTGCAGCTGCCTCTAGGTTTCATGCCCTGTTATTTCTGGTTTTCCAGACACTTTTCAATTCTGTACTGATGTTCCCCTTAATATGAAAAAGTAATATTGCATTGCTTCTGTCCTTCATTTGCTTGCCACTGAAGAGCTTGTCTGAAAAATTTCCTCGAGTGGCAAATTATTTCTTTCTTTGAAGCCTATAGAAAAGCACTTCCCTCTGATTTTAGAATCTGAATAATGTAAATTCTGCTCTGCTCTCTCTCCACTCTTATTGTATCATCACGAGTAGTCAGGTGAAAACAAACCAGCTGACATGTACTAGAAAGCCTGCCCCAAGGAAGTGTAGTCATTTTCTCTTGAAAAAAAATTCCACCTATTTTAGTAAGCTGGCATTAGTCAAGGAGTTCTGCTAATAGAGATGGGCCCCAAAAAATAATCGGACTTATTGTCACGGAGGCACCCCAAAGATAGTTTTAGGTGGACAACAAGGTCCAAAACAAGCTTCATTCTGGTCAAAATGGTGCAGTAAATTAACCAGTAAGGAACGGGGTTTTAGCACACCAATAACATAAATACAGGTTCGAGTATCAATTGAGGAAATTATTGGGGTACAGCAAATAATAACAATGGTGGTCCACAGTGTGCATACATGTGGCTCACAAAAACAACGTCAGAGCCGTCCCTGACTTCAGGAAACAAATACACGTGCTCATATTTAAGCACGGAATACCCTTCACTTTGTCTAGTGAGGAGAAACACCCACAAATCCTGCAAGGAAATCGGCAAGGAAAATACACTCGCTTATGCAGTGAGGAACTATTAAGTAGGTTATCACTGACCCACACGGTGCAGTGAGGCAGTCCCAGTCCTGGGAGATTACCTTAGGCGGCAATCCTGCCTAAGGGGAGGGCTCTCAAGGACAGCATTCTTGGCCCACTGCTCCGAGAGGACACACAGAAGAAATACCTTGGTGGGAACCCATTTATAGCAGTGTCAGATCTGGCTGTGGGCATTCCAGAAGCTTCTCTGCTCCCCCACTCTGGCTGTGGGCCACCCAGAAACTTCTCGGCACCCCCCAATTTGGCTGTGGGCGCCCAGAAACTTCCCAGCTGTCTGGCACCTCTTCCCCTCTCCTAGCTAACTGACAGACGGTAAAACAAAAGAGCTGTTAACTTGCCGCATAGCAGGAGAGGTGGGTGGTGTTGGGGAAGAGGGGAAGGCGTGTGCATGCACCTTCCACACCGAAAGAGGCAGGGGGAAGCTAGAGAGAGGGGGATGTGCAACTGCCACACTTATGCTCCACACACTAGCAAACTGTTAAAATGTGCATGTCCTAAGCAAAGATATAATATGTATTTATTTGCCATATATAGAGAGATATATTTTACACATATATATTTGTATATGTGATTTCCAAAAGCCTCACCTACATTCTGTCACATTTTTCCCTAAAGGGCCTCAGCCTTTCTTCAGTCTTCTCAGTTATACTTCAGGTCACAAGGCAGGACAACACAAAAATAAAGGCATCAAGGAGGACCTGCACTTGCCAGTTACTTTGATTAATTAAGTTCAATACAATTACACAAAAGCAGTGTATATGGTAATCATTTACCACTTAAGGGAGCAATTATGTGAAATAAGAAAATGTCTTTGTTCCTTGATTTTGTTAATGGTGTACTCAGAGGAACAAAGAATGTTTGGTCATTACTTGCTAGAGTAGAGTAGTCTTGGGTTGGCACTATGCCAGTGTTGAATTAAACCAGTTGCTATGCTGATATCTTCTTCCAAAAGCTTTATATAACATCTGTGGGTTTTATATATAAAAATAACTAAATATTGGTTGTCTGTAAATGTGGAATATTTATATCCATGATAAAGATACTGTTTCTGCTCCACAAACTTACATTTCTAAGTCTGGCAAGATGTTTTCCTTAAGGTTATTTTGCTGTAGTACAATTGGAAACTGATAGTTCTCACTTCAGCATAGGAAAACCCATGCCATATGAACTCCATTTGTTCTCCTGCTGAGGAGACAGTGAGCTTAATTAAACCCCATCCACTCCTCCTTTTCTCTTGTCTTCAAACTACTACTTAAAGAACCATAATAGCCCTTTCTAATTCAGTTACCTAGGAGTGGAACTTGGAAATTGTACAAAAATGGTTGTATTTCTTCACCAATATTCTTTTCCAAGATGTTCTTGCTGCCTGTATTTACCTTAGAATTGTTCATTTTCCATTATCAACCTGCAGTTTACTTTTTCTATTTAAATTGTCCTTTCAACTCTGTTAGAAGGCGGTGATGGAAAGATAACATAATGGACCATTGGAGTTTTAGGAGTGAGCCTATAAAGCCGATGGAGTTTAAACCACCTTAACATTGATGAAACTATCTTTTTCTTAAAGTCATAAAATAAACTTCCAGGCCCTGATGATTTCTAAGACTAAGCTTCTGCATTTCATGAAAACAGACTATCTAGTCACAGTTGAATGCTATGTCAGTAACAGGTAGTGAGTTGAAAGCTGTATTTCAACATAAGTTTGCCCTGCACTATCTGTGATTAAATTCAGGAATTTCACCTCCAAGACCCACTGGCTTATATTTTAACAGACTTAAAACAACATAAAAATGTTGAACAAAATAAGAAAAGTAAATACAGTAGTTTAGCTCAACTGATACAAAATCGCTTTTGTTTAACAGGGTTCCTGGCTTTCATTGCCTTTCTTACATCCCCATAAATCTAGGTGAAGTGAGGATTTATTCTAGACATACAGAAATAAAGTCTATTTAATTTTACCTAAAAAATAAATAAATTACAAGGTGTTCTTAGTGTCATTTAACAACAACAACAAAAAGGCAGCTAAAAAATACCATTGTCTCTACGGAAAATGTGCACCAGCAGCAGCAGAGTGAAAGGGTTGAATTTGTTATTTTTGTAAGATCATAAAGAAGAAAACTCTTTCTTAGTTCAAGACAACCACTGCATCTACTAAGTTTTCTATGGACAAAATAATCTGTATTCTTATGCTGCAGGTTTGGAAAGAGATAAGGAAAAGCAACGTAACACACCAAAGAGTACTTAAGTGGTTACTAACAAGACCAGAATAAAATCAGGTCACCTGGGTAGTAATCTAGAATGCGCATCTACTAGGCTATCCTTCCTCTCTCATCCACGTACATGTGCCAGCATTAGTTGTTATGAAAGAAAAACAGCTTTCGTAAGTATTGAATGTCCTTTAATTAGATAAGTCCCCGCTTTGCTGCCATTGAGACCAGGAATAATCCTATTAGAAATAATAGAGTTTAAAGAGCTGTTGTGAGGGCATATGAAATCCTTATGAAGGGCATTGGTAAGTCTATTTCTAAACCCTGTTTCTCCAACACAACAAGAGATCATTTCAGGTTTAAAAGAGGATAATCATGAAACAAGCAAGAAGTGTGTTTAACTTGACATAACAAAAGCCTTTGTAGTTTAATACTGAAAAAAGTCCTTCAAGAATAGCTTTCTTTGAAAACATGGGAGGTAATTTAACAAATTTAGTAAACTTCACAATATCTTTATGGAAAGAAAAAAAAGAAAAAAAAAAAGATAATGAGCCAGTGCAAATAAGGATCAATTTCAGCAAGGTTTATGGACTGGTGTGAATGTGACTCAGATCAGAGCTCAACACGCATGTTAAAAGCTCATGATTCAGGACTAGTTTTAGCTAGAACAATAGGAAGAAATGCTTAGAATGGAACATTTTCCAAACTGGAGGACAGTATTATTCATACAGGGAAGTAATTCACCTTCCTCTGAAATACAAAGCAACAACCATTGGTGGAGGCAAAACTCCTGGTGCATATAGTGATAGATTACTGCCAAATACTATGTCCTCAGGCTTTAAACTGGAAATTTCACTGCTATAACAAAAAGTTTCACTCACATTTTCTTTATTCATATTCAGGTGAAATAAGATGCTGAAGTCTCTCTCAGAAAGTGAGAAAAAGAAGAGGGAGTGAGATCCATTCAGATTAACTGAGCTAATGCATGTTAGACAGACTCAGGTTATCAAGAATTGTTACTGTAATCTCTATTGCCTCTTAACTGATGAGATTTCATTAAAAATAGGTTAAGGTCATTCTCAATCTTTCCCATTTCTTCTGCTTGTATGTCGATTTACAAAACATCATATATGCATAAGATGGCATACAGAAAAAATGGATGAGACCAAACTAATGTTAATAGGCAGGAAATATAAGTCTTTGCTGTTTCCTTACTGGGAAATCATACAACAGTTACTTGATAAGTACATTTTTGTACACTGAAGTAGATTTGTCCTTTACTGAGGATGCATGTCATGAAAGAAATTATGCTTCTCATATTTTCTGTCTTTTTGATATTTTGTTTTTTTGCATCTAGATGATCTGTCAGTGGCGAGTATAAGCTTATACTGATGTGCTTTTCACTTGGGGAAACTTAGAAGAACAAGACTCACAGGGATATTGTGGATAACTCAGTGGAAACATTCACTCGAGGTGAAGCACGGAAGAAGGAAGCAGAATATGAAATAAAAGAGAGGCACAAAACAGTAGAAAAAACACTGTAATCAGACATCTTGAGTAACAGGGCCCCCACTCATCTTTAAAAAAGATGGAATGGAAAAAAAAATTAGTAATAACAGTTACTAGAGATAGTAGAATTTATAGGTTTTCATGTGGCTTGACTGAACTCTGGAAAATGCTTAGTGCTTTTTCATAACCTGAGAATAAATCAGATAAAAAACTATGTAACTCATAGTTGTAGTTGCCCTGCATAATCTTCCCTTCCTGCTGAAGTGGAAGACTCTTTCATATGCCCAAGACAATAGCCCACGTTTCGTTTCTTGCATTGTTGGAAGTTTCCCTTCCAGCAACTGGATTCAAGGTGCAATGAATTCTCTGCATTCCTTCCGTTGTCTATCTGCTGAAGACAGAGAGAAACAGTGATCTTCTAAATCCTAGAGAAACCAATCAATTGAAAAGGACACAAAGAGGTATAACTAATATTTTGGTCCACTTGATCTAGCTAAAGTTAAACACAAAAAGCCATTCTTCAGTCCAAGTCAAACAGAATGGTTTTCAGTAAAACTTCTCTCTCCCTCTCCTCAGGTTCACTGGCATGAGTGTGTTCAAAATGTCTTATTTTCTATTTCTTGGTCTTTTTTCACTATATTCTTTGATCACTTCTTTTTCTCTTAGCCTTTAGCAACAGATCTGCAACACACAGGCAGGCACATCCTAACATACAGGCTTGTGCAAAGTGAATGCATATGTTACCTTACAGGCTTCCCAAATTATTTCTTTCAAGAAAAAATATTTTGTCACAATCTTTAAGATGCATCTTTTTATTCACAGTTACTACGAAGTCTTTGACAATATGTTGACATTTACCATCCCTTTATAAGTAAAGCTAGTCAGCAGTTATTTAATTACTTTTTTCCCTCATGGAAAATGTCATTATAATAGGGATCACTCATGTCTATTTTTGTTTTGGCCAAAAGTTCTAGGGGAGTATTCTAACTTTCCTTCAAAATAAAATATTTTTCAGATGAAAAATTCTAAGCAAAGAAATTTTAAATTAAAAAATAAATTCTGGGGTTTCACTTACTTGTGAAAAGCTTTAATTCATAAGGCATGTAATTGCTTTCTGCTCATTCAGCTGGAAGTTCACTTCAGGAAAAACAAAATCTTAGTGGAAGTTTTTAAGTGATTTCTTTATATTTCTTTTCCACTTAAGACTCTTAAGTTTTCTAGAGTATAGACCTTCTCTCACCTCATGTTTTTGCTGCTCTAAACACATTGACATTGAAATCTTGTTTTGAATTCCTGGTGCTTTTCTAAAAAAAATAATTCCTGGGTCCACTGTGAGGCCAGAAAACTGCAAGGACATATGAACTGGAATCACTAGCTAACCACTCAAGGCATATTGAGTTTGGTTTGCACAACTAATGCTACACTTTTCAAAATCATACAGGTAGGATAAGAATGAGAGCCTTGCTGAGTTACTGTGAGGCTTTTGTCATTGGTTTGGTTTGGTTTGTGGTTTGTTTGTTGTTTGTGGTTTGGTTTTGGGTTTTTGTTTTGTTTTTAAGTAAAAAACTTAGCATATGGTGACATTAGAGAAGATAAAAGCAAGTTTGACATACAGAATTAACACATCCATTTATGTTTTAGAAATTATAGGCTTTTTTTTGGTCTCTTGTAATATTTTCCTTTATTTGATCCTTAAAAAATGTGATTATGTAAACAAATCCTCTGCAGAATCTCTTACAGGTTGTCACTCCTTTCTTCTTTCCTCCTTTCCTCAGTAACCTCTCCTTCTTCTCAACAGCTTCAGAAAATTTTGAGTTTGGAATAGAGAGAAATACTAACCTTTTCCAACTGTTCTTGCAATCACAATGCTTAAGGCAGGCAGAAAGGTTAAATTCTGGGTGGCCCTACTCTCTTTTTGCCATGGGTCCCATCTGGAAGTTCACATAGCTTGTACAATGTATTAAATACAATCTGTTAATTTTAATTATCTTTAGAGAGAATTCTCCTGAGTGACAGTATTTGACATTTTCCTAAGACAAGGCCTAAACCAGGAAATTGTTATTTGGGTTACTTTACTTCTTACCAGTAGAACAGAAGGTAAATTGTTCACCTCACTGTCACAAAAACAATGAAGTCAAAGGCAAACAGCAGAATAACATTTGTAAATTTTTTTCATGTAGTACTCTAAAATTAAACCTATGGTGATAAAAGACCTGGATTAAAATTATTACCACTTATCAATATTCACAGCCTCAAAGAAAGGAAGTAGTCTCTCCTACTCCCGTTCTCTTCAACAGTAGCATCACATTGGTGGGACATTATAGACTTTCCTTAGTTAATACCTGATCCTATCTATAAGGAAGCAGTGAGTCAGAAAGTCCTGTTATGTTCAGGAGCAAGTTAATTGATTTCTTTTATAAGAACACGAGAGTTCCTTTGCTTCTCATTCTGGCCAGCTCAGTCATTTCTTTGAGCAAAAGGTTCCAGCATTAAATGACATTTTGTTTTGCTAAAATAATATGTGATATTAGCCAAGTGACCCATTACTAGCCAAACTGCCTCATGAGTTTTGCTGTTCCTTTACTTCAAGATACTCAGCATTTTGTGTCTCCTACCCATCAATTTATACACTTGTTCCAGGAAACACTATAAATTTGTTTGAAGGGTCCTGGGATCAAAACAGGAGTTTTGATACTGTTCAAGTAAAAGCCAAATAACATTAAGACAAATTACTTCATAGGTTTATTAATTAATCAGTATCAGAAAATAGCCCCCAAGAGAAAATGGCACTCTTTTAAGTCCCAGAATACTACTCAACCTCAAATTTTGCTGAGCTCAGGTTCCACAGAAAAGACATGTCAGGGATCGGGGCATCAAAAAGCAATTGAAAGGAAAGCCTTCTGATGGAAAAATCATGTAGTGAAAAATAAAGAAAAGAAAAATTAAAAATTAATGTAAGAAGGGGGAAAATGAAGACTAGGGAGTAAAATCAAGTGAAAAAATAAATACACTTGTCCAAATGCCAGAGTGGCAGAAATAGTGCTATATATTCCATGCTGGGTGTGCATAAGAAATTAAAAAATTTCACAGAAGATTTAAAATTCTCTACTACAACATAACTGCAAATTTGGCTTCCTAAATGAGATAGCAGAATGCAGTTAAGTTGAATATATCATGAATGTGCTTCCATATTTTCAGGTTTTCATACCGAACTACTGAGAGTTTCACTGATTGCACTCATTTAAGGACACAGTTAAAGAACTGTCTAAATAAATAAAACCCCAACTACCCAGAGGAAACTAGACAAAGACTAAATCTATAGATACTTCCATACAGATATGATAAATCTGAAAGTGATGCTTGCAGGCAATGGTGGTGTTGAGGAGAAGCAGCAGTTGGTGATTCCACAGGGGAAGGGGAGCTGAGGGTGACAGAAAGGGTGACAGCTTTTTCTAAAAGCTCTCACGATTTCTCTGGCCAAGCACTCCTAAAGAACTTGTAGATCATAGGACATGAGCGAAGATCTGCCAATAAGAACATCACTGAATAAAAGACAATTATAAGATCAAAGAGGTAATTTCACACAGCCTGATAGATAACACTGGCTTCCTACTGTACAATTCAACATTTTAAAAATAATTAAGAAAAACACTTAAATAATAAAATGTTATGTAGATTATATAAAATTGTTCAGAACAGTGAAAACTAGAGCTGTTAAGTAGCTGGAGTGGATCTCCTAGTGTTAAGGAACCATTCAGTAAAAGGGCAAATGAAATTCAAATTTGATAGACCCACAGTATATTAGGAAAATAACTATACATAGACAGTCGTAGTCTCCAAAATAGCTATTATAATTGAGAAAAATGTATTCAATTTAATAATGACAGCTCTAATTTCTCAATTGTACAAGGCAGTCCATAACCTCAAAATAGTGAACAGTTTGGGGCCCCTGTTGCTTACTGAGCTATCATTCTTTTCTCTATGACAGTAGAGTGTTCAATACCAATCTAAACAATTGTGTTGGAAAACATAACAACAATTATTGTTGAAAATTGGCAGTGAAAAAAAAATCTTGAATGCATCACTGAGAGGGTTAAGCCTCACCAGACTGCCCACCATGTAAAAAAGTCTACTGTGTGTTACTATACAGAAACAGGAATAAAGGCAAATAAGATGATTTTCAGAAACCCCTGTCCCCAAATGACTCTCAGCACAGTAAATCATTTGAGATCTGTTTGAAGACTGGATTTCTTCTGCAAGGGTAATTTAGCCCAGGTCACAGTTTTTGGACTTGAATCAGAAAATGAGAAGGAGGGAGGGAAAGCAATCTGCATGGCAAGTGTATGAAAGCAAACAATCTACAAGAGGAAAAGATTTGTAGCAATTAGTAGGAAGACCATATGCATGTGACTTCTTAAGAACTGGATGAACTTTTTTGTAAATGTATTTTTCAATAAATATTCTATTTAACAGTACAAAGCTGTACTTTTCTACAGTTTTTAAAATTTGGAATTGACCTGATAATAAAGTAAAATATTCTTCCAATGCATGTTTTCAGTTAATGGGAGAAAGTTTATTCTGAGTTCTGAAGGAAAAATTCCTAGGAAAAAAAGGACCTAATTCACAAGTAACTTGGATCTTTGAAGAAGTATATTTGAAAATATGTACATCATAGTATTTTATACCCAGGGTTCTAAAATGGGCCTAAAAGCAGTAATAAAGTTTTTCGTGTGAAGTGAAAATCCACCTACTCAGTTACTTTTAATCAGAAAAAAAATCTTGATCCCCGTATTTGCTTCCTCAGATGCCAGATGCAAAGTGCTGCCTCTTCCATAAACGGACTTCTTGAATGGCCTCTTAATTTCAGAAGTTAGAGAGTGGAGAAGTGGGATAGCCTAAAAAAACAGTCCATATCCCAAAGACAGCAAAAAATTTTGACCCTGCTGGACTTGAAGTGCTAAAATAAGCAAGACAGCTTGACACAGGGCATAAAGAACAGAAAACAGTGCTACTTTTTAGATGACAAAGAGCTTTAATCTCCCCTGTTGGCCATCAAAGTGAACAAAAAAGAATGTTTTAATGTTTGACAACAGAATGAAAACCTACAGACGATAAGAAACAAAAGGTAGCTCCAAGGAGCATCAGCTGCCCAGAAGAATCTGTACAGGGCAAATGATTGGAATTTCACTGGAGACCAGATATCATATATTTAAGTGGTATTTCATCTCTTCACTCTCACATTAAGGCAATTTTTAAGTTTTCTAAAGCAG
Source organism: Streptopelia decaocto (assembly GCF_964273445.1). NCBI lineage: Eukaryota > Metazoa > Chordata > Aves > Columbiformes > Columbidae > Streptopelia > Streptopelia decaocto. The sequence continues at coordinate 21,583,461 of NC_138661.1, forward strand.
CGGGATATTATGTTTTACATGATATTCAGTGTGGTAGACGAATAAAAGGACTACTGCCTATAATAAAGGTTTATTTCTAGTCACTCAATAATTTTGTCCTTGTCAAAGTTAATGCACTAGCATTCATGTTACTGCTTACAAGCAAACGTTAACACATTTTGAAACTGGACTATTGGCTTGAAACCTAAATAAATAAAGCAAAACTGCAGCTTTTATGGAGAAACGGATGTTGCTATGTGTCAATCAAATGAATAATGCCAATATACTCTGGTAGGCAATAAAACCCAAAGTATTTCACTGTTGAGTCATTTTTCACATATTCTTACTGCCTGGCTTCCAGGCTCAGGGGTTTGACAATGCAGAGCAAGGCTGTGAGATGAACTCAGTTTCTTTTGTTAAGACTGAATAGGAAGAGGATTTTTTAAAAACTAATTCAGTTGGGTGTGCTTTTTAAGAAATTTAACTGTAGTTAAAATCTGAAGTGAAATTTAGCCCATTGACTTACAGACTCACAGTCTGGAAAATTACTTGAGAATAGAAACAGATTTCTGTACCCTGAAAATTGTTTTCCCATTCTTAACCAGAACTAACCCGAAACAGGTCAATTCCTTTTGTAAAACAAACAAACAAACAAAGAAACAAACAAAACACCAGACAAAATTCCCATTCAAGTTACTACTCAGTCTCTGGCATACTACAGAAGAGCTCAAATTTCTCAGACATCAGCTTTTTCACAATGACAAATGGTTCTTAGTCTCTTGTCTTTACTTATAACTGGAGGGGAAAATAAAACCTTTCAGAAATTTTCTGACTATTTGTATCTGAAACTATCTTCTGATTGTCTTCAAACTTCCTTGGTCTGTTGAACTCTGTCCTGTACACAATCAGATTTGATCTGGACTCGTTCAAAATCATTTTACTTCAAAAAGCAGCCCGGATAGCTGACTAGAAAATCAGGTCCAGGCTGATCGAAAATCCAAGCTAAGGTTTTGGAAAACTCCACTAAGATTCTACCAGAATACAGCTCATATTTTCTGTCAATTCTGATTTGATTTCACATGATCAGAGGTCAATCAATTCAATTCAGATCAAAGTATTGGTAATACCTTTTAAAAGACTGTCAGAAAATATTAAAGGTTAAGAGAAGTCTAGAAAGAGAAAAATTAAACACTACTGGTGCATCTCAAGTAGATGCACAGACATGATGGCCTCCTCTCAGGAAGGATTTGAAAGAACCTGCTGCCTGTACATTATGCAAATGTGAGCTCACTGTTTAAATTACCTATGGCGATCTTCAGCCAACAGTGAATAAAATCTGTTAATTATATCATATTGATATGCACACTCCAAGAGCAAGTGTTATTTTCAAAGGTTAATTATTTACATAACCTGTCTCTTTTCATCTTTCTTATTCACACAAACTCAATGTCTGCAAAAAAGAACACAGAATAAGGTTTTCTTTTTTTTACCAGCAATTACTCCATCAAAGAATATGAGCGTTGCATTCCACGAAACAGGTACCAAAAGTCTAAGGATGACTGTTGAACATTCAGAATAACACAGGTAGGAAGAGTAGTCTAATCTGTATTTAAATTATCTGATTTTTTAAACTATCAAGTACTGTATCTGAATGCATGTCCAGTTTTGCATGCACTTTTCTGACACAATTCTGAAACAGCATTTAGAAAAGTAATGACAGGAAAGCTGCTGTTTAGGACACTAGAATTCCACAAATGAAGGTTTAATATGCAGTATTTTCAGCCAAGACTGTACTTAGTCTTATGAATGAATGTTCCTGTGAGGGTTCTGGTTTTTAGAATGTAGAATCATAGAATTCTTTGGGTTGGAAGGGACCTTTACAGGTCACCTAGTCCAACCCCCCTGCAATGAGCAGGGACATCTCCAACTAGATCAGGTTGCTCAGAGCCCCATCCAGCCTGGCCTTGAATGTCTCCAGAGATGGGGCATCTACCACCTTTCTGGGCAACCTGTTCCAGTGTTTCACCATCCTCATTGTAAAAAAATTCCACCCCATATCTAGCCTGAATCTCCCCTCCTTTACTTTAAAACCATTATGTGTTGTCCTGTTGTAACAGGCCCTGCTAAAAAGTCTATCCCCATCTTTCTTAAGGGCTCCTTTTAAGTACTGAAAGGCTTCAACAAAGTCTTATGGGAGCCTTCTCTTCTCCAGGCTGAACAACCTCAACTCTCTCAGCCTGTCCTCACAGGAGAAGTGTTCCATCCCTCTGATCATCTTTGTGACCCTCCTCTAGACCCTCTTCAACAGGTCCATATCTGTCCTGTATTGAGGGCTCCAGGGCTGTACACAGTACTCCAGAGTTGAGTAGAGAGACATAGTCACCTCCCTCAGCCTGCTGGCCATGCTCCTTTTGATGCAGCCCAAGATACAGCTGGCCTTCTGGGCTGGAAGTGCACATTTTCACTAGAACCCCCAAGTCCTACTCCATAGGGCTGCTCTCAATCCCTTCATCCCCCAGCATGTATTGATACTGGGGGTTGCCCACCCCAGGTGCAGGACCTTGCACTTGCCCTTGTTGAACCTTATGAGGTTCACATGGGCCCACTTCTCAAGCTTGTCCAAGTCCCTCTGGATGGCACTCTGTCCCTCAGGTGTGTCAACTGCACCACTCAGCTTGGTGTCATCTACAAAGTTGCTGAGAGTGCACTCAATCCCACTGTCTCTGTCATTTATTAAGATATTAAACAATAGCACTGCCGGGAGGTGTAACTGGTAGGATTTGAAGCAGCTCAGCTAGTCCGGAGATACTAGGTGGTTTTCATGATCCCACCTTTTGTTACCAGGTGTTACCTTGACCAAGGAATAGGACCTTGCAATATACATATGGGTCACAGAAGTGGATGTATTATGACAGTTTGAAGACAGTGAGGGAGAGGAGAGAAAATTTTCAAAGATTTTGGAAGTATTTCCATGATATCCAGAAAACAGATGTACAATATATTTGTTTCTCATTGAAAGAACAAACACATAAACTGTATATACCTTCCTCAAGTTTCAGAGAAGGAAGAAAAAAGGGGTTTAATTCCAGGAATCTAAGAAGCAGCAGCATCAGACCATTCACAATCTCTTGCTTCTGTTACCAGAGGCTTAGAAGAGTGAATTTCTGGCTCAGTATTATTCCAATGTTCTTTATTATCTTTTTACAATTACTTTTTGAGGAGACTAAATTTAAAATACCTTCTAAGTATGTTGATAAAAATTTCAAAGGCAGGAGTAGCATTTAGACACCTCACTTTCACTGGAAGTCAATAGGAATTAGTTACCTAAGTGCCATCCAAATGTCCATCCTCCAGCCTTAACAGAGAGACACTACAGCATGCAATTTGTCCCCTTTTTCTTATTAAGCAGATAACTTTTCTTCTGACTCATTAAATTTAAACCTTGGAAGTCCTACAGATGGAATATACATTGTGTGCAAATACTGTGTATTCTTTTTTGTATTTCAGGCTGGATTTTGAAATGTTCTAATGATTTTTAGTAACTACAGAAAAATTGAAATAAGTGCATTGATATTTTGTAGGTTGTTTCTGAAGAATCTCCTAATTATTTTAAGAGCAATACAAATGAACTGACTTGCTGGTCTACAAGTCATTTAGTATAGTTTATTTGTTATCTATTTAAAAATAGACAGTTCTCACAAGCAAAGTTATCTGATCAAATCACAGAATCATAGAAACACTGATTGGAAGGGATCTCTAAACCTCTCATCCAGCCTTCCACTCAAAGTGTGACTACTGCCAGCACTAGAACAGATCTGCCATGGCTCTGTCTAGCCAGATCTAGAAAAGCTTTGAGGACAAGGCTCCACCATCCCTTTTCAGGAACGTGTTCCAGTGCTACACCATTTTGAAAAACTGTAAAAAAAATTTGGCTTCATCAGCTTTGGCATGTACATTCAGATACTTATGGATACTGTGGACATCTCTTTGTCAGATTAGACAAGCCCAGTTGCCTCCTGATTTTTCATGTTCTTAGTAGGCTTAGTAGGGTTCTGCTGAACCCTGTCAAGTTTCTCAAAATTTTTCTTGAGTTAGGGAACCACATACTGGCTAGGTTGTCCTAGATGTGACCTTACTACCACTAAGAAGATGGGGATAATATATTCCTTTGTTCTGCTAGTCTCATTTCTCCTAACGTTTCCACAGTTGTGGTTGCCTTAGTAATGGTGGAAGCATGCTGTTGGTTTGTGTTCAGCTTGGTGTCCACAATCTAGCTCCTTTTTTTGGGTGCTGCTACTCACTCAGTTTTTGCATCCCAACTGCTATCACCAATACATGGATTTTTCTCTGTTCCACATACAGCATTTTTTACTTTCTCTCTTGAACTTCAAGGATTTTCTGCTGGCCTACTACCCTAGTGTCTCAAGATCCCTCTGGTCTCATGCTCTGACATATGTTGTGTCAGCCACTCCCCCTAATTTAGTATGATTAAGAAATTTGTTGAGGATCAATCTGTGTCATCACACGGGTCACTGATGAAGATGTGGGGCATTTTCTGCTATTTATTATTTATCTGTATGGTTATTACATGTCTTGGCAAACTCACCAGATATCTTCCTTCTATACTTCTCCCTGCTTAAAGCTGGTGAATATAATTTAGACTTCTGGCAGAAAGATGGTGGGCATTATCCAAATTTCTGGGAGGAATCTCTTCTTCCTTCTGAATAAGTGTTTCTGTTTTTCTAGTTATGCACATAAAGTTTAGCAAGTAATACTCCTCTTAAGAAATGTTATTTTTTCACTTTTTAAGGAGACTAATTAGGTAGAAAACATGTAGAAAATCCAGGACAATGTAACCTTGCCTCTCTCATATAATCAGCACTTCTTTTGACTCAGTAAGACAGGCACCAATTTGAGAATTTCTGAACTTTCTTAAAGCTGATTAAATGTATTGAATAAATGAAATGAAAAATGCTATAATTTCCAGAAACCTAATAAACTAACCTGTGCCAACTCAACCTGATTTGTCAAATAAATAAATTTTCTGATGGGTGAAAAGCCTCCAGAATAACTGATTCTAACTGTACCATGATCTTTTTGATCATGTAATTATAAATTATGTTGTTCATGAAGAAAAATGGTAAGAAATAGTTTTTAAAAGCTCATTTTGTTTCTTGAATATCTGTATATGGGAGACCTCAAATTGTGAACAGAGTGTGTGCTCCAGGTGAGGATTAAGAAAAGTTATATAGGCCAATACTTGTTCATTTTCCTCAAATAGACAGGGCACAGACTGTACAGAGGCTTGCCAGGAGATAGTTACAGAAACTACCAAAATGAAGTATAATGGTTTTTATTTTCAGAAAAATAAAAGCTTCATCATTTACTTCCTCAGGACCAAAGCCAGAATTAGAAGGGCACTGAATTAACCCTATAATGGCACCTGCAAGTAATAAGAAAACACTTACTGCTAAGACAGATCCTGGGGCTAGAGGACTAAATGAGAACAACTGTTTCTAAATTTCAGCAATTATGGTAAAAGCATATTAGAACATTATTAAGAGGCCTTCATCCCAAAGAAGTAAAAGAACATGTTTGTGAAAAGCCTTTTATGTTGATGGATTCTTGAAATATTGCTACCTCTGAATTTGCAAATCAGAAGGTGGCTGCCAGAATAGCTTACTAATTATTTTCACCTACAGAATGAAAAAAAAAATTAAAGAATCTCTATTAATTGCATCTTCTGTTATGATGACCTTTAAAGTTCAAGGATTCAAGTTTTTATTCATAAAAATTAAGGAAGAAACTTCTTGAGTTAAATCGAAGGTCGGTTACTCACATAAGCATCTGAATCTAAGCCATGAAGTTTGAAGGATCTAGACTGCAACATCATAGTTGGGCCATATCTGCAGAAGCAAACCCATATTTAAAACCCAGGGCTTAACTTGCCTTGGACCAAATACTGATCTCTGTAATCAAGATGTGCAAATACTCATGTATGTTAAGCCCATTGACACTGCAAGTGTCACCCCAATCTCAGGCTAAGTTTCAGCCTACCCCAAGGCTTAGGGTTAGCTTTAGGTTTAGGTCTGGGGGACAGAGAGAGACAAAGCCTAGAGGGTGAGCTGTACCAAGAACTGACAATGTCTTCCTCCAGGTTACAGAAGGGGGTTTTGGACTAAGCCTCAGATCACCTGAAGCCTTGGGGTTAGCATTAGCATTAGCAGAGAGACAAAGCCCAAAGTTGTAAATGTGGTGGGGCTGCAAGGAAGGTTGGGAGTGCATCAAGAATTCTCCCCTACAACTTCTTCTGGTTCACAGCTTGTCTTGTGGCTTAACACTCAGCCCACAGCTAAGTTTGGGGTAAGGTTTGGGGTTAGGAGAGAAACAAAGCCTAGAATTCGAGGTGGAGTGGGCCTGCATAGTGCGCAGCTAGAGGGATGAGCAGCCCAGAATTCTCCACTGCCAATTTGCTTCTCTAGGAACTCATGCAGGTTAAATTTTGTGTTAGGTTTAGAGCTAGGAGCCAGACAAATCTAGAGCTTCAGGTAAAGTGGAGTTGGAAAGCTGCTGGCAGAAACTCCAAACTAGACCATTTTCAAACCTGGCTTTTCACTATGGACTTGCTGGGGCTTCACTCAACTGTAACCCTGGCTTCTATCACCAAGTGGGTGTTCCCACCTTGCCTGCTGGTGTCTTGTGGCTCTGGGTGCCAACTGTCAATGTTACTGCCTCTGCCTGCACTTGGCTTCTGCCTCCCATTAATTTAATCAGCTGCTGCTCAGTGCAGCTCCATGAGTGTTTTGGGGTTTAGTCCAAGGCCAAAACCAAGGACCTGAAGAAGAAGATCCACAGAACATAGAAACACTTTCTTGAGCATTCATTTTGGAGCCCATTCCCTTTGGAAGTTCTTTTTCACCCTCACTCCACCTGGAGAAGGAGGTTTTGTTTCCATCTCCCAATATTGCTCTTAAGTGTGCAGTTGCAGCCTCAAGTTCCAGTAATGGCTATTGGACCACACTGGGAATTTGCCATTGGAACCAAAGACAGTTTGGACACATTAATCCATTTCCTGGATCATTAGGGCATACTAAACAGTTCTAGCCTGGTCATGGCAGAAAATACTGTCCTCCTGCAAAAAGGTACAGACAAGTAACAAACCAACCATTGAAACTTCTTGCAGCATACTGAAGTGTTACTTGACTCACTGATGGAACAAACAGTCCCCTTGTCTTTTTTTTCTTCTCAGTTCTCACTGAGACCTAAGAAGTAGAACAGCAAAGGAGGAGTCATATAGTGCACTCAGCTGAGTGTGAACAGGGAATAAGGAAGGATGCAGGAGGGAAAAAACAAGTGATTTGTCAGTTTCCCTGAGGTGTCCAGTGATAGGAGGTTTACGGTTATCAGAGTAGGGCGGGCCTTGTGTCCTGAATATCGATCCCCACTTGCTTGAAAATTAAGTGTACTATATATCCATTTTCCCTTCCTTCTGCATGCTCAGCAAAGACACACATCGAGGACAGTAAGAAAGAGTGAACAGGAGAGGTGAAGCTTGGAAAGAGGATGGAGCATCTGAATTGAAAGACTGTTTAGAAATAATTTCAAGCAGCTTGCCCATCCTCCCCTCAAAACATTTAAAGTGTATTAACACAGTAATTAATAGCAGAGAAGAGTGCAATTTTCCCAAGGCACATAAGACAAACCATTCACTTTACAGAAGAGACAGGGGAAGAAAAGGTGTTGCACCATGCATTTAACGGGCCTTTCTGTTGCTGCTTGCTGTTTACTTATGCTCTAATTCTTTCTCTTATTTTTTCTCTCCTCAGCCTCCAACCTGTCAACAAGAAAATTGGTAAGAGAGGCAATATGTGTGTGAAATTAATAGACTCTGGAGCTATGACATGCTGTTATCTATGCTGTGGGTATGCATGAATTTGCATTTGCCATTGAGCTATTACAATCAAATAGCCAAATGAGAATATCACAATAACTCTGTTCACAGAAAAACAAGCCACATTCAAGGGTTAGAGGGAGATTTTTGAAGCTGAATAAGGAAAATGCTTAATTTTGGTGTCTATACCCAATTGGGTTTTCATTTAAGATAACAAGAAAATCACTTTAAAGAGTAACAGAAAGATTTATCAGAAAATGCAGATTTTAAAAAAGGGAACAGAAATCAGCTGTGTGACAGAACTGAACAGATACCTGACTAGAGCAGCAAATGTAGAAAAAGCAAAGGTCCTGTCTTTTATAAGCAGTCTTTTAGCAAGTTGCTGACATAAATCACTCATTGAGGAACATCAGCTGATTATAAATAAATAAAAATTATTATAAACTCAGGAAAAAACTTCTGCAAATATAATAGCAGTGTTTTCAGTGTAAATAGACTTCCAATCCACAGCCAATGGAAGAGAAAGCTGCCCAACACTTGTTTTCCCTGTGGCAGTCTAACCCTGCCTGTCCCAAGACATTTCAAATGAGCAGCTGGTGAAAGCACTACTTGCCCAATGGGCTGGATTAGCATAGACCTGTTATCATTAATACTAAACAATACTGCAGCTGGTTAAGGTACATTCACAGGATCATCTCTGGAGCTGCAGCATCATGCTTCTGCAGGGGCAGACAGATATGTCAAGGAAGCAGTGGTGGGACAGCAAATACGGTGCAGGGACGGTAACCTTACAGCTACTAGCATTATTGTTGTATAAAGAATGATGATAGCTGTGGGCTGAATTTAATCCTAGACATAATTTCATCTACTGAATCTATATTACAACTCCTTTCTATGATTAAATTTTACTGGAAATCTCAGCCACTCAGATTTAATACACAAACAACAGAGACCCAATGAAGTAGTCTCTCTCTTCTCTCACTTACTTTCAAAGACACAAACAGGCAATTTTTTAGATGTACAAGCATTTCTATCTCATCATTTGTAAGCACTTGACTTCCAGGCAATACCCATTCTGCTACTTTCTAAAGAAAGCATTTTCATGATTTTCATAGAATCATAGAATGTCTTGGGTTGGAAGGGATCCACAAGGATTATCGAGTCCAACTCCTGTCCCTGCATATGACAACTCCACAGTTCACCACCATGTGTCTGAGGGCATTGTCCAGTCTCTTGAACACTGTCAGGCTTGGGGCCGTGGCATCTCCCTGGGGAGCCTGTTCCAGTGCTCCACCACCCTCTGGGGGAAGAAACTTCAAAGGATTGTTTCATTCAGAATACTGAATGTGTAACACAAAAATAAAAGCCAGAATTTCATTTCCACACTGTACTAACATGCCAAAAAGAATGCTGAGGAGCAGAGGGAAGGGGAAAGAAGGAAAATAATGGTCATTTTGGCTAGTAAATTGAAAGAACCATTACACATTGAATAAGCATACGTGGGAAAAGGAAAGATAGTGAAATTTCTTGGCAGTCTAACATAATTTGGGGGAAAAATGAAGACATTAATAAACTTAATGTTGAAGAAAATAAAGAAATCCAGCTGCCACCGTGTCTCACACGTGGAGTGAATTTTTTTGTACCTAGAGGAACTTGAAGAGTACAAAGATCTGACTCCGCTTTTCAAAATACCCCATAATTAATGGGTAAAATCCAAGGACAATGCTTTAGACTCTTTCAACAGCTGGACTAGAGAAAGCTTTTTCTTGGCATTAGAACCATGCTGTTTTCCAGAACTATTTCCGAGCTCCTATTTTTGTTTGATTCAAACACTTCTTCCTATCAGGCAGTATCAGTAGCTATTCAAAGTTTTTCCAATGCAGTAAGAGTCGAGTTTTTCTAGCATAATATTTGGAGAGAACAAAAAAGTGAAAATGCAGTAATTTTCATTTCTAAGACACCAGAGACTAGCAGATATTAATGGATTTTTTTTTTTTATTTTTTTTTTTTTTTGGCAGCACTTAATATATTCATTGGTTGATTGTGTGAAAATCCTCCAGGCCCTTGTACTTTTTAAAGATGTTTCTTCTTATTGATTTCCTACAGTCAGCCATAAGACAAATTCTGTGATTCCTAATAATATACACACTGAGGAAACTTGGGCAACAAAAGTGTTTATTATGTTGTAGCATGAGGAATGAGAGTAAAAGGATCTCAATTCAATCGTAAGTGTATTCCCAACACAACAGTTATGGCAAATCCAGAGATGAAATGAAAGATTAATTAATGGAGAGAGAAGGCAGTTTGGAAGTGGCATGTTACTGTCAGATTATTATTTTTGCAATAATATTTTTTCTTTATGCTTCTGCACAGAGGTTTGCATTTGCATGAGGTTTCTGCGTGGCAAACAGATGCCCTGTTATTCTATCTACATATTTAACAGAGATTTCCCCTCATACGAGATTAATACTGGTAATAATAATAATAATAATACATTAAATTTATATTACCTCTTTCACACAGAAAGTTCCCAAGATAACTTCCACCACCAGTGTGGAATGGTATAGAAAGTTAATGTATCTTTCTGCATAGAAACACAGAATAATTTAGGTTGGAAGGGGCCTCTGGAGGTCACCTAGTTCAACTCCCTGATCAAAACAGATGTGGTAAATCAAAGCTTTGTCCAGTCAAATATTGAACATCTCCAAGCTCAGAGACTCTACAATGTTCCTGGGCAATTTTTGTTCCAGTATAACCAGCCTCTTTGGGAGTCACCAGCTTTCAGCCTTCCCCACTGCAGCAGCCACCCTACACTGCCTGTGTGACCAGGGCCTCCAGACTCCCTACTCCATCCCCAGGGCTGAGGCACCCATGTGCCCCAGGAGCCAGACCTGGGTGGTGCCCTACGTCTGTGGAAACCATCTCCAGGGGGCCCTGTGAAGCCTCATGCACAGAAGATGGGTGCATGGGTCCCTGCCTGCCACCAAAATCTCTAAAATTTCAGGCCAGTGCACCTAAGCACAACCCTGTTTCCCAGCATCAGGTTCAGCGTGCTGAACATCAAGTCTGAAACTGCCAGGCATCATCCCACCATCTCCTACCCTCTGCTGCAAACCTTCCTGTGAGATATCTCAGGCTCAGCGCCCATGCAGAAGGTTTCATAACTGCATGCACATTCTCCACAGGATTTAATAAAAAGCTCGTCTCTGTCAGCCTAAGCTTGTGGCATTTTCAGCTTTGTGACATTACAACCTACTGGGTCTATCAAGCTCCAGCTTCCCTGCATGGCCCTGCTGAGCACAGCCCGTGAGCAAGAAGCTGGAGTACTGACCAGGAATTCAAGTGGGACAACTTGAGCAAGCCAGGAGCACATAAGGCACTGGCAGAGGGTGTGGGTGGCATTTCTTATCCAGCTCAGTTATGCCATGTTCCAGGTAGCTGAAGTGAGCTTCCGAACAGTAGGAATCAACGGTGGAAATTAAAACAGGGCAGGAATTATCCAAACCCCAGCATGAATTTGGATGCAGAAGGAGGGCAAGAGAAGTGCATAGAGGTCTCAATCATGGCAATAATCCATCCACCATCATGGAAGATGGAAAAATTTGAGACCAGGAATTCGGAAAAAACAAAATGCATCCCGAGTTAATGTAATTAACAGCTAGAAGAAGTATGTGAGTAGGAACAGAAAGATGAGTGGAGCAAAGGTACAGATGAGCATTGCCACTGATGGGTCAGTTTCAGGCAGAGCTGAGATGCAGTCTTGAGTACTGTTCCGATTCTGGGAGGAGAGGAGTGAGAGTGAACAGGAGAAAAGCAGAAAAGTACTGCTTCCCACTTCACACACATAGCTGTGGAGAGCTACCAGGGAGTGCTCCTGTGAGTCATGTTGGCATGAATGAAGGATTACAGTTGGAGAGTTACGCACAGTAAATTGTATGCCATCAATCCTCTAGCCACTGCACTCTATGTCAAGACATCCCTGTACAGAGAGTTACGCATTCTGAGCTAGAAGAGATGTTCCATCTGGTCTCAAATATTTTTTTTTACCATTCTATCAGAAGGAGAGTCAGGAAACAATCCATGGTCTGATACAAGGCTTGATACTTAACATACTTGAGAGAAGTGTCAGTAACTTTCTGGCCTCAGCATTTCTTTAGCATTATAAGGTTTTGGAGCTTTTTACCAAAAAAGCACAATGTGATTTATCCTGTCTAAATCTTGGAGGTGCCTTTTTGCTTATTGTTAGAATTACTAATCCAGCAAGAAGACTTGTTGTGGGATAGGCCTATGAAATAAAGCAAGACAGATAGACCTCTCTTAACAGCCAAAAAATGTATTTTTCTCAAAGTGGCCCTGATATCCTCCAGGACTGTTAGTCTGTATCGGGGAATGTGTAGATCTGATAAATAGTCAGACATTCAAAGATTCAAAGGTAAAGGTTACAGATATTCAGCCTTTAAATTCCTGCTGTTTGAGGAAATTACTGGCATCATACATAGCATTTCAGAAGTAGAAGGCGTAAGATTAGTGGAGGTACTAATTTTCTTTCTTTCAAATTATTTAGCTGCACAAGAAGAGCAATTCTGTTTCTTTAGGTGGTACTGTAGCTGCCATTGTCAGAAACACTAGATTCAACAGCAGCAATAACTAGTCCTTGGATTTCTTAATAAGGAACATATTTCATTCTTTTTGGTTTTGATCATTTTTTGTTTCCTCATCATGACTCTGAGCTTGATTCAAAAGATCCTTCAAGCCTTCTCACTTCCTGGAAGAAACACAGAGTGAGACTGTGTCCAAACGTCTTTCTTCAATTCAGAGCTATTCCTTCTGGCCTGTACAAATCTGGCAAAGGTGAGAGATCAGCTTAAGGCTTGAAAATTCCCCTCTTATTAACGAAAAAACTTAATTAAAAAAAATTAATTTCGCCTGACATGGATAAATTGGTGTACTGGATTTTGGCCTGTTTGAGTCTGTAGCAGTAAAAATCTCTGCATTTTGCGAGTTTTAAAATAGAGACATTTTAGGAAGTAAAGTGAGAAATTAAATGACTTCCAGGCATCATAGACCTTAACTTTTCACCTTTCATCATCATTATTATTATTATTATTACTGTACGTCCAAAGACACCATACCAAAAACACCATACCACAATGAAATCATAAAATCATAGAATGTTTTAGGTTGGAAAAGACCTTTAAGATTATTGAGTACAGTCACAAACCTAACACTGCCAAGTCCATCACTAAACCATGTCCCCAAGAACCTATCTACAAATCTTTTAAATACCTCCAGGGATGGTGACTCAACCACTTCCCTGGGCAGCCTGTTCCAATGCTTCACAACCATTTCAGTGAAGAAGTTTTTCCTAATATCCAATCTAAACCTCCCCTGGCACAAGTTGAGGCCATTTCCTCTTGTCCTATCACTTGTTATGTGGGAGAAGAAACCAACACCCATCTCACTACAACCTCCTTTCAGATTGTTGTAGAGAGTGTTAAGGCCTCCCCTCAGCTGCCTTTTCTCCAGGCAAAACATCCCCAGTTCCCTCAGCTGCTCCTCATAAGACTTGTGCTACAGACCCTTCACCAGCTTCATTGCTCTCCTTTGGACATGCTCCAGCACCTCAATGTCCTTCTTGTAGTGAGGGACCCAAAACCGAACAGAGTTTTTGAGTTGCAGCCTCACCAGCACCAAGTGCAGGGGGACGATCACTTTCGTAGTCCTGCTGACCACACCATTTCTGATACAAGCCAGGATGCCATTGGCCTTCTTGGCCACCTGGGCACACTGCTGGCTCCAGTTCAGCTGGCTATTGACCAAGACCCTCATGTCATTTTCCACCAGACAGCTTTCCAGCCACTCTTCCCCAAGCCTGTAGCGTTGCAGTGCAGGACCCAGCACTTGGACTTGTTGAACCCCAGGTTCCAGTATAGGTTGGGAAATTACATATTAGAGAGCAGTGTAGGGGAAAAGGACCTGGGGGTCCTGGTGGACAACAGGATGACCATGAGCCAGCACTGTGCCCTTGTGGCCAGGAAGGCCAATGGCATCCTGGGGTGTATTAGAAAGGGGGCGGTTAGTAGATCGAGAGAGGTCCTCCTTCCCCTCTACTCCACCCTGGTAAGACCACATCTGGAATATTGTGTCCAGTTCTGGGCCCCTCAGTTCAGGAAGGACAGGGAACTGCTGGAGAGAGTCCAGCGTAAGGCAACAAAGATGATTAAGGGAGTGGAGCACCTCCCTTATGAAGAAAGGCTGAGGGAGCTGGGTCTCTTTAGTTTGGAGAAGAGGAGACTGAGGGGTGACCTTATTAACATTTATAAATATATAAAGGGTGAGTGCCACGAGGATGGAGCCAGGCTCTTCTCGGTGGCAAACAATGATAGGACAAGGGGTAATGGGATCAAGCTGGAACACAAGAGGTTCCACTTAAATTTGAGGAAAAACTTCTTCGCAGTAAGGGTGACAGAACACTGGAACGGGCTGCCCAGGGGGGTTGTGGAGTCTCCTTCTCTGGAGACATTCAAGACCTGCCTGGACATGTTCCTGTGCGACCTCACCTAGGTGTTCCTGCTCCAGCAGGGGGATTGGACTAGATGATCTTTTGAGGTCCCTTCCAATCCCAAACATACTGTGATACTGTGAACCTCATACAATTGGCCTCTGCCCATTGGTCCAGCTGGTCCAGATACCTCTGTATGGCCTTCCTACCCTCAGGCAGATCAACACTCCCACCCAGCTTGGTGTTGTCTGCAAACTTACTGAGGGTGTACTTGATCCCTTCAGCCAGATCACCAATAAAGATATTAAACAGAACAGGCTCCAAAACTGAGTGCTGGAGAACACTACTTGTGACCAGCCACCAGCTGGATTTGACTCCATTCACCACAACTCTTCGGGCCCAGCCATCCAGCCTGTTCTTTACTCAGTGAAGAGTATGCCCAACCAAGCCATGACCAGCCAGTTCATCCAGGAGAATGCTGTGGGAAAGTGTCAAAGGCTTTAGTAAAGACTAGGTAGACAACCACCAACAGCCTTTCCCTCATACACCAAGTGGATCACCTTGTAATAGATGAGGTCCATCAAGCAGGACCTGCCTTTCATAAACCCATGCTGACTAGGCCTAATCACCTGGTTGTCCTGTATGTACTACAGAATTAATAATAATGTAGAAAGACCTCTGCTGTCTTTTACATGTCCATTGATGATGCCTGATTTATCTTTGCCAAGAAATACATTTTGCTGAGATAATATTTTGAAGAACCTAGACATTTTGTGTCCAGTACCCATTAATAAAAATTGTTAGAATAAGATGTATGTGAAACGTTGAGATAACCTTCAGAAAAAGACATTATTGCTGGCAACATCCCCACCAACACTGTTGGTATAAGTAACAAACTGATTTTAAAGCAGTCTCTACCAAAAAGAATCCTATCCCATTAGTGTCTGAGTACAAGGGGTAGAAAGAACTGTATCATTGGAAGAGTTCAGTATGAACTGGCAGTTATCTTGCTGATACCCTAAGGATAACAAGAAGCATAAGGGCAATCTTCTGTTTTCTTGAGGGTCTCAACATTTCAGTACATTCTGAGGATGGATGGCTAGTACTGCTAGTAGTTACCATCCCATGGGCATCTCTGAGATTTCATAATTTCATGATAGCTTGTAGATCAGTGACCACTTCCCTGAAAAAATGTGATGTGTCTGCATCAGGTATAGGCAGACAACTGCTTTGCTTTCAACTCAGCCAAGATCAAGGGATTTTATGTTGATTCTGCAATGGCTGTATCAGATGAAATGACACATTATGCAGGTTCACTTTAAGCTGGCACTAGAGAGGTTAAAATCTGGATTTACTGTACCATTAATTACAACCTAAGTTTCATGAGAAAAAAATATCTTAACTGAGAGAACCATGCTGTAGAATTGCTAATTGTGATTATACCTCTTAGTTTAGCACAAATTCTGTCTCTCATATGCCTGGTCTTGAATAAGGATTTGACCTTCATTTCCACATAAACAAGCTGAATGCATTACCTTCTAACGCATTTGGTTTTATTAAACACTTTTTCTCAATTGCCTCTGCTAGGGTTTTTCATCTTTGCATAAATATTAATTAACTGAGCCCAAGAAAGTAAGAGAAGTGTGCAAAATTTCCTATATATCCTACTGATTATAGTTCCAGGAATTATGGAGAGTCATGGTTCAAACCTTTGTTTCAGAACACACTTAAGTATTCAGTGATGTTAAGTTAAAATATTTTGGTGCTTGCTGGAATTTTCCAACCAGTTCTCATTTAGATTGCTGTTTCTGCTTTCTGTAGTATAATAGCACTCGGTAAGATTGAAAAGCATTATTATCCCTCCCAAGCTTTCCTCTCTTTTTGACTTAGAACTTTCAATCTTTTTCCTGAGCTGATATCAGTTCCCCAGATTACAACCTCTAACACCCTAGAACTAGATTTTCTTCCCACAGATAAATAAAATTAAGTGCAACCATGTATTATGCCAGAGAGCTAGGAGGAGCACCACTGCATGCCTATACTCACATATTTTATCCCCTCCAGCTTCCAAAAAAAAGGTGGACCCCTCTATCCCAGACATTCCATACCCAAAACATTCCCTGCTCCTACACTCAGGAGACTTCATTTTCTCGGTGCCCTGCTGTAAATTCGAGACTTCTGTCTGGTTTTACTGAGCATTCTAGCAAGGAATTAAATATTACAGGCATCACTAGAAAAACTTATTTTGCAAAGGACTCTAATAACAATGGAAACAATCCCTGCCCGCAACACTGTGTCCTGAAAATAATAGATACAGGGTTGCCCTATTCAGAGCAGGTCAGTCTAGATCAGTTTTGGACATCTACAGCAAAAGAATTCCAGGTTAATAGGGCTTTCAGATAGTACTTCATGAGTATATGCTTCCTGACTTAGATAGCAGATGAGTAGAGAAATGGGATCACAGCTCCAGATTCAGTTGCTGATATATCAGCAACCCTATTGGATTTAAGGTCTTAAGCTGTTTGGGTTTCAAGTCAACCTCAATAAAAATAAATATATAATAATAAAATATAACTGGAATATAATTATATTTTTCTAGCCTTACAACTATTGTGGATGTCACAATAGTCTGAAATTGGGGCCAGTCTGTATGGAAAAGCACAAGTACATAAAATAATGTCATTACCTACTCCACAGTAATGCTTGTCCAAGGAAAAAGAAGAGGGATCTGATTAAGAAAGAGACATACAGAAAGACATGCTTAAATTCAGACAGCAAATCAGACTTGGATCTCCTGAATGCTCGGCCACAATCACAGTGTTGTTAAGTGTCACAGATGTCCCAGGTTAAGTACAGATTACCATACTGCACCAGGATATACGTAACCTGTACTTGTGACATGGAAGATGGTGTGGAGGGAGCTGTTATTCCACTGTGCATGCACCTGTACATGTATAGTGTATTAGGCAATGTTAACTGGGAGATTACAATGCAGCAATCCTTGTCTTGGTAAATACCCAAGACATCTTGTGCAAAGCTCTAACTAGACATCCAAATACAAACATCATCTCCTTCCTTTCCTTAGAGCTAAAGGTTCCCACTCAATAAAAAGAAACAGAAGCTTTGTTTAGAACCCAGTATCATTTCCCTGGGACTGGATTAGTATTATAGTGTATTTGTGACCTTCAAACACTTTGAGACCTTTTTGTTGCTTATTTTTAAAGCATAAAATAGTTATATTTTGACGGCATTTGTGTGACATGGAAACATTTTTAAATTTGTGTGATGTCTGTTAAAATGTGTTTCTACAATGCACACATCTCAAGATATATTTGGTCTTCTGACTGAAATCATTAGTTTTTAAAAATCCCTCAGCTTTGAATTCATTGTTGATTTTCTTTCAGGACTGCTTTTTTCCATTATAGACTGGTAATAATAATGCTTGGTATTTATAGAGCACTTTATATTCTCAGATCTCTGTGTAAGCATTCATTATTTCATCACTATAGATTTAAAATAATTCAGTCCTATTTTAGAGGAGTGAAGTGGAAGGCATTGAAAGACTGAGGACTTCAGTCTCAAAACAAGTAAGTGACAGAAACAGAGTAAAAATCAGAAACCTCTTGACTTCTGGGATCATGGCACCTACTAATTTGTAGCACTTATCAAAACAGTTACTAAAATTGATCAAAGAAAATAATCCTAAACAGCAAGCAACTTGCAAAGGCCAACATGTGTCACAGACTAAACCACACCTTTAATATAGAGACCTTAGCATAATAATGGACTTGGAAAGTATGTGAAATGTATTTTGGATAAAGATGGAAATACATGATTCTGAAAGACACTCATTCAATACTGCTTTGAGCCACATTTTTGAGAAATAGTTTCATCAAATGCTTTCCACACTTTTTTCCTGGACTAGGGACATTATTTTCAAAGCAATCAATTTAGTTAGTTTGTCTTCCCCTCTTTTTTTAAACAGTTTTAGACAAAATATTCTTTCATGTAGGATCAGACCGCTACACTATTTTTTATCCAGTCAATGCCTGAAAAACTGGAAAAATATACAATATATCCAGCTAATTTTGTATTGTTTTCCAAGGAAGAGGTAATTTCCAATAGTAGATTTTCATGAAATAAAATCTGTTTGTTGACATTTCATTGTCTTGGAGAATTTAGTTGAATCTGAGCATTAGAAAACACTCAGAAAATTAGCCCATAAGTCTGGAAAGTGAAATGCTACCACCTTCTCTCTGTTTTCCTCTTTTGAGACAATGAGACACTAGAAGGTGGTTAACCCCCTTAATGTCAAAAATCTTTAGGAAAGATACCAACAATTACAAATAACCAAGCTACCACATCTTAACAAGTTACCTTTTCTGAGCTGACTCTTCCTAATTGATTCCTTGCACACGCCTACACTTCTGCAATTGCAAAGTAATTTACTTCACATTTGCAGTGGGCTGGAAGCAGATAGATAAAATGGTCTGATGTGCTGAATCCTTCCCAGCAGTAGCCTGTTTATGTGTGAGCAACTGTGCTGCAAGGACCCTGACCACATCCTCTCCCACCCTGAGGCTTTGCCTGCCTGAGCTCAGAGCCACCTTAGACACAGGACAGCTGGGCGTAGTCCCTCTTCCTTCTGGTGGCAAGGGAGAGGCTCTCAGACAGCTCTGTGGGGAGTCTTTAGCAAGGGCTGACCCATGGGAACTGATTTCAGGCAGAAGCTCCTGCACTTGCCCCCTGCCTGAGCTAAAGGTCCCATCAGAGCCATGCCCATTCCTTGCCGTGGACACTGTGATCTGGGCCTCAAACCACAGACAGAGTTTCCAGCTGGATATCTGTTGTGCCTTGTCATCAGGAACTTTCCTGATCCCCTGAGCTGGGATATTCTTTCTGTTTGTACAATAAATAGCAGAGTAGATCTCTAAATTTTTGGACACACCATTTTATGATGCTCAGAAACACGTTGGACTGTAAGATGTGATCCAGAAGTAGCTACAACTGTTTCAACTTTACACTGCTGGTCAAGAGTGAAATGCGAACATTTTCAGCACTGCAACAGAGAAAGAACTAAACTTATACCAAGTTCAGTCTTACAGTCACTAGTGATCAGGAGGTTCCTCCTTGGCATTCAGCTGTTGTTCTGGAAAGGTGCATGTTGCTCTGTCATTGATGCTACATATTTGCTATATTAATATAGCAGGTGCCTTGAATGCCCCTTGAAGGCTATATGTGCCCTTCAAATGCCTGAAATAGCCCTAGAAGTCTACATGTAGGCAATTAAAACAAGCCCAAATGAAAGAGAGCATACTAGACTACTTTGATTGAATGGCTTGGTTTCAGTATTGCCAGTTGTTTCACTTATTTGCAGTTCAGTGCCAGTGTGGACACAAGAGAACATGATCCATGCAGTCAGCAAATCTGATTTTCATTTCAGCAGTGTGAACATATTTAATACAGTGGTATATATGATTCACTCTAAAAAAATTTGCTCTCAACATGTTTATGAGGAATTACTTTTCAGCATTCTCTGTACTTTACACACACTGTGCAGCTGCACACCTAAGTCACATGGTTTTGCTCCTATATCCCTTTTAGATGATTAACAAAATGGCAAAGAATAAATACTGGTGTTTATTGCTGAATATAGAATTAATGTTATTTTCCATACATCAGAGTGAGCAAATATCCACTTGATATATGTTTCTAATCATCATGAGAAAATTAATGTGATTATAGCTGAATTGAATAATAGTTCAGACTGGAAATGAGGTTTGAGTGGATTGTGTTGTGTATTTGCCACGTTTCCCTTCGTATTCTGAAAATGATCCCCACAAAATTTCAGATGGTCTGCTGTGGAATCTGCGGAGGAAACCCTGCAATGGCAAGGCATGTTATTAGCAGTGCCTGGAATTTCCAGGTCAGTTCTGCATTCACAGCATTCACATAAACATCTGTTTCTCCTGTCTTTTCACATGTCACAGTCTCCTAAGTGTTTTCACTTTGAAGACAATTCCACACAAAATGAGCAACACAATAGCAGGGAAGGTGGACAGCTTCAAAGGTAAAGCCTCTGCCTTGTGGTTTGAAGGCCTCTGTGGAGTTCCACCTCGCAGACCTAGATCAGGTGCTAGTCTCAGGTTAGCTTCTGATGGACTGCAGTGCACTGTGCAAGATGGTTGCTATGCTATTTGACATGCATCTGGGACTTTCTGCAAAAAGAAAGGGATTGAAAACTGAAATTAGCTTTCTACCCTGGAGAAAATTGTTGGTATAGAAAATAGCTGTCTCTATGCCTGTTCCCCTGGCTTTGTTGGAAGACTCCCACATAACTTGTCACTACCATAAAGGCTTTCTGACAGCTCTGCACACTGCAATGACTCACATATGTGGCTGACTGTTCAGTATTGAAATCCTGTGACATGGAGGCAATCTGAGGGTCAGGCAGGCTTTTATTAGACAGTAACTGATTGATTACCTTGGTAGAAACTAATACCATGTATGAACCTTAAACAAGGACTATGGTTACTATGCTGCTGGTGTCTGCTCCCTTGCAGCTGACACTGATGCTTGCAATGACAGAGGTGAAATCAGTATCTGTCTAAGTATTCCTCATTCATCATCCTTCATCTGTGGTTCTCCCTGGAGCAGGGCAGATGAGTTCTCAAAGAGCAATATCCACTCATACATTCCCCTCAGCAGGGATAACAAAGCATTGCTTAACTTTAGCACAGGTATCATCAACTAAGCATTAATGCCTTGCTATTGGGTCTCAACTAGAAGTCTGTATCTAACAACTGAAGAGGTGGCTGGAGCATTTGCTGAACTCTCTCTTGGCTGCAAATGGCTTGATGAGTGCTTCCTGTCTTTTTATACTGCTAAACAGGTGAGATTAAGCTATTTCCAGCTCTGACATTTTGGCTGTGCACTGGGCCATACTGGGAATGCTCACAGAGCCAAGAGCAGCAGAGAGGGGCAGTTTCTCAGGGCCCAGCCAAAGACTAAAGCCTTGGTCCTCTCCTTTTGCATCTAACTGTTTTAAAAAGCAAGTTCAGTTTCATTATGGAAGGTCTCACCCTGGCCTTCTCTTATACTGCCTAATGTGTTTGGTTTGGTTTGTTTTTTTGGTTTTGGTTTGTGGTTTTTTTTGTTATACTTAACTAGATTTGAAAATACATGTGAAAGCAAGATTTCTTGGCTGCTAACACTGTTCCAGAATCAGAATAAATTGCCTGTACAGATATATTCTTGGAGAGCACAACTAAATCAAGTCACTTTCATCCCATGACCTTTTTAATCAACTGACTTACTCTGTGTGGTATATCAGGAGGTAACTCAGTGTTTGTGGCTATGCCAAGTGGAAGATTATTCTGAAGAGTGTGTTTCTTCTCTTGAGAAAAAAAAAGTTCTTCCAGCTACAGAAGGAGAAACATTATCGTATTCTCTTCTACTAAAACAAGGAAACCTTCTGCTCTTAAGCGAGTCTTTGCAGTAGATTCTAAAAGGCC
Organism: Streptopelia decaocto; assembly: GCF_964273445.1. Taxonomy (NCBI): domain Eukaryota; kingdom Metazoa; phylum Chordata; class Aves; order Columbiformes; family Columbidae; genus Streptopelia; species Streptopelia decaocto. The sequence continues at coordinate 21,605,347 of NC_138661.1, forward strand.
GCAACAGCAGACCAGTAAAATGTTACACGAGGTCACATAACAAAAATTTCTAAGAATATCCTAGAAAAAGCTAGTATGCCCACAAACCCTTACTTACACATGTACCCAATGAAGAAGAACTCAAACAACTAACACTTTGCTTTTAGCTAAATCTACCATTATTTAAAAACAAGCAAACAAAAGCTGTTTTTCACAGAATCATAGAATGTTAGGGCTTGGAAGGGACCTCAGAAGATCACCTAGTCCAATCACCCTGCCAGAGCAGGAACGCTTAGATGAGGTTACACAGGAATGTGTCCAGGCAGGTCTTGAATGTCTCCAGAGTAGGAAACTCCACAACCCCCCTGGGCAGACTGTTCCAGTGTTCTGTTACCCTCACTGAGAAGTTTCTTCTCAAATTTAAGTGGAACCTCTTGTGTTCCGGTTTGAATCCTTGTCCTACTGTTGGTTGTCACCGAGAAGAGCCTGGCTCCATCCTCCTGACACTCACCCTTTATATATTTATAAACATTAATAAGGTCACCCCTCAGTCTCCTCCAAGCTAAAGAGACCCAGCTCCCTCAGCCTTTCCTCATAAGGGAGATGCTCCACTCCCTTAATCATCTTTGTTGCCCTGTGCTGGACTCTCTCCAGCAGTTCCCTGTCCTTCTTGAACTGAGGAGCCCAGAACTGGACACGATATTCTAGGTGTAGTCTCACCAGGGCAGAGTAGAGGGGAAGGAGGACCTCTCTCGACTTACTAACCACCCCCCTTCTAATATACCTCAGGATGCCATTGGCCTTCCTGGCCACAAGGGCACAGTGCTGGCTCATGGTCAGGACCCCCAGGTCCATTTCCCCTGTGCTGCTCTCTAATAGGTCATTCACCAACTTATACTGGAACCTGGGATTGTTCCTACCCAGATGCAAGACTCTACACTTGCCCTTGTTATATTTCATTAAATTTTTCCCCGCCCAGTCTGTCCAGGTCTCGGTGGATGGCGGCACAGCCTTCTGGCATGTAAGCTACTCCTCCCAGCTTGGTGTCATCTGCAAACTTGCTGACAGTGCACTCTATTCCCTCGTCCAAATAATTGATGAATATATTAAATAATACCGGTCCCAGTACTGACCCTTGAGGCACTCCACTAGATATAGGCCTCCAACTAGACTCCGCGCCCATTGACCATGACTCTCTGGCTTCTTCCCTTCAGCCAGATGGGAGTCCACCTCACTACCCGATCGTCCAGACTGCACTCCCTCAGTTTAGCTGTAAGGATGCTGTGGGAGACTGTGTCAAATGCCTTACTGAAGTCAAGGTAGACCACATCCAGTGCCCTGTCATCATCTATCCACCTCGTTATTTCCTCATAAGAGTCAATGAGACTGGTCAAGCACGACTTCCGTTTGGTGAAGCCATGTTGACTGCCCCTAATGACCCTCTTATCCCTGATATGCTTTGAGATGGCACCAAGGATAAGTTGTTCCATCATCTTTCCAGGGATGGAGGTGAGGCTGACCAGTCTATTGTTAGCTGGGTCCTCCTTCCTGCCCTTTTTGAAGACTGGAGTGACACTTGCTTTTCTCCAATCCTCAGGCACCTCTCCTGTTTCCCAAGACTTGGCAAAGATGATGGAGAGTGGTCCAGCAATGACCTCAGCCAGCTCCCTCAGCACCCGCGGGTGCATCCCATCCAAACCCATGGATTTATGGATGTCCAGGTTGCCTAATTGCTCCCTAACCCAGTCCTCATCAACCGAGGCAAACTCCTCCATTGTCCTGACTTCCTCTGGGGCCTCAGCAGTACAGAGCTCCTCAGGACAGCCTCTGGCAGAGTAGACAGAGACAAAGAAGGCATTCAATATCTCTGCCTTCTCTGTATCTTCTGTCACATTGCCTCTGGTGTTAGTTTTTTCCACAATGTATTTGAAAAGCTCTTTCTGTTGTCCTTGACCCCTCTCGCCAGGTTTAATTCTAAGGAGGCCTTAGCTTTCCTAGTTGCCTCCCTACATCCTCTGACAACAGTCTTATATTCTTCCCACGTGGCCAGCCCCTCCTTCCATGATCTATAAACTCTCCTCTTCCACCTGAGCTTACCCAGCAGTTCCCTGTTTAACCACACAGGTCTTCTGTCTCCCTTCCTTGACTTCCTGTGTGTCGGGATGCTCTGATCTTGTGCCTGGTAGAAACAGCCTCTGAACACTAATCAACTATCTTGGGCCCCTTTACCTTCAAGCAGCCTTGCCCATGGGATTTCTCGTAGCAATTGCTTGAAAAGGCCAAAGTTTGCCCTGCTGAAGTCCAGGGTTGTAATTCTGCTTGCTGTTCTGTTCCTACCACAAGAGATCCTGAACTCCACCATTTCATGGTCGCTGCAACCAAGGCAGCCCTCAGCCTTTACTGCTTCAACCAGACCCTCCTTGTTAGTAAGGATGAGATCCAGCAGTGCACCTTTTCTAGTCAGCTCCTCCACCATTTGCATCAGAAAGTTATCATCAATGCACTGGAGGAACCTCCCAGACTGTGGCTGGCTGGCTGAGTAGTCCTTCCAGCAAACATTAGGGAAGTTAAAATCCCCCACAACAACCAGGGCCTGTGACTGTGAGGCTGCTCTCAGCTGTCTGTAGAAGGCCTCATCAACTTCCTCACCCTGATCTGGTGGCCTGTAAGAGACACCCACAACAGTATCACTGCCAGCCTGCCCCTTAACTTTCACCCATAGACTCTCAACTCGCCCCTCATCCGTGCCTGGACAATACTCAATACATTGTAGTTGCTCTCTCATGTAAAGAGCAACTCCACCACCACGCCTGGCTGGCCTGTCTTTCCTGAAAAGGACATAGCCATCTATGACCACATTCCAGTCATGCGAGCTGTCCAGCCATCTCTCCGTAATTGCCACGGTCATAATCTCCTGCCCGAACACAGGTTTCTAACTCCTCCTGCTTATTCCCCATGCTGCGTACATGGGTGTACAGGCATTTCAGAGAGCGAGCTGAGCACACCAATTTCACCCTTAGGGGTATGTGAGGCCTCCCAGTCTTCATCAACACTAGAGTGCTGCCCCACTGGTGCAAGCCAAGCTACAACCCCATCCCCTTTCGAGTCTAGTTTAAAGCTCTCCAAATGAGCCTTGCTAATTCCTGTCCCAGCATCCTTTTGCCCCTGCGAGATAAACCTTTCCCGTGTATCACTGTCTGGACTGGTGTCTTGTAAAACCAGCTGTTGTCAAAGAACCCAAAGCCCTGCCTGTAGCACCAGTCGTGTAGCTACTTGTTTAGGGACTGAATTTTTCTATTCCATCCCATGTCATCACCCAAAACTGGAAGGAGGGAAGAGAGAATCACTTGAGCCCAGACTCTTTTACCATCCATCCCAAGGCCTTGAAATCTTTCTTCATTCCCGTCAGACTGCGGGATGCAGCTTCCTCCCCATCAATCTGGAAGATCAGCAGTGGGTAGTAGTCTGTTGGGTGCACCAGGTTGGGGAGCGTCCTGGTGATATCCCTGATTGGGGCTCCAGGTAGACTGTACACTTCCCTATGATGAGGGTCAACTCTGCAGACTAGGCCCTCTGTCCCCCTCAGAAGGGAATTCCCTGCTACAATTACCCTTCTTTCTTTCTTATCTGAGGTGGACTTGAGGCGTGGAGTCAACTACCTCTTTCTGTGTGACCTCATGGGCGGGCCTTGCACCACATCCTCACCTACCTGTTCTTCAGGACCCAGGGCCTCAAACCTATTACAGAGGGGCACCTGGGAAAGCAAAGCAGGTAGGGAGGGGGATTGCCCGCGGCACCAAACTGGAACCTGCTTCCAGCCCTTGTTATGTTTTCTGTCCCCTATCTCTGCCCAACAGCAACAGGGCAAGAGCTGTCTCGGGTCTTTGCCCTCTGCCCGATAGAGCAGGCGGTCCATCACCTTTTGGGAGGTATCCCCCTGGAGCCTCTCTGAGTGGCGCGCCAGGGAGTTACTCCACCAGTCCATCTCCTTTTCACACTCCCAGATGGACCTCAGCGTCTCAGCCTTCTCAAGTTTTGCGACCATGCTGAGCAGATCTTGCAGCTGCTCACACAGGTGGGATGCTGGCCATCCTCCCCCGGCAGCAGCAGGCTCTGGCACTCCCTGCAGCCAGAAACCTGAACAGCCACAGTTCAGCACAGGCAGTTGGTCTGAGTTGCTACAGTCTTCTTGAGACGAGCTCTCTTTCTGGACGAGACCATGGTCAGCAGCAGTATGAGACAATGGCAATAGGTGAGAGGGTCTAACCAGCCAAAAGTGACATCTCTGCACCCTACTGCACGAGTTACCACACCTGCTGCTGCAGCACAGTGTGGCTGGTACTCACCCAAGTCAAAAACTGGCTGCCCCTTCCAGCGCCTGGTGGGCAGCGATGTGTTGCTGCCCTCCCGGAGGCTTTTTCAAGGCGAGGGGCGGGGGTGTGATCGCCCTCACTGTGGTAACACCCACTCCACGTCAGCTGCTCTCGCAAGGGCTGCCGGGAGCTTCTGGGTCTCTCGAGAACGAAAGTGCCGGATTCAGAGAAAAGAAATTTAAAAAAGGCTTCTCCATACCTCGAAGACTTCACTTAATTGGGACCTGCCGAGCTGGCTCTGATCAGCTGATCTCAGGAACTGGATTTTAACTGGATTATCCCCTAAGAGTGTCTTTACAGAAGCAACTGTAATGGTCTTTTTTGACAATGAAAAAGCTTCACACCCGGATTCCATGTTATCTTTGTGCAGTACATCATTTTTGAAGTAAGAATGGAAAAAAACCCAACTCTCTAGTTAGGTTTTAATAACTACTCATCATTTCAGGACAAGTACTGATCACACGCATGAATAGCTGAAAGAAATTAAGGACAGACCTTTTGATCCACGATCTTAAGCCGAGCACACTAACAGAGAACACCCAATCTATTTTATGGTGTCTTACCTATTTAAACATTTCCTTTATTGAGGCAAATTTAAGAGACTATAGCTGAAATAATCCTGGTACAGAATTCATAGGCCTGCAGGTTAAAGCTTTAAATAGCTGTATAGGTCTGTGAATTTCTTGCTTGTAATCTACCACTTTCACTTTCCCTCCTTTTGACCTCTCCCAAGGAAATGTCAAAGAACATAAAAGGCCTCAAACTTCTCCAAATATTGGAAGCAAACTTAATTCTAAACCCTTTGTACTAAAATGTGATGTTCTACTTCTGAATTTTATTGCAAGGAGGAATCAAGGAATTAAATTCTTAGGAAAAGCTTTTTTCAGTTTTTCCGTCTGGAAATGGAGGAACGCAATATCTCATAATATATGCCGCCTTATTGGGTTTCCAAAGCGGGTTGTTTGACTGAAGATACTTGAGTAGTTACAGTACACCTCTGTGATTTTTGAGGAAAACTTTTATACTGGCCCATGTTAAAGGAATTGAGCATTTAAGAGAATATTTGTACTGTCTTCTGTTTGAGGTTCTCATCAGACATCATTTAATGAAACAAGTCCCAGTTTTACAAAGATCTGATTTTAATTTACTGATCCCATTGATGCAAAATGATCTATCTGTAAGAGTTTGATGCCTCCTTAAACTGAGCTCTGAGTTATTCTTGTGAATGAGCCAGTACTCGGAAATCATGCAGAATTGTGGATGTTCAAAAACTTTGCTGCATTAGAACTTTACTGCTGTTTATTACTGATTCCATTTTATTGATCTGTAATCTGAGATGTAAATGGCAAAGCAACTTCTCTGCAAACATCAGCAACAGACACTAAAATCCTGATCCCCAGATTATTTATACTATGCTTAGGATTTTGCTTTGTGTAAATCAAGATCAGAGATGGAACACAAATGAATCAACAATTACAGTGTGTTCCCTCATACTGTGTTAAAGCTTATGATATTCAGTATTTGCAATTAGATCACTGTCTTCAGCTTTATTAACTCACCTTCCTCCTTAATTGTTTTTGATCAGCATGATATTCCCAAGCATGTACGAGTCAGTTCTGTCTAGTACAAGAAAGGCTTTCTCTGCCCTCAGCAACTCTGTGACTGGCACAAATGGTAAGTGGGTAAAAAAAAAACAGAAAAACCCACAAAACACAAAAGAAACAAAAACCCCCAAACAAACAACAACAATAACAACAACAACAACAAAAGAAACAAAAAAAACCCAACCAAACAAGCAAACAAAAAAACCCACAATCTGCTAATTGTGAATTATTTGCTTTCTCATCCCAAGCTGAGGGAGGAATAATTTTGATGAAGGATTCAGAGTCAGGGATCATCAAGTGAGTTCAATTTCCCTTTTTGAACGTACAAAATGGTTGCTGCTGGAGTATGGAGCTGCATTTTATCTGCCACATTCAGGGTGGCATGAGTAGACTGTATCTTTGTCAGTCATTTAATTAGATCAGTGCAATTTAATTATGCTTCCATGCAAAACCACCTGTGACCTCCCATCTGCTAATGAAATTCACCCATCCCTGCACATACACACATAGTCTTCAAAAAAAAAGAAGAATATATTCCTGGATGTATAAAGGAAATAAGGTTTCTGACTATTGTAGCTGGAAGCATCTGCTCATAGCCTTTCCAGAGAGCTGGTGGACAGGAGCTTTTCACCTGGGTTGCCTTTGAAGGAATGGAGTTGAGAAACATTCATTCAGAGCAAATTAGAAGTACCTAGATGAGATGACAGAAGCCAAAATGATATATTGCAGTTGGTCCTGTGCAGGAGCAGAAATGTATTAAATGTAGCTTCAGGAGTATAATTCACCTTTTTACCCACAGGAGCTTGACAAAATGCTAAGGAAAAAAAAAATGTGTTTTTTTTTTTTAATCTGAAAAACATAATTAAAGGAATCAAGGTGTATTAGATGTTATGAGGGAAAGAAGATGGCACAAATTTCTGGCTGCTTGATATTAGGCATAAGTTTTAAGCTACATGAAATTAATGTCACTTACTGTTTTTCTGTGCCATCTCTACCTGCTAACAGAGACCAGCAGAATAATTTCTTGCTGAACCAAAGGATACACTTATTGCTATCAGACCACACCAGATAGGCAAAGCCCGGGACTGACAGTCTGATCTCTCTTTAGCCCACAGTGAAATTGCATTCTTGAGTGCCTTGTCAGATTTATGTTCTACTATAAAAAATGATCCCTGCTAATAATTAGAAACGGTATTTAGCAATTTAAAGTAATTTAATTTTTGCAGAAAATGTCAAGATTTTAAAGCAATTTCCTGTTCCAATCCAAACAAAAGAGTCAAAATAGGGACAGTTTGGATGGAAAGTGATGCATATTTCATACTGGCAATCGCTAAAGCAAAATATTGCTATTTGTAATAACAGTAAATGGTTTGACAGTTTTAGAAGACATTTCTCATCAGTCAGCGAAGTTATAGGGTTCTTTGTAATTCGTTTTCCTGTATCAAATTCTGATTTCATTGAAAGTATTTTCTAATTTACTTATCTGCTTGTATTAACATCATTCTTCCAAGAATCTCAAAGTAATGTAATAGCTGGTAGCTATCATGGTGTTATTTTTCTAGGAGATTGCAATATAAGGAAGTGACTAAGATCTCACAGAAAAGACTCTGACCAAGCTGAGAAGAAAATCTGAGTTTCCTGTGAGCCAGTCCTGGTACACTCAGCCAACGATTCTAAATCTGGAACAGAAGCTAGGATGAGGATTGGAATCTCAAACAATGTTCTTTTCCCCAGTATTAAATAGGAAGGAAGTCCAGGCTCCTCTGGGTGTAGACTGAAAGGTCTTTTTATTACTGAAACAGAATTGTGCTAGACTGTAGTTTCTTTTCAACAAGGTGTATGCAGAACTCTGCCAATTAAAGAAAATCTTTTCTTATTTCCAATTTGGTGTCATACTTACTATTTTTTTCTTCAACAAAGAAGAAGTGGAAGTACTCCATTGCCAGCTCCTATTGTATAACTCCTCAGGCATATGATTGCCTCTTTCAACTAGAGAACCTGGAGGTTCATTCAACAGCATGTGTAACTCAAGGCTGAAATGAAAAGGAAAATAGGAAATCTCCAAGCCTTTCAACACAGAGGTTTGTAAAAATCAGCTTCTCTTAATAAAGGAAATGGAGCTTTGGAATTGAGTGAGGCGTTGAAACTGAATGATGGTTTGTTCTCCCTCCCTCTCTTGCACTTGCTCTTTTTTTTGTTTTGTGTTGTGGGTTTTTTTGCTTGTTGGTGGTATGTCAGTTTGTTTGTTTGTTTTGTACTTTTCCCCACATTTAGAAAGAACCTGTTAGTAAGAAATAAGAAAAAGAAATTATAAGCCTGTCTAGATGAATGAGAAGAGGTAAAATAAAAATGTTTAAAAGATATTTTTTAGTGACAAATAATGAGATGTTGTATCAACTTTGTAATTTTTTTTAATATTCTCCATTTCTAGGGTTAGTGGTTGATAAAGAATAGGTTTATTTTGTGAGATAAAAAGGACAAATTCATCTGGAGCTGTGCTGCCCTGCAGCTTATATATTTCCACATACTGGTGTAATTTGGAGTTACAGTCTAATCATAATTCAGTTCCTGTCTTTAGCAAAAGCATGTGCCTCTAATTTGCAATCAATTTCTGTGCTTGACACATGGAAATAATGAATGTCCTCGTCTACAGCTGGAGACAAAGGGAGAAAGGAGTGTGCAGAGCTTCTCAGGCTGGACTCTTTAGGCATTTAATTCCCCATGACTTTGGAGCCTGGACATGAAAATTAGGCTAATATTGTGCTATAATCATTGTGTGAATAATGATTTTCTATTTAAAATTTTCCCTCCCTTCCTTTGAACATACAACTTGAACAACTGCATAACATCAGCGAGAATTTGGTGGCACCACTTCATGATGTGGGGCCTGACACAGTGAAAACTATATAAGTTTTACCTCACAGGGTTTTTAAATTAAATGTGCTGCAGTTGACAAAAGCTGATGTTTGTGGACATATTCATCTCTACATGTGTGTCATAGCTACTATTATTTTTCACTGATAGAGTCATACAATGTTCTGAGTTGAAAGGGAACCACAAGGATCATCAAGTCCAACATGCTTGTCTTTTGCTGAACAAAAACTTGTAAAAGAAACAATATCTGAAAACATGTATTGTCAAAAATATATATGTAGTTTAAAAGTACTTCATTTTCAAGAAGTCTCATGCCTGATTTTCAAGTCATAGCTGTAAAACTAATTTCTTGGTGTGTAAAGATTTGGCTGAAAGTTTTCTGTGCTAAACCATTGAACTTAAGAAGACTACATGACATAAAAAAGTAATGTTAGGTTTGTGTTCCACTCCCCTATTTTAGATGGAATGAGACTTGTTTAAGTACTGATCATGGCTTTTTAAAATTCATTTTATTGTGATAGTGGCTGAGATCTTCAGACGTGATCAGAATATCCCTCTGCTAAGCAACATGTAAACACAGAACACAATGATGGGCTTCCATTTAAAAGCCTTTTAGCCAAGTATATTAGGAGAATAAACAAATGAACGATGAAACAGATGAACAGAACACAGTGCTATAGTGACAATTCTATACCAGAAATTGCTATTGATAGAAAAAACTTCTGCAATTCTGGGACAAGAGAATCACTTTTTTCACTTGTAGTTGTAAAAGTCTAGATAGCTGCTGAAGAGAGAAAAGACAAAGGTGGTATTTATCGATCAGTTCACCTGTCACTAATGAAATCACTGCTGGGTTGGAACATGGAACCTGCTTGACAGCAAGACCGGATGATAGCAATGAAAAAGAGAAGATAAATGCTGCAAGACACTGACACTGCAAATATACCTTAATAAAAAAAACCTGCATCTAGCTCAAATAAAATCTGGCCAGCTCACTAGAACTGACATCTCTATACTTGTGGGTTTAGGCTTTTCTCTAATCACTACAATGATATAACAGTAGTTACATAATATTACACCCCAAAAGTTTTCTGTTGTCAAAGGTCTGGTCAATAGCAAGGATATTAAAAAGAATACTTTGCAGCTAGTACAATGTCATGACAATTTAGACTTCAACAAAGACAATTTAAAACTGTAATGAATATGCAAAATGAGCTTAGTAAGACAAAATCTTAAGCCTTTCTGGATCATTTTTCCTATTGTGATACAAATAATCTGTTCATTATTCCCCCTATGAAATATGTATATGTTAATTAAGCACAAGCTTACAGCTCACTATATATGCTTTTTAAATTTTTTTAATAAGCAAGGTTACTAACTGGGGCTGAGTTCTATGAGAAACAATTAATTGTCATAGAAGTCACTTCTAACAAAACCTTGTTAGAGAAAGGGAGCATAACTGCTTATAAAGGTGATGAATTGTAACATTAATCAAGAAAATAGATGCTGTATAAAACCAAAAGATCAGCTACTGTGAAAAGTAGGGAAAAAGAGTTGATATAGGATGTTAGCATTTAAAAATTTTGACAGTGTACTACCTTTCAAGAAAAAGTTCTGAAAACCTTTACAAAAAGCATGGTTGGTATCATTTACCCAATTCAGTAAATTAGTCAGCTCTAGAATGAAACAAGGCAGATGTACAGTACCAGCAGTAAGGAAAGGTGGATCCCTTTTATTAATCTTATGATTGAATGGAGGACTTTAATAGAAACAAGCAAATAAATGGCATGTAAGTAAAGAACACGTACTTTTGTTGTTGTTCACAAAAGCTTCCATTATGTGGGAATTTGGGTCTTTTTTCTTCAAAGGACAACAAATTCTAATAGCAAACGTATCATTAGCCATACAGGACAAGAACTGTGTATCAAAAATAAGATGGTATGTGATCATATACTCACAATCACTGTTTATGGGCTAGGAGGAACGCAGTAGGAAAGCCCCATTCTTTCTGTCTTTCTCTTTCAGATGGCTTACAAAGATACCTTAATATATTTGAACACAATACTAGGAAGATGTGGTATCTCCAACAGCAGTGATTATAGGCAATGATTCAACATAAATCAAATCCTGGTTATGTCAGCTAATTCTATGCTTCTCAGTCAGAATATCTTGAACCTTACAGACCTCATTTTGATGAGTAAACCCTTCAAAAAACAATTTTGTCATGCCTTCTTGCACTATCTCTCCTGTTCTACTCTAAATTTGACTTTGCATTCTCCACATGCCTGTTCCGATTCTTCTTCCCAGCTTCTGTCTCTGTATTTAGCTTTGTGCTTCCACACTCTTTACTGCACTGTCTCATAGTTCCTTGGGCTAATCTTCTGTCTGTTACCTCGTGTCTCTTCACCACAAACCAGATTTCACCGCTAAGACACTTGCCACCATCTTTGTCTTGGCATACATACTCCAAGCAGTTTCTACCTCAGTCATTCTGTGTCAATCACGTCTTCTGAAGGTGGGAATAATGCTCCAAATGGAAATGTATGAGGTGCATCAGAAATGCCAGCCAGTGAGGAAATCTTCCCTTGACTATGGAAGATCGGTGAAAAGCCCTCATTTAATATTAACTTTTAGTCCCACATAATGTTTGAAATATATTATTAGCATTTTTTCCTTCTTATTTATCTCCCAGTGTTTCTCTATTTATTTACTTATTTACTGGCACCAAGTAATTCCATGTAACCTTCAGGGATTTTTGTTTGCTATCATTTCAGAGATGGAGAAAAGAAACACAGGTTTAAAAATGTATATGTTGTCCTTACTGTGCCATAACAAGATTGGCAAGATACCAGTGATGTTTGAATTTCTCTCTTAGGAAGACTAAGATAGTTCAACCAGCTGCACTGAAATTGCATTGAAAATGGATACTTTGCAGATTCTCCCTATAAATGAAAGTTTAAATTACAAAAAGCTGTCTGACCGGTTATCTCTTAGTAAAGTGCTTTACAATTTGCATATAAACTTCATTTATTTTTCTAATTACATGGAGTAAAATGCATTCATTTTGCTTTTGATTACAAGCTGGTCTTGCCAAACACCTGTGACTGCCACAAATTCTAATTTGTTATTTATTTACTTCAAAGCAATCTTATTATCTAAATGATTCAAAGCATCAAAGACCTTAATTATTGATAGTCAATTTGATAGGGTTATACTTTGCATGTCCTTGGGCTGAAGGCACTTCTCTGCTTTCTTCTGCTCAAGTACACACTTGGCTGAGCAAGAGGACATATGATTCTGCTACTAAGTGTATTGGAAATCACATTCTTGCTTAAATGCAACTGGATTTAGACAATACCAAAGAGCCAAGACTGACAGCTAAAATCTGCTGGCTAATGGAACTAAAAAAACCCCAATACTCCCCTTTCTATTTTGATGGTAATAGAAAATGTTGCATGGGTAGCATATGTATTCTGTAAGTCTGATCCTAGTCTCCACAACAGTAATGCTACATGAGTACTTTTCATTTATTCCAGACAGTAATACTCAAAAATTACACTAGTGCAACAAATGTGCACGTGTCCTGTGGTAATGATGAAACTTTTATGCTTTCTGTCAACTCAATTAGAGCATTTAAGTCATTTGCAAGTGTTCATATGATCTGTGGATTCTCTCAACATTAACAGGAAGAGACTAACTCAAAAACCGTGATGCACTTCATTGTTCCATTAACACCTGACCTCCTAAGCAGCACCATCACTAGATAGTAACATTTTAATGCTATTGAAGTCTCAATATGGCAAAGAGAATATGACAACCATAATCATGGAGTAAACCCACAGGAAGATATATTACATAATGATTTTTAAAGTTTGGATATCTCAAACAATGGAACATAGCAGCACACAGGTCCAAGTGCATATTACGGAATGAAGTTGAGCCTGCTAATTTTAGGGCTTACACAAGGACAATACTTGAAATACTGGAGAGAATACTTGAATCTCCAAGCAAAGTAAGATTGATCAGAGGCAAATATGGGTCAAGATAAGTAACATATCCCTTTCAGATCCTAAAATTAAATTTTTGTTCAGCCAACAAAACATCATTTTGCATTTCTATTATGAATATTTTTTCAATATTTTTATATATATATATACACATATATATATGATTTATCTTTTTAAAAGCAATTTCTCCAACCTTTTGAAATACACAAATCTGCAGGCTTGAGCTGAGGAAAGGAAAACTGACTGGTCAGGTTTCCCTGCTGAAGCTAACATGCACAAGCAAACAACATGGATAATAAAAAGTGTATTAGATTCTTAAATGATTTTCCTCTTAACAACCTAATGTGTTATTGTTAACTGAAGGAAATAAAATTATTTAACTCCAATGCTGTACACTTCTTTAAATTAGTGGTTAATTGGATTTTCTAGGTAATCAGTAAAATGTAGTTCTATTCTCTCTCTTTCTTTCATTATCCCATCTATGGCTTTTCAAATACTGCAGCAGTACTTCTTTGACTGAAATTGAACATCTGATGCAAAGCTCCCCGAAGTCATTTTAAAGATTTCCACTAACTTTAGTGGGATTCAAATCAAGCCCTAAGTAAGCTGCATAAAATCTCTACCTTTATAACTGAACACTTCAAGCAAGAGAAGTTGTTGGATGGCCAGTGGTCAGGATTTCATTCCAATTTGAAAACAGTTATCTTAATTGACCTCTACAGTCTATGCTATTTTAATTTTTTTTATTAGTAGTATTATTTTACTCTTTGACTCTCTGGTTTTAAGTCTTTGTGTATTGCCAATGTTACTTACAGAACTTTCATTTTATAGTATTGTCCAGCAACCCCAAGAGGAATCGTACTATTATACATGACCACAAAGTCCAGTACAACTCCTTTCCCTTGTTCCCTTTCCCTTGTTGGAAAATTTATCATGAAACTGAGCCTACTTAATTCTACTGAACCATCATTGTATCATCACTGCATTTCCATGCTGATCAGCATGATCCAAATCCACCTTACAACACCTCTCTGAAGAGTGACATGAATTGTCTATGAAAATACAAAATAGTAGACTGTCCTTCAGACATCCTGTATCAATTCAGAATGTGTCGCCAAAAATTCTGTACCTAGTTCACTGCAAAGGAGCAGCTCACAATGGAAAACAAGATTAAGTGGGTTTTCTCTGCTAGTTCAGTTTTGAAAGAGAAAGGAGTTTGGTTGGGAGTGTCCCTAGTAAAGCAGTACCCTTCTTCCCCTGTGAGACTTGGCCTGTCTCATTGTAGGCCAGCTTTTTTTTTCATGATCATGTCTCAGTAGACCTTGGACCACAGAGAGGATGTTACACAGACTATCTAAGCACAAGTCATGCTTGGTGTCTCTGTATCAGGTTTCCTCTAGAGGCAGTTGTCAGAGTGCATGCTGTTCTATATTCACCCAATTATTTGCAAAATCACTTAAAGATACAGCAGTATTCACGGAAGAGCTCTCAGGAGACAGCCCTCCAAGCAGAATGATCAGTGTAGCGGTTGAAATTACATCATTTTTCTGTCCCAGTAGGGAAGGAGAGAGAGAAAGAGTTCACTGCCAGCACATTAATGGAGTGAAGAGGTAAGGAGGCCTGCCTTTACCTGCAGTAACAGCCAGCAGCTTCCCCAATTGATCTCCTAAAGTGCATGAGTGGTAAAATCATTCTGGAAGGGACTGTGAATGGCAGAGAAATGGATTACACTACTGTTATGTTTGCAGTGGCTTGCAGATAATCTGCCACAGGCCCTCCCACAGTCATACTATGATCAATGAAATACTTTATTTATGCTGAGAGCTATCACTTGTTAGTGGTGAGCTCTTGTTGTGTGCCTCAGAATGCACACAACATGAACACAATGTGGCACTCAATTAAGTACACATGTCAATCAAAAGACATTAGTGAAGACCTCTTTGTCAGCTGTTTGTCTCTGCCCTAGGTAAAGACCTTTCATTAAAACTGTTTATGTTTTCTCGCTACGTATATCCTTTAGACTGGCTTTGTATTCAAAAACAAAGACAACAAGAAGGGAACCTACAAGTTTCACTGTCCCGTACATGCCTGAAAGGCTTCACATTTTTCTGGTTCTTTTTGTCCCCAGAAATTTTCACCAAATACTTGGAAACAATGAGGGCTCTCAGCCCTCCAGCTTAGAGTGTGCACAAGTTCTTTTCTTCATCCCTTCCCTTTCTACCTCCAGTCTTTGTTGGTGGGCTCAACAGGGAGGCCAGAGGCTGGTAGGCTGAGTCGTTATGAGGAAAACTTGCTCTCAAATAGCCTCTGCTATGTGTCTTTTGTCAGCCTCTCTGAGGATTTCAGTCTTTACCACTGTGCAATACATTTCAGTCTGATTGTTTTCATGAAAACTTTTAAGGAAAATATTCCCCTTTTGCTCTTCACAGTTGCTAGTTTGGAAATGACAGAGGATTAACATCAGTGCTTTGCTGCATTAAAAACAACCATGAAACTCCTCAGGATATGAAGTATCATGCAGGCAGCTGGACACACAGTAATGTCAAGACGTAACTCACAAATGAGATTTTAATTCGCCGCAAAATTTAACACTATTAAACAGGAATTAAGACTGAGGCAATTAAAGTGCACTCAGAAAAGCTTGTAAAGCTCATGCTTATGAGGTGGGAAGGGATGAAATAACTTTAGGCAAACACGAGGAAGCTTTGAGAGAATAAAAGAAAATAGCAGCACAGGAGAGAACAACTGTTGCAGAATCTCTTCCTGCATGGGTAAACTGTCTTGACTATACAAGCCTCAGAGAAACTTTTTCAAAATCATTCTACACAGATACAGCAATACTGAAATTCTCCTAGTCTAGGAGTCAGAAGGAGTAATTCTTCACCATTTTTGCTAAAGCTGGATCTTGAGATATTCTCCTCCTTCACCTAAAAGACCATTTACAAGCATAACCAGGAAAACAGCTTATGCAGGTTTGGATTTGTGTCTGAAGGACTACTTTCAAGAACCTACAAGTACATGTTGTGAGAAGTTATTGACACATTTTTGTTCTATTGCCATTAGTTTAAACCTTCCATGTCTTGTAGATGGTAGCTCCTTAATACCTATCTCAACTTATGGGGTTCCTTCCCAACCTTGCATTACACTTTTGGCTTTTTGCTTTATGTTAGCTTCCATTTCTAGCCATTGTCTTTATCGTTTTCCACAAATCCTAGATTTTTCTTGTCCTTCTTTTTGTATCATGTTCCTACAGTCTTTTCACTGATCTTGCACTTCTTTTAAATTTGGTAATCTTTTAAATCTAGGTGATGATTCTGTACAAAAGCAATGGAGGCTTTGCATCTTTGGCCTGCTATTTTTTTATCAGAAATCTCTTTAATTGTCTTTCATTTTAAACTATGGAAAGATCATTGCATTTTTGGTTATTGCAATGATTCTAAATGTTATTACAGGTGGTTAGATAGGTAGCAAATTAATAGCTTTTGTATGCTTTCCTGTCAGTAAGCAATCTACATGTAACCTTATTTGTACATCTGTGTGGAAACAAAGATCTAGAGGAATACTACTGGCAAATATTGGGCCTCTGAAAGAGTAGAGAAGTGATCTTAGGCTGGTTTTACAGTCAGGGGAGAGAGAGGCATCCAGAAGGCACTGCCAAAGATCTGAACTTACATAGGATGATTCAGAGGAAATTCCCAAGACCTCTTTTAGCTGACTTAGGTTTGCAGGTCTTGGTCTTTCCAACAGTCAACTCAGCAATATCCAAAAGCTGGGTCAGACAATCCTCAGATACTTTTTTCTCTATCCTTTGGTCCTAAAGTATATCTCTTTTATCTTAAGGGTTGTTACTGACTTCCGTGTTAACATCAAAATACCCAACATTGTGTTTTGTCCAAGATAACTTTCATAGCTGAGCTACTACTTCCATAGTCATATTTTCTGCTGGATATAAATACATTACAGGAAGCGGCAAAGGAAGAAAGCAGGATCTCACTAAAAAATGAAAAACAAAAGACAAAAAAAAACATTTAAGGCACTCTTCAAAGGAAAGAGCTATTACTAAGGGTCAATCAAAGGAGGATGGGTAAGAAGGGAAAGAGGTCAATGCCCACAGGCTCTGCTTTATTGAAGAGACAGAGTTTCAATAAAGGAACAAAAAGTAGAGAACTAGGAGCCAGGACCAAGTCTCCACTGAAAATGAAAGCAGTGCAGAATTAGCTTGCTTTTTGGCAAGGGAGTTTCAGGGCCAGGAGACCATTTTTCTCTCCTGGGTGTTCAGGTACCCAAGCTCAAGGCTAGTTTTCTGATCTGAGACAGCTGTCTGACCTCAGTTCTGTTGTCAAGAAAGAACTGTTTAAGAAAGATCTATAAGAAGTCTCTGCATGCTTATACTAAAGTTTTTTCAGGAGTTGTGTTCAAATTGAGACTCCTGTCCTTGGTCCCTCCCTGTTTGTATTTCAAACCGGTATCCTCAATGGCCTCCAGGCTTTGTTTCTGTCCATTGCAGAAATCACATGGCTCCATTTATGTGATGGGGGAAATTGCTGTTAATCAATTAGTCTGATTCTATCGATGCTCTAGCAGAAATTGAACCCTTTGTTTTTCATTGTACATATGGTTACAGTGCAGGTAAAAGGGGATAGAAAGTGTTTGCACTAATGAAAATGGAATATACTTCAGACTGACCTCTTCTCTAACAGCTTTTCTATTCATGTTGAATCAATTCCCGTTTTCTCTTTGCAAAATAAGCTAAAATTCTGCAGCTAAACCTGAAATATAATAAATTTCCTTTATGGAGTGCTAGCCCTTCTCTGGCTGAAAGGGCTTTTAGGCTAGTAGATGGAGAACACATTTCTCAAGCTACCAGGATAGTGGCAGGCAGGTACAGCAACAGCAGAATTCACTTAAAAGGACACTACAGAGACCACACTTTGTTTTGTTTCAGTTTGTGCAGCCTTCAGTGCTTCCTTGGAAATCATCCAGGAACTTATTTTTCACTAAGATTTCACAAATTAAAAATGAAATTATTTTATGATTACTTTTCATAATTAAAATATTTTTCAAATTTTGTTGTAACCAGCATCACAGAAAAACTGATCAGTGAACTGATGAACAGCTGCTCTCCATTTGCAGCCCTTCCCTCTGGGTAGCACTAGAGGCAGGGAAACCTGTTCAAGTCTCAACTCAAATATAAAACTCTGACTCCCCTCAGTAACTCTGATAGTAAAATCAAAAGAAATGTTCCATAAGCAAACTCTGAAGATATAGCATGAAGCAGATGAGGAAGTGTTCTGGATTCCTTCTATTAAAAAAATAAAATAATAAAATAAAATTCTTAAAGCAATATACCCTGATCATCCATGCCCTGTGACTGACATGCCTTACAATGACAGTGTTTCTGTGGAAACATACAGATTAAGCCTGCAGAGAACCTAATTACCTCAGTTGGAGCCCAGGGAACTTTGTTCAGAATCTATAGAACCCTGTATGATCTTCACGATTCAAATCCCTTGCTATCACTTTCAAGTCACAGAGAGGTTGTGTGGGTAGGCACATGGAATCCTCTAAATGAAGATTTCTGAATGAGAACAGCAGATACAGGGGTATCAGAGACAGAATTATTGTGCTCTAGTTTCACAGGAAACATCTTTCAGTGTCACTGAAACATTTCAAAATATCAAATATATTCCAGTTTTAAAGTAGGATGAACATAATTGTAAAAAATCTTCAGGACTGAACATGTATATTTTCAAACGCTTTAGGGCCATGGAAAAAAACTTATTCCAACAATCTCAAAATGCATCATTTTAGTCACAAAAATTTCAAAATATGAAAAGTTTTCTTCATTTTTTTTAACAAAAGTAACTTTAGGCTGGAAAAATGTGTTTAAAAAAAAAAAGTCTAAGCAAGATACTACAACTAGTTTTGAAACCCTTTCCAAAACAACCAGTGGGTTAAAAAAAAAATCACTGATACCAGTCTTTTGCCCCAAGAAGTCTTACTTCAAGAAATCAAGTTTTAGTGAACAAAAGTTATTATAAAAAAAAATCTGACCAGATATATCTCCTGTTACTACATACTGAAATATGCTCAACTGCCATGTAATTTGCTTTTTCTATCCCACCCTTAACCTATTTGAATCTTACCTTCATTTTCAAAATTTTAATCATTGATCGTTGTATTGGAATAGTTTCCTTTTCTTCTTTCAGTTACTTCCAGCACCTTTCTAGCATCTTAAATTTATATTGAAAAAAACATCCATATATGCACAAATGAAAATTTTACAGCACTTACTAAAAGGGAAGTTTCTTCCTCTTTCTTTCTCATTATGTAGCAAGTATAAAAATTCAAAGCTCCGGTTGCTCTTTCCCCTGAGGATTTTCATCCTATATCATTTAACTTTTCCAGACATCTTTCTTCTCTCCCTTTTATATTACAAATTTCCCCTAAGCAATGAGAACCTGTATTTGCATCTTTGACAGCAAAGGGGAAACTGACGGATGGAACCAATGCTCTCTTTGAATAATGCAAGATGTTGTGACACTGACAGCAATAAGGAGTTCTAAATAATAGGTCCTTCTAGATACAATTTAAAAATATGCAGCCTATTGTATCAGCCACCAGCAAAACAGCTCATAACTAGTGCCTCAATAGTAAGGCAGAGTTCCATCCATCTTAGTGACAGCTGACAACAGGAGACTAATATCTCTTAAAAATACTTCCCAATCACTTTTTGCTGTAATTAAATCAACACAGTGTTCAACCGCACGCAAGTACAGGAAAAGGTCTCTCTGTTTTATGACAATTCAGAGAGAGAAATGGGTTTAAGTTTTACCCATCACTGCCCTGGGGGAAGCCAATGCCAATTAGAGTTGTCTGCAACACCTAATCCCAGTCAAGACCCTGTTCTCTTTTATATTTTCATTATTTTTTTTCCAGTGGTGCCCACAGACATTAACAAGAAAGAAATGGTGATAGAATGGTAAACTTTACAGGCTTAAATCACCCACAAGGATAAAACTATCTGAATCCTATAGTATTGATACCATTGGCTGATGATATCATCCTCAGGATTTTATCTCTGTGTCTAACTCAGTTTCTGTCATTTTATTTGGTACATTAGTTGCCACATTAAAAGAAGTCGGAAGGGACCTGGAAGATGTTTAAAAGGTGAAAAATTGGTTAGTCTCAGTTGTACTTTTAATTATGCTTATAAATGTATAAAACTCAGATGATTAGTGAGGTTTTATTAACTTGTACAGATTTTGAATTACAGTTTCAGTGACATAATTTGGTAACTAGTGACTTATAGGCTTTCATTAATGGCATTTCTGGAGAATGCTGTCAGAATTAGGAAGAAAGAAGGAAAGAGGAAAGGCCAAACTGCTTGAGAATGTGGTTCATTTAAATAAAGACTTAGGCCCTGTAACAGCCAATAAGACTTGCATATATGGTGGTAGATAACTGTGCTCAAGTTCAGAGTTGCATGGAAGATTTTGTGTGTAATAAAAGGTTAAAACAATAGCAAAAACACCTACAGTTATCACAAGTAAAAAGGCAATCTAATCAAGAATGAAACTCTGCCACCTTCCCAAGGTACTTTGCGGAATTACTGCCAGGGAGAATACACTATGTACTTTTACATATCTTTGGCTTATTGTGGTCTTGGAACATCTCAGACAGCATGTCCAGTATGCCTTAACATCACACTTTAGCATGATATAGGCACCCATACTAAGCAGTACCAGTTACCATGCAACCACAGCAAAATGAAATTCATCATGAGATTTGCTAAGCCCTATATTGAGTTAGCTACAGAGCAGCTGATTAAAACGTGCTTCTGTGTCTTTATATTCTATTGTCATTGACAGTGCAGACGGATCGTAATTTATAGCTGCATTTCGAATCCTGTCTTTGGGTGGTGTTGCTGAGAATAACTGCATGCCACTTGCACTGAACAAACCCTTCTCCAGCCACAGCCATGGTTTTATGGCCACACCTTATCACATCAGCCTTATTGGCTGATGTGTAAAGACTGAAACAGCAACAGAGACGTCATCTAAATATGATTTTCCATTGCAAATTTTGATACTGTGGCTTCAAGAAGTTTCTCCATTGCCACTACTTCCTTGATGTATTGTGTCTTGCAGTAGGTACTGATATGTAAAATAATTATAGCCACGTAGCTAAACCTGTTTTGCATTATCAAAGGTATATGAAAAATATTCATGTTTCCTTTTATTTCTGAGAAAGTAGTGTGGATTAAAACACCAAGGGTATATTTTTCTTCCTATAGGAAACCAAATACCTAGTTGGGATGTTAAAATAATATCTTTTGTTGAATTTATGATAGAAGTGGAGATACAGGACTTACTTCAAATCTTAAGAGTTTGCCAAAATTGCCCATAACTTAACCATATTCAGTTTAAAACAATGACTGCATGTATATACACCATATAACCTTGTGAATACATGTGGGGAAAATCCTTACAATAATAGGATAGAAAATGGCAAATAGAGGAAAATAAAATTTCATACACTTGCATTCATGGGTAATATCAACCTGTGATACATCTGAAATTGTAGAGAAGAAAGATTCAGAAATAACCTTACAGCTGTCTTCTACCATCTCTGCAGTGCTTGTATGTTGACAAAGATATGGTTTAATCTAAAGGCATTCTCTTAGAAGGAGTCTGGACTTCTGACATCTATTAGTCATTTGTGTTATGCCTGGAGACACCAACTCAGACAAATTCTCCACAGTTCTTAAAAGATTCTTCAGTGCTGAGTGGAGATCAAAGCCACTCTTAGCATTGTTTGAAAGCCTCATTCCAAGGTCAAGGGAGAGCTGGCAACACACCTCTCTCTAACATGACTCAGTAGATCACTACCTCCTTCCTGCTCTTGCCTTTCAGCAGCATTGGAGATAAGTGACTGTACATCTCAGGTCATTCCAACTTTTCTGTATTCATATGATAACAAATTCTGTTACTCAAGTCTAATGGACTTATGAAACTGCCTTAGGAAACAAGGTAAAAGAAGGGTCCAAATTTTCCCTTACAATACACATATATGTCACAGCCGGGCTCATGAAAAGAGTCCTGTATTGATTCAAGCTATTCCATAAACATCTAGCAGGCTGTCTCATTCCATCTGCCTGTCAAAGGGCAACAAAATCAGTACTGAAAATAATAAGAAACAACAGAAAAAAAAAAAAAAATCTATAAAAGTCCCAGCCCTGACAGGATGAAAAGAAATATACCAAAGTGATAAGATGTTGCCATTTAAGAAAAATAGAAAACTTTGCTTTCAATTAAAAGCAGACAAAAGACCTGTTTGCACATCTGTCTCTGATTTCCAATGCTTATTTAATTCTAATACTCACAACATACTCAAAGTGACCCTGACAGATCTTTGATAATGAACCTGCTTTGAAACTCATCCAAAGTAGCAAAATCTGTTTGGGGAATCCAGTGCTGTAGCTCAAAGGGAATAACTTCAGATCAGCCTGGAGCCAGTTAATACAATTACACTTGTACAGTTCTTTACTTGGAATGTTTACTAAATGTCACAGGGCAATAAATGAACAAGAATTGGCTAAGCATAACTTGAAATCCATCTCCTGCCTGCCTGTGAGGTAGAGTGTAACATGATTTGCTCTCTCTGAGCAGAGTGGAGATTTGTGACTGTAGATACGTAAATTTAATGGGATACTAGTTTGACCTAAAATTGCAATTTAAAATTTTGACAGTTGCCTGTGACTGAAAACTCCTTCTAATTCATCCACTGAGAGTCTTTTCTTTCTCTTCTGCATTCACTCCAGCAAATATCGCTCAGTTTTCTGTAGGGTTTATTCATCCCCCCAACCAGATGAAAGGATGCTACAATGTTTCCATTTGATTATTTTGCCCACTTAAAACCACTGAGCAAAAGCTACAGGGGTTCAGGAGGCATTGTGTCTTCATCGCTTTGAGGCATTGCATCATCCTATTACAGAACTTCGTGAACAAGCAGCAAACAGGCAAACAAAAGCAACAAACCCTCTAAAGTTCATGGGCAGAAGATATGATTTTTTCTTTTTCTGTAAATTCTTTTTTCTGCCAGAAGTTCTACTCATAGAGCAGAAAATTCCTAATCTGCTTTTGTCCCAAAGGAGAGAGTGGGAGAACACCACTTTACCATTCTTAATGTTTTTTATAATTCAGTATTCTAACAAGGCTTCGATCACAACTGATAGGCTCTTACACAAAAGCAATGAGAAGCTTTTGTCCCCATGGCACTGTTCAGGCTACTGAAATGTCCAGACAGCTTTTGCATGCAAACTTTCCCACCTTACTGACAGGTGCGACACAATCCTCTTCATCTGGTATGGCAGCCAAAACCCATTGCTTGTCACTCCACATCAAAGAAAAAGCAATGTGGAATTAAATGTGGCTGCTGAGCTGGATGGGCTCAATGAGAGCAGAGTCACTCTTTCTTTAAGAGCTCCAATGGGAAAGACAGAAGGAATTTAATCAGCTTTTCAACATATACTTCTGAAGTAATAGGACAGCTTTCTGAGTAAGATAATTTCATTTATAAAGACAGTGCAGTTTGCCATGTTTGTTTAGAGTAAAACATGCCAGCTCAGCCCCAGTAATGAGATTCCTCAGGGATTGTGCAGGCAGCATAAATGATCCACAGTACAGCAGGTAGACTGGAACTGGAGTAAAGCTCTTTGGGGGAGTTACCAGGTTGGCTTTGATAGCTGATAAGTGCTGAGCGGCATGTTGTGTATTTTTCTGACTACGTGTCTTTAGAACTTGAAAGTCTGAGATTAGCAAGCAGCTAGGACAATAGCTAGCTACAGAAGAAGAGAATTTGTAGAGCAATTTGCACATCAGGAAGTGGTTTTTAACCAATTGTACATAGTATTCTCCTAAAAAATCACCTTTCTCATACTATTTTGTTATCCACATTTCAACCTTTCAGCAATTCTCTGTTGCCCTAGAACTCAAGAAGATTGTCAGAGTAATGACAGCAAGCTGAGAAGAATCTTACTTTTTTCTTTTTTTCCAAAACTGTGTTTTGAAGGCAGGTTAAAGGCCATGGGTGTGCCCTTTGAGGGATGTCAGAGTAGGTGACTCTTTTCAGGTAGAGAATAAAATTCTCATGAAGAACACAAAGGAGATTCTCAATCAGGAAGTTTTTACAGTGGGAGGATCCATTGGTTTAAAGGTTTAGAACTACTTGAAACAGTTTATCTCCCACCTGATCAGCCAAAACGACTACATGACAGGCTGGTTTTCCTCATCTGTTGGGACTATCAACGAGGTGGTGATATCAAAGCCACAGGACAGCCACAGCTGTCCTATTACCACAGGAAAAATAAACACCACATTTTATCTAAAATATATAACACTTGTACAGCAGGAGGGCTGTTACAGTATACCTCAGCCACCATGCATGAAGGACC
Source organism: Streptopelia decaocto (assembly GCF_964273445.1). Classification (NCBI taxonomy): domain Eukaryota; kingdom Metazoa; phylum Chordata; class Aves; order Columbiformes; family Columbidae; genus Streptopelia; species Streptopelia decaocto. Next base: position 21,629,639 of record NC_138661.1, read on the forward strand.
CAGGTTTGTCATTATTTTCATGCCCTCATTTCATAATGTGTCTTGATACAAACTATGAATCTGTAGAGTGTATTGAAAGGGTGATAAACCTAGTATACTGTACAAACTCTTAAAATAAGAGAAAATCAAGTTTCAGTCAAGCCATCTACCCCACTTTCATAAGAGCTGTGTGAGTAATAAATGATTGTAATTAAAACTGGCTAAGAAAAAAAAATAGCTAAAATGAAATACTGTTATGAAAAAATTTTGGTGAAACAAAAAGTCAAAATGTTTTCATTATATATCCAGTTAAACATTTACGGTTAAACAAAACAAAACAAACAAAACAAAAACAACAACAAGAAGAAGACAGACAAAACCAGACTACTTTAAAATATATGACAACTGCTAGAGAATAAGGATCCCCCTCTTAGGGAATATTTTCAAAGGGAGATTCAGGAAAGTAAGTCATTTTTGTCTGACTCAAACTGTGGGCATTGGGGGGTAGACAGCAGTATGAGCAGGTAGGGTGGCCATCCTTCCTTTAAAAGGTTATATTCTATTTCTTGCACTGATTCTGTAGGTATCTTTCTGTTCCCTATTTTGAGACATCCATATTTCCTTCACTGCATGTGTCAGAGGAAAGCTGGACTAGTCAGTCAAATGAGTAATGTAAACAAACAGCAGTTTGCATTTATACAGTAGCTATAAACCCAAAATCCAGAAGACATTACTGAAACCAATAACAAAATGCAAAAAGAATCAATCTAGCCTTCCCAGAGGAACTGCAACTAAGATTATCCTATGTATGGTCATTTTGTATACAATTATTTTCTTAGTGTCTAAAAGTAATTTAATCCCTTGCATTTACCAGGAAATAGATATCAGCTATATTGGCCATAACATCTGTTGGTTTGCTGTGAATACAGAAAAGATTAGCATTGTCCTGATCTAAGCTTGATTTGTGACTGATGAATTCTGAATTGGTTTAGATACATCCAAAACATACACAGGGATTAGATTTATAATAGTCCATCAAGTAAAGTCTTACTCCTCGGACGACGAAAGAACTTTTTAGAGGGGTAGCTTAAAAAATGTTAATTAATTAGTTAAGGACAACAATAGTTACAAAATATTTACTCTAGGTAAAAGAAGTTTATTTCTAATGTTAGATTGGCAGTGATAGGAAACAAATAGTTCTACTGTAAACAGAGAAAACAACAGCCTTGAAACTTTGCCTATGACTAATAAATGTGAGAATATAGATTTTCTCTATAGGTGGTGATCATAGCAGAAACAGGAAGAATGTGACGCTATTATCTGTAGTCATTCACATACTTGCACTTGGTTGCAACAGAAAATGAAACAGTGCTGTTTTCATTATTTCTCCATACCCATCATAGTGGGTAAGATAAAAGTGTTGTGTTTTGTAATTAATATATCAGCTTCTTTATAGAGTCAGAAAATATTTAGCAAGGAAATAGGCCTTTGCAATTGTCCTCTCTATTCATTTCTCTTCTATAGACCTTTGCAAGCAATTTTCCTACAACTTGCACTACCATGGTAGGAGTTAGTGCTTCTGCTGTAGAAAAAAACGGTTGGATCAGTTTTACAGCTATATGTTCTGTATGGCCATTTAGCTAATGAGGGAATGTAAGCATTGCAATGTATGTCAGTCCATCTGCATAAACGCAAGTCAAAAATCAGAGGGTTTTTTTTCCCTAATGCCTGTCCCTAGCTATTGCTTATAGGGTATTCAGGAGATTTTGAAAGCACTGGGAAAGGGACAAGGAAGACACTGAGTGTTGTGGTGAGGGGCTGTGTAGGGACATAGAACACAAATCCTCCTGAATTTCAATTTCAATAATTTGACTGTTGATAGAACAACTTGTTCTCTGAAGCCATTAATATTTTTAAAATATCAACATCTTGGTTATTATTACTGAATTGAGCCAATTTCAGCTTATATTTAAAAAAGCACTGTGACTTTATGGGAATAAAGCATAAAAACTATATTAGTCTCAAACAGTTTGAACTTCGGTAATCCATCATTAGTTGCAGCAGATGTTATTAATTTTCACTTTGGAATACATTCTTCTATATACAAATGAATAAAATATGTCAATAAAAAGGTAGAGTTCCTCATTCAAATACCACGTAATAAAGAAATATAAGATACAGAAAGGTCATCACTTGATTTTGAAGGCTGTGAATGAAATGTTTTACAGCACTTTTCTTCATTTGCCAAAATAGTTTTAGAATTACAACAATTTTGTCATGTCAATGCTTAATTTATGGAAATGCTGATGTGTGTCCATACAGGATAATTATATGTTGATCTTGTTTTTAAACTATCTTGACATGTTCAGTAGGTAATGGAAACTATTTTTACAGTAATTTTTAAGTTTTTTAGTATGAAAATAATAGGGATATACTGGTATTTTTAGTGACTGCATACTGCTTATACTTCTCTTAAAACACGTTTTCTTTTTCTGAAATAGTCAGAATCACAAAATCTGATCTTGGCACGTCATACAAAAGCCTGTTGAATATTGAGTGTCTTCAGACTCGGCTTGAAATTATGACTAATCCAGAGTATCCTCATAAGAGTTTTGTGAATAGGTTAAAAAAATGTAGCAGAATAGAATAAAAGTGATAATAAGAGCCTTTTCAAACAATTCACTGCAATTAATTATAAATATCCATTTGAGAGGAACTGGAAGGTACATAACAGAAAATGCATTATAGGCTGAGGAGAGTGATTTTTCATTCAAGATTCTTCAAGTAAAGTATGGGTTTTTTAATTCTGTTTGAGAAAGTTGTTCACTATCTAAACGGCAGTAGAGGAGTATAAGAGGTAGATTGTTCAGCAGCATCTGACCTTGTTTGTGTCTTATTCTCACTCTTGGGATCATTTTGAACCTTCCCAAGCCCAAAATTGGACTGGGACCCCACACAGAATTGCAGCATTTTGTGTTAATGGTATGTTGTCTACTCTTAGTATTTCTTCTTGTGACGTTTTTAGGCAATTTGATTGTTTGTGCTGAACTCCCAAGAGAAAAAAAAAAAAAACACTCTGGTTTCAACTGCACAGAACTGGTGTTTCCAAAATATTAATAGTAATAGCAGTGGTAGTAGTAGTCCTAGTAGCAACATTATTAGCAGGGTAATCCAGTATTGGATAATACAGTGCTAAACAAGGCTGATCAAAGTCATAGTAGGCAACATGTTTAATAAACATCATCAAACAAGACAAGGTTTGTGATTCTAGACATTAGGTTGCTGAACCACTATCTCATCCAGTGTATAAAGTCCTAAAATTTTGAAGTAAGCATGAGATAGCCAACTTTATATTTTCCCTGTATAAAGAGGAGCCACGTGCTTTGAATCTAAAGTTACTTCTACATCAGGGTTAAAAAAAAAAATGAACAAGGGTAAGAACTCTTGAAAAATCTGCAGCAAATCCAAACAATTCCTGAACTTGCAAGTTTTAGCTACAAACAACATGAGCTGTCCTGGAAACTCAATAGTTCTCATGAAAACTTCAGTAAGTTTAAGAAGGAAAGCCCTGCCTTTGTAAAGGCAATATTAAATAGATTTTATTCAGAACACAGAGATTGGTGATCTTTTCAATACCATTACATTTGAGCTCAGGAAGGTATGGTAGATAGAAAATTCCTTCAAACAAATATGTCTCCTTTCCAGTTAATTTGAAAACCCGCTCAGGATATTTCCACAATAAAAATACTTCTATGAACTTTGAAACCACTTCTGTTTTTGAACAAAACACTCGTTTTTGGGAGTTTTAATGTTAAAAATTAAAACTAATCTTCAAAAAGTGTGCAGAATGCATTCCTAGATTTTCACCAGTAGATTTTTTTTTTTAATGGTATGAAGATCTTATGGATATATTTCTTTTTGGGAAAAGGTTTTTCTCACAGGCTGATTCCAGCAAAATATTAAATCATCTGTTCCTGTCTGCAAATTCACCTATGCAAGAACTCCATGACTCCCAGATCAGTATTCAGTCTCTCCTCATACTTTAATATGGCTTGATGGGTCATTGTGTGTTCCCAGGTAAATCTCTCTCACATCTTACAGCAGCAAATGGTAATTAATTGTGTAGTGATATGCTTGCCTTAGACACTTCTCCAGTTTTGCTTCTAAAATTTAACAGAGATAACAATACTGCAAAACTCCCACTGGCATCGTCACTTTGGATTTGAAACATAACAATTTGTCTTTATTCTTTCCCATTTCAGGTACAATCTGGATATTCAGATTTTCCTCTCAACATACTTTGTCCATAAAACACCACCCTGGGTTTGACCAGCATTGGCTGGTCTAATCTTGAACATTTCAAATTAAATTATTTCAGAACACCTTTGTCTTAACCTGCTATGCCACTTCAATATGCCAGTCTGTACATGGCAGTGATCAGTGGAGAAGGACTGGAATTTGCAAGTTCATCCTTTCTGATTAGACTTTCAGCAAAGTTCAGTGTATGCTCATCTGGCCTCTGTCACCTAGTGTGTTGAAAAGTCACTGAATGTGTCCCATTTGCAAACTGAAAACACTACTCTTGAGTTAACAAACACAGAAGTCTATATGTGAAGTTGTACATTTAACATTTTTAGATTTAATGCCACACTGGGAGCCCTGGAGGCTGCTGGCCTACATCTATGTCCTTCTGCCTCCATCTACCTCCTCCTACCGTTCCAACAAGGTGTCCAGTGGTACTGCATCTTACAACAGGCTGGTGACTCGTTATCTAGGCAATTCAGGCCATAACAATTTGACTGTTAGAGGAAGCTCATTTATTAACAAAAAAAACATGTTTCCTCTAGCAGAGATGAACCGATAGCATGACCAATATCAGTGCTGAGGAACCACTTTGATCATCAGCAGAGAACATTGTCAAAAATATGTTGGATTTATATGTAAGCCTCAAGATGCAGGAAGATGTTCTGAGCACATAAATCTCTAGAAAACCTGCCTTTTCCTTCCCAGCAAATGGGAAATGATGGGTCAGTTAAGCAACTGAGTTACATAACAGTGAACAAACATGGAAAGCATAAAAATAAAAAAAAAGTTTTGGAACAAACACTGTCTTTAAATGAAATATAAATTGACCTGAATAAATTAAGAAGTTGTTAGATCTAGACATAGTCTGTGTGAAGATGGAAGGCACAAAGGGCAGGGGAGAGAGAGGGAGAGAAACAAAGAGTAGGAAAAAATTCTTTGTGAAATCTATAAACACCTTCACATAGTCATATGTACTTTCTGAAGTTTTTGTTTTTCTTGCTCCACTGCACTGATGCATTTTGACAGGATATTTTGTTCTGCCTCCAGGGTTTTTAGGGAAAAAAGGACTCATGGGTTGTTATTGTTCCAGTGATGAGTTTTGACTGAAATGTTTTGGCTCATTTCCTTGAGCTATGCATTAGCCAGATGGTTTGATGCATGTACCATGCCACCCTGTTTGATCCTGCTGTTGGACTTTAGCTTCTGTTCCACTGTCAAAGGGAAAGACTATTGTGAATGTTCTCATTAATATTCACACTGAAGAGTGATCTGACTGCCACTTCACTCGTACTGCAGGTTAAGTGAGGGTGCCCTGTCAAAACAGAGAAAAGTCTTTAGCTCCTCTAACACAAACCATTCTGAGAGAGGGTTTCAAGTAGAAAATTAGATTCTAGTACTCAGGGCTTCCATCTTCTCTAACATTGATTTACTATGTCAAAATCTCTTCTTCATTATTAACTAAGGAGAGTAATATCAGACTCTTTCAAAAGGGAAGAAAAATATATTTTACAAAGTTTTGTGAAAAAAAAAATGTGCATAATCATCAACTTACTGGTAATATCACAGAATTACAGAATCACAGAATCACAGAATGTTAGGGATTGGAAGGGATCGCCCTGCCGGAGCTGGAACACCTAGATGAGGTTACACAGGAAGACCAGCTTTGATGCAGTACTTAAAATCCCTGCTCATGGGCATGACCTCACTTTGCATTAGCTTCTGTTTGACACAGGTACAACAATGGAACAGATCTATGAACCTGATACATGACAACAGATACATAAAATCAGTGTCAGTTTGAACAATTATCAGCAGACTTGTAGAATATACAGCAATCTGGTAGAATATATACTGTCTTATTTGATGGAAGTTGCTGCAGAATGCAGAAAAGTTAGCTTGTGTTTGAAATAACACTTCACATAAGTACCTGGTGCAGTACCAGGAAGGTAATGCCCTGAAAAGGATCTCGCTTCGGACAAGAACTTGACTATGCAAGTATAAATACCATACAGATGCCTAAACTCAAAATAAACCTTCAAAAACACAGTTTAGTTGCAGCCCAACAGAATAAATTACTCCTACAGATAGGCTAAGAACTTGTAGTAAGTGGTCTGCCCTGTCTCTCTGTTGATAACTGCCATAGCTTCTCAGGGCTGGCAGAACAAAATATGTCCCAACTCCTCAGCCGTTGGCATTTACAGGGTAATGTGTAACTGTGAGGCCACCTCCATTGCCATAAACTAATAAACTGAACTGTCAAATGCACACATGATGCTGGACCACATCAATTCTTCTGTCCCATTCGTCTCTGGCCAGGACAGATTGAAAACTGAAAGCAGCAAATGTTCATACGAGTTTAGCAGATTGAGTCTTAGTCAACTCCTTAATCGGTACAGCCTTGGAAAACTTGGTACTGAACTCCAGTTTAAATGCCTTTGCAAGTCACAAAGTAAACATTTTCCTGATTCTCTTTCCTAACAAAAATCTTCCACTCTTCAGTGATTTTGTTTCACTCTTCAGTCTACTTCCCACAAACAAGTGGTCACAGGAGATCCTACGCAGGAGACTGTGTGAAAAAAAATTAGGGATGTGAAGACTGCAGTTGAGTGAGATGTCTTCTTGAATGGGACCAGAGGACACAAGATGTTTTCCTGTTCTTTCTGTTTTCTGCTGTCTGGTCTAGGAATCCCTTTACTCAGTTGAGTTGATGTTTGGTTAGCAATTTTTCCATGTATATTATAAAAGAAACTGATTTACTGCTGAAAAATCAGGAACCCTAAGGTTAAAATGTTGTGACTTTGAGCCTTGGACACTTAGGGTTTTGCCTGTCCTGAGGAATTAATTTTACTGAGTAATACAAGTGTTTGTAAAAATAAGTTCTTCCACCAATAAATTATATAGAATTTTATCGCTTCAGAGATGTTCTGAGCAATCCTGAATTCTGACAGGGTGTGAATTTGCTTCTGTCCTTAACATGAATTTGTAGTGATTTTCATAATAAAATTAAAAGCGGCCCTGTTCCTTTCAGTTTGGGGGGATATGTGGGTTTCATTTTTTGTGTGTGGTTTTTTTTTGTTTGTTTGTTTGCTTGTTTTAATGTTTAGTTTGTTTTCTGGTTTTTTGTGTGTTTTGGGGGCTTTTGTTATTGTTGTTGCTTTTTGTGGTTTTGGTTTGGTTTGGTTTGGTTTTTGATAATGAGAGAGCTTATCAGGTTGGACTGGAATTGGAGAAATGTAACAGACAGAGAAGACTTCTCTTGAGGGACAGATACAGTTCAGAACATGCTACATAAGTTCATCTTTATTCATACAGTTCATGGGAGTAGGTCTTGCTCCAAAATGTTGTGTTAGTATTTTATTTCAAGCCTTAGATATTTTGGGATATGTCTAGAGTTTGAGTCAGCCAGATTCTGTCAGACACAGGTTGGTAAAAACATAGCATATTGTTCTCAAAAAGTTTTTCTTGACATTAAGCCAAAATTTTCCCATAGTTCCTGCCCATTACTCTCCTTCAAAATTACCTTAAGTGACAATGACACATTAGCTATAAAAGGAACAGTTTTTAAAGAGCTGGCTTCCTAGAGTAAGATAAGGCAGAAAGGGACTCTGCTATATCTACCTCTACCGAACACACAGCCAGCACAAAGCCAGCAGCAAAGCGCCTCACTGAACACATAACAATGAGAGGTGAATTCAATGTCAATGGCTCATTCAGACTTTTTGCGTCTCTGCCAATGCTTCCAGCAAGTGCCCAATTAGCAGTGACAGCAGTGGTGGTGTTTATGAGAAACTAGTCTCAGACTGTCATTTCTTTAAATTTGAAACTGCAGAGCAGACACGGGGTGGTAAAGCTTTTAAGTCCCCATTGATATGCACCAGAATCTGACCTCGAACTGGTGACTTAGAGGTGAAAGTCTTTATTTACTAAGTCAGTCTGTCTCCCATAGAGTGAATTTGTAAAGCATGTCTCATTCCAGCCTACTTGATTTCTCTTGAGACAAAAGAAGCCCTCCTCTGTGCAAGAGCTAGAACAGCACCACCTCAATTCCCTTCCCTCACCAAACAAAAATGGTTTTTTGTAGTCACTTAGGGCTATGGTAAACAAGTGGGTCGGTGCATCCAGCACCGGTTAGTGAACAACAGGACTGCAACAAATATGAAAATTGTAAAGTCCTAAGTTATAAACACAATGGATTGTCACAGGAGGAATTACCCAGAGGTGATAATGAATGTGATATTTAAGGAAATTACATTCAAAAGTTACTAAAAAGAACATGAAAAAGAGAGGAGGAAAAGGAGGAATATGCATGGAAGAATTTTGAAAGGCTGAAGCAAACAGAAAAATCAGAAATTACTGGAATATCCCACTAAGAGACAGTCTGCTAATTTGTTGGCATGTCTTGCTGGTTGTAAATGTCTGCATACACCAATGGGCTATTAGTAAATAACAGAGCACATTAATTTTAAGCACATGGACTAAACTCCAACCATAGTTCTTGGTTGTCAAATGTCTTACAGTGCTCCTAGGTCCATTTCAAAATCTAAATCCCACTGCCTCAGAATTAAAAAAAAAAAAAAAGGGATCCGACTCCTATGTATGGTCTGAACATCCAGCATGGAGTTTTTTGGTTTACCTCAGTAGGAGAATTCAGGGCTTGATTCTCTATTGGGCAGTTTGTTGCTTTGAAGACCTGGGCAAATTATTGCTATTTGCATCTCCTTTTTCTTTTGTCTTTTTTCTGTTTCAACTGTTGCCCACTGTAATAGAATGAACCCAGGATTAGATTATTTTTAATCTGACCCAGTAAAGCCCTTCTTCTCTAAAACAGTGTAGAGAGACAGTTCCTTTTGTTATTAAAGAAACAGAGAATTCTGATCTGACACTATGGCTGCTTCACAATCTCTTTCCACAGGTGTAAAAGACAAAGCAGATTACAAAATGCTGGGGAACAGGACTTGCACAGTGTGCCTGAATTGTGAACTCAAGGTTATTAGTTGTTATTTTTCTCCTTCTCCTAGCTTTGCTATATGGCAGACAGCCACTTAGCCATCTACGTGCTTATACCTTTCCAGTTCCTGATCTCCTGATAATAAAGGGCATGGTGAGAGGTGATATGGCTGAGCTCCTGCCAGACAAGGCTGGCATAATGGTGCCTTTCTAAACTAACATGAATTAGAGCAACCCACAAAGATAATCTAACATATTCTGGGACTAAGATACCCTTGGAGATTAGATCATCAAAAGTTATTATAAAAACATTTTTGACAGCTATCCAACTGTTTAAAATTCTGCATTGAACTGACCAAAGCTTAGCAAATATAAAGATTTAAATCTTGCACTTGGAGACCTGTGAAGCTTTGAATTAAGTGAATTAAGCAGCAACTATACTACCTCATAATTTTTTAAAAAATATGGAAGAGCTGGAAAAGAAAGCATAATAGAGGCAAGGTAGGTTCTGAATGCTTTTATGCCTCAATCATCCCTACCTGGGTGGTTACATTGCCGATCCTGGAGCAGTGAGGTCTTGGTTCCCACTATATATTCTCTGTTGGTTTACTGCTCATCTTGAACAGTCCAGCTGTGTTGTCTTCCTTTCAGAGACTCAGTTTCATACCCCATTTGACAACAATGCTAAAAAAATGTTTTCTAATGGTCATCTTGAGTTGTTTCCTTTGACTAATTTACTCTAACACATTAGCAAATACTATTAAAAATTCCCTCTCTTATGTACAAACACTTTCCAGATTTTTACAAAATTCTGAGTTATTTACTTGAGTCTGTCTTTGTTTTCTCACTAAAAAAAATGTGGAAGGCAGATCACTACTGTGTTTATTTCTGCTCTTCTTCACAATGAAAAATTTGGTGTCTTCACATTTAACCACACTGGAGTAAAATGATTACTGGGATGTTTCATCTTGCTGTCATAATATTTTGAAATGTAATAATCATATTCAAAACAAAATTCTTCTGACTTCTAAGTATATATGTATGTTTAGTTACATTCAGCTAATTAATCATAAGTGTTTGAATAATCCCGTGTTATCATTAGCTAAAAGCCCATCTTATCTCATAAAGTATAATTGAAGGGAAAAAAAGAGACACCCACAGGAGTGGTGTGTATTTGTTCTAATTATAGTGATTTCAGAGACTTAAAGCCCTGTTTTGATTATTTGGCTTTAGCATTTTCTTTGTTACTTAATAGTCTTCCAGGGAGGCTGCAGAATGTTTTCTCTGTCCTTGTTGTCAAGAATTATTTAAAGATTATTTGATGAAATATCGTTTTCATTGATACTCAATCATGAGAGCAACTGTGCTGGGGTTTGGATTCTTGTTTACACTCGGAGAAGAAACACAAGCTGGAAGGCAAATGTGATTGAGCTTACTGCTTATTTTTGAGATGGGCAACATCTGAATAAGCCAGTGCAGGCTGCAGAAAAGAATGCATCAAGGGGCCTTCAAAGGTAAAATAGGCTGTAAAGGAGACATCCTTTACATAGTTCCTGTGCTTAGAGGCTTTTTAGCGCTGTATTAATCAGAAATAGTAGATCCTGCAACAACCTTCCTGCACCTGCATATAAATATCCAAAGGAAAGCAGAGCAGATATCTGAAATAGTTTAAATAAGAACAAAAAAGTGCTTATTTCTTTTCACTGCAAATGGAATATAAGGTGACTAATCCCAACAAGGAGGTCTATGATGCAAATTACGTGAAGTTAAATGACATAAAGCGTGCTCCTAGAGTCTGAGGTTTGGAGACTGGCATTACAACTAATTTGTAAAGTAATACTCAATTTTTTTTTTTTTTTTTCCTGAAAGCAAGATAACATTTACTGTATGTACTATAATCCAGTAGAAAATTTTTACATCATCTTTTAGGAGAAGTGCCAGACCATTGTTTTCTGCCTTCTGAATGTAATGTGCTGAGTGCCCCCTGGAAGGAGTTTTCTTGGGGTTCTGTTCTGTTTTCTTTTGTGGGGTTTGTTGTTTTGCTTTGTTTTAATTCTGTTTTCTGGGTTTTTTTGTTAGTTTGGTTTAAGAATAATTTAGTTTGCTCCAAGATCTCTGTTTCTGAGAGCTGGTTGCATAAAGAAAGCAACCGTGAATTCCAATAAGGAATTCTATGCTACTTCTAGTACCCATGCAAGGAGAGATTTTGCATATAGCTTGTGCTCTGACTAGCTGCCAGTCTCCCCACACAAGTCCATAGACAACCTGCAGCCAGAGAGACTAAACATGTTCACATGAAGCCAGCTGCAACTAAGCAAATATCTTATCAATTATCAGTCCCACGGGACACCGAAGTCTTCAAGAGAAACCTCTGGATGTAGTCAGAGCTGTGCGTGCAGCTTCTCTTCCTGAATGGAAACTGAAACTAGAACTACAGGCAGGTTTAGGACTCTTAGAATTATGGAGTTAACGACAGTTAACACCAACACAAAAACAAAACAGAAAAGACGGAGGGGAAAAAAAAAATAAAATAAAAAAATTTGAAAAACCACCAACTCAAAACCAAAAACAAAACAACAACAACAATCAACAACAACAACAAAAAAACAACACACACACACACCAGAGTATTTGGCTCTTGTATGACTCTCATAAGTGGTGAAAAGTGGCATGAATTTTTTTAGTGTAGAAATAAAACCACATCAAGTAGAGCTTTTGTGGGATAGTAAATTAAATACATTTGGTTTTATATAGAAAAGTGGCAGTCATTGGCTTCATGCTCTTTTTTAAACTTTTATTCTTTACCTCATTATTTATATTGATAATATTTTTTATTTTTAATAAGATTGTAAAAATAAAGCATCTGAATACCAACCCACAATTTATTTCTTTAATTCTCTTTTGCAGTCCCATGTTCCCTGCAGAAAACACCCTTCAGATTTGTGGCAAAATGTTCTGACACCTGTCAGCTCTCCTCAGCCAAATGCAGGTAGTCGCCCTTTTCAGCGAGGCTCCTGGCTGCTGGAGGTTTGAGCTGAACCTTGCAGCAGGCCACAGCTGTCGCTGAACAGCCTTACCATCTCCGAGACAACAAAGTGCTACGCTGTATCATGAACACGACAGGAACTGGATTCTGGGAGCTATGAAAACAAACACACATGGTAGAGCGCTGTAATTTTGTCATATTTTGCAGGGGCCCTTTTATCAAGAATATATTTGACCTAGAAGATATACTCCACTCTCTGAAATACACAAAAATTTATCCGGTACACTGTCCTTACTTGCTCTCTCAAACACACACATGCCTTTCCAACTGACATGGGGATAGCTGGAGTAAGTGAATAATGCTCCCTGCTTATACAACTGTTAAAACAGCAACAGCTATAGGAGAACACGACTAATAACTTACATCATGTAATTTCCTTCCAATGGCATGAAGAGCAGGCCACATTTTCTCTTCATTTGTTATGAAGATAAGGCAATGACAGAGGAGGCCCATCTCCCACTTCTACCCACTATCTCAATTCTGATAAGGATTCCCCTTCAGTGTTTTTCTGCATCACTACTAGCACCTGCACATGCTGGCTGTTTGCTATAATTGAAGATTGTGATGTTGCACTATGCCTAATCTTTGGGATTTCCCTGATGACACAGAAAAATACATTTTGGAAATTATATTGAGTAAGGACAGTAAAAAATTCTGTTCTCTATAATCAGTCTGTTGAATATATTGTTTGATGTATAAACCCAATCCTTTGTCTGTGTTTCACCATGCTTCAAAATTTCTGGTACTGTACTTCCCAAGGTACCCTGCTTCCCAAGGGCATGTGCAGATCATAAGGAAGAGTTTTAGAATTCCTCCAGGTATGATAGATTCCTTAACCTCAGACACTTATGGCTTTAGATTTCATTATAGAAGTCAAAATAACCAACTTATCCAAACGTCATATGAAGGGGAATTTGAATATAAAATGTGACTGCCTTGAAGGGGCCAGAGCCTTTCTAATCACCTTTCCAATGATTCCATCTCATCTCAAATAAAAGCACTTCAGAGACTCAGCATGGCAGCTACTGCCTGATAGACTTGGGGGGCAGAAATAAATTTTTTAAATGTTATAAAAATAAACCAAGGGTATGATTCCATTAACTAAATGGGACTAAAGAAATGGCTACCATTAGTCATTATTACTGGCCTGTTGAAAGTGAGGAAGACTAATTACGAATGGATTTGTTTGTGTCTATAATCCTTTCATTTACAGACTTTTACCTCTAAAAGAATAATTGCAAACTCAAAGTAGGTCTTAGTGAAATACATTTCTCACAAGGACAAATTCAGTCCAGAATTCCAGTTAATGACAAAGTGTTCCTCAGAATTAAAAATTGAGTTAATAGGCTCACAGTTATTTGTCTCAGATTATTGATTAATATTACCTTTGGTTTTACTTCCCCTGGTGAAATCAATCCCATTCCTCAAACCAGACGGCTTACACGTTGTCACTTCAATGTAATGAAATCAGCTATTAGATTCTGCACACTCCATCCTGATAAGGATTTATTGGTGGCTCAATCGTTTGTCCTTTTTCTGAAGACTCAGGATTTAAGAGGGCAGTGACACCTGGAGGGAGGCAGCAGCCCTACATCTAACTTTACTAGTACAGTACCACTGAGGAAGGGAATCCTTATTAACATGGTGGACTTTTAAGAAATAGCAGTAAAAGCAAAGCTCTGTTTTTTCCTTCCGACCTACAACCTATTCTGAGGCACACAAATATGCTGCAATAGGCACTAATTTTACTTTCTCGTATCTGAGCCACAAAGTCCTTCTTAGCTATTTTGAGATGGGTGTTTAGGATTTGTATTATTTTTTACTCCAATAGAGAGTCTTTTGCCAGAGTCATCAGTGAGAAAACAGGATGAGGAATGGAAAACATTAATAAAAGCCATGGAGGCAGCTGTGTGAAGCACAGGGTACAGCCGCCAGGAGTGGCTCCAGCTGCTACTGCATTGAGAAAACAGGAAATAATCCAAGAAGTGGATACAAAAAAGGGATGTAATTCTGGGAGCTACACACACTTCAGTGACAGATCCTGAGCTACAGAGTGAAAATCCTGAGCCAGATAAAATGTTCTCAAAGTTCAGGGATGTTCTGCTGAAAGAGTATAATTGACTGTTGTGGTTGGGTGATTTAGTTAAGGATATTGAGTAGTGGCACATCCTGTCAGGTGGGATGAAGAACATTAAACTGTAGTTAAGAGTGTATCACGCACCAGTACGCATTGTCCTCCAAAGGCATGTGAAAATCGTATAAAAGGTAGACTGCATGCTGCAAAGGATGTAGGTGAATTCCTGACCAAAAAAAGAGGTCTTTCTGAATCTGGATCTACATCCAAACTATCTACAAATCCCATTATTATTTCATATGATGAATATTATTATTCTATTATTCATATTTTTATATTTTTTTCATCATATTATTTGTAAAAATTTAGTCAAGAAAACAGGTATAATCAGATTCCATTGCTTTTACCCACTTCCAGTTGTACACGGTCTATCAAACAGAAATTATGGGAAATACTTGAAAGCATATTCAACTATGGTTGAATATGTTCTGAGTAGTTCGTCCCATAGATTCAGGGTGAAGACAGCTGCAGTTGTCACTCAGACAAAAAAGAAGTGGTAGTGTTTATATTGAAGTAATTAAATATTTGCCTTCCCCTTTCAGTTACCCCTTTGCCACCTTCCCCTAAGGAATAAATTGGTGATCACAAATATAATCACAGTTCACTGACTCCCTCAGTGTACAGGTACAAGCATGTGCACATTTAGTAACATTTTGAGTATTTGTAACCTCTAACCCAATCGCAGTTTTAGCTTGTTAAGTTTCTACTCCCTGTACTCTTATATGCCAAACACGGTGTATTCTCTTTCTGCCAGATTCTGTCTTGCTGCAAGAAAATACACTTCTGCTGCTTTTTGCTTTTAGTGGCAGCTGGTTTGAGCTGCAGATAGTAGATATTGTGTGGATCATTCTGGGCTCATGCCTAGATTGATCACACGCTACAGGTAACTGGACATTTTAATTCAGCTGGTTTCTTGTAGCTGTGGACTCCCATGTTCCTGAAGTACTCCAGAAGGGAATAACTGTCTCAAAATCTGAAAGGAAGGGATTAAGCATGAAAAATTGCTTGAAAGCTTAACTATAGATGTCATTTTCAGTGGTGCATATTCAGTTACATCATTCAGCTTGGTTCCTTTCATAACATCATAACTAATGTCACCAAAATCAGAATGTGATTTTGAAGTTTACACATTTCCTACAGATACTTCTTTTAGAAACAAGTAGGTTCACAGGACTTTCACAGGCAGCAATGTAGTTGAAATAAAAGGAGGGAGAAAACACAGAGTTTCACACAAAACTGCTGGTAGGTGAGGAGTCTGGATGATCTGAGCACCTGGAATAATGCTGCAACTATCCCTTCAGGGAAGTTAGAGGGCTTTGCATGCTACAGAAGGCTACAGAGCACTACACACAGTTCCAGCTTGCCACTGATGATGATGCCAAATCTTTCCCTAAGGTAACTTGTGCAGTTCCAGGGGATTTACTGTAGTGGTGAAATGTGCCCCCCAAGAAATAGAAAACTGCTCACAGAGACAGGTGGCAAAGCAGAGCAAGAAAGAAACATAAGCTTTCAGCTACCAAACTATGATCAGGTGGGACCTAGTAGGTTTATTTTTTATGCAGAAGTTTTGCCCCTTGTAAAATGACATTTCTCCTCTCTCCATGCTGCCTGGTTGCTACTCAATGCCACCACGTATACCTGCACAGGCAGTGCTGCCAGAAGCCCCTCAGGCTCAGACTAAGTTGGGGACAGATCCTGCTTCTGCCTTTGGTCAGCTGGGTTCCCACTGCAGCTGGGGGCAAGCAGCAATGAGACCTCAGCTGCAACTGGCACTGGAAGAACTACTGTCACCTCTGCACGGTGTTACGCCTCTCCTGCTAAAGCCTTGAAGAGCATCTGCTGCTCCTAGCTGTGCTGTTTTTGGGATGCTGACTACCCTCCCTGCCCAAAGCCACATTGGATCTGGGGGAGCTCCGTGTGATGTCTGACACAACTTGTCCTGTGCTGTGCAAAGGAGGTCCTGGGGAGAATTTTGCAGGTTACTTCACTTTTTTTTTTCCAAGGTACTTGTCAGAAAGAATAACTGCCTGGCTTCCCAAGTGTTGTAACGGTTGTTAATATGCATTTTCAAAGCTTTTGTGATGATGTGAACTATTCCAATTTCATATAATTTCATGGTGTCCATTGAGCAAATTTTTTAAACTCTGATATTCCTAATGAAAAGGTGAGTTATTACAAAGTAGTACCAGAAAGCAAGCAGCCCAGAGAGAGGATTCTTATTAATAAAGGATAATTTGTTACAGCATTGCTGCAAATTAGTTTATCTGCTTGACATGTAAGTTCAGCTGATTTGCAGGACGCATTCAGCTACATTTTTGAGATATGAGATGCATTTTATCGATTTCAATTTTATATTGAATTTGGCAGTGAAACAGTCATTATATCTTAACATCTCAGCAGGACATGCTGCTGCCTGCAGCACTGTTGTAGTAAATCAAGCCTCAAACTGACAGTTAGTTGTGCTCCTTTCTTAGTTGTGCAAGAGTGCGAGAGGGGGAGTCACGAGTTAGAGCATTTTGAAACTAACAGGTGTGATCTTCTCCCAGCATCATATAAATTTACCAAGACTTAAACTATATGTCATACTCCATTTCTTTGCTTCCCCCACAAAGATGTGACTAATGAAAACTACAGCCAACCAAAGAAAGATACTTTGTGGATACAACTCTTTCACCAGTTGTTCTAAAGTAAAATAGAAGAGGGAAGAAAAGAGAAATCAGTTGCTGACATAATTTTGTTCTATTTTATTTTGCTTTCCTATGAGGAGTCTGGGGTCACTGCGAGCCGGAGATATTTGTTATATTGTTTCCTTTGGGTAATTCTGAAAAGGGCACAGAATGTCAGTAATCATCCCCTTTATGTCTTAGTGGCAAGTTTATGATTGAAAGAGTACCTTGCTAATACATGTTTAAATGAGGCTGTGGCAATGTTAGTGGTATTTAAAAGAGCTCTGGCATTTGAAACCATCTACAACAAGAGATTGTGCTGATAAACAAAACCCGATGCATGTTAGGCTGGCTCTGAGACTGAAGGCTTTAACATCAGCTTTGTTCTGACACTGTTTTTTTTAATCCACAGCAAAACTGTTTGGTACCAAATGCTGAACAGAACATCACAAAAGCTGAAAATGATGGAGAAATTAAAACATGTTGCCAAATGAAGAACCATATAAAAAATAGCTTACACTTAGCAGTTGGCATTATTTATTTTCATTATGTATCAAAGACTAAATTTAACTTTTTGCTGTAGAAATTATTTAAACTAGAATGAAGAAATACAGAATGTAAATAGTGCAGTATCTGGTTATTTTCATTTACATTTTTGACAGTTCTTCTAAGTGTAACAAACACTTAGCTCAATTAGTAAGTCATGGGCAGCATAATACAAATCATGCCTACCTACACTAGGAAGGTCTTTCTACACTGAGCTGGATTCATCTAAATTGTTGGTTTGGTTTAGATTTGTTTTTCATTTTATGGTGTTTTTTTTTTTTTTTGGTGGTGGTGGTGGTGGTTTTTTTTTACTTGTAGAAAAGAATCAAAAGTGGGGTTTTTTTTAGAGGACTTTGAATCATGTCCTTTCAGACTATCAAAATTTAGTCCATTATTTGTGAAGTCCTTTTCAGAGTCTCCACTGGTATGCAGTATTTAAATGTTGGACGTAATTCCCTGATGCTTCATGGTGAGGATGTAGATGATTTACAAGCAACATGACTTCTTTAGAAATACAATTTTTAAACTTAATTGTGAAATCATGCCTTCCACCTTTCTTTCCTACTGCCTTTGTTACCTCTGTTCTTCCATCATTGCTGAAAATCCCATTTCTCCCTTGTCAAGTGGGTTCACTTCTTGGTGTGATGACTCTTTCTTACTTTTTACTAGGTAGCTTTTTTATTAAACTGTAGGTAGCAACGGCAAAAAAACAGTATTTCTCTCCTTCACTTCCAAGAAACTATGTGATAAAATTTCATCAGGGCAGAGACTTGCATCGGTCTCCTTTCTGGCTTCCTCAATTTTTGGATCCTTGGAAGTGCATCAGCACTTCAATGTGTATATGACACCTTGAAAAGAACTAAAGCCAGACCCAGAGCCAGCCGTTACTTAATTGAACCATGAGTTTGCTGGTCATAACTGGCCTTTTTTTTTTTTTTTTTTTTTTTTTCCAAAGCACCAGCAAAGACAGGCCAAATTTTGTACCTTGGTAATTTTGGGCTGTCCAACAGAAACTGAGAGAATGTTAGTGTTGTCATTGTATCACAGCATGCTGTGTTACCAAAAACGTCAGCCAGGTCTGGAATCTATAAGTCATTGATTGTAGCACAAAAGAAGCAAAACCAAATTTAGTTAAAAACAGAGGAAGTTCAAAACCTGATAATGGCTCATTTGACTTTATTATCAAAATCCCTTTTCTTTACTGAGTAGGAATCATGTAGTTAGACAAGTGACCAGGGCTGAGAAAGTGTTTACATGAACAAATGCCACCAAAATATAGATAAGGAGTTTCAGATTCCAGAATCTAGCTAGACCCTTGAGGTTTCTTGGAGCAAGAGGTTACAATGGAGTTACTCAGTATTTTCTATCAGATTGTTAATTAGTTTGTGTTTGACAGACTTGACAGTAGCTACTGGAAAAAAGTGCAACCTTGGCTGCATCATAGGTGAGGTATTTATTTTTAATAGTTTTTGATCTGCAAGCAGAATGTCACTCAAAGACTGATTTCGCCAAGACCTTGCATGTCAGTAACCATTTCATAAAATGATTTAATATCTTTAAGATGATTTAACATGATCAAAGGGTTCAATATTTTTCATTTGATGAGATGGGAGGCAAAAAAAAACCAAGTTTTTCCCTTTACTAAAACTTTTTAGTGAAAAGAAAGGTATTCAAAATTGTGCATTCGTTACCACTTAACAGCTTGAGGTGTGTACACCCCATTGAGGCATTCAACATATACTGGCAAAGTAAATGTACCTAAATTTTATTTGAAGATATGGAGTACACTTCTGCTTTAAGGTACCACTCTGTGATTCTTTCAATCTTAGAAGGGTTTCAAAGGTAAATGGAGCTAGTTGCTTCAGGAGATAACTGTTTCTGTTCATTTACTATGGAAGAAAACTAGAACTTAACATCTAGATGGGTAAAGCTAAACTGAACTAATCTGATGCATATGTTGCTTTAAATCTGATGCATACGTTGCTTTAAAACTTACATCTCTTTGACGGGGTAAAGAAACAGGTGAAAGGAATTGCCTACGGTCATGCAGAACATCTACAAACAGAGATAAAACTGAATTCAGAAGACTAAGTTTACTCTCTTGTATCACTAAGGAAACACCAGTCTTTAGTTTGCATGCAAATAAAATTAGGGGTTAAATGTGTAGTTAGAAGCTCTATGAGATTAAGATGTTGTTTCTCAAGACTGCCACTGAGAACACTATCCCACCTCTGCCTGGGATAGACCTTATGGTTTGGAAGTCAGTGTGAGACCCA
The DNA here is from genome assembly GCF_964273445.1 of Streptopelia decaocto. Taxonomy (NCBI): domain Eukaryota; kingdom Metazoa; phylum Chordata; class Aves; order Columbiformes; family Columbidae; genus Streptopelia; species Streptopelia decaocto. The sequence continues at coordinate 21,649,538 of NC_138661.1, forward strand.
CACCAGGAACAGAGACCCTCAAAACCCTCTGTAAACATTTTACAGCCAAACACTTATAAGGCCAGTACCTTATCTTGCCACATGAAACTGGACCATGTATTGGCTGGGACAGCCATAACACAAGCTGTCTCCTTTGCTGGTAGAGGATCCTTCCACTCTAGAGAAAGAAGCTCTTGTCAAACCACACATTTCAACTACTGATCCCTTAGAACAAGTAACCTATTCAAACCAAAGCCATCCTTGTTTTGTTTTATTTTTCTTAAAGCAACACTGACTGTAATTTTCAGTTTCTGTTAAGGGTACCATTTAATCCATATCCCTCTTGTCTTTCTTTCCTGTTAAATTTATTGAAGTTTCCTGCACCTATATGCATTACTAAGTGGCAAACATTACTTGCTTTTCAGAATTAAAAAGGGAGGAGCAAAATGTCAAGACTGCAAATGACACATTATGATTTCACTGTAGACTCCAGAGGATGAGGAAATTGCAGGGTTAGGGAAAAAGAATAAAATAATTATATATTTTAAAATACTTTATGAACAAAAGCATTCATTTAACTGGATTTCTCTGCTGAGTTTAAATGCTTCACAATAAATTAATTATAAAATTAATTCCAGAACTATACTTGTTTTGGTTTTTGTTTTTTGGGTTTTTTTATAGAAGCAAGCAAGAATGTAGAAGTGGGATCTTTTCTTGTAATAAATCTTCCACTTGTACAATTTACACACATGAACAGGTTTTCCAGCTGAGTACTGTTTGGAAAAAAATACATTTCTGAAAGTGGCATTCTCTCCCAATATAATATTAAGAGAGCAGTAGCTCAAGAAAGCAAAATGCAGGATACAGGCAGCAGCCCCAAGAAGGTAAACCATAGATACTTGAAGATATAGATAACTGAAGCTACCATTCCTGTCTGAATGTATCCTTACTGGTCCAGGCTAAGAAAGCTGAGACAGCAAAGTTCATAAGCTGCTAACTCGCAAAGTGGCAAAAGCAAATATTGCTTAAAAATGACATATGTTTAACCAGTTCTTGCATTCTATCCAAACTGGAGACAAGACACTAATTGAGATGGATCTTTAGGCTGACTCAGGAATGACTGTATGCCTAGGCTGCCTGTTTGCTTATGACTTAATCCTAATGCTATTTAAATATAAGTGAACATATCATAGATATTAAATAGCTCAGGGTGAAGCTTTGTGACAGCAAAGTTATCAAAGCTGTTTTTCTTAAAAAAAACCCCACATCTTTGATTTTCTCTGAAAGTTCCAAGTACAAATGATGTAATTTAATTAAATTACACTTTCAGTGTCTAAGGTATATAAGTTACTTTCACCACTTGACAAAAATATAGGCCACAGTACAGCAGTCCGGAATAACTAAAGACTGTATGGTAGTGTTTAGTTCTATCCTATCTTTTCAGTGTCAAATGACATACGGAGAGGTTAACTACTATTCCTTGTATCTCTCAATTTCTCTTATATAATGAAGTTAGCATCAGGGGGCCATGATGAAAATGTAAAAAAATAAGAAATTTAACCAGCTGAAAAACAGTATTTTGGTCGAGGAATATGTAGGATCTAAATCTACTGAAAATATCTGTTACACTGGCTTCACAGGTAATAAGCTTGTATCATTTGCCCCAAAATTAGCTATCATATTCATGGCGAACTTCAGGGACCCAGAAATTTGAAGATCCTTGCACTTTCATCAGAAGGTCTAAAGCTGAATTTCAGATCTGAACTTTAGCCAGCTCACAACAGTAATTTTGCAAGGGAATCTGTGATACCAAGATAAGAATTTTTTTCATAAGGAGCTTTAGGACCATCTGTACAGAAGTCACCAGCAAAACTGAAAACAGCAAAAAATCCTACCAACATACGATTTTCATGTTTAGTCCTTGTCAACATTTATGTAGCAATCAGAATGAGACTTCGTAATTATTATCTCCTGAGTTAAATTTCTGTGTTTATTTCCCTTCTGTTAATGCCAACATTCCTTAGCCATTTAAAAAATTCTCCTTCAAATATAAGATCAGCTGAATAAGCAAAATCAATTAGATAAATCATTTTTAGCAAAGAAATAATCAAGGCTTTTAGACCAATACAATGAGATAGTTTTTGTTATCTTACAGATCAATAACTAGAAACATAGTATGGTTATAGATAAGGCATAATCCTTTCCCTAGTCTTACTCTATCTTTTCTGCTTAATTGGAAATCTCTTTAAAATAATGATGCAGTTTTCAATGATTTAAACTTTGCATTAGATCCTGCTATGCCTGTACTTAGATGCAACAGTTTCAGACAAAACACAAACATGCAGAGGTGAGTGAAAATGAAAACATAAGATAGCCAGAAAATCAAATCAGTTTCTCCAAACATGGCTAAATGGCTTCACATAAAGCTTAGTTCCCAAAGAAAACAAAATGAAACAAAAGAAAACAAAACACAATGCTTAGTGAAAGCAAGCAAGCAAGAAAGAAACATCTGCCTGAGCCACACATGTGCTTCTCAAGGGCAATTCTCAGAGAGTTCCATGGGTCTCCAAACAGGCCAGGAGTTTGAAAAATGAAGTGGCCCTCGAGTCCTACTGCTTCCGCTTTTCATTTAAAGCCTGAGTCCAATTTTTGACCACTCTGAAGGAAGATACTCCTAAGATTTACCTTTTGTCTCATCTCACCTCTTCAGCAACACCCTTTCCCCTCTCCCGAAATATCCATTAGAAACTTTGTTGTAAATCTTAAGTAGCACAGAGCATAAAAATGTTGCCTACAGATGGCACTTCTAAAGCTTTTTCTTAAGAAAAACAAGTAACTAAATTTTCCCCACATAAAAGTTCGGGGGTTTTTTTGTAAATTCAACAGTTTTTTTCTATCTACAAATAACTGAACATCTTTGCCATGTAAAGTATTTTCCTTTTTGTTTTCGTCTTTTCTGCTTTTTTATGTTCTAATTGTGTGTCGCCATTTTTTCATTGTTACACCTTTTACAGCCAACATCTTTTTAATAACGTTAAGAATGGTCAGGCAGATGAGAGCGGGAACAATTCATTACTGCTGGTATGGATCATTATTATTTCACTGCATTCTTCAGCAAGGGTATTTTCCATAACATTTCACCTTTCGGTCTGATGTTTAAAACAACATTTTAATGACATATACACAATGCAAAAAAAAAAAAAAAAAAAAAAAAATTCCTTTTTTTTTTAATCTCAGTCGAAAAGCTGAATGTTTGATGCCTATACAGGGTTTTATTAATTGCTTTCAGTTATTAAGACTGTGATTATTCTTTTTGTTGCTGTTTGTCAGGTAAGCAAAGGTGGCAGAACAAATGTGATCAGGTGGAGATGTAAGTTCTTACCCATTTACCACTCTTGCACCAGACCTTACTCCATTACATTTGTGTGTGGAAAGAGAGGGGTGCCTATAGCCCTGTGTGACAAACAACATCTGCACATATTATTGTGTTTTATAGGGGATCATTTACCCAATTTAACATCTGCTCTGCTCCAGTGTTTTCATCTGTGTTCTTCCTGAAAAGTGGGAAGTGTAGGTGTCTGGCATTGCCTCCTCAATTTCGATGTCCTGTCCTGAAAACAGGGAAAAGACTTAATTCTCACAGGTCTGTGGGATGCAGGAAAGAGTCTGCCAGATGCAATTCCCTCAGAGAAATTCCCGTTACACTCAGGTGCCACCCATTGTCTTCTGAACTGGATTTTGCTTTTCCTTTGTCAGCATCAACTCAAAGTAATTAACGTGAATCATGCAATTACATGAGTTACAGGATGGGGTACCACATCTGAAAGTCATTTTTCATACGTTCTCACTAATCCATCTGAGAAAATGCCGTCAGTTAGTCTTTTTGAACAAGTGCACTGTTTCAAGGCAATCAGGGGAGAGAGAGAGAAAGAGTAAATGGAAACAGTTTGAGGTGTCATCTACATACACATGAAAGGCAAGGTAATGAAGTAGATGTTAACTTTTCTCAGAAGATCCTATTAACTAATTAATCTTTCCTGAAGTAGTTCATGTACCTTATGCTTTTGTTTATTGCAGTGTATTACAAACACCTCCCCAGGAACCCTCTTGTTTTCTTCCCAGAAACAGGGATTGGCACCAAAAGAAAAATCAAAGTGCCTCAGAAGCATAAGATGTAAGAACTGAGAAAGACCTTTGGGACCAAACCATGTACAGGCTCATTAAATTTGCATTACTCACACCCCGAGGAGCCGAAATAGACTTGGAAACCAGGTTTAGTACTGTCAGCCCCAAGAGAAGACTGGGTACGAGTGCTGTCACTTCCTTCACTAGGCCAAGTTTTACAAGCCAGGTTCTATTCCTTGGCAAAGAAAAGGAAATGTCTTGTCCTTCATGTGTGTGCATCTGGATACTAAGCTGCTTGTAAAAAAAAAAAAAGAAAAAAGAAAAAAGAAAAAAGAAAAAAAGTCAAAATATATCTACAGAACATCAATAAAAAGAATAGTGTAAGCTCCATGCCCATTTACTCCTGTCTTGCTCACATTTAAACAGAAATAGAAAGATTCTTTGAGCCAGATTCATGCTCTTTGTAATAAACTGTTGATGTCAAGCTGGTTATTATGAAGCTGGAGGATGGACATAACCCACTGGGTTCACTTTCCGTATGAAACCAAAAAGCCCCTCATTGCCTGATTCAATTATCTAGTTAGATTTGCTTTGCTTTCTGGTGCTGTCATACACAAAAGACATCTCTCTGGAAAAGGCTGCATACATATCTCCTCCGGTCACTGGCAGAATAAGATGAATAGGACTTGATTGCAATCCAATGTCAGGCCCTATCTCCCTCACACACACAATGTATCATGATGGCACTCATGACTGGAGGGGAAAATAAACTCAGTTCACCTTGGCCAGCATAGCATGCCTGCACAGGAGCTTTAGAATTTTTTGGGCAGGGTATTCTTACAACACACCTTTTATCCTAGGTAAAAACACATTCAGAGACTGCATGTGAGTAATTTCAGTCTCTGGATTTGGTGGATGCTGACTGCTCCTTTGAGGAAGATATTTTTCTCTGTCATGGAGTACATCACATATTTATTACATTGGTCAAGAAAGGGCAAGTTGAACAGTGGTAAGTGGGTGTGATTGAGTCTAAGTGAGTGTGAAGGAGTCTAAAGTTGGCTCATCTTACTTTGGCAAAGGTGCAGGTTAATATAGGAGACTGCTTTAATTTACACCTTCACACTTTCTCACATCCTCTTGTGTGTTGCAAAAGAGCAACTTCTGCAACTCTTTTAACTCACACCCTGCCTGTCACTGTGTAATTCACACTAGTTTACACACCACATCTGGGTCCTGCAGCCTGCAGGCACAGGCAGAACAAGGCCAGGCAGTTGTTCACAGCTCACCAATAGCAACTCCAGTACAATGCACCCCAGCTACATAATAACAGGAGATTAATAAGAGCACAAGGTGTAATATTTGTAATATTTGCATTTGTTTTTCTTACACATTCCTTGTAAGCCACAGTGCTGGTAGTTGAATCGGAGCACAACTTTATATACAGCGGTTAGAAAAGCAGTCCCCTGTGACTCTGCCCACAGATTTGTGAAGGTGAGTGTTAAGATAATGGTGAAATCATGGCAATTTCCTCTGATGTCTGGTATAACTCCGAGTTAATAAATTTCCCATCCACATCCCTATTTCTGTGTTTGTTTTTTTTTTATTCTTTCCACACTAGCTGAATCAAACTCCCATCTTAACACAAACAGGCTAATATGTTTCACTAGTTGTGTTTCCATTACATGAATGGCCACTGATTAATAAAAAAGTATTGTCAAAAAATCTTCTGTCACTGTTGATAGACACTGGTCAAGAACGATACTAGGTTCAGGGATGGGAGATTGTTTAGGATGGTTATTTTTTATTTATCTTTTTAATTCTGAGGTACACTTTGTTTTGGATGGGTTCCCACAAGGTGGGAAAGATGTACAGGCACAGAAAGTCTCTGCTTCACTTCACTGGCTACTGTATGGTATCAAGTGGCTTTTTCTTACTGAGTGGTGTCTTAACTTCCCAGGGCAAAAGAAACATTTTGGAACTAGAGCATATAAATTATAGAGACAGTATCAATGAAGAGGAAAAAAAGGTAAAGGAGGCAATATTAAACTGGAAATACCCTAAAGACAATAGTTATATTTTGGAAGGTTGTTGCTTTTTCCTGATACTAAGGAAGCAGAATTATAGCTCCCATTGACTTTTTATAATGTATTCACTTTAACTGGGATAATAATATTTAGAACTTACTGCACCTTTCGTACCAGAATCCGAGGCACATAATAAACACAAAATGAAGACACATTCCACTCTATTATCCTTCTCTGTAGACAAACTGGAGCACAAAACAATTGCAGAGTTTGCCTGATCACATATCAAATGAGTCCCAGAGTTCAGAATAGAACATGGAGCCCCACTGTGCTAATGTCTTGCCAGTGTATAACTATTAGATTTTGTTCATTTTAAAAAGCAAAAAGAAAGAAAAATACATATATCATGATAAAATTCTGAATCATATTTCAGTAAATTCAGTAATAAAGGGCTGATGATGAATAGCTTCCTTTTCCTCTTGCTCTACTGAATTATTTTCAGTGTTTGCTCCATTTTTACTACTTCTATAATTCTGACAGCTTTAGAAAGCGATCACTCTAATCCAATTTACATCATTCATTTGATGTGCCTTTCTTTGTCCATCAAATCTGTGCCTTCTTCACTGCAGTTTTATGCTAGTGTCACTTGGTTGAAATCAGTTTTGTCTGGGTGGGATTTTACTGCTTTTCAGTGAAAAGCTGCATTTACTTGCCCAAAATAGAGACTAAGGAGAGGAGAGGGGAAGATAGGGGAGGAGAGGGAAGAAGAGGAGAGAGAGGAGAGGAGAGGAGAGGAGAGGAGAGGAGAGGAGAGGAGAGGAGAGGAGTTCAATTTCAAGACAGGTTAAGGTCAAAACTGGCTTGATGGACACCTTCACAGATGATTATTTGCAGTACACAAGCACAGAAGCCTAAAGAATCTATGCTTTCTGCTAATGCATAGCAGGCAGTCCCTGTCTCCAGGAGCCCGTTCCCCTGAGTAAGACACAGAAAAAAAATAGGAAAACTCTAGAGGGGTGAAGTTTGTGCCCCAGTTTAGAGATTACTTATGGTTTTGACAAATTCATGAAAAATAAAGCACAGAACAAAGGAAATACCACCCCACACTGATGATTGAGAACTACAATTGGAAGAAATACTGCTTCTTCCAAAGGTTACCCAGGAGATGTGTTTCAAAACACGTATCACCTCAAATCTAGTCTGCTGACCTGAGTCCAAGACTTCCGTAGATCTTTGTCCAGTTCCTACACCAACTCTATTCCTAGGAACTCCACGGTTACATTCAAACAAGAGCACATTATGTGCAAGTCATGGTGTCAAAACTGGTAAGAAACATGTGCAGCCTGGGGCCCCATCCACTCTCTGCTCCTTTTTCCAGTTACATTCAAATTCAGCTACAGATAACAAATGCTTCTGGTCTAGCTGAGTCCAGAGCGATGGCAGATTCTGCTGGCAAGAAACTACATAACCCTGCTGTCTTCATCTTCCCCAGGCCTTCCTTTGAAAGGTCAGCGGCTACAGAATTCCAGCCCCTGCACTTGCCAAAGGTCCATTTGGAAGGAATGACCCCTAGGTTGGAATTGGGGTCCTGCTGTTGCTCACAATGTACAAGTGAAATGAGGATGAATGGCTGCTGGCAAGGCCTTTTCTCCCAGGTCATTCCACTATTGAGACTCAGTATCCCTCTTAAAACTAAAGCCAGCCTGGTCCTTTGCAGTGGCAATGGAAAGGGAGCTCCCAACCTCAGTAGAATTTGCCTGTGATCCTGTTTCTTGTCCCCACAAAATAAAACTCTGCAAACAGATAGCTCTAAACATTGCTTTCTTGTTCCCTCTGAAGTTGTTTAAGTAGGGATGTGCTCATTTTTAAACTGAACAAGGTCTGGAAAGTGAGGGAGGAGAGGTTCAAGGAATCCCAGTCTCTTCACATGTATAGAGCTTTGGTGAACAGTTCTTCCTCTCTGTCTTTGCAGGAAATTTATTTTATTTGTTTAAATAGGTTTGAGGAGAGATTTGTAATTGATTGTTCCAGATATGGGTAAAATTAATACTTGATTCTGATTTACACTGCTTTGACTCTAACTTAAAAAACTCTACATCAGTGGGAGTTACCCTGAACCACCCACAGAAAAAGCTTTCTAACCCTGCTCCATCAAACTTTAATCCTACACACTAACCTGCAGTTCAAGTTCATGCTTGTGGTACCCATTTTGTAGTAAGCCTGCAAGAAAAGCTGCTTGAGTCCTGTGCACTGGTGCTTTTCCATGCTTATATCAGAAGGAAAATAAGTATTGTAAAAAATAACAAGTGAAAAAATCCCAAAGAGAGTCATTAAATGTTCCTTGAGACACATTTATGTGCAGCGGTGAGAATGAGTGTTCAAATGTACAAGCATGTTTTCCACAACAGATGTGAGGATCTCAGATTAAACTGTAGCATGAAGCTCCGCTCTAGTGAGAGGTAGTGCCCTTAGTGCTGAAAGCACAAAAGACACTTCTGCATAAGTGGGAATTAAAAAAATATCAGATCATGCATCATCATTAAAAAAAAAAAAAAATTCAAAACAGAAGATAAGGCCAGCACAGCAGAGGATTAAGGAAAACTGAAAAGCTTTGTAAATGTTTTCACAGAAGACTAGGGTCTCTGCTACCACCATGATGATAGCAACAGCGAAACACAAGATTGGATTGCAGTTAAGTCAGAATCATTACACAAAAAACACTAAAATGGAAAAAAAAAAAAAAAAAAGCCAGGTATTGGTGAAAATGTTGCCAGACTCTTGATTCAGGATATGCTTGTCTGCATGGCACAAATCTTGTGCGTGTATTAGGTAACCAGCTGGCATTTCTAAACAGTCTTGATGATGTGATTACTGGATAACAGGGAAGCATCCGTAGGGGCTGTCAATAGAAATTGCCCTTAGGACTTTGTGCCTGGATTGTGTCTTCCTTTTGGATATAATTCCATCAGATCTGTCTCCTGTGGCATGAAAAGATGAGGCAATAATGTGATTACTGTGACTGTATCCCTCCTCACTTAAGTACCTGGCAAAGTCATCAGGGTTTTGAGGTGGTGACCACAGGAAATGTCTCTATTAAAAAAACAAAACAAAACAAAACAAAAACAACAACAACAACAACAAAAAAAAACTTCTCTGTTCTTGATACCATGTAAATCAGAAACTGCAAGATTACGGGATTGTATGGGATGTCTTCGTGACAGCTGGACCCTCAGACAAAGGAAAAAAATTAGTAATGGGTGGTGGAAGATTTGAGTTAAGGGACTTGCCTAAAACATGCAGCAACTATGTGACACAGGAAAAAATAGCATACAGTTTATCAGCAGCTTTCAAGTGCAGAAACTGTGGAAGTCAAGTTCTGCAGCTCGCAATACTCATCACCACCACCTCCATGTTTTTTTAATAACTTTTCATCTTTTTAAAAGTTTCTTTTATTCTTAGCCTGCCTCACTCACTTTTGAGTTCTCCAGAAATAATATCTGAAGACACTTGTTGTAGGTGTTTGATAGTTTATGAATGGCCTACAAGGTTTCCCATTACATTTTAGAGAAGCAAAATTAGGTCAAATCCAGAAAATGTGAACAGATGAGCGTCACCAGAGACCAAGGAGGCAGAAATTGTCAGTTCTGTACTTGATCCTCATCAGCTGCTGTGAAATGAGCACCTAAAGCTTCAACAAAGAAGGCCTGGAACTAAATCTTGGTATTGCGGTAAAGCAGAAATCTTCTTCTTTTAAAGTGCTGTGATTGCCTAGCAGTGAGGTCAAGAGAAATGTAGCACTGAAAAAATTGAAAAATCCCTTTCTTAAGTCAGCAAATACTGCCATTCTTTGTGGCTGCAGCTTTAGGTGAAAGGTTATTTTAAGTTGGGATTAGACTATGGTGAGGAAGAGAACAGTTCTGATCTCCAAATCAGCTGTCACCTAGATAAAACTCAGTAATTTTTTTATTTCAGATGTCCTCAAGGAAAGGACTTAATTGTTGTATATGAAGGTTGGTAGGTTAGTGGGAATAAAAAGGGTAATGAGATCATTACCACAAACTGTGGAAATCAGTTTATTATTTGTTCCCTTCCTTGATTTTTTAAAAATTTCTGTTGGTCCTTGGAATTATTTATTTTCTTTCAAGATTAATAGATCTGAAACTGGTATTTCCACACTAGTGGCTCATACACAGATTTTGAAAAACAGTATCAGATGAAGTTTATCCCTCTATTCCAGATCTCAGGCTACAATAGAGTATTGCAACCAGCATGTAAAGAAAATATTTCTTTTCTACAAATGCAGAAATGAGGCATGAGAGTTGATTCTACATTGTGCCTCTTCGTCAATGAAATATTATTTGGTGTCTGAAAATTGAGCTTGGCTTACTGTAGAGTGAGATAGTAAGAATGAAAAAGCAGGCTGTTTATATCACTGATTAGCCCTGTACTTTCTGGCGGTGTCATTTCTCGTAGCTCTAGATCCCACCTCCATCTCAGCCTCAAGGCCTGTAACTGCGGGCTGCTTTTTCTTCTCTGGGCTCATAAAAAAATCCCACTTTCTGTGCTGCCTGCTCAGAAATTCCATTTGCTTTCAGGATGCTAGCATGAGAGCAGATTAGTCACGTACCACATCAAAAGAGTCAGTACTCAGATCATTCCTCATTTTGTTCTGCCAGAGCTTCCACTTCCAGCCATCCAGTGTGAATAATCTGTGAAAACACATGAGAAGGCACAAATAGGTCATTCCTTATAGTTGGCATTCAGGACATATCCAGTACCAGACAGCTCAACAAGTCATGTTTACTGTACACTCCTTATCTGTACACATAAAGCGGACCTAGATCTCTTTTAAAAATAAAGATCCAGGGCCAAGAGGAAGTGGCAACTGGCCCAAGTTCTGAAGAAATTAATCACCTTTTATTCAGCCTGCATTATGGCTCCTTTCCCACTGAAATCAGAGGAGGTTTTTCTGTGAAAGCATTAGCTGAATAAATAAGACCTGGAGTGCTCAGCCCCAAGGCTCCTTGGCTACCACCTCATCTTTTCTCCTCACCATCTGTCTTCTTCAGCAGCACTGAGCTAACAGAAGATATCAAATGCCTCATCTAGCCAGCTCAGGAAAGTTATCCTAGTAGTAAGTGTCTTTCCTAGCTAAGCTGCAAAGGCTTTGAAACCCAGCTTGGTGCAGAAAAGTAGGCTGATTCCTCGAGAAGCATCAGCTGATGTAGGAGAAGGGCAAGCAACAGACTCACAGTACCTTGGAATGCTCTCATTTTTTAAAACCATTTGAAAGAGGTGAGGGGAACATTGCAGAAAGGGCTGACCTCAAGCTCTCCTGCTTCAAACAGACATGCAGTCATCAGCTTTCCTGAGAGCATGAATGGGAGTGTCCTGGTTTCAGAGGGTTAGAGTTAAGTTTTTTCCTAGTAGCTGGTATAGTGCTGTGGTTTGGATTTAGTATGAGAATGATGTTAACAATAATACACTGATGTTTTGTGTGTTGCCAACCAACATTTATACCAAGTCAAGGACTTTTCAGTGAGAGGGTTGGAGATGCACAAGAAGCTGGGAGAGGGCACAACCAGGACAGCTGACCCAAACTGGCCAAAGGAATATGCCATACCATATGATGTCATCCTCAGTATATAAACTAGGAAGAAATTAGCCAGGAGATTGCTGCTTGGGCATGGACTGGGCATGGAAGAGTAGGTGGTGAGAAATTGCACTGTCCATCGCCCACTTCATATATTCTGTTATTACTATTGTTGTTATTTTCCCTTCTTCTACTGCAGTTCTGTTGAACTGTCTTTATCTGAACCCACAAGTTTTTCTTCAGTTCTCCTTCCCATCCCACCAAGGGTGGGGAAGTGAGCAAGAGGCTGCGTGGTGCTTAGTTGCCAGCTGAGGTTAAACCATGACAGGGAGCGAAGCTAGGACCTTGCCATGGCAGCAACATGGAAATGATAAACATGCATAGGAAGTTAACATAACAGATTACAAAAGGAGGGCTTTTGGCACTCCACGGGGGAGGTTTAGATTCTCGCAGCATTTTTTTTACTGTCATTTTGAAGGATTTTTAAGCATCCATGGAGAAAAATCTATCCAGAGATGGCCCAGCCAGCCAATAAATTTCTGATTCATTGTCATAGAGCATATCATGATATCATCACAAGTCTATAGTCTCATTCAACAAATGCCTCCAAACTCAGAGGATACACTGATTTGCCGTAATTAGTACTGAATCATAAATTCATGTAGGGTTTTAAAAAAATTAAGAAACAGTATATCTTCTTCCCAGAGAGTAACAGCCTATAACTAAGTCATTTTCTCAGACACAGCACAAGCACGATTAATTTAGCTAATAGCCAACAAGGACATGCTAATTACTTTTCTCTGACTAACAATGACCCATGTCTCTGTGAGAAAATGCCGTTTTGAGGAGTAAGCTACAGGAAAGATGCAAGCTTGGAATCTGTAGGTTGCATTGCAGTTGCTAAAGAGCGAGCATGCATCGGTGTCACCTACAGAGGAAACTCTGTTAGCTGTATTATGTTATTTGCTATGGGACATCCAAATGAATGGCATCAAAGACAGAAATTTTGGCCAGCTGTAGGTCTGAAAAAATAATTAATTATGGTATATTACAGGTGAGTGAGGGAAGCAAAAGAATTTGTAACTATCCTCCTCTAGACACTTACACAGTATACACAGTTATATAATAATAATAATAATAAAAAAAAAAGAAAAAAAAAGAAAAAAAAGAAAAAGTATTCTATGATCCAGACAACCCTCAGTAACTTCTGTCTTTCCTCTTATTATTTTTTTTTCCCCTATACTACCACACCACAGCCTCTCTCTTTTATTTCATAGAGCCATATGGCTTCCTGGTGAAGATGCTGATCTTACCCTTTCATCCCAATTACTGTTCTTACAACAGCTGATCCTGCCAGTCATTAATTTACACATCATTGCCTGGCTGAATTCCAGTTCTACCTTACCCATTGAAAGACAACTAGGTCAAATTATTTTTTTCCACAGAAAAGGCAGAACTAATTCTTGCTCAAGTTCAGAGCTGCAGAATTCCTAGAGCAAAGCTCTGGGGAACTGGGTGTAGGAGACACTCTTCACTTTTAAAGATGTTTCTGTGTTACTGAGTTCCCTACTTTATTTTAAAGGTGGCTCTTTTAGCTTAGCAAGTAGGATCTTGCAGTTTAGAGTTGAAGTTCGGGACCAGTTTTGTTTCTTAGTGATATGCTTCAGCCTCCTGGGTGCCAGAGGCAGTGTGTGCTGAAAGCAAACTACAAAGACAGAGACCAGTGGTTTATCTGCTGTCCATCTAACTTCTTTTTGAAATAGGGTTTAGCAAGAGATCTCACATATAACTACTAGTGTGACATAAAAGCTGAAGAAGAGATGCCTTTTATCTGCAATTAGAGACAAGCACTTAACACCAGAAAGCTTTTGCAAGCTGGAATTTGGATGGAAGAAATTGCATCTCTGCCAACACAACCAGAGGCTCAGCAGTTTTCTGATTGCTAATGTGCCTCAGAAGTCTGCTGGGACTGATTACACATAACCAAAGAAACACCAGTTGTCAGCTCCGCTTTCACTTCCCTGGAAGACTAGACATTCTTTACCGCTGGAGCCATCCAGCCTTCAGGACTCAGGGAAAGCAAAAACAAATGTAGTATGCACACAACCATAACCACATGCAAGATTATACCTCTGCAAACTATCCCATCAGATACTGAGATATCACCAACCCTCATGTTTGCTGAAGGCAGAAAGACTTCATTTTGCAAGCTTTGTTGAATGCTGAGGTTACTGGACTGTGAGAATTTTCCTGCCAGGATTTTCTTATGAAATCACACTGGTAATTTTTTCTTATTTCTGGATTTTTAAAAAAAATGTTTGGCTACCTCATCCTCCTTTCTTCAGAGCTCAAAAGTCCAGGCTCTGTGTCTTTCTTCTCTGAGCATAGAAAACAAATTCCAGAGCAGATTTTTACAGCCCTCTCAGGGTTTTCCATTTGCTAGTTTATTCTAACTTTATTCGTCAACAGGGATCTATTGGTAGAAGACTGGCTCTTAGTTTTCCTTAACTCCAGTTGTGGCCCTTGCTTAATCCTACAGAATCTGTGCACTGCAAAGTCAGTTGATTTCTAAACAGCTATTTTATTTAGCTCCATAAAACTGACTCCTCCAGAGTGTTTATCTCTTTGTTGTCACAAGTCTTTCTGGCTAAGGAACATCTACTTTCTCTATATCTGTTCAGGAGGGTGTTTAGCAGAAAGGTCAGTAATCTTAGTCATAGACTTTCCACTATTTTACCTGCTAACCTCTAAGGGCAAGGACACTCTGCTTAGATGTTTGTCCATACTGAGCAAACAAATGGAGAACCCAGGGCAAAACTTTACTAAATTTTCATGCATTGTTCTCTACTTTATCTATATGTACATTTTAAGGAATAAATGCCTCTGAAACAATATTGAGAGCCACTCAATCTCAGCAATCCCAGCTCCCAGGAAGAGCAAGAACAAGAAATGTAAAGTACGACTGTGGACGTGGATGCAGATGACTCAGAATGGCTGGTAAATGCCTCACCATGAGAGATTAACAGCCAAAGCTGATATCTCAACTAATTCTTTTTTCAAGTGTGATGATCATTAAGCAGTGAAAGAACTAATAAACTTTAATGTCATGTGTGAAAATGGTCTACTGGCAGGGAAAAATGGAACTATATTATTCAGTCCCTTTATTTCCAAGGAACACTTGAAACCCACTGTGATCAGACAGAAAGGACATTGTTTCAGTATTGGTTGATTGAAAACATACTGAGCAAAACAGGCAACCCTTACATCTTCATCCAAAGGCAATCAGCCTTCAGTTATGAGAGATTTAAGGACTGCGTAGCACAACTCAGTAGTCCTCAGTCTTTTCTGTAGAGACCGGTGGTTTTCACAAAAACTAGCCAGTTGTTTGAGGCTTTTTAACAGACTTATTTAACATTGTGATTTATCTTCAATACACAAGGACTGAGGTGAGCAGAGAAGGTTTAGGGAAGATCCAAAAGATCATAAAGCTAAGTTTTCACCACAGAAATATTTAAACTAATTTTCCATCTCAAATGACCATCCCAAGAAGATGACCCACGCTAGTCAGGCTGAGTTATTTTACTGGTATAAAATCATACCAAATAAAAAGAAAATCCCCAAAGAATCTCCAAAAGGATTGTATGTATTTTGATGTTTTTTTTCTCAAATGACTCTTCCAAGTTGAAAGAAGGTTGGAAAAAATTATGACTTCTCAGCTAACATGAAGCTTTTGAAAGCCCAATGTCCCAGCCAGAACAAAAGAGCAGACCAGCATCAACATATTGCAACCACATTAGGGCACCACATCCACAGACAGAAGGACACAAGAAGAGGTGGTTTATTGGTGGCTCAGCACTTTGAACTGGAGGGAAAAAATATTCTCTAAGTAACTTTTGTTAGAAGTCAAATGCAAGGTATTTTAAGTTCAGAATTATGTAAAACTTCATTGATTGAACCAGTTGCCTGATATCAAGAGGTTTCTTATTTTCATTAGACTCATAGACTAATTGGCTGTTATTAATTAATGTACCTTTGTATGAACAGTGACCACTGGAAATATTCACTGAACCACAGTAAAAAGCTGAGGATTCTCATGCCAAATAATCTAATCCAGAACAGTGTTGCTTAGAGTAAAGCCAAAGAGGCACAATTTTTTCTCAGCAGTCTTTATACTTCTCCTATCTTAATGATTCATTGGCAAGCAATTTAAATCTAAATTAAAGCATCAATCAAACGAGGCTGAACTAAATAATGTTCCTGTGGCCATGTATCAGCAAAATTTAGCTTGTTTGCAAGCCTGTGCGTTTACTTTAGCAATGCACTGCAGATTAAAGGATGTGTAGGAATAATTTTTCATACATTTTCAGTCAATGGATTCCTTTTCTGACTACACTCTTATTCTGGTTTATTCAGGGGTGCCAAGGGGACGGGAGGGAAGAAATAAAATCTATCAGAATATAGCATGCTTTTAAAACTCTAACTTTAAAAATTAAATGCTTCTGAAATCTACAGCTACACTGATGTTTTATGGGCTGGATGTTAACACAGGAGCCCTTAATCACAGATTTTCAGTGCAGTTCAAGAGACCCTTTGCAGGGACAGAAACACTTATACAGTCCTGCGGGGGTGGAGAGGAAAGGCTGGGGCCAGACCTGCCATATGAGAGAAAGTGCTCTAATTGCAGAAGATTAAAGGTCAGTTATTGAAACTAACATACTGAAAGAAACAGTTTTACACATCCTGCTCTTAAAGCCCAGTTGTGTGCAATGTATTAGGAGGAATTTATTGGTTTTTTTTGTTTTTTTTTTTTTTTTATGTGCAACAAATGGGTTTACATATCCTTATAATTTCCTAAAAATATTTTCTTTCTCTCTTGGATATTTTTTTCATTTTCTTTTTCCTCCTCTCCTCATTTTTAATCTAAAAAATTACCTCTCACAGATTTTTTTTTTTTTTAAAGATGAGGAAATGGAAGGTCATCTCTTCCTTTCCACTAAAGCTTCCTTCTCACTGTGATATTCTGTCACATCACATTTTAATAAGTACAATTGTGCAGCCATTGTGAGGAGGGAAAATGGGAAAGGGAAGAAAGTAAAAAACCTTCAGTGATGAGATTAAAATAGCACAAGGAAATATAATTTATTCAGAATCCTGAATCAGCTTTACTGGAAGTCCTTCTAGTACATATTCATCTTCCATGCTGCATTTATATTGGGCATAAACCGTACAGAATTGCTACCTGATTAAAAAGAAGTGTGTTTTATTTGTATACCAAGGGTGAAGTAGTGGGAAAAGAGTCACAATTAGACTCATTTAGGCAGTGTTATTTTCTCCTTGACTATCAAGCTGTTTGGAGCACTAACCTTTTTAAGGAAGGTGTCTTTATAAAATACCTTGCGCATTTACCACTCACTGTGAATGCTCATGTTATTGGCAAAGCGCAGTCTATGAATTCCATGCAAAGTACTAGATAAAGATGATTTTACCACTTTTTTTCTTTAGCTCACTGATTTCTTACATCTTCCATCACTTGTTGCCTCTGCTAAGCCCCTTTAGCACTGATTCAGTATCTGACTACTAGTTTCAATTTCGCTTGCTGCCAGCTAAGCAAACCAAATTCAGTAAAAAAATGTGAAATCAATTGCAGTTATGAACACAGTTTGCAAAGATGAACAAACAGAGTAGGAGTTCAGCAGTATCAAGGGGTACACAAACAAGCACATGAAGGAAGTATGAGCTGAAGTTTGCCCACTCCGATGTAAACCAGGAATAAGTCTCTGGGTGAGTGGAGATTTTATAAAAGCAAGATCTGAATCAACCCCTTCATCTCAGGGAGGCAGGCATTTAAGATGCTAGTGAGTGATGGAATAGTTACCAAGCTTTCAGTTATGATAAAGGTGAATAATGATTTTTATGTCATTCTTCACAGACTGTCTTCATGTCTTCCTTCGTCCTGTCAAAACAAGAGACCTGCTTTTCCGCATAGCACCCAAATGTCTCAGTGCTTTAGTAATAAAGTGATATGAACCCATGCCACTCTTCTGTCAGCCCATGAAAAGCTGGCTCCAGAGCATGTGTGGGTTTATTTGATAGAGCTTTTGGCCGCTGTTAATAACAGCAGCAGGAAGCCCTGAACGGCATTTTCTGTCAACAGCAGGCCCCTTAACTGACAAGGGTTTTTACTCTTCCCCTCCCTAGCTGTATTTTATGTGGACTGACAGGAAGAAATCACCTCTTTCACCTTCTCTCACGGCCTAAATAGAAATGAGTGATAAAATATTCATGAAAAGGAGAGAGAAAAAAAAAATCTCAAGTTATAGTAACGTTAATAAAACAGTCAAAAGAAGATAATTCAGGGACAGCAAAGATAACAGCATGTACCTTATCTCAGCTGTCTCCTGGTCTGGCTTGTCCACATGAATGTACAGAGTGATGAAAACTGAAAGAATAATGGTAAGTACAGTCAAGCTCTGTACCACAGGGTATTAAAGAGGACAAAAACACTGGGCCAGTAATCCTGCCTCTGAAGCTGTCTCCAGCCAACATCTGCATCTCTTACAGAAAAGATGCCCTTTGACAATTCACTAGACAAAAAAATATTGCAGTTATGTGTTTGAAAACCTTCCAGTTTTTAAAGCTTCTGTGTGGGAAATGGTGCACAGAAATTTGTAGCACAGTGATAATGTGATTAAATCCTCCAGTTTACAGGAGGGTGTTGGATGAAAAGTTGTCTCAAAATCCCAGCTGGAACATAAATATGTGATATATGTAGCAAGGTAAGTCTCTCTCAGTCTGTAAATTGGCGTTAACATCAGTGCTATATTGAAGTTAATAAGTACACTGAAAGATTAAGTGTACTGCCTGTATTATGGGAGTTGATTTAAATTCATTCATTCATATAAAATTTACAGATTATACATAGTTTTTCATAAATCAACTGTGTAACACTTTAGATCTTGGGTTTACACATAGTCTTCCTACAAATAATCTCTCCTTAGAGTCTGACAAAAAATTATGACAGGAACTCTGACATTTTGAAAAGGCTTGCACCTTGGCATTGAGATGTGAGCAGAGGTGCTGACATGACCACAGCACATATTTTGCCAGAAAACCTACCCTAACAGTACAATAGTGAAATCCATAGTTCAATATGCATTTGTTGAGAATTTGGTGGCAAAATCTCTGAAGATTTCATGCACAGTGAGCATGCTCTGTCAGCTCCTATATCCCCTGTATCACTGAGGACAGCAGGGAGAAGTGAGGACCTTCAGAGCAACTAAGCCTGTTTCAGGGGTGAGCAGCACTTCCCCTGGAATTGCACTTACATGTTGCTAGAAGCTGTTAGGAAGTAATATGCTGGATTTGAAAGTGAGAACACTTTTTCTCTTTTTTTTTTTTTTTTTTTTTTCTCCTTATTATTTCTACCCCTGAAGTGCATGAAGACAGGATATAAAAATAATGCAATTCAACTATGAGTGCTGTAATACCTAATATGGAATGGAGGGTGGAGAAAAGATAAAGAGAGGGAGGTTGCTGGAGGCATTGGGGATGGAAGAGTTCAGGCTTGAAAAGGAAAGAGCAGAGGCTTTGTAACCATTCAGTATTGTGCTGACAGCAACACCTTTGAAATCCACACTCAGAATGCATCTCAGAGATGAGAAAACGATAAAGCAGACAACAGTGGATACCAGTAGATATGGAAAAGGTCCATGCCATGAATGTGAAGGATTTAGTTGGATATTACTGTTTTGTTTTCCTGACAAAGGCCAATTTGTGCAATTGAATATCTTTCACAAGAACAGGACTTGCTTTCAGAGGGTTCAGAGGGTTCTGACAAAGCAATGCTTTTGAGGAAAAAAACTTTAAAATGGTAGATGCCCATACTGACCTTTTCAAAATTGAAAATCATGTGTTTATGGCATGGAACAAGCTTTCATTTGAAAATGCAAGCTAACTGTGATTCAGAGACTCAGATTATCAGACATAAAATGAAACACTGCAAAATTATATAGAAGCCTGCCTCAATTGAATAGGAATCACGCATTTAACTTTCAGTCTATGAAAAATGTGACATTTCAACTTCTAAGCCCTATTTGTGGTGAATATTTTCCTTTAATTGGGACAATTTTCCTAAGTGGGAAAAAACCATCTGTTTCCCCCTCCTTCCAGCTGCGGCTCTACTCTTTTGCATTTCTGTGCTTCAGATCTATATGCACAGTGTAGCATTTCATTGGGAAACAAGGGAGGACAGAATTCAAGGGCTTCATTTGCTTTTTCAGCAGCAAAATCCCTCTATTAAATGTTATGGTCATAAAATCAGAAGCCCATAAAACATGAAATGCCAGAATTTGAATGTCCTTTCAGCCTTAATACAGCCATCTTCTGCCTACGCACTACAATGCAGTTTTTATCATCACCTGCCTGTTTCCCCAGAGCCCCATACCACATAAATAGGTATTTTTTGAGTGAATAGGTTTTTGTTATTTTGTGTTACCACAATCGTTTAACATGGTTTTTTTTGACAATTTGTCTGAACTGATACCCTAAGGTTCTATTTAAACAGTTTTCCTTTGAAATATGTCTATCTGCTATTTTTTGTTTGGATCCTTTTTAGGACTCTAAAATCAAAATATATGCTGAAAAAATAACATTTTTTATATGTTTGCAAGCCATGGGCATTGAATTTACCTTTAAGCTCTGATATTTGTATTGCAAACACTAATCCACTGCTTATGTTTTCATCTCATGCAATTAAAGGTGCAAGCCAACAAATTAAGTAACTAATAAAAGAGTCTAGATTTTGGCTGCAAAAGAAGGTGGCCACAACAGTTTGTTGTTGTTGTTCTGCAAACCTGTGGTATAGTCAGCTAAGCTCATCAGAATTTGAACTTGTTTTTCCATTGCTTGGCCAATAGTGTCAGGAAACTTCGTCTTCCTTTTATACTCAAAAGGAATGACATATCCAAGAAGAAATACATAAAATGCATATCCAAGAGAAGCAAACAGACTTTTCAAGTAATAATAAACTAGAGTATTTCAAACAAAAGAATCAAAGCACACACAACTATATGTCCTGCTGATGGGAAAGATTTTACATAACATTCTCACAACATACATATATACATATACACCCACCTCCTCCCTTGCCAGTTCCTTTCTCCAAAACTAAGCTGTATTTCATTCAGATTGTTTTGGAGGTTTCCAGATAACATTGCCCACTAATCCTTCTGCATTTGGAATGCAGTGGTTCACGAATGACCTTTTTGTTATGTTCACTAAGCAAGATCTTGATCCAAGCAGATTCTTTGGCTTGGGCTCACTCCATCCTCCCCCATGCTTTGAACAAACCACTTCCCCAGGCTTAGAGGGCCATAACTTTGCTTGTTTGAAAAACTCATTTAACGCAATTGATTGTAACATTCACTCTCCCTTTTTCCCCTGTCATAACTTCCTGATTGCTGTTCATCTGTACCAGATGTGCGCTCTACATTTCCAAACTACATAAATGTTTTGCCCCACATGGGTCTCTCTACCTGTCTGCTGTATGTCTGTATTTACAGTAGCAAGCTAGCTTGTATGCCATAGCATAGATTTAACTACAGGTCTGGAAAAGCAACAGGGAATTAATCTTTTAGAGGTGCCATCTGTAGCCATATCAGTCCTGTCTTCAAAAATGTCTGACTACAGAACTTATACAAGGCAATGTTAGATAGAGCAGCCTCCAAGGAAAGTTTGAGGTACTGTAGAGAGTAATAGTACTGACTAAGCAGATGGCACCCTTTGCTCTGATCACTCCTAAAGCTATATGCTACAATAGTGCAAGGGTGACAATGTCATCCTGGGTGATATTCTTCTAACGAGATAAGCAGCAGTGACAGTTGAAAATTACCAGTGCAATCTGCTGCTCAGTGTAAAACTAGGAGTTTAAGTGGACTTGTGTGTGTGCATGTCTACTTTCTATACCATTTCTCTTGAGAAATATTAACTGGGAACCAAAAATGTTCAGTAATTTAACAAAAAGAAGAAAAAATTCTGCAGAATCCACCTTCTTCAGCTTTTCAAAAAAAGGGAATGGTGAACACCTTCCCCATCAAGAGCAACACTTTCATGCATTTGCATGTGCAGAAAAGTGATGTGCCTGTCAATCAAGAAACTGCCTGTGCATGCACAAAGACCTTGTATAAGTACATTTTTTCCGTTATGTAGGCTTTAGAAATCCTTAAACACATTCCAGTGCTTTTTTTTTTTACAAGTTTAAGGAAAAATTCCAGTTTTGATTCATACCTTTGATCCCTGCACATACACAGATGGAACTTCCATCAGGGTGGAAGTTATTTTAGATTAAAAAAAGATCAGATATTTCCCTTTGACAGAGGGTATGTTGTGTCTGCAACTGCCAAAGCTCTTGGTTTTAATGTGCGTTTAGTGTTCTCAAAATCCTAGCTCCTGGATTTACAGGATTATATTAAATACTAACCTAAAGGATAGAAACATATATCTCATATGAAACTTCTCTTTTGGACAATTCTGAGATCTGCAGTATCATCTAGCACCAACACAATAACATGTGGTGGTTTATCAACTTGGGTTATTGCTGAGAAAGAACACTAGCATTGCAGGGTCCTTACAAGCCCAGCCACACTATTTTCAGTCTGGAGGAAAGAGCAGGGTAGCAGGTGTTGAGCTCACATTTTTGACTGAGACAATATTGTCCCGAGAACACCTACTTTCAGCTGCAGTTCCCCCACCACTGGTCTCTCTTTTTTTTTTTACTTTTGTGCCTTTTAATTTTCTTGAAAGTTAGGAAAAATCATCACATTCCAAATTCAGAACTGAAAACACAAATAACTTTTTACTGCTTAGAATTGCTTAACAAAATAAGAGGCTTCAACTATTATCTCTCTCCAAGAAAAAGGTTTCCAAAGATATTTAATACAAAAAAACCCCACATAAATTTCAATTTCTAGTTAAATTGCATTCTTGTTTTGGTTCTTTTTCTTTTGTGCAACTTAACACATTTTCAGTCTTGGCCCAAGTGTTCTTTTTGTTATAGGATTAAGCATACTGGGGTATCGTCTCAAACCCCAAGGCTTCAACATAATGTAATAATGGGGCTATAATAACACTTTTCACTTTCTAGGCACATTTATTCCATCAACATCCACACAGCATTGTATGTGCCTCTGTACTCCTGTGCCTTCATCTCTTGAATCCATAAGTTATTCTGATCTGGAAGCAGAACATAGCAGCTGCAGAAAAATGTAGAAAGGAGAAAAAACACCTATAAAAAAGTACATAATAAAAGAGCAAATCTTAGGAAAGCTGTATTAACTCATGAGCGTTCTGCACTTTCCATTGGATTTCTGTCAGCCCCTCTTCATAACTGTCATAGAGTTTTACATGTCGTTTTTAAGTAGGTGCCTTATATCATTATGGATGATGTGTTTTGGTAGTGGGTAAGGAGACTGCCACAGAAATCACGTAATTAATTTGTAAATTTGCCACATTTCCTACATGTAGGTAATGCATGGGGTTTTTTAATAGCTCATTCATTTTGTAGAAATATTTATGAGAAATACTGGAAAGTGAAAAATGGCAGAGGGTAACCCACTTGGCTAGCTTAATGGAGATTTCTATTGTCAAGGAATTTTATCACAAATCCCAGACCAAGGATTATTTGCTGAAGCCATCTGAATGTGAGATAATTATAAACTTCTGACAAAGAGTACCCAAGTAGAAAAACAGTGAAATTTGCTGAGATATAAACACAAACTGTGAATACTCTGACTGTCCCTGTGGCTCAGCAATTATTCCACCACCTTCTATATAGCCTCCTGCATGCTGTTCTGAAAAAGTTTTCAGCCAGCTCTTTCTAAGAATCTGAGATGTGCAGCACTAATATAGCCCTGCCTGTAAGCTTTACAAAGCTGCCTTTCATGAACATCTGCATTCTGCTTTGTTAGACATCAATTAGCACATTATCAGAAGCACTGAAGGAGAGCTCCAAGAGTGTGGCTTTTTATAGCTTTTGTATGTCACATTGCTGGACAGTTGAAGTGGCTGGAGCTCTCTGTAGATAATGCAAAATCTTCATATATGTATAGCAATATTCTATTTACATTATGATACAGACTTCATCACTATACTCCTAAGCACTTTAATGAACAAACTCACATTTTCCCTTCCCCCAGAAGATTCTTGTGCTATGTATTCAAGGGTGTCAATCGATGAACACATAAACCATCTTACATGGTTTATAATTCAAATTAATTAATTAATTATGATCTTTGACCCATGTTTGTGCCCCTCCAAGAATCAGAAGACATAGTTCCAAAGGATAATGGGATTTTCTCTGCTTCTTGAGGAAAGTAAAGAGTTATTTTAACTATTAGTTATTTTTTTAACTATTAGCATTAAGTTTTTTTGTCATAGTCTGAGAAGCTAAGTCCTGTCCTGAGCCTTTCTTTTTATACATTCACTCTTCAGCAGTATAAAACATCTGTATACTTGGTATGCAGAGCTGAGCAATAATTTATTCAAGTACTTCACCTCCTCTTCTATTTCTGAACCAACTGTGAGTAACTTAGCATTCAAGTGTCTTTGGAAAATAAATCTGGCAATCATTTCATGGAGAAACTGATGCAAGTGTGGAATCTCTGAGGAGGGGAAGTGTTAATGCTGTGCCAGTGTCACTGAAGGAGCGCGTGATCTGGGTCACTTAATTTCAGCTACTCTAGTGTTGTTCATAAGCAAAAGTGTGCAAAAAATGAGAAGGACCTTAATCAGAAAAGAGTTAAAAAGTGGTAGGATATTTAATGTTTGTCAACAAGTTTTATTGAAAACTGATGAAAGATAAAGATTAGCAGAGGGATTATATCTTTGACTAGTAAATGCAGAGATGATGTATGTTATATAATTCCTTAAGAGAGTTGACTTAATACAGTATGGAATTCTGATTTAAAATCTCATTATATCAAATATGAGCAGAGCACACAGTCAGCAGATTAATAATTAACTTAGTGACATATCTAAACATGACTAGTTAATAGAGAATTCTTATCAGATGCAGTATCTGTATCTCCAGTGGGCTTTTGCAGAGGTTGTTACCAAGCCAGGTGTTACGCAACTTTTAATTGATTATGTAGAAGAACCATGAAGCTTTTGATGACTACATTTTCAGGTGCCACAGTGAGAGGCAAAGCAAAACAAAATGAGAAGCAATCTGTATCATACAGTAAGCTGGATGCAGGCTAATAGAATGGATGGTAGAAAGTCTGAAATCTATGTGGATTGACCAAATATGCCACAAAGACATTAAGAAATCAGCTGTATTATTTACCCTTTAAATGTTCAGTTTCGAAAAAGAGATCTAAATTAGCTATTTCTACTCGGGGAAGAATGTGTTCACATAATTTGACTATTTTTGCAAGGAAATATATGAGGACTGTAAAATTATTTAAAGCAATCTATTTCATTTCTGTTCATACTGTATCTTTGTTTTCTTCAGTTGCCTAGTTACACTATCTACCTGGCCTTGTTACTGCCGCTGAATGGCTGCCATTCTTAAAATTCAATTTGCTGTACAAATACATACCACTTCAAATTTAGCTTGTCTTCCTTGGGTAAAATTGAGTTTTAGAAGAGAGCATTCTGTGTAACTGAAATTTTGCTAAAGGCGAAACAGTTATTTAAACTTTTAAGTGATCTGTCCATATCTCCTATGGTCCTTCAAAATTATGCAATTCTACAATTTATAACACTAAAAAAGTCATTTAATGAAGTGGGTAAAGTGGGTAAGTACTTTTTTTTTTTTTCCCCTGAATGATTGTGACCTGCACAGGATAAAAACTAAAGGAATTTGTCAAAAAATTACAGAAAATGTTGCTACTTTATTAAAAAAATTAATTTATAACAACTCTGTAACTGTTGTTTTAAGCACTTTGGTACCATATTACGTTGGTTTTATACGAGTAGGGAAATGCTTCTGTGTCATTTCTCTTAGTGGTCTTAAGTGGTCCTTTGGTATTTATTGCATTTCACTGGTCTTTCAGGGACTATAATGAAATTGAAAGCTTATTGACATGTTTCAAATAAGCCCTTTGCTCTTCTTCCATAACCTGGAGACTTCCTGCTACTGGCTATATATTGCAGAAATAAATGGCAATTTCACTTTACTGTTATTCATAGGGTCATAACACTCAAGGTTAATGTGTGCTATGATGGTTTATTCATGAAAAATGTTCACAAATCTTGAAAGTTTCATAAATTTTAACACAAATAATTTGTCCAAAAATTCCTACCAGAAAGCATCGTCGTTCTTCATCATTCATTTTTGTATAACCTTTTATTCTGCCAATGAGGAAACATATATTACAGCATGTACTAAAAGTGACCAGTCACATGTTTGACTAGATAAGAAGTTCAATTGTTCTATAACCCTATCAACTAATATTTTCCATGCACTAAAAAAATACGATATTTGCAAATTATTAATTAGCAACTCAGCTAACTTTGCAAATGATTCTACAAGAAAAAGACTGAGTGTATCATACTATTTATTCTAAGCAAATAATTAATGTGATCTTATTTATCATATCCCAAGAAGTAGATTGTGGGTAGGTGAAAATATGCATTAAAATTCACTACTACGGTTTTAGGAGCTGTCACTCTTAAAAAAGCACAGCTGCTCAGTTTTTCCAACATGAAGGACCTATCAGACCTGATAGTCATATGAATTTGCTGTATAAAACTATATACCTCACATATGTTTTTTGCTGCTAATGCAGTCAATGGAGACATTGCCTTATTAGTGGAGAATTTTTTTCTCAGTTGTGTTCACTATTCCTGAAAGTGTTTGCTTTCCAAGCTTTGTTCTTGCTGTTTCCTGAAATGAAATGTTAATAGGCAGATTTTAAAGGTTTTCCCTTGCTTTAAGGTTTTGACTAGGATCTGAAAGTGGAAGCTAAGTATTTCTAGGGTGTTATTCAAAATGAGATAATCTCAGATTCTCAGCTAGGTGCTTCTGTGACATACCTCTTTTTTCGTTCGTATCTCCTGTTGTTTGAAAACTGCTATAAGGCAGAAAATTGCCTATGCAAATGCTGTGCCACCAGAATCCGGTTCTTTTATTTTAGGAAGTTCGAGGCACATTTATTCTGAGTAGTGTCAGCCACACTATGTTCAGTGTGCCCAGACAGTGCAGAACTTCTGAGAGCACGAGGCATTCCATGTGTATCTGCTATTTATTTAGGTTCGCTTAGCGTACTGCTGAGTTAATGTTTCTTCTTTTCATTTAGTTGGTGCCTGTCATGGCAGATGCTATTGCACACACAAACAGTAGTGAATATGTGTAAGTACGTCTGTAAAGACTTGCAGATCACACACTTAAAATGGGTTAGCCTTCGCTGGCATCCTCTCCCATTGAGGTCAACAATTAATGTTTTCTAAAATATCCAACCCACTGCTTCAGTATGTTTTACATTCCTCTAACTGGCAAGTCAATAAGAGAGAAAAAGCCTTCTGCTGCATCCACTTAATGCAGTCTACCACTCTTTTAAACCAGGAGGTAGAAGTCTGTACTCCATTGTTTAAGGTCCTGGGTTCAGTTGCCTGCAAATTACTTACTGTGAGGCTCATTAGTTCCACAATTATTTTTCTGAGGTGGAGACAAAATAAAACATACATATTCAAACACATAACCTTAATTAAATTCTTGCAGAATTGTAGCTTAGCAGATGAACTATGAAAAAGTGGGGTTTGCTAGGTCACTTGCTTTTAAATGAGCAAGAGAGCTCTGAAACTGCCACACTAGAACTCTCCTGAGGGAAGTCACCTCAGGCAGTGCAGGAAACCATAGGCAGGCACATTATCTTCGAGAATTAAGACCAGCCCAACTGCACCTTAAGTTCCAACAAGCAGTAAGGAAAAATTTGTATATTGCTACCAGCTACAGTAGCAGATTTCTCACTGTCATAGAAATCTGCCTAAATTTCTGTATAATACATCACATTTACTGATTATAAGACCTTTTTAAAATAATAATTTTATAGTAAAAGTATTTGCACAAAACCTGAACAATCAGTTACCAGCAGAACTTTATCATGCACAGATGCCAATTACCCCCTGCCTACTACCCTTTACAAGGTTTCAACCCTCACTACTTGTTTCATTCTGCAGTTGCATGCTTATGTGCAATGTTTTGTTTGGTCTGGACAGTGTCAGACCAACACGATTTTCCGGTGGGAGGTCATTGAGCTACATTAGGTTGGTACCACCTGCATGGTGGTTGAGATTTTGAATTCTACCTCTTACTATAGACAGGGTGTGGTATACAGTACTAGAACTCTTTATTCAAAGTAGTAATAATGACTTTAATAAGAGCTGTATCACTTAAGACCCTGAGGAACTTGTCCACATAATTAAAAACACTGTAGAAACCTAAGTCATACAACACTTTATTTCTAACATATCTGTACAAATTCTTTCTGCTGTGTCAACTTTTATATAATAAATTTTATCTTCATTCATGACATCTCAAAGAATACTTTCATTAAAGGAGGGTAATAAAATGTTACAATTGTATTTAAAAGGTGTTCAGATGTAAAAACACCTGGATTTTGTAGGCTATGATATGATGTAATAACATTCATTTTCCAACTTGTTTGTAGGTGAAGAGTGTTCACCATATAAATATATGAAATCAGAAGGAAACTTATGCATAGAATTTATGCAAGTGAGCATATGAATGTCACTGGAATATGCTAAAAAGTATAAAAGCAGACACATTTTTAAGAATAGTTTCCCACAGAAGGGAAAATATTAACTTATAATTTTTTCAACAGTTCTTGATTAATCTTGACATATGATTTTGATAGTATATTCTTCACTTCCTCGATAACTTTGTTGTGCAACACAGACGTGCCAAGGTATGAGCCCATGTGATAGTAATGTTTAACCTCTTCTTCCTCAATCTTCCCATTCATCTTTCTCATAATAACATCAGTATCTAAAGGAAAGAAAGCAAAACTCGTAGTCTAAAAATCCATGTGGTCACTTACAGCTTGGCACTTCAGCATCTGCCTTCTGCAGCACAAACAGATGGATTCATTTAGCAAAATCATATTTGGTTTCAGCTCTCAGCCTGTCTGTCAAGACATGTTCAACTTCATGGAAAGTGAAGGCTGTGTAATACATTTTGTTCATGCAACCTGGAAGAAAGAACACTTACCATTCTTTCACTAAAATCCAACTGTTTGGCTTTTTTCCCCCCCAGTAACAACCACAACGATGTGGTATTTTATTTAGCACCACTCCTTTTTGTCCAGCTGACTAATGGCTTACAAGTCAAAGAAAAGTGGGTACTACAATTACTGGGAGACTTCCCCCATCTAACCCTCCCCTCACTCAACCTTGCAAATATTTGAGTCTGTAAGGGTGGCACAGAGAGTCCACACAGTCTGTAGGCTCTGCAGGAGGCAGTAAGGTAGATGAAAAGCAAGGTCACCAGGCTAGCAACCTGCATGGAGTCCCCTCTTTCAGAAACATGTGTCCCCCCACTACACCATCCTCTGTTATCCAAACTCTGTATGATATATAAAAGATAAAGTAGAAGCCATAAACAACTTACTCATGAATAAGTGGTCTATCCTACCCAATTTTATTGTAATATTAGAAAAGAATGTCAGTGAATACCTGCAAAAGAATAAAATAGTATTTCAAGATTTTTTTGTTGTTATTTTTGTTTAACCTGCTTCAGGAATGGAGAGAGTTTAATCACCTTTAATACCAAATCTTGGAAGTAGGGGCAAGTAGACTGCATGTAATTATGGTTACTGGTACAACCCTTACTTGCTACCAATTATGGACAATCTATAAGATAACTCAATAATTTTATAGCACTTCAAGTTTCTTTCTCAGCTTCAGAGCATTTCACCGTATCTCTGTACTCTAAACAGTTTGAGGTTTTGTCAGAAGTCTTATCAGATTGTATTTACTCTCCTTCCTTTATTTGCTATGATCAGATGAACAGGAGAAGAACTTGCAGTTTATCCTTAAAAATAATGGAAGAAAAAAAAAAAAAAAGGAAAGCGGTGTTCAGAGGTTCAGAGTAGCTTCAGGAAAGGGAAGGTGATAATGGATACTAAACTGCTAAGGTATGTGAATACTGAGCCAAGAAATGTGGAAAATAAGCATAAAGGGGTAAGATTCTCAATATATGGCAAGTTTATGATTCAGCTAGTATAACAGAGATTTGATGGGATAATCCATATGACTGTAAAATTAATACAAATTGAAAAAGCTTGCTCAAGAAGTGCAGGCAGAGGAATAAAGGATGATGATCATTAATGCATACATT
Organism: Streptopelia decaocto; assembly: GCF_964273445.1. Lineage (NCBI taxonomy): Eukaryota > Metazoa > Chordata > Aves > Columbiformes > Columbidae > Streptopelia > Streptopelia decaocto. Next base: position 21,679,614 of record NC_138661.1, read on the forward strand.
TGCTCTAAGTCAACACTTTAAATTAAGATATGTCTGCTGAAAAACTGAGCAATGATGAAAATATAAAAAGCTGTGCACAGCTATCATTATGTAGGTCTAACATAAACCAGCATACCAAGATCATGTGTATAGAGGAATTAGCAGATTCATTTAAAGAACAAAAGCCCATGATAATGAGGGATATCAGCTGTGCAGACAATTCCAGGAACAGAGCTGAATACAGCCTGTCCAGCAAGCTCTTAGAATCCATTGACAGTAATTGATTCAGAGTTAGAAAATAAAATGTTTTGTGTGTTTTAATTAAACACAGAGGAAAGAACTGGCTGAGAATACCATTTTAGAAGGCAGTTCAGAGTAGCAATGAAATGACAATATTTGTGATTCTTCAAATGAGATAAATAGCAATTAAAAGATGTCATAGCCTTCAGGAAAACAGACTTTACTAAACTACATGCCTAGTATGTAAGCTTTCATTAAGAGTTTGGACTGAGGGGGAAAAAAAAAAAAAAGAGTTAAAGAGAGCTGGATGTTCTGTAAAGAAATACTGAAGGCACAGTTGGATAATAAATTTCTCTCATTGCAAGTGAGACAATGAAAACGTAATACAACCCCCTGAAAAAAATTACAAATTATTCATTAATTCGAGCACTAGAGACAAACATGCACCGAAAATTAGATGAAGTTACAAAGGAAGAGTACAAAATTGTGACAGAAGCATGTAGGGGCAAATTTGGAAAGGTCAAAACAGAAGATAAATGTTAGTACCAATGAACACTAAAAGTAATGAGGAATTACTGTATAAGTGCATTAGTATTAAGAGGAAGACCTAGGAAGGGATTGGTCCACTTACTCTGCAGAGTTTTTAACAGCTGTTTTACTCCCATGTATAATCATAACAAGGTATCTGTCATGATGAAATGGTAGTATCTCAAACTCAAATATGCAAAGGAACAGTTTAGATAGTAGTTAGATGTGTTAGAAATGTTGATATCAAGTGAGCTGAAAAATTTATGCGAAGTTATATTAGTGAGATCACCACTTATCTGTGGAAAAATTTTGAAGGATATGTGAACTCTCAGAACCCCAGCAAATGGTAAATTCAGTTTTTCTGGTCTTTTTCAATGGCAAAAAGTAGGAGGACAGAGATTTATAGAGCAGCCAGCACAATTCTGACTCCCAGCAAATTTTTCAGAACAAACCTAAAAACTCCCAAGTATCTAATTGATGGTAAGCAAAGGGTTAAAGGATAATGTGAATTTCTCAGGGATAAATGATGCGTAGGGAATCTAATTTTCTTTCTAAAGCATAAAGCTAAATTCCCACTACTTAGGAAACACTGCATAGGATGACGCCCTGCAGTTTTTTCTAACCCTTTGATAGCATGATTCAGAGCAGTATGTCTATTTTCTTCAACAGAATACTCAGTTTCCTGGCAAAGTGATGCAAAGGGAGTAAACTGCTCATCTAGCTGTATTAAAAGTCAAGTTTTGGAAATTATAATTGCAGATTAAGACAATGGTCTGTATAGTAGCATTTTTAAGAATTGTGAATTGTAGCTCATTCAGTTGTAGTATAATGGTAGTTATTCCTAATAGAGGAGTTCTTATATATTTTTTAATTCTCCTATAATTCTCCCAATGCAACCTTTAATTCTCTGTACTTTTCTCTGTTGCACCTTTCTTTTCAATGTGAAGAAGGGAAGACCAGAAATGTGTATAAGTCATTTAAGATTTGGTTGTATGGCAGGGTTGTTCAGCAGCATAATGGTGTTCTTTGTTTTGTTTTCTCCTATTTCTTTCCTACTAGTTTCTTAAACTCTAATGGCTTTTTTGAATACACAAAGCTGATATTTCTGAAGAACTATCTATTAAAATCTCAACTGCTATTACTCAGTAATAGGGTCTTAACTCAGAGACCAACACTTGAAATGTTAAGTAAAGATTTTTTTTTTCCTTATTACATCACTTTATATACCTACATTGAATTTCATTTCTTATTTATTCTTTTTTATTTAGTAGTTAAGGTACATCTGCATTTCTTCATAGTCTATCTCTTTTCTACCCTGTATATTAATTCTTGAATACTTTATATGGTTAGCGGATACTGTCACTTCAATAGTTATCAGCTACTTAATATAATTTAAGTATGTGTCAAGCAACACTTTTTCCATAGAGATCTCTTTTGGTTTCCACTATTGAGCTCACTAATATGAAAGACGGTCTTCTATTCCTAATCTTTGGTGAGAAATCAGTACGAGCAGAAGTGGCAAAATAAACTCCTTCGCTATTTATTTTTACCTGATTCAGAAATGAGCATGTACCTTGTTTCTTGCAAGGTAAGTTATCATATGACATGTCTACCAAATGAGAGTAAGGTAAACTTTTGGGTAACAAAGTCTGTAAAGTCTCCTTGTGTTTAACTAGCCTCTGAGAAAACTAAATTCCATTCTTCATGGCTTTTGAAGCATAATCTTGTATGTAATAGTGGCAGTGTGTTCCTGCTTATCGTAAGGTTACTCCTGTAAAAATTAAGTGACATTTTTAGCATGGGCTGAATTACCACACACGCACAAAACAATGAAAGTCACAGCAGCCCTGGGAGATCTGAATGCCTAACAGCATATCTATCCAACTAGCAATTTTAATTCCTGCTGCAACCTTAAGTATGAAGTCTCTCCACTTGTTTGTTCAAATGCATCTCTCCACAATAGGCAAACCTAACTAGCAAATCTATGTGTGAAAACCAGGATGTTTTCCAACTAAGAGCGTGATTCAATTCTATAGGTAAAACAAGTTGTTCTGAGCCATGGAAAAAAAAAATAATCACACATAACCAAACTGGTATGAAATGAATGAATGTCAAAAGAAAGTCCCGTCTAAACCAGACTGTAGCCAAAACGACACCTATTAAATAGGACATAATTAACATCAACTTGCCTTGAACACAAATTTAAATGAACAAAATAGTGTAAATATCGATGGTAAGCTCATATTTAGTAACCCTATGATGGCAATATTGAGCACAATGTATAAGCATTTTACTAAGTACGTGAGCAATGTGATCATCAAAGGGACAAGGGTGGGTGTAGTTGCACTAGAAGCCATCCAAGTAACAAAAAGTTGCCAGACAGGGCATAAGACAAATACAAGTGACTGCAAATAGGTAGAAAACCTCTAGAATACACAGGGATGTCTGACAGGACAAAAGAAAATGATACAAGCAGAAGAAAGAGCAGAGGAGAATCCCTATTTTGGGAGGGGGCAGTAGCATTAAAATACCAGAGAGGGAAAAAGGTGAAAGAAGGCAAATCCACTTCAGTTTTAACTGCTCTCATAGATGTGTTCTCACACTGAGCTGGTCACCTTCTTCTTCAATTAGGAGCCACCAAGGACCCTAGCCATAAATGCTAGCTGTGCATCAACAGCCTCATAGCACTGTGTACTTATAGCTAATTTAGGAGACTAGAGTTAACAGTTTTGTATACATAGTGATGATCACAACTGTGTGAGATTTAACTATTAGCACAAAGTGTGTTGCTAATGAGCAAATATAGTAAATTTTAGTCTGAAGTTCAAAATTGGTCTGACCTGTCAGTCTTTCTGACATTTCCATCACAATGATTTCTGTCTCTCTGAATATAGATATAGATGTACATATATATTTATCCTTTTTTTTCAATAAGATCCAGATACACCCTGCTCAATCACATTATTAAGGAGTGTAGTGTCTGTTAATGTTGACTGTATCAGAATATGTTTCAATGTTTCATTTATATCTGTGGTATTTTTGCAAATGCCTCACCACTGTTGGTTGGCCCACAGTGTAGAATAAAAGTTAGTGCCACTTTGCAAAGACACAGGAAAGCATCACACTTGCCTCCATCTCCAGCTAAACTATCAGTTCCAGTCTGTGCTCATCATTACCCCTAGAAGCTGTGACTGACGGTCTGGGCTGATGTTTGGCAGAGAGGTTACAGTGAAACCAGGCAGTTTGATATACAGGCTGAAAATTCTCCACATAGCAATTTCTCAGACAATCAGGTCTGCACATTCTGCCTGAAGACAGCTGGAATGAAAAAAAAAAAAAAATCACACAAAAAAACAAACCAAAACAAACCAAAACACACAAAACAAACAAACAAACAAAACACAAAACAAACAAACAAACAAAAACACAGGCAAACAGCAACACACCACACCAACCCACACAAAAATCCACTTCATGTACAGCTCCAGCCCCATCAAAGGACAATACCTTCTGTCAGACTATCACATTCTCTCTCATTAGCTTGCCACTGACAGAGGAGCTCAGCAGTAATGCACAATCTGTACCTGCTGCGTGTGTTTATTTTCCTTTTGTTTCAACAATAAAAGGCTATACATTACATCAAGTCTTGAGTTTGTATTGCTGCTAAATCACACTTGAGGGAACAATGAAAACAGTTCCTATTTAATAAATATTTGTTGATATTTCATATCTAATTGCTTCCAATGGGATCCTAAATGCATCCCATGGAGAGGAGAGAGTATGTAAGTAACAAAAGGTAGAAAACATCAGAGTGATGCAGACTCTCATGAGTCATAGATAAAGCTCTAGAGAAACAGTTCTTTTTGTCATTTTCCTACCTACTGCTGGTGCCAGATGGATGAGGGATAGAGAGGAATGAGGGATAAGTCCAAGAAGCAAATGAAAAAATGAATAAACAAACCATAACAACAACAACAACAAAAAAAAACCCACACACAAAAACTCCCACCACCTCTTTTAGATAGACATGTATGGACAGAAGGGGTAATAAATCCTACAGTTCTTACACGATCATGTTACTTATGCTAGTCCCACTTATAGCTTATTTATTTACATATGCAAACACCTACTTATAAACTCTTAGTTTATATATCCACGCACTACAGGCAATGCTTTTTCACAGGGTTCTGTGAATGCACTGAGTCCCAGCAGTATGGTCTTATTTTAAGGCTAATGCATTCAGGGTTTTGGTTGTTTAACATCATTTGTTTTTCTCCCTATCACAATTTGTGAAAACTCTGCTGATTTCCCAATTTCTAAGATAACTGATAGGTATTGAATCTTACAGAGATCCTAATAAAGTGGTAAATATAAGCCACTCACCATCCCTTGACTCCAGCAGCTATACAAAATGAGATTGTATTGGAAGCTGAACTTGGGTGTTAGGAGGACCTGGATCTCTAGGTAAAGCCAAAAATTTCTGGAGACCTTAAGTAAGAAAACTATAATACCAGTATTTCCAGTTTTGAGGATTCCTTTTTCCTTATCTTCCATCAAGGATTTAAGACTATCTTAATACTATAAAGGATTGCAAGTCCTAAGTCATTACTTCTTTCTGTTATTGTTTTCATTCTCTTCTTCACTTAACATAGGCCATTTTTCAGAATGAATTGATGAGCACAGCAACTAAACTTACTCACCAGGAGGTTTTGTTCTCAAGACCTCTCAAACCAAGTAATACAAACTTGTTTTGTTGAGTAAATATATTGTCTGGTATCCCATTTATCTTCATTTGGTAACATTCAAATTCTAGCAAAGGAATACAACGTTACGCTAATCAGTAAGAATGATGCTATCATTATGTTGTTCCAGTGGCTACAAGATAATTAATGTTTAGTGATAGACACATTCAAAATAACATTAATTATGTTATTAATGATTTTAACTAAGTACAAAGGCTTCTGTGTTTTTCAATAAGTTCCCTAGATCTAGGAATAAAGCTGCACACATTCTCCAGTTTTCAGTCTCTTCCTGCTGTTTGTTTACTACAAAGATTTAGACTGAGTTCTAAAAAGGCACCTCAGGAAGTTAACTTGAGTTTCTTTCTATTAACCATTTGATTGTGGCTTTTTGTTTCTTTCCCTTTTACTATATAACAGTAAAATTTTGATAACAAATAATTAGATGCATTTATTTCAGTATATTTCACCATATGTCCTGTCTGCTGTGTGAAGTCAGCCTTGAACAGAGTTCTTTCACTATGAGCAGAGAATGAAGCTAAATGCTGCCTCTCTAAGGACTTTAAAAAGTCATTGCATAGTCTTGAGGAGATTTTTTTCTTCCTAGTGTTGCAAGAATTGGGCTGAAATTGCAGTAGTCTTACTATACTTTTTGTCTTTTAGGAAAAATACTAGCGATTTTTTTTTTTCTTGTCTTCCAACTACTTCTCATTTAAAAGTACTTTTGTTTCTAAGCAAAAAAAATTGTGCTGATGAAAAGAGTTCTGCTGACAGCACCGCGGAGGATTTTCACTTATACTCAAAGGACAGCAGAGTTCCTAGGTAGTCCATACTCCTTTAAGAACATAAGCTGAGGTTAAAATTCAAAAAGATCTAGCATCCTGACTAAAAAGCAATCTAAATTTAACATACCACAAAACACAGAGATTACATAATTTTGCCCTTCTTACTCAAATGATTTTTCAGGACTTTAAAACAGTATCTGTCTACACACAGAATCTAAGATCTAGAACTTTATCCTACTTAAAATGCTTAATTATTTATATTAATTAACTTGACATCAGTAGTAAAGATGAAGTGTACATGTATCTGAAGTAGGCTAAAGCTGACAGCAAAACATGTCAGTGGCATGCTTGTTGTGGAGAATAACAACGCTCTGGAAGGGCAGCGGACCACATCCCACAGCAATTTTAATTGTGTGGGCAGTCAAAAATCTCAGAACAAAGAAAAAGCTACCTGGAACCTTAATTCCACAGCTAGAAAAGTCCTGAAATCTAGATATAGCCAAAAACAGTGGCTGGTTTCTCGGTCCTAGTTAGGCTCAGGTATGTATCATATCACAAGCTGCTTGATTTGTCAAACTGAAGAAGCAAGACTGCAAAGCCAGGCTATACTCAGGTTCAGAATTTATTCTCTATTGCAAAATGGAAGCTCTTAAGGAGCTGCTTCCTTTTTTGTGTGTGTCTAAGTGATCAGAGTATGTGGAGTGAAGAACATAAAGGAAAACTAAACTGCTGACATGCAAAAGCAGTTCATTGATCACAAGTATAGAGGCACTAGAAATACCATTATTTGCTTTTTATCCCCAGCTCCCAAAACTGAAATAGGATATCAGTTTCCCCTTGTGTCTAACTAAATGTAAAAACCTTGTAAGTACACCTGTCTAACATCACCTTGATCATTTTGCATGTGAGCTAAACTTAAATGTTCTTCAACAACTAGTCCAGGGTCAAACCAATGCACTAGAGGAACCTTTCTTTTCCCAGCAGAACAATTCAAAAAGACTTAGAAGAAAGTACTTGACTTCTTATTTTAGTGATCGTAGCTATGTAGGAGAGCACTACATGTGAAATCCCAAGAGGAAAATATAAGATGTGAAAGATATGATCTTTGACTATTTTGTGGTGATAATTTTCTGTGCTCCAGCAGAACCTAAATTTTTCCACTGTGCACAGCCAACAGCTGTGTTAGAGAAGCTTAAAACTATATTACTTGAGTTAGTGGCTCTTTTTCCTGTCATTGGTTTTTATACCCACTCCTCATGTTTTCTCTTAAATCAGGTTGTGATTCTTCAGCTTGTCCCCTGAAAACAGAATTCTGCATGGAATTCCACTGAAACTAATTAATTCATTTATATAAAATGAAGAGGCAAGGTCTGAGATCTTTAATTGCATAGAGGCAAGGTCCATATTTTGACACAGGTCTGTACAAGACCACACAGTGGAAATGGGGATATTAATTTTACAGTAATGTAAATAATGAGTAATAATTTTAAAAGGAACATACAGTAAAATCCTCCTTTAACAATGTTATCTGTGTATTTACATTTTGCAGCTTAGCCATGACAACTGATGATTTCAGTGCTTGCTTTTCTCTCCAATAGATTCATGTATAGATATTTATGAGTTTAGCATTGTATTTTGGCATACAGAACAGAAACAGAAGGGTTTGTAAATCCGTCCTGATGCATGTTCAATATTATTTTACTGTGTCTATTTCAATGCTATCAACCTCATTATGTTCAGATTTTACTTCCACGTAAACACTTTGATGCTTTTGTCTGGAAGACCTACTCTATTGTTCTAATTCAACTGTGCGTGTTAAACTGAAAGACTGACATCAGAGATCATGAGTCTGTTCCTGGTTTCAGTGAACCTGGGTTTTATTCTTATATAAACAGACACTGTACATTTCCCATAGACTTGACAGTACATGTCAGCATTCTTCTGTGTATCTGCCATCTACACTGCTCCCAGGACTCTTAACAACGTTATAAAATAGTCTAACCTAAAGCCACAAATCCTGGGTTAGTGACCCAACTGTTTCCTCTTAAACCAGATGCCTCTACTAAGTCCATATAACTTTACTTTGATGGGAGAGTCCATTGTTGATCTAATCATGACGATCTGTGATTCTGTTATTGCTTGAATATGGCAAATTGCATTTTTTGCCTGTTTTTTTAGTAGTCCAAGCAAAAGCTAAACATAGATACTCATTATACTCGTTGAGTTACTAGCCCAATTCCTTTGCCACTGGTTCCTGCAAAATTTTACCCTCTGGGTTCCTGGGCCTTTCTTCACCTGTCTCTGACCAAGGTCCACATTATTCTACACTGTTAAACTTAGTACATCAGCTCATTTAAGCTAGCCCATCTCATTACACTCAGCACAGTTTGAATAAAGATAGCCATATCACAAAGGGACCAACTTTCACTGCATCTTTCAAATCATCAGAATCTCCACCTGCCTGTCCATCACTAGGAAATTCATCACTCCCAATTAGAAGCCCTGCTGTTTCTTCATCACAATATTATTCACAACATGTCCCCCACAGCTTTTGGTTAACAAACAACGGGCTCTCAGGGGAGACCAAATTGACAGGGTTGGAACCTAGATAATAAAAGTTTAATTATTATATGCAATGATGGTATTTAATAATTATGATCTCCTTGGGAACAATTTCAAAGAATCATTTTTGCTTCATTACAATGTGTGAGTGATGATACTAATAAAGGCTCACATGAGGAACTCCGCAATTCCCGGCCTGCTTCCCCAACAAACATTAATTATTGTTTGTCAGGGTTTTAAGCAAGGCAACAATGAACTATGGCATATACCTTCTGTTAATCCCTCCCACCATAAAAGGTGATAGAAAGATAAGGAGGAGGGACTTCAAGTTAGAAAGAGTCTTGCAAGTTGGAAAAGTTTTTACTAATGCTACTGATAAATAGAGAAAATATACAAAATATACAAGACCAATCTTGAATGATGATATGGAGTTGGCATCACTCCAGCGGTGGCAGAGCTAGGAGCCAGCTTGGCTCCAGCAGCTGCACGGCAGGTACCTGGAAGTCATGGGTGGGACTTCCCAGCAAACTGGAAACTGAATTTCAGGGAAGCGGGGCCTGAGGCCTGTAGATCTCAGGCAGACAGACAGGGTCCTCTCTAAACGTTGGCCATGATCAAAGAGGAGAGACCCTCATGATCTCCATCTTATATAGCATGTATGATGATTATGGGGTGGAATACTCAGTTGGTCAGTTTTAGTCGCCTGTTCTGTCCGCCCCGCCTCAAACACACCCCTCTCGCAGTGGAATTTTATCAGTTCTTAGTTGTTATAGCAATAAATCTAAACATGAGCTTCTTCAGCATTCCATTGGTCCTCTTATCAGCACCAAGCACAGTGTCTGGGAAAAATATGCAGTTACTTAGAAGGCACTTGGGAGAACTTAGCTGAGAGGAAAATTCACTAAAAGAGAACTGGTCTCATTTTTAACAAAACCAGGACATTGTTCCATAGAACACTGAAGCTGGGAAGGCAGTGAGCAAGGAGTTTGGTTGTGCTTGGCAGGATTAACTATTCACTATAATATAAGAGATAATGAAGAAAATCAGCTGCCACTACCTACAGGATGAGGGAGAGACATGAATGGTCCATACTTTCTCAGTTAGGAAGACAAAAACAATCTAAACAAATCTGTTTTCTTGAGGTGAAGCAAGTAGAAAGCTTAGGAAATTAATTGCCTTTGCAAGGAATAACTTAAGACTTCCTTTTTTTTCTTTTTTTTTTTTTTTTTCCAGCTGAGCAGACATGTGACTAATGCTGCTTTCTCTCCCATCAAAAGGGAGAATAAACATATGAGACCATTCAGGGTGAGATGTAGTCTGGAAATTAAAGCCTGCCGTTGTGAGTCCTGAAGGCTGGGAAAGGAGCCAAATCGGAACAGATCAGACCTAAACTTACTTCAAAGACTGACTCAGATGTCCTGTTCACTAAAGTGGAAACTACCTGTTTTCTTTTCTTGATTCTAAGTAAAATTGGCTTTCTGGATAGTTTGCAGCACAGGGCTACCTAAAAAAAAAAAAAAAAAATAGGTATGGTGCCTTAAAAAAAATGTAGCAGGGACACTTCTTAAGGCACTATTGGTTTTGTTCTTTTTGAAACATTTGGCTTCTCTGCATATTTTTGAACTCCTTTGTGGAAAAAGGCTGATGTGAAATCCTCTGCCAAAGCATTTAAAATGAGAACGAAATATGTTAAACAACATCTAGCCTGCAGGATTTCAGCTCAAAGAGAGAAAATGAAAGACCGCTGTTGACCTGACTGGGTAAAACTGTTTCATGACATTTATAGAAACAGGATGGTCCAGGTTCCTACAACTGTAAAAAATAGCATACTCAAGAATGAGCAGGGACTGGAGAAATAGAAAAAATAATGGCTGTAAGACTGATATCGAATTTATATTCACAAGCAAACTTTGTTGCTATTTGGATCAGTTCCTTTTGTTCAGCCTAATGTAAAAGTAGACCTTACTATCATTTGAAGATGGCCCGATCCAAAGGAGGGACTACTTCAGACATTAAATGAGTGGGAGAAAGATGGGACATGGTACCTTTTTTCATAGAGTACAGGCTGGGGGAACTGGGCAATGAGGAAGATGCTCTGAATGAAAATGGACAACCTACATCCCCCTGGTTGGCTGAATCAAATTCTATGAGATTCAGTACTGAAAATAAAGCATATTTTTTTAAACTAGCACATGAGCCAGGCTCTAGCATGGGACAGTAGCATTTGCACATGGCAGAGCTTTTTAAGATGCCATAAAATAACTGTTATTTGCAGAGAGAAGACATTTCATGACTTCTGAACACATGCTGAGTGTCAGCAGTTTGGGAAATCAGCCATCTCATCCCAAGCTGTGGGGAAAGATGTTTAGGGACTGACCAGTCATATGTGGAGCCAGAAGCCTGAAAACAGGACTATCTGGAGGATATGCTTATGCCTATATCCCATTTTCTAAAAAGAACAACAAAATAAAAAAGCAAATCATACTGAGAAAAAAATGCTTATGTATTTTGCTGAGAAATGTGAAAGAAAGGCAAATAGTAAATGAGGGTGAATTCACCAGCTCACAGGGATTCTCAAAAAGAGCTTTGTTTTGTTCCAGAGGATAATAAAACAAGAATGATGATTTTCTGCATTGGTGAAAGTACATTACAGTGAGTACTATAACTTGTTCTTTAAAACAAAACAAACCCCTCCCAAAAGCTGTTTATACAATGGATGGTGGGTTTTCTGAGTTGGAGAAAAACTGAAAAGAAGGGAGGAAGACCAGTTTTCCCAGAATGAGTGACAAACCTCTCATTTCAGAGCTGATGGGGAAAGTTTCCCAAAGACACAGTTAAAAAATTAAGAAAATAAAAGGACTAAGTCATTATGATGATGAGAAAAATCCAGGTTTAGGGCTTGAATTTCATAGACCACATGGGCTTGGGCTTGTGCTGAATGCATGTGCCTTTTCTGAGAACAGTAAAACCTTCCTACTTCTCTTCTTACTTCTCATATACAGCATTTGGTTATTTCCCAGATTAGCATCTATCATATGCTTCATGGGCACTTCCAGGTAATTTTCCAGTTCCTGTTTTGTTCATTATATATATATATATATATATATATATATAAATATATATAATTATATATATAATTACATATACATACCATATGTACTAAATACAGAAAAGAAAGGATTTCCAATCTCGGAATCCAAACCTACCTTGACTGCTTTTTATTCAGGACTAGATCTTGACTTTTTCTTTTCGTAGTTGTATTTTCACACATAAAATTGCATACGAGGTTATACATAAAAAATTATTCTTAAATAAATTTCTTTGTATGAGTTCCACCACTGCAAAGTTGTAATGGTCTGACCCAATAAAAGCGCTCTATGTGGATCTTTAGGTTTTTCAAATCACTGTACAGAAATAGATAATGATCCAAATTAGCTGAAATTAATAGATCAGAGGAATGTAATAGATATATCACCATATATTCTCAAGATTGTGAAAGACTGGCATTTCTTACAGTGGCTTATGAAATCTTGCAAGAGAGATTAATTTCAATTGCTCTGGACTAGAAGCACTTTTTTATGAATTGGAAACTGGCAGAAGGGCCATAAACAAAGGTCAGTGATAATGCAGATAAACTGTCGTACATCACAATGAGCAGGATGAGTCTAACAATTACTGTATTGATCACTGCTAGCCTTATTCTCATATAGCAACTTCATCAGCACAGGGAAAACAAGGTCAGTCATTTGCTGTATTTGTTTTAATTTTTAAGTTAAGTTATTTGGACTCTTTTCATGACCCTGTTGCATTTGCCTCCTTCAAATATTCTAGGAAATTAGTTTACTGGAAGAAATCTTTGTGCAAATAGAGAATTTTAAATGAAGATAAATGCTCACAGAATACAAATCAGAATTAAAAATCCTGAGTATTTGCACCAAGAAAGAGGTTCTAAATTCACTTCTAATCCAGTCAAAACAAAAATAATCCTACCTGTGAAAACAGCTTTTCAAGTAATTTACCAAATATATTAAAGTGAAGGAATCAAATATTTGAGCAGCTTAGTTCTCCTCAAAGAACCGAAGAACAATAATTACTGGAGAATTACATCTGAGAAAATGTTGTCTTACTTGTTCCAAACAATGTATTTTGAAGTTCTGCTAGGTCATTCCTATTCACATAAAAAAAAAAAAAAAAAAAAACAGAAAACAAGTCACAGATATTGTTTAGTACAGAGCTGTTTTTTCACTACACTTCTACACAACTTCTAAGTCTGCTCTCTAATAAATTGAGGCAGAAATTACTTCTATTGCTCCACAAGGTCATACTTTTCTTTACTTTTAATTTCTGGTATATTCATGATGTACTAATATATCCCTTTACCATAGTGCTTGTCAAACATTACATACCATTAAAGTCTGGACATTTGCTTTCTACTTTGGGTGGTGCCTTACAGGGTCTTTATCTCATTAAATAACTTAATTGCTTCTCTAAAGGTCCTGTAAGAAAGTTGTGTTGCACATTTGTCAGCTATAGCCAGGTCTGTAACTGTGAAAAATCAAAGACCCACCCTATGACAATCATTAACAACTTCCAGAACAATGTTATATCATTGATAATTCAGAACAGAGAAAACTACTAAAATCTTCCAATAAAGTATTCACTTAAAATTATTCTCCCAGATCTCAATTTCACTGATGACTGAATAATCTAAGGCTTTTTTCCAAACCCATCCCTGTAGTATTTAAGAACTACAACAGATGATGATAGTTAGCAAAATAATTTGAGAACAAGTCGTGCCACATTGAATCCTACCTGACTTAACATAAGGGCTTGGAGTCATTCCCTTTCCGTTCCATTTTCTAGCTGAAATACATCAGGAGCCTGGGTGCTTTCTGGAGTCAATGGGGAATTGAATAGCAATTCCAGATTATCTAGCCTACCATCTGAGTCTCCTTAAAAATGCCCCATAAACTTTCCTTATGAGCCTAAAATCACCACATCACCTTACATTATGAGGGCTCAGTAACATCCTCACCTAGTTTTTCTGCTAGATTTGTGAGAGGACATGATAGGTCAACAGTTTTCACCATCTGCTCAGAAAGACTGGATCCTGTGTGTCTCTACATCTTTTCCTAAGTGAAATTAAACTGAGATCATTGTCTGTATCTAGTCAAGAGCATAAAAAAAGCTTAATTTTCTTTCTCATGCATGGACTTTAATAGACTTGATCCTGTCCATTGACTGAAGTCAATGGTGATTTTTCATCACAACTTGGCACCGTTCATAGCTGCATGTAAGCCCTCGTCCTTGTGATTTTTACTAAATACAGTAGGAATTTATCTTCAGCCATGTTTTGGAAACACCATCTTACCTGTGAATATGACAAAGTAAGGAACAATATGAGTTTGGCCCATACAGAGGAATTTTGAATGGACATTCAACAGGAGGGAGCGGTACTGTGATATTCACTTATTGTATTAAGGCAGAAGTATCTGACTTTTGGTCTGCCATTCATAGCTTAAGTATGTGAGAATTCATATATAGCCAAGCAAGATACTTCCTTCTGGTAATTCAATATCAGCTTCCATTTGGAATGAAATGCAGTTGCCAATAAAATTTTATTTTAAAATTTATCTGCCAGTAAGACTGTTTTCAAGTCAAAATCTACACTGAATTCTTTTGAAGCTGTGTTATTTCCCTTTTCCTTCCAATGATTTGATTTCTTTGTTTTTAAATAAAGGGTATTTTTTTCCATAGTTTAAGTTAGAGCTGCTTGAACAATTTATTCTCAGCCCTTTACCTATCATTTTAAGAATGGTTTTGTAGAATTTGTAAAAGAATCTATGAACAGAAGAATGTTTTTAACCAACTGATGTTATTAAATCTGTGCAAGAAATAGTTTCTATATTCACTGCTAAGCTAAAATATAACCCCTGCCAACTATTCCATGAGATGCTTGAAAGCTGGAATTTGTATTTTATCCTCACTGTGGTATGTGCCATGTTTCTTCTCAGCTGTGCCCTGAATTGGGAAAACATAATCTTTCCTTAAGATAAACTTTCCTTAAGATAACACATAACATAGGCAGTACAAAAATAATCTTCAAGTTTATGCATATGAATAATACATTGTTTCAACTACACTAGTCAGGTAAAATGTATCATTGCTCCCAGCATGGGTACAGTTGCAATCATGCAAAGATAGCTAGTCCATCATAGCACTTTCCCCATGCTAAGTAAAATATATTGCAGCACCAAAACTCTGGGTTTCTTTTGGCCTTTTGATACTTAAGGGGGGCTTATAAGAAAGATGGGGACAGGCTTTTTTAATAGGGCCTGTAGTGATAGGACAAGGGGTAATGGTCTTAAACTAAAAGAAGGTAGATTCAGGAAAGATAAGGAAACAACGTGATGTAGTTGAAAATATCCTTGCTCATTGCAGGGGGGTTGGACTAGATGACCTTTATAGGTCCTTTCCAACCCAAACCATTCTATGATTCTATGATTCTACTGTGATATATCCACAGTAAGATGTGTAGTGATCTAATTATTTTAATAGGCAACAAACAAAACTGAAATATCTTATTTCTCAACCAACCAAGTCTGTATGTTCATGAGTATAGGTCATTCTTGTTTAATTCAGTCAATCAAACAAATCGGAAAATGATTCATAATAGAACAGAGAGCACAGGAAGGGAGGGGAATAAGAAGGACATATTGTCTCTTTGGCCTAAGAAAGGGTCAGCTATTCTCAAACCATTTTTAACAGAAGTTTGTTTAACCTTTTCATAACAATATTTAACATTTAATTCTACAATCTTATTAAGGAATCCATTCTGTTTCATAACTATCCTTGCAGTTAGAAAGGTTTTACCTAAACCAATATTTAATCCTCACTTCCACAGTAGAAATGATAGGTCCTTCCTCATAATATCTTGCTAAATACTTGAAGAACATGTAGTCCCAAATATATGACACTTGAAAGATATTTATCATATTTTCCCTTGGTCTTTTTGCCTCTAGTCTACACAAACCCAATTCTGTCTTGTTCCTAGACCTCTGCCCCACTGATCTCTGGGCTCTGTCAGTTATCTATCATGTACAGATTAAGACTGCTGAAAGTAGTCCTTTTCATGTATTATACAGTGTAAATTCAATCGTAATACTATTAGGTGATATCTTTATGTAAATCTATAGCATCCATAGGTACAGCTTACTTGGGTATATGCCAATATATTATAAGCTTATATACTATATGCAATATACTTGTATGCTAATATAAACATCTTTTATGGATTAGTGGGAATTAATTTATTTGCTGTAGTCAAGCTTTCAAGTGTAGCAGTAGGACTGGGAAGCATCCTTTTGAAAATGCTGTTAAAGTCCACTTTCAGAATCCATTGAGAAAGTTGTTGTGTTTTGAAGCTAACTAATTGTCTAGTGTAATCAGGAACCTACAAATTCAGTTATACTTAAAGGTATTATTTGTATTTTTCTATCATATTTACTATTGACAGATAGACATATCTCATGAGCTAAATGATTCTTTCTAACTCTTGAGCATATGGATAATCAGCACTATTGATAATTAATGGATGAAAAATCTAATGCCAGCTAACACTTGTGTGAAAGGCAAGCAGTGCAGTTTAGTCTAACAACTATGTTTGGATTGAAATAGCAGTTCCCTTGATAGAAAAACACTTCTCAACATATTACCCACACACGAAGTTTTCTGATAGCTTGATGCTTAAGACTTTTGGTTCTAGAACCTGAAAGCTGTCTTTTGGCATCCACATTGCTGGGCACTTGACAAAGGTATGGAGCTATCACTTTGCTGAAGACTGGCTGCAGAAGCTGCCAAGAAAGTAAGTCTAATTTTGAGCTCTCATCCTGCCTGACTAAGATTGACAGCATTATCAATAAATCTGTAAGGTAAAAGCAGAAATATGTCAATTAGTAGTTCTTGTGACAAAAAGGCAGGAGTAAGAACTGCAGGCAAGAGCCACTAAGGCAACTTATTAAGAATGAAATTGCTGATAAATTTTTTCTCTGGCACTAAAAAGAGCATAAGCTAGGCACAAAGCAAGAACACCCACTATAAGAGAAGTGGATATCAGTAACAGCTCTTCTTGAAAAGACTAAATGGCTGTGCTGAGGTGTATGACTTTGCAAATAAACTGAAACTGTTAAAATGGGAAGAAGAGGATCAGGTACAAATACAACCACGCAATGGAACACGGACATTTTGTATTGTTCTTTTTCTCTCATACATAGAGCAACAGAATTCTCAGCTGCTGAGAAGGAAAACTGAAGGTATCTGTATGGTTCAAGGACATCCCTACATAACAAAGCAATATTGAGTAATATCTGCACAAGTTCTGGACCTCAAAACAACTACATTAATGTGAAACTGTCTTAGAGATAACTAGATTTGCTGGCAGCCTAGTATTGCTAGTTCAGACAGAAGGAGGCTCCACTAACAAAGCTGCCTTTTGTCCTCAAAAATATTTTTTTTTGCAAATGGTGTGTATATTCCAGCCTGTTTAAAATGGATCACTGCACCAAGTTCAATGTGCAGCATGTAGACATACCCATAAATTACAGCAGCTTTAGTCCCACCCAGGGGGAGGACAGGGACCATAATTTCTATCACTTCTGCTAGAAATCCTAGTTAGAACCCTTCACAGTGGTAAATACTCTTCCATAATTTGATAAAGATTCAACTTCACATCTAAATTCAATTTCCACTAGTCAACACCTTCAGGGCACTGTCTCACTGGTAAAAGAGAAGAAGAAATAACAGTAGCATCATGTTGTGTTTATTATACATAAATGCACACACACAAAAACATGATTTCATGCCTGGCAAGTGATATGTTGTGTATCTTCCCTTCCTTAACATTTCTATACCTTTTCTGTAATTCAGTCATGATGTCCTACTCATATTTTGTACACTGAACAGTTTAAAAGTATAGTCATGATTATTACTGAAACAATCACAAAATATACAAGAAACACTGAGACAATTCTTCATCATTTACATTTTCTTATCAATGTATGTTTCAGTGACACAGACAGCAGTCAATCCATGGCAGGAATT
The DNA here is from genome assembly GCF_964273445.1 of Streptopelia decaocto. Lineage (NCBI taxonomy): Eukaryota > Metazoa > Chordata > Aves > Columbiformes > Columbidae > Streptopelia > Streptopelia decaocto. Next base: position 21,697,546 of record NC_138661.1, read on the forward strand.
GTGTCTCTATCTGTGACTATAAAAGCCAAGAACAATAGGACCTATGATAATGTGAGCCTCTAAAAGTTACACAAGATAAAGAGAAAAGTGATACAAAAAATACCTGATAAATTGTAAGACTATTTAGAGAGCCGGTGCCATATGTTGTATGTGATTTCCATTAAATGCTTGCTGTTAGCAAAACAGTCCAAACTTCATAAGAGGTTGGTATAATATTAGGGAAATCTCAGGAAATATCCTTTATAGTGTGTTGAAACTTCCATGAAAATATTATAAACAGCAGAACAGTTACTCTGGATGGAATTAAAGAACACAGTAAGAGTATCAACTCTTGGAACCATCCAATAAGACAGAAATCTTCCCCTTCTTATTTATTTCATATGTAAGATGCTAACCACAGAAACTGTAAAGGAACATTGAAGCATCATGTCTCTTATTATTTGACCAACTTTAGATGAAATGACTTAGTCCCAAACAGTGCCTATCTGATTTCACTGTCTGGAAAGAGAGTCTAAGGTGATTAGCTCATATCGAGAAGACTATTCGTAAACACGAGGTAAAAGGAATATCACTCTTGTGGGCTAGGTGACACAGAAAATTTTGCAAATTTAGTAGAAACTTAGTCCTTTTGTTATCCCACTGAGGAATCCAACATCAATTCTAAAGGAAACATTTGTGCAGACAGTTCAAATAATGTGTTACACAGGAGATCATTCTTCCTATTCGTATCATACAGAATCACAGAATGTTAGGGATTGGAAGGGACCTCAAAAGATCATCTAGTCCAATCCCCCTGCCAGAGCAGGGACACTTAGATGAGGCTACACAGGAAGGTGTCCAGATGGGATTAGAATGTCTGCAGAGTAGGAGACTTCACAGCCTCCCTGGGCACCTTGTTCCAGTGTTCTGTCACACTCACTGAGAAGTTTCTTCTCAAATTTAAGTGGAACCTCTTGTGTTCCAGTTTGAACCCATTACCCCTTGTCCTACCGTTGGTTGTCACTGAGAAAAACCTGGCTCCATCCTCCTGAAACTTGCCCTTTATATATTTGTAAACATTAATAAGGTCACCCCTCAGTCTCCTCCAAGCTAGAGACCCAGCTCTCTCAGCCTTTCCTCATAAGGGAGATGCTCCACTCCCTTAATCATCTTCATTGCCCTGCGCTGGACTCTCTCCAGCAGTTCCCTGTCCTTCTTGAACTGAGGGGCCCAGAACTGGACACAATATTCCAGGTGTGGTCTCACCAGGGCAGAGTAGAGGGGAAGGAGGACCTCTCTCAACCTACTAACCACCCCCCTTCTAATACACCGCAGGATGCCATTGGCCTTCCTGGGCACAAGGGCACAGTGCTGGCTCACAGTCATCCTGTTGTCCATCAGGACCCCCAAGGTACCTCAGAGAATATTCAGTTCTGTATGTTAATGCATCTGAAAGTACCCTATAAAGTCATCAATACCTGCTTCTCCTGAATTGTTTCAAACACTCTTCTATTCGTTTACAGCTATCAAGTCTTCCATCTACCCTATTAATTTTAAGCTCCAAACTACATACAGAATGTCAACAAACTCCCTTCTCATACACCAAATAAGTGGTTTTGCATAGCCCCTCTGAAAATGTTGGTATCATACAGTGCTACAGGAAAATAAGGAGTCAAGTTGCCCGTTTTCTTGGCTAGGTTGTCTGAGTTCCTGGCAGTGTCAATACAATTTTAACATAATTCTTATACATCACATTAGCAAAATAGTGGAACGAAAATGCATCCCTGCAGTCTCCAGTTCATTAAGTTCTTCTAATAAAGGTCACTGGCTGTTTAAACAAGCAGCACACTATATCTGAGACCCCTTCAACAGTCAGGTGGTCAAGATCTAACACTCTGGCTCTCCACTGGCAGCTTGTTGTCTAATTAGCATGTCTAATCATCCAGTTTCTCAGTATTACCTGCAGAAGAGACTGCCCAGAACAGTAACTTGGCAAGCTGGTTGTTTTAACCCTTCCACCTGAACTGTTAGGTGATTTCAGACAGGCCAGAAGGCTCTGCCCAACAGGCAGACACTCTCTCTGCCTATGTAATTCCTCATGGCCTCTCTCAGCTAGTTGATACACATAGGTAAAGTGATAATATTAACCTCTTAATGTTCTAATTCACCTACAGTTAAAATAAAGCACAGCAAAATAGTGGGATCACGCCAATGTGCAACTGCTTTACTGTGTACTGTATGAGGCTACAATACTCTACACCTTTCTTCGTTTTAAATCTTCTCTGCTCTTGGTCACCTTCATTTGCCATGTTGCGAGAAGAGAGATGAAAGCACATGCATCCTGGTGACTTTCCAGGTTGGAAAACTGCAGTCTGACTACCTGTATTCCCCAGATGGATTCAACTGGACAAGCTATTTTTTTACCCCTTTTCTTACAAGCATTACTTGCAGTGCTAATGCAGAAGTTTTGTTGCATTTTCCACTGAGGAAAGACTTTCTGGAAGAATGCATGAGAGACACTTATAGATGAGAAGAGCTATAGTGGACTATTATGCTGAAGAAAGTGAAATGAGAAAGTAATTCTTAATGACAATTTATTTTACAAACAGGGATCTTTTTCTACCCCAGTTTTCCCAAGAACACTTGATAATTTTTTCATATGGATCTGTTGTGGAGCATTATTCATCACAGACTTCAGGACTAACTCATATTTATAAGCACTCAAGTTTACAAAACTTTGCAAGTGTTGGCTGATTTCAACTGAGCCTACAAAATACCGTCTGTTTCTATTCCTTCATTATAATGGAGTAAGCCTTAAACTAACTTAGTAACTTGGCCTGATTCTGTGAAAGCCAAAGAGCACCACATAGTTTTGTCTGTATTTAGAGACAACATCAAAGAAACCACTTTACTGTGCATTACAGATGCTCTCTGCTATCACACAGGGATGGCCTAGAGTCCTGGTCCAAAGACTGTTATTTCTATAACCTGGGGATTTAAGAAATCAGAGAACTGTACAAATGAGGGATCTACAGAAACCACTGTTTGACATTACATTGGTCAGAGTTTCTTGAAAATATTGATCTATGGAAAAGAGCTACCAAGGCAGAGGTCTCAAGAATAAGTTCATTGCAATTGTAAGGTCCTTAAACCTGGGAAAGCAGCCATCATTCTGAAGGTACAGCTAATGCAGAGGGCAGTGTCCCAAGCCATTGCTACATATAGATGTGTCACCTGCTGCTCTGTGCCTCCACTTTCCCAGCAGAGAACAGTGTGACTGCCAAAGTCTTGGTCCTGTATTCCAACAAGCTCCATAATCTTGGTGTAAGTTAAAGGACCAACATTAGCAGGGCTCCTTACACAAACTAAATTTTCTCAGAATAGTGGTATTATCCTCAGAGAGTCTTTATTCTTTTATTCTTTAGAAATAAAACAACATAAAAGGAGCAGGAGACATTTATGATTAAGAGCATTTCACTCAACACTTTATAGCACACTTTGCAAATGTTGGCATCAGCCTAGCTGAAAGGACAGGGATAGGATGAAACCTCTCACTCTAGCTTTGTTGATGAAGAACAAGAAAATATGAGAGGTCTACCATAACTGATGAGTTTAGTACTACTCTTGCATCACTACTAGCACATCATCAGCTGTATTTTCAATAACTACTACTATAGAAGTCATCTAGCAGAGGTCGTGTCTACAATAGCCCTGTCTATATCAGGATTTTCACCTAGGCTTGTGTTAGTTTCCACTCGTTCATTTTTTCCTAGTAAAAGGATCATATTATGTAAATAGCAGACAAATTCTGTCTCCGGCTCTGGTCTCCTAAACAAGTTTTGTTGATTTCAGTGCAAACAATAAAGCTGTTCTCAGGGACCTGACTACATTATTGTGAGGAAAGTGAAACCTGCTTCCACAGCTGCAGACCTAAGACTGCATTTTGCAATGCAGAAAAGCTTGTCATGTGAAGGTTTGGAGGGGAGCTCACTCATACCTAATGCTCCCTTCTCCAGTACACCTATGCTTTATTTATTTTCTGAGTTGTTGTCTAGATATATTTATTGACACAAACACCTGTTTCTGAAGAATGTTCATTAAAATAATATCACTCATTAATTAGAGTAATTACTAAGCTTTGCAGAATAGTACCTGGAGGTTGTGGTGGACACCAAATTGAACCTGAGCCAGCAATGTGCCCTTTCTGCCAGGAATTGTAATGGCATCCTGGGCTATATTAGTGCTGCCTGCAGGACAAGAGAGCTGATATGGACATACATACTGGAGACAGTCCAGCAAGGGACCACAAAGATGATGAAAGGACAGGAGCATCACTTACATGAGGAAAGGCCAAGATATCTGGGACTGTTCACCCAGGAGAAAAGGCACAGAAGAGGAGACCGACTTGTTCAGTACCAGGCAGTCAGCCAAGTAAAGCCTAGTGCAACTAAGAGCATTTGACAGCTCAAATGCAGGTGATGCCTTACTAAGGCGGTCATTTCCAGAGAACGCAGAGAGTTTCTACAAGCTGCTCATTCGATTTATGGACACATTAAAACTATTTCAAAGTTCTTCTGCACAGCATCCAGGAGTTCCTATTCTGGCCACAGAGTTAGCTTCATATTTTATAGACCTGGCCAACACTGTGTTTTTAATCTGCTTCAAATACATTTTGGAAAGGTGTAGGTACAACTTTTCTAACTTTGGCAAGGGTCATCTGGAAGGAGGATATGCTGTAGAAAGAGACATATGGGCTAATTCACAGGAGTCTGAGAGTCCTCTGCCCCTTGTTACCTGAAGAAAAAGATAGAACTATGAGATAACTCAGAGCCACTGCGTGAACTATTATCTGAGAACCTGTAAGACAGTAGGTGGAAGTGGGGATTGTATAATCCAACTCACAGAGTATGAAAAAGTCACAGCAGGGCTATTTAAGGTTTGGGGTTTTTTGTACTTCCATAACTGACATGAAAGGTTCCTAGATGAATGTGGAAAATGGCTTTTAAATAATGACCTGTAATGGCATGTTCTACAGAAGTATATCATAAGAATAATATTTTAATACCTATATAAGGCTTCCATTCCTATTTAAAAAAAAAAAAAAAAAAAGAAAAAAACAAATAAACAAAAGAGAGGGCTATGGCTAAGTGATGGATCAGTTCATGTAAATTGCTTCTGCAAAGCTTGGAATCCAGCCATTTTGACATAAAAACACAGCAGCTCTCTGTCAGCTCTCCGGAACAGCACACAGAAATTCAGGGGGAAAAAAATGCCATAGCTCTCACCAGATGCACCGAGAACCTGAAAGACATGTTTTGGCAGTCCCAGTGAGAATTTAGCTTGGCACATGAGGTCAAATGATCTTAGAAAATAAGACCCAAAACTAGTTCTACATATTATCTAAAAGATAATGATCTATATTCATCCATGCCCAGAGATGAGCCTGGCATTGTGACTGAGAAATGGCTGTTATAGGCTTTCTGGATGGATAACACAACCTTTACCTCCTCTTACAGCTGCCTGATAACATTTTTGATCTAACGCATACATTATTGTACGTACTGCAGGAACCAAGCAGCAAGCTGAGGGGCAGAGAGACCTTGTCTGATCCATTACATTTCCATCCTTTCTGTCTTACAGACAGAAGCATGTACTATACAGAAGATCTTGTGATCACATTACATTGATTCTGGCAACTGGCTGTGTTGCACTTTGAATTCTTCTGCATATCCCCAGAAAGGGTAGTATGTGCAGTCTGGAGTCTTGTCATTCCTCTGTTTTCCTGTGGCGGTCGAATGGTTTTACATTTGGAGTATGTAAAATAGAATCTCTGTTCTGCGTGTCCCGTATCTCTGCAATATCATGAAATATACAAACCATCTTTCTTCCACCAAGGGTTTTTATCATGGCAGCTTGATGCTGACCATTATTCTGGATTACTGTAAATCAGAGCAGAAAGATGTGGTTGCAGCCAACTGGATCATACCGATAGCTCCATTTTCGCAAAGCACTGAGAAACAGTATTACACAAGGTGTGAAAGTAATGATTTATACTGAGAACAGAATTCAGCAAAAGGGATGTTTAAGAATGGAAATGAAGCTGTCATAAAGGATGCAAACATTCAGTGAAAAATGAAATGGCAGCATTATATCCTCATGACCTGTCTTTTGAGGGTGAAGAAAGGACTGCTGTTGACATCAGCAAGCTTTAGCTGAGATCCTGAGTCAAATGAAAAATATACTACAAATTCATTTGAAACTACAATGGAAAAAAAAAAAAAGTTAAATACACTCTTATTCTTGTGGAATCGGAACATTTTGGTTCGTAAACCATCTTGAGTTTGTCTCACTTAGGAAATAAGATTTTGTACCAAAGATCCCCCTCTTGCTACTTACATGCTTTTCCCATTGATCAGATCTTGAAAATCAAAATTTTATTAGATTTAATTTCTGAAGAAAGCTTCTCATAAACAGAGACGTGTGAAAAACTCAGTGATGAAGAGACAGAGATACCTGAATTTGCTTTACTAGTCTAAATTGTCAATGAAAAATCGATGGAACACCAGGAGAGAGGGGGTGGGACAGATCATTTAAATTATCAGAAGTTCATATCACCCTTAATTTTTTTCTTTGAAAATCTGAAAAGCAAAATATTGAGATCACTTACTGCAGCAAAACAAAGATCACAGTTTCAGCCAGCACACACTGTCATCTGGTTTAACCCATGGTTAAATGTGAGACTGTCCTATCTTTAGTAGTACGATGTAAGAGCTCCTCATTAGACCCCTAAAATATACAGCTGCAGTCTGAATCAAAGTAGGTCACAGTTCATAAGGGATTTGACAGCCACGTCAGTCACTGAAATTGAAAGAATGACCACTCCTCATTCCTGTTCCTAACAACAGATCTCCATCAGAAAAAAAAAAAAAAAAAAAAAAAAAAAAAAAAAAAGTGAACCCTTTGAAGCTGTGACAGGGAAGTGAGTGGGGGGGGGCATCTTCAGACTGAGTTAATGGTGTGCAATGGTGTTTTGAGCCCCTGAGAGACTGCAGTCAGGTTGCAGTAGTCTTTGCTAGACTGCCTAGAGACAACTTTTAATTCCCAGGTGGATAAGGGCTGTACATGTGCTGATCCCTTGTACTCTCCCTTCTGCTCCTGGCATGACTCCTGTCTGAGACTGGTGCTGAAATGACAAGAGCTGGCAACTCTGTGAGCTCCTAGTCAGGGGAAGCAGTAATAGACAGTTATCCTTTGTCCTTCTCACATAAGGTGGATACAGCAGATATAGACACATTCCATGAATAACACCATCTCTCTTCTTATTGTCTTATTCCCTGTTTTTCCAGGGCTGATCTTTTCAACTCTGTCAGCATGTAAGTTGTGTGGCTTTTGCACACAAATTGTTGGAAGTTAACATGTTGTCTTGTTTACACCAGTTTAGGACATCTTACATCCCATGCAAACTTGCATCTAATAAAGGGAAAATATGGGTGATAAAGTTCCTTAGTGAGGCCCTGCTAGAGTACATCTTTCCTGCTTTTCAATATTTATTTATTTATTTAGATAAACATAAAGCTACCAGATAAAGGAAGGCATCTTAAAGCAAAGGGCAGCCTTTCCTTCACATAATGATAGGACTACTTTCCAATCAGACAATTTCTGTCTCATTTAAAAACACCTGAAAATATCTACACCTGAAGCTGATGAGATTTCGGGTCATGAAAGTGGAGTGGGGGGCATGAATTGCAAAGACACATAGAAGGTCACTGTCTTCTGAAAGCAGCCTGCCTACAGTGCTGCTTCCTGCTGCATTAGGACAGGGACCCATTGAGCTACATCATTCAGGAACATCAGAGGGAAAATGGCTCAATGAAAGCTTGTGCACTCACATGTTGCCAAGTTATTTGTGGCTCAGTTACACTTCAAAAAGTAGGAAGACCTCAGTCATTTGTGGTAGCTGATGTTGTTGCCCACTGGCACTCTCCAACTCCATGTTTAACCTAGTAGAATATTTAACCACTTAAGGAAAAAGATGCTCAGAAATCAGACAAGCGTCTAGACTATGTAGAAAAATAATTCAAAAGATAATATGGACACTCAACTGGTCAGAGGAAGGATTCTTTCAGCATTTGGAATATTTTTCTGGAGTTAGACAGACAAGTTTAAGCATGTGAATACCTAATATAAGCAAAATCCACAGTACAACCAGAAAAGAGTCACCAAAATTGTCAGGATACCAGTGCTTAAAGTATTCCTCTTATGCATTGGTTCAAATCCAGACAACTCCATAACCCCAAAAGAGTACACTGAAACCCAAGATTTGCAGGCCATGAGCTACTGGGCAAATATCTAGTATTCAGGGATCCAGGTTCCTAAGTGTTAGACACACTGGCTACATGTAAAGCATCTGGGAACATTCCCAAGCACAGGAACTTGACCATCCGTACCAGAAAACTATTAAAACATTGCCTGCAACAATTTTGGCAGGTCATAACTAACTCTCTCCCAGGACATCTCATTCCAGGGACGTTTCTCAACAGGCAGTTTGCATGCAGCCAGCCTGTTTTGGAGTTTACAAGAGTTTGTTAGAATGGTCAATGGTCCATTGTGTGCCAGTTGGCCTAATTGTCTGGGAACATTCCTGGGAATGTTTAATATAATAGTTTATTTGTGCCCATTATTTCTGAGCCAATGTAGCAGCTTACCACTGTCAAAAGGGGAGGACTTGTTCCTTCTCTTGACTATGTGATCCCACCCCCTCTTTCATACCAGCTCTGGTGCTTGTCAGGCCCTTTTCTCAGCCAATTCAACTGTATAACCTGCAGAAATCCATTTATTTTTTCTCGCTAGCACAGGTGACTGCTGCCTTAGGAATTTGAATCGGCTCACTGCTGAGTCTGGCAACAGCAAAGCCAGCTCAAGAAAGGCATTGCTGTGCCTGGAGAGAGGAGAAGGGTGAAATAGCAGGGTGGAGTAGGATCTCTCCCCAGTAGTGCAAATGATGCATTAGGCTGTGCCTTATAACTACATTTCATGTGACTTAACTGAAATGAATTTAGACTGTAGTTCCAAGAGGAGCTTGAACTGATGTAAGCCATCACTGCTGCAAAAGCAAAGGTCTTCTTGGCTGGCTTTTTCCAGTTGCTCATTTCCCATATCTCCTCCTTCCCTTGAGCCAGCACAGCAGTGTATATAGCAGTGAGTGAGCTGGACCGAGGAAACAATTCTCAGAAAAAAAAAAAAAAAAAAAAAAAAGTTAATCATTACTTGATCTAGTTCACTGCATGGTCACAAACGCTAATGCCAAAATGGGATCTCAGTTGAGTGCCAGTGCCAAAATAAGGCTGAGTATAAGATGCAAGTAAAAGGTGGGACACCAATATCATGGTTTATCAGCTTAACTTGCTTATGGAACTGGAGTATTAGGTAGCTCAAGAGGCATGAGCTTATCTAAAAATCTCAATAAGTTATTCAGATTAAACAATAACAGAGAGGGGAAAAGGGCTTGTAGGTATCCTAAATATAGATAAGGGTTCAAATACCACCATAAAACCAAAGACAGATTGTACAGATTTTCTTTCTGGTTCTTTTTTTTTCTGTTATAAAAGATCTGTTTTCCTAGCCATGTTAACTGTCAGCTCCCATTTAAAAAAAATAGTCTATAATTGAGTTAAACTCAACAGGACAGGAGGCACAAAAAATCTTCAAATTTGTTATTTTCATTATGACAATCCAGAAACACTGCATACAAACAGCTTTGTGGTGCTATAAGCAAATTCATCCTGGTGTGTTGTTATAACCTTTTTATTGCAAATATGCCTTCTTCCAAGTCTATGCTGAAAACACAAGTGGGAAGAGGCAGTGGAGGAAAAGCATTAACTTTCTGTTGCTGTCAGACTGATCTAATTTGTAGTATCCCTTACCACTAATTACTTAAATAAATTGCATTTGCAGCACAGACAGGAGCCATATTAGATTTTTGGAATTCTGATCCAACTTCAGAACGCAGTTCTCATTACACCCTTGTATAGGCTTTTTAATGGCTCTAAACACTTAATTATGTTATTCTAACAGGCATAACATCTTCCACAGAAAAAAGCTTTCTAGTCCTTTTCTTTTGTCTTAAGTCTCCCATGTAGCTTATCCATTGGGAGTTTTAAGACTTGGGAACATGATGATGTTACTATTTGATAACTTTATGTTTTTTTCCCAATCCCTCTCCTCTCAAATAACTTCGCAGTAGCCAGTGCAAATCAATACAGTTATGTTGATCTAACTCACATTGTGCTGATTACACCTGTTGGGAAACTGTCAAGGACAATTTTTCAGTGCTTGCTACACAGTGTGCTATAAACTGTGTCATTCACTACGACTGCAACTGTGATGCAACTGCTCTGGAAATGTAGTATAGCTCAGGGCTTTCACAACACTGATCAATATGCACATTAATTACCTTGACCAGTTATGAGTGCTCTGAACAACACAAAATCTGTAGGCAGAGGCAATACCTTTGGTTAATTCAGCCAATAAAGCTGGGTGGAAGGTGGAAAAAGGGAGGTAGGAAAGTTTTCAGGCACAAAAACCTTCTTTGAGCCAGTCATTTACATGGTTTAGGTATGTGATTAGATTTGGATGAGAGATTCCCCCATATAAAGCTTTTCATATCAAGATATCAACTATTTGAAATACAGATTTCCCATGACACACCTAATGACATTTGGGGGTTTGAAACTGCATTCTTACATGGAGACGAGCCCTGCTATAAACAATATGCTTGAAAGTAACAGAATGAGTGTTCGCATTTATATTTTTGAGATCAGAAACCAACATGATTCCTTTCCTATTTTTATTCTTCTCTTTTTTTTTTTCTTCTCCTTTTCTTGTTCTGTTTCTGAAATTCCCTACTTCTAGCTTTCCCTCCATTTCTGAGATGATTTATCAGTATCCATCTTCCTCTTTGGGCAGTTAAATTCACTAGTCCAGCTGAGCATGCACCCAGAATTGAAAGTAATTCAGTTTGCAGCATATGTTGTGACAAGGAGAGAGTGACCCTAGAAACAGATCTTAGAATGGGCTCAGCAGCCATGATGCTTGTATTTGTCTCTGTGAATGCATTGCCTTCCTGCTGAGATAATGTCTCTTCATTATTTATGCATATAAAAATAATTTATGCAAGTAACTTTAACAGTTCCACCAGAAAGCACCATTTGGAAGCATGTCTCAACACAGCTCACCAGATGTTCTGTAGCAGCACCTGCCGAGCCCTTCAATTGCTGCCTGTGCTCCTGCTGCCATGAAGGTTCAGAAAAGGGTGAAGGATAAGAGCACCTCATATTTATTTACTTGCATTGACCTGGGAGAATGGCAAGATAAGTGCAATCAGATTTACAGACTTCAACTGAGAATTGCTTCATCTGTTGTTGAAATGTAGTCATATCTGAGCTGGAGCAGAGACAACTCTTTAGCAACAGACAACATAACCAAGTATTCAGACAGGAAGAGAAATAATATTATGGACATCTTGAGTGAATGGGAGAATTTTACTGGGTACAGATCAACTATCCAAGTTGAAACCGACCCAGGATATTAGATTTAGCACTTCAGCTTTAGGAAAAAAGGCAACAGATCCCCACTTGCGGTAACTATCCAGCACATCATCTGATGTCAAAGCATACAAAGATATGGCAGGCACACATAGAGAGCATATGAAATTCAAATTTAATTATAATAATAAAATAGACAATAAAAAATAAAAACAGAATGCAAAAGTATTCTGCACTTCCCCATAATTAAGAATGTTGCAGTAAAGAGAAACCTAATTAAAATATCTGGTCAAATAAGAAAAACAGTTTCAGGTTGATTCAGCTGATCCTAAGGTCAGGGCATGCAGCAAATTTGAATTCAGAGCCCTGCTGCTGTCCCTGAAAAGGGACAGGCTATGCCTTTTTCCCTTCTGTGGCTGATATCTGCTGCCTTGTGAGTCTCAGCAGCAAAGCAAGATGCACTCAAAACACAAGAAAAAAAAAAAAAAAAGTCTTCCAACTTCTGCAGAGCCCTAATTAAACTGAATTTAGCAGCTGAGAGTGGCAGAGAAAATAAAGCTTGCATCTGCTACAGTTGCTGCAGTTGGAGCTGTGAGTTACAAAGGAGATTTGCCAGACTCCTCGGCCTCTGAGCAAACCAGAAGGGGGTAAGATGAAGTGATGCCAAAGCATGAGTTGTTTCCAAATGCAGCAACCTCTGCAGAACCAGAAGGTCACAGACTGCAGCTGGCCCAACTACAAGTGCAACCGAGGGAACAGTCTTAACAAGCACCGAAGTGCCAGACAGGAAAAAGAGACTTGGGTGCTAATCTGTTCAAAATGAGGAGCTGGCCTGGAATAAGCTAGGGGAGAGGGTAGGAAACATGTGGGAACTGTTTGTCCCTCTGTCCAATAGACACCCTTCTTCAGGATTCTGGTAGGCTGCTTAGTCTGCTCTATACATCTGGGATAGATTCACTCTACACATCCTTTGAGCAGGAATGGGGGCTGGGTGTGAGATGACAGGCACTTCCATTTTTTTTGTTTCCCAAAATCCTCTGCTCTGGTTTTCCAGCATGGGCCCCATCTGTTCCTCATCTGAGCTTTTGGCCCCAGTTTGACTTTAGCATTGCATCGACTGTCACTGACATCACTGGATTGCAAACTGTGGTCTCCATGTATTTCCCAGGGCACTGCTTCTATTTGTCTATATTTCTTGTAAAATGCTTTGTAATGAAACTAAAACTTTCAGAAACTAGAAGGGATCCTCTAATTTCAGAGGTCGGAATAGGAGTCTCTCAACTAAATATTTGCCAGTAGAAGCTATTATTCCAAGTCAATTGGATATTTTGCAAATTTTGCTGGACTCGTTCACCTTTAGAATTACATTGTGATTGTTTTTCAAAAATAGCTGAAGTTCAAGAAAACAGATTTTATTCTCTCAAAGCCCTTGCTGAAACTTTAGTAAAGAATTATTTGGCTCACTGGAAAAAGGATTTTTTTAAAAAGGAAAGAAAAATCTTTTAAAGAAAACTGCTTTCTTTCCTCTTCAGGGAAGCTCTATACTGAATCCCAAGATGCCTTCACAAAAGACTAGTACCAATGGTAGGTTTTAAAATCTATGTAATATAGCCCACTCTTGAATATGTCTTAGTCCTGAAGCATAGTTATTTCATTTCCTTCTCTTTCTAAAGTAGTTCTGTGCCACACTTTCAGACTGATCAGATCTAGGTTGTTTGGGCTGAGGATCATTCTCTGTTGGTTTCAAAAGTTAAGGTATGTCTTTGGGATACCATGCTACATCACTAAAGCTAATGAGAGATTGGCTGATTACCTCAGTGGGAACAGAACCATATGTTCAAGGAACACCATGAGTCCTTCCATCTAGTAGCTGAATAAGTAAATACCATACAATCCCTGTGGCCATGAGAGCATCAGGAATGTAAATTATTCAGAGTCAACTGTTTTAAGGAACAAGCAGTTTTGTTTGAGAAAACATAAGATTAAATTGCAGCAACAAGTAAGGATTGAAGAAGTAAAGTCAGAGGCTATAAATGTGTGACTACAGGCATATTGACTAAATGAGCCTTATAATAATGACTCAATATTCCTCCAAGTAACAATTAGACCTTGCACTTCAATAGGAAAATGTAATAAAAATTCACAAACACAGACAGTCTAAGAGAGGCAAAGCTGGATCCCACCCAAAGCCTCAGAGAATGGAGTGCACAGAGTCCTCCACTGAAGATCTCCTATGGTATGTTCACTGCAAGAGAAACCTCACATTGAGGAGACCTTTGTTTTTCCATCTTATTTGGGAAGGTAGAAGTCTAACATCCAACTCTTGTCAACGATCTTCTCAGTCTTGTGGACACAGTGTAGAATCAAGGAAAGCTATGGGATCAAAGGACTAGGTTTTGCCAGTGGAGCCTGGGTATCCAATTTTCCCTACTAAGTCTATCTACTATCAACAGTTATTTGGCTGAAGAAACAATGTCCTCTCTCTGCATAAGTCTTTCTACAAAGCCTGACAGAGAGTCAAATGGCAGAGGGCAATATCATTGTGAGCCTGGAGCGAGATGGAGCTCTTTTGTCCTCTGCAGAAAGCTGATGACTGCCAATGGGCACCTTTTCTCTGAGGAATATATTGATATTCAGTGAAAATATATAGGGCATTATAATTATGTGTAGGGGGTTTATTTTTTTCCCTGGCTCAACAGCCTCCTCATTTTCTCCTTTAATCCAGCCCCAACTGCAACCCAATTGCAAGGCTGCTTTGAATCACAGGCTCACCGTCTGCATGAGCTGCTGCTGCATGTGTATGTGTTCTTCCCTACAAGACTGGTGAGATTGCCCACAGATCCAGGGTAGATAAGTAAGGACTTGTGACAATTGTTTCCAAATAAATATTATTTTGCAGAAAATACATCACATCTACATGGTGAGAAAAGAAACCTCTGCAGCAGTACCATGCAAACAGTTCATATAACAAGCAAGAGCACATATAACCTTAATAGTTGCAGACAGTCAAGCTCAGTTCTCCTTTCATTATAACAGATATGTGCCAGTGGACCTCTGTTAAAAAAGCAGTGTCATTTTTGTAATAAAGTGGAAAACTAAAGCCAAACTCCAAGTAAAATGCCTCAAGAATATTTGGAATGATGAGGATATATTCACCTCCCTTTCTCCAAATGCTGCTAGAAGTTTAGGTATCATTTTAAAGCATCTGAACTCAGTAGGATCAGAAGGTAGCTGCAGATCTCTTATCTAAAGACTTCTCACCCTCTCATACCTGTCCCAGAAGCAATACACTTTCATGACAATTCTTTACAAACACCTATGTGTTGTGGTTTTTACTTAAAAACAAACAGTTTGTGAGTCTTCATTTTTTTAACTGAGATCCAAGCTCTACATTTTAATATGCAGGATGTGTCACAAGTAACAACCTTCACTGGCTTGCTGCAGCTCCCTATGAATACGAATTTTGATGTGGGACTTACCAAGCTTTCTGTTGGGCTACCTTGCTGGAGCTTTGTTTTCCTAATAATTTCTGTGTCTTTTGTCATAGGCTTTTTTTCCCAGTCCTCTTTTTATCTGTTGGTCTGTTTGATACACCTACCACATTCAGTCTCATAGACAGTTCTCTGGAATAGAGAATTTGTTATTTAACAGTACAATTCCTGACACAACAGAGTGCCAATGCTTGACTGATTTCTGAAGTAATACCATAATGTCAATAATACAACCTATAAATGAATGGCATCATCTGAAATACAAATAATACCCAGGTAGAATTTTGTTAAAGTAATGCAGTACTTAAAAAAAAAAATAAAAATAATAATAATAATAATAATAATTCTAAATGGAGTCTTGTATTTTGTTTCCTTTCTGATTAAAAAGAAGGTAGATTGCTCAGTCTGGCCTGTGTTGCTAGCTGATTTGCAAGCATCACCACCTTCCCAAGCACTCACAGCTTCTCAGGGTGATGGACCTCGTCAGGAAAGCACAATCTGATATTGAGCTGCATAAATTGCTTTTTGCTTCTTCTCCCTTGAATATGTACAAGTTACAGAATGAAAAGAAATCAGAAGAAAATGCTGAAAAATGTGGCTTTTCCTCGGCACACTCCTTAGAACATTTCTGCTGCACACGCTTCTTTCACTCAAACAAACTCTTTTCATTTCCCTCATTTCCTTGGTTATTATTATTTTTCTCCCTACCCATTTTAATTTCTTTTCTTCCTAAAGAGCTGTTTTTAACAGCTGCATCTCCAGCTGTCAAGTGAATAATTCAGGGGAAATTTCTCACCATTGCAAGAATTGTTCTACAAAATACTTTAAACAGTCTTCAAGATTGTTAAAAAAAGCTTCACATGACAGCTGCATGCGTGGAATGCTTTATTAGTGGGCAATGTAGCTCTTTATGATGTATGCTTAGTCTTTGCCTTACTTTGAGCAAGCAGTTTATTGTGGACACATTTAGCCCTGCTGACAAAGGTCCTGTCCTTGAAGATGTCACTTTTGCAAGCCTTCTTTCCAAAGCATCTTTGACACTTATCTGATTCTGGGTAAGATTTTCAAAACATATCAGCCAGCACTGCACACAGTGATGAAATGTAAATAACTCTGAGGGGTCTCTAAATAAGGTATTAGGGCTTACCAGGGCTGTCTAATCATGGGGAATCAGCTGTCAGAGTTCAGTAGCCAGAAGGCCTCCAGTTCGCTCTGAGCCTGTTTAGAGCTTACATGGTTATGTGGCAGTACTGTGCACACTAGACATGTATGTTAAATGTGTCCCACACACATTACATGGTTTAGAAAACAGCTTATTTAAACAGATGAAATATCCCAGATATATTAAAAGCCAAGGCACTCAGCTGGGTAGGAATGTATCAAGAAAAGCAGCTCTTGCAACTTAGCAGAGAAGCATGTACACACTGTGTAAATAGGGATAGGTAATAGATACCATGTAGCATGAACATTTTTTGAATGCTTGGAATTTGGTGTGAGAGTTAAATGCAACATGGCTGATAGTGATACATCATTTCAGAGCAGGTGACAAAGTATGCCTTGGGAGACAGACTTTCAACTACTTTTCAAAAATCAATGAGTCATGGGTACTGTAAGAAAGACACTTCACAGCATCTAAGGGCAGCAACAACAATTCTCAGTTATCACATGGATGGTGACCAAAAGGAAAAGCTATAAATATCTTCTTCTCTGCCCCTCTTTTTCAACCCCACACTGAGGCAAAAACTGATCATTATCTTATTGATTCTGGCCAGCAATGGTGTAGAGTAAATAACAAAATCAGATAACCTTGTTTCCCAGCCTTTGTAAACTAATTATGTCTATTAATCACAGAGACCTCAGAACCTGTCCCCTGCACGAAAATAATTTCTGCAGCAGAAACATCTTCCATTTTCTTTGAACTTTACTATTGCCTTGCTAAAGTAAAAGCTATTTCATTATTTTTTTTTCTCAGCAAGTTAATGAGACTAGCCAATCTGTTGCTAAGATTAATTAAGAAACTCATTAAAAAGTTTTAAAATAATCAAAAATCAAAATAGGGTCACCCTGTTTTAGCAACAATTCAGAAGAATCCACTGAAAATCAGAAGAGCAGGTCTAGGTAGTACATGGAAGGAAAAATTATTACAGATTCAAATCTGTTGATTTCACACTAAATGAAGGATCAAATTGTGAGGATAATTAATGTTTTTCTCAATTGTTATGTAAGTTAATAAACCCTGTTTCCTACATGACAAATTCTACTTCAGAAAAGATTCGGTTTCAAAGCAAGTCGAAGTACCTTTCTTGTGTATACGGAGTTTTCCTGAATATCAAAGTATAAGATGCTAACCTGGAAAATCAGCTGCTTTGTTGGGCAAAATGCCCATCTTACAGGTTCACTGAACTTCCTCAAGCAGATTAAACATCAGACACAGAGATATCAAAGACACAGTCTTCACCTGGTAAAGGCTGCCACATGTGAACCAGATCTTGCAATGGAATGAGCAGATGAAGCTCTTAATGGATCTCTAAAGCAATGCTCAGTGATCTCAGACACCAGCTGGATGTGAGAGGCTGTGTCATAGCTGTGACATGTTCACCCAGCCATGGAATGAGGATTTATGAGGAGACAGAAGAATTAGGGCTACAGAACAAAGAGAAGAATGTGAGCAATATGAAGTCATTTTAAAAGACAAAACAGTAGAAATAGTTGGGGATTTTCTAATCATTCATATGATTTTTTCCAATGAAAATGTCCTTTTTTGCTAAATTTCAGGTTTTAATGGATAACATTTACCAAAAAAAAAAAAAAAAAAAAAAAAAAAGGGCAAACTGAGGCAGGGCAGTTAAGCAAAGCAAGGGGAAAGGAGGAGGATAGGAGGATTTCTCTGTATGTATGTACCAAAGCTTATCTGAAATGTGGGAATCTGTACTATCCACCTCTTAGCTTTCTTGGACTCTATCCTTTCTCAGGTACCAAAGTGCTGCCCAAAAGGCAAACAGCCAGCCTGACCATCTGTTACAGTCAAACTGCTGAGGTACAGTTTGACCCTGCCAGGTATAAGAGGATGAAATAAGCAACTACTTAGACATTTTTCCAGCATTTCTTTCTATTGTTTCTAGATTTCAGAATTCTTAGTTTTATTTTTGAAGTCTCTTTATATAAGCTGAAATGGCAGGCACCTATTAATATAGCACAAATATTTCTATCTTTCTCAATTTGCCCCTAAATATATATAAGATTATAGCACATTATCAGAGGTATCTGAGATTACTTGTGTTTAGATCATGTTTGTGTTCATCATGTGTTTCATTCAGTCTGTGATATTTATTGTCAGTATATCAAAGAACAAAGAAGCCTTATTATTTGGCTTCTTAATACTAAAAGCCTTTTTTCTCTTTTAAATATCAGTGAAGTATATCTCAGTTCTTGTGTTCTGTATCCAGGAATATTTCAATTCAAGTGAAACATGATAATATTTTTCCAGAAGTTGTTAAAGCTATTACCAAAGTAAAACAGGGCATCCTGTGATATAAATCCAGTTATTTTACAACCATGAAGCCAGTGAAGGTTATTGTGGTTTTTCTAACACACTCAGAAGAATAATTCAAAAAACCCAAGTCAGGGCTTTTAAAACAGCAATGCAAGGTTTTTCCTAGCAGGGTCATTTGCAGATAGATAAACATAAGCTTGGAAATAAGTTAGTACACCGTATGTCTTACGAAGTCTTCCCATTAAAGTTTGGGTTGTGTATTTCACATGCGTTCTTATTTTAACAGAAATTGCAGTAGACTGATAAAAGAAGATTACTGTAGTGCCATCTTTCTATCCACTGACTAATTGCAAATTCAAATAAACAAGAGAAGTTGATAATATTTAGAGTTTGTTAGGCCATTCATGCTCTTACATGTTAAAAATTTTCATTATCCATGAGCCCCGTATTAAACCATTACCATTTATTAAAATCAGGTATATATTTGTGCAAAAACAGTACCAGTGAACTCTGTAGTCTGTACTTCCATTGTGCTTTGTACATTGAGGTCTTGATCCACAATGCTCCCAGGCCTCATATAATTATAAAGAAATAATGCTAATACTTCACATCCAACTCTACATACCTTTGAAAGACAATCACTCCTGTTTTAGAACAAGACTGAGATCTTTAAAATATTTTCATGATAAGGAAAAAGAACAAGGAGAGAAGAACAAAGTAACCATGTGAAAAGTTGGAAAACATTGAATATAACCTGCTTTGGCTATGCTGGTGACAAAACCCGCCTGGACACCTTCCTGTTCACCTCATCTAGGTGTTCCTGCTCTGGCAGGGGGATTGGACTAGATGATCTTTCGAGGTCCCTTCCAATACCTAACATTCTGTGATTCTGTGAACTAAGGTGGTGACCAAGAGATGCAAATATGTTAAAAAGCGCAGGTTGTCAGAGAAGGAATGAGAAGCTGCCTGTGGCAGCTTGCAGAGTCTGTGATCAACAGGTTGTAATTAATTCCCAAGAGAAGGGAGCTCCCTCAGAGAAACCATATCAAAGTAGAGCCTTGAGGCAAACACAAGGTGCACCTGTAGGTCTCTTTGGTATTTCACTGCAAGGCTGTAGCATACCAATAATCATCCAACCTTTAAAGTATCTTTAAAATCTGTTTTTTCAAAGAACATGAACTCTTCAGGATAAATTCTTTTTAAAGTCATACTCTTCACAAAGCCTATCCCAAGGCCATTAAAGGAAAACTAACGAAAATTACAAAGCTTATTGGGTTTGCCTGTTTGTTTGTATTAGCATCCAGTAACATACTATACCATTAATGTCTTTGCCTCAATTACAAGATTGCAAAATATCTATGTCTCCACTCAGATCTAAGCATAAAGTTATGCTCTTAAGGGAGCTTATTACAATAAAATAATGCATTGGGCTGGAGCTTTCTTGCACTCAGGCATCTTGTACTGTGTATGCAAACTTACTATGCTTCTGCATACGACAGAATGTTCAGTGAAGAACTAGTCAGAGTAGGGAGAGAAAAATCTAGGAAAATATATTGCTTCTTATTCAAACAAATGCAGTTTTTTCAAAAAGTCTGGAATCCTGAAATGAACTAATGCCTTTACTTCCTTTTTTTGCAGAGTTGGCTCATAGGATTGCTGGATGATGGGGGGTTTGATTTACCATGGAGCAGCAAGAATCACACCCTTTAACAGTTTGTTCTCCTAGATGCAATAAAAGATCAGATTTACAGGATTCAGTAGCAGGAAAAATATGGTCAGCCTTTTCTAACCTTTTATTTCACAGCTTCATTAATACTGTGTCCTGGTTGTTATCTCACAAACATGTCTGATGTTCTTGCTGGTTGCTAAAATATTTTAAGTATGCTGAGGAAAGGCATTGGGGAACAGGTGGGCAGAGAAGAGCCATGTGTGCAAAGAACAATTTAGACATAGTCTCTTCTGCAAATAGTTGGTCCTCTCTCATTACACTGAAAATGCGTGCTTTGGAAGAACTTGACTGCACTTGGAGCTACTATGCAGACCAGGCATCTAGTTATTTCCCCTCTTGCATCCACACACAATGTGCAAGAAATCTGTATCATTCCCAACACACACTTTGGTAAAAAGAAGGATTTGGTGAGAGAAAAATGGACCAAGCTCAGGAAAAAAAAAACACCACACAGACAGATAAGAAGCAGAAGAAACAGTCTGGAAGCAAAAGGTCTGGGAACTGGCAGTAACACAATAGGCAGTGGACAGTCAAAAGGCATGGGTGGGATGCCAAACAAGAAGCCAGGCAGAACAGGACACCCCAGCCAGAAGGCTGGAATAAGGCAAGAAATAGTATCTGACGTTTACTGAAGACACTTATTACCTAAAGGTGTACTGGAAAATTTTCTTGCTGAGCATTAAAAACCTAGTACCAGTGTAACAAATGGCTGGCAACCAATTGATCTACAGAAGTGTATAAAAAGTGTTGGTAGCAGAGCAATTGTCAGCTATCCTGGCTATAAAGCCTGTGGGACATACATTTACCCAGCTTCGTGAACCTGAAATCTCATAGATTCATGGAGTTAATATAGGAAAATAAATTATCAATTGTACCAAAAAAAAAAAAAAAAAAAGACTAATCATGCTGGTGTTGGCTATTTTAAAGGAGTATTCTTCCCTCCAGCATAGTAACATCTCCATAAATTGTGCTCCCGGTAAACATTATTCAAATAGGTTTTAGTGGCTCAAATAACTTTTGGTCAACTAAATGTCAATAGCACTTTTGAGAAGAACAAGGACATTAATTCAGCCTCTCAGTAAATGCTCAGCCAAGGTAGCTACAATGTCCTTTTGTCCCAAATTGCTCATATGGTTTAAATTGCTATTTTTCATTCTGTCATAAACTGTTGTGCACAGTTATGCTGTTAAAAATTCCTGTAGAGGTGTCTAAGTTTCAGTAATGTAAAAGAAGCACGCAAACTTTCTACAGTTGTTACAAGTATGCATAAGTTCTTTCACTGCGGATGGTCTACATTACCCCATCAGAGCGAGCTACAGCATCCTAGGCACACACCTGTAATAAGTGCATCAGATCTCAGCTCCTACTGCATGTAAGTTGTATTAATTTCCATTTGAATCACGCAAAAATACCAATTTTTGATCAAGAATCATGATTACTAAATATTAGGTTACAGAGGTTTGGAAGATGTGATTTTTTTCAGCTGCTGATTCTTCCCATAGAAGTACAGCACAAAGTGTAGAAAGAAAGCTACCTGAAATTACCTTGCATTTATTGTACACAGAAGCTTGTAATTCTTACTGCTGAAGTGCACCCTCTTATCATGCTGTAATGCAAGGCGCTTTATGGACTCTTGCCCCTTGGTGAAAGGCCATTCCCCTGCTGATGACAGGACTCTTCTGCCTCATAGTAAATCTGAGATAATTCCAAGTTGTTTACTGCTGGGTGAGAACTTGAGATTTTAAATCTATTAAAGATTGGGGGTAGGAGAGGAAAATATTTTAGATTATGGGAAATTCGGTGTAGGTCAGCTAGCACTCTAGCACTAAATTCTGTCACATAAAAAATAACAGAATATGCAGGTTTGTTCATTTATAGCTGACATAGCCTCCTAGAGAAAACACAGAGCCTGGCAGAGAGAGGGAACCTTAAAGATGAAGATAATATCTGATAATTTAATTCTAGCCTAGCATCATATCACTTTGGTTACAGGTTTAGACAGATTGATATGTCAGCAGACAGTGAATCCCAGACAACCTAATCTCAGGGGAAACCTTTGGACTCACATCAGCTCTGGATACTCCATAATCTACACAGTGGATTTCAGAAGGACTTCCAAAACATCCACAGCACAGGTGAAAAAATGAGGCTATAGTGAACTACAGTGATGCAAGAACTCAAATTCAATTATTCATTTGTTGAATTCAGCTTTTTTCATTGTGTAAATTTGAATATTTGTTCATTCCTTAAGAACTATGGTGAATAATTTCCTTATAAACTACTTCTCACATATGTGAATAATAATGGAGTTCAGTGTTTGCATTCTGTTGCATTTTAGTAGTCTTTGCTTTCATTCTCAGAACATGAAAAGCAAGACTTCTTTCCTCTTGTACCAAAAGGTAGACAGGGGAACAGTTGATACTAGCATCAGGTACATATCTGGACAGTGGTTTCACCAGAAGGATAACTCTTCTGCTAAAATAGTTATGTTTTTCCTTTTGATTTCATTTATTTATTTTGTTACAACTATCAGGTAAAATTGTTTATCAGAAACTCCTCAAAATCCTTGTTGTTGTTTTAATTTTATTTTTTCCTCGGAAAATTACAATATCTTTTCAATTAAGTTATGCTCATTATATCAAAATAGAGTTTCTTTGTTTGTATAGCCCCCGCCCCATGCCCAGCTGTGGCTGGTGTTTTAGTATGTCCCAGAATGTCCACAGACAGACATGTACCTGGAGGTCAGGTGGGCTGACAGGCACACCAGGAGACAAGGTACATTTCAGGCTGACTGCAGTTACAGCACAGTCACTAATGTCCAGATCAGACTCAGCTCCTGCACAGGAAGGTAAAGCTGTATTGGCCTACATATCAGTAATGGTAGATGTTTCCACACCTTTCAGGTGATAACTCAAGGAGCTTCAGTATAATTCACACAGGCATTTATCTCCTTATGTTCTCACTTTCCAAGTTTCAGATGGTATTTTTGACAATGTGGTGCCAGCAGTTTGACTACTGAATACATGCTGAATTCTGCACACCATGTCTCCAGCTGGAATCAAGGGTCGTTGGCAGGTGACACCACACATGAAATCTGTTTCTCTATACCTAGTCTTGCAGTTGATGGGAGCTTTCACGTCAACACAAATCTCACTTCACTAAATGTGTTTATTTTGTAATGCCAGTTTCTTTTTACAAATTTCCTTAACTATTTATTATGGACCCTTTATGGCTGTGATGCACAGTGTGATGAAGGATGGAATGTTACTGCTGAATGGAAAAGGGATCATTACCACTTTAATCTAAAATAAGCAGCCCAGGGTCATTTGGATATTTCGGATTTAGAGATTAAATGCTGTGAAATGTAATGTAAAGATAGCTGTCTCTTTCTTCTCTAGCTCATTTCCAGAGGATCTCATGACACTCATCTAATACAGGCAAGGATCATGTTTCCAATTTATAATCACAGTGAGAAGACACTCATTCATGCTATTTGAGCACTGCCAGTTACTGAAAAATGACTGCCTGTCAAAAATATAATTAAATAAGTAAATAAATATAGGTGTGTTAAATATAGTTGATGTATATAAATATCTGTGAAAAACTGCTGACAATCTTTATTTGGTTTATAATACATGACCACTGAGGAAGTAAGAAAGAGAGAGAGATAGGAAAATTTGGCTTAAAAAGAAAAGAGAGAACTATGAGCTGTAAGAGAATGTTTATACGTTTCAACACTCTCAGATCACTAGAATAACCACAAAACAGGAACATCTCAAATAACTTATCATCAGTAATCAGCACCACCAAAATTTAACTAAATGCAATCTGAACCTAAAATCAGTTAATTCATTTCAACAGACTTTTGATATTTCCTGCTTCATCTACAAGGAATAGCTAGTAGCTGGTCCTAATTGTGATTTGAAAGGAGAGAGAATTCAGCAGAATTTTCTTCCAGTTCTTCTCACCATTGTGTGTAAAGGACAGTTGCAGTCATGGCCTTTAAACACTCTGGGCTATGGAAAGTAACTTGGTATTGTGCCAGTGAATTTAATGAAGCTATCCTGATTTCTACCAGATGACAATTTGGCTCAGAAAACTTGAAGTCGGTGAAAGTGTCCCAGCATTTTCCTAAAGGAGGTGAGAAATCATGACTGGCAGGTTCAAGCTGGCAGGTTCAAGCTGGCATGGTGAGGACTGCATGCAGTAATTCTTTGATGGATGATGTCAGCATCATTCTGACTGACACATATGTAAATTATTTGGTGGGTAGAGGACATTCTGTCTAAATACTCAAATGATGCTCTGACTTACATCCAATTGATGGGGGGGGGAGGGTGTGGCAGGATGAATGGGTGATGTCTGTCTAAATACTAAGACGATAACACCACCACCCAAACTGCTTTTCTTTGCATCCTCATGGTCCCTGAAAAGCCATCACTGATCCCCAAAGGAAGGTATTCTTATCAGGCATTTAGATGCACTCTTCGTAACTACAAATTTCTCATAATTGTTATTTAGTGAGGAGGAGAAATGTCATTTCATCTGTCCTTTGCAGTGAATTAGCTGTAGGAAGGCAGTCAAGAAAGCCATTTGCAAAAGATCCCTTTGCCTTTCTCCATGCTTGAAGGATGTGGCTTATTTTTCTTTTTCTAAGTGATGAAGCTCATTGCTACCTGTGGTGAATATGGCAGGGACTCTACTCCTTTCAAGTGCATACTGCTTAAGCACATAATCTTCTTATGCACATAACTTTCACATCTTGACTCTGTCCCATTAAATGCATGTGCTGTTACAAGAATAAGGTTTCTATCAACTGGTTGTTGTCCTGGTTTTGTTATAAACAAGACCAGTTATCTTTTAGTGAATTTTCCTTTCAGCTAAGTTCTTCTAAGTGCCTTCTAAGCAACTGCATGTTTTTCAAAAACTGTGCTCTGAAACTGATAAGGGTGACCAATGGAATGCTGGAGAAGCTCGTGATTAGATTTATTGCTATAACAACTAAGAATCCTGATAAAATTCCACATGTTCCATCGCAAGAGGGGGTATTTGCAAGGAGGAGTGGACAGAACAGGTGACTAAAACTGACAAACTGAGTATTCCATCCCATCCATGTCATACACCCTATAAAAGAGGGAGATCACGAGGGTCTTGCACTCTTCAACCATGGCCGGCATCTGAAGAGGACCCTGCTTGCCAAGCCTGAGATCCAAGGCCTGGTTCCAGACCCTGCATCCCTAAATCCAGTTCCAGTTTGCTGTGAAGTCCTGCCCAGGACTTCTGGGTGCCTGCCCTGCAGCCGCTGGAGTCACACCAACTCCACACGGGGCAAAACCGCTACCCTGGAATATTCAAGGTTGGTTTTGTATATTTTGTGTCATTTTCTCTATTTATTAGTAGCATTAGTAAAGCCTTTAAAAACTTTTCCAACTTGAAGCCTCTCTTCCTTCCTCCTAACTTTTCGTATGTGGAGAGGGTGTGGGGCAACAGAAAGCATCTGCCACAGTTTAATGTCAGATTGCAACTAAACCGTGACAGTTGCATAATTAAGTGATTAGACCAAACTGAGGTTCAAAGGCAGATTCATTGGATACTCAAAATCAGCAAATGAGGGAGTTTTGTGTATCTACAAATTCCTTTAAAAAAAAAAAATAAACTGCTGGTAAGCACAGTAAAATATGAAAACAAAATTGTTACTTGAAAAGGAGGGTGAGGGTTGGAAACAGCTGTTGCTGGGTGCACTTTGAAAGCTTCCTGAGAAATGCACATCCCATTGAAATATCAAAGCAGGTATACACTATAGGCTGGATCCTACATTCACTGTCAGCCAGCCTAGTTCTGGTACTGAGTTACATCCAGAGAGCACAGAGTTGGCAGTGCTATCTAACTCTAGCACAGTAAAGCCACTCTTCTGTTAACAGGACTCAGCCTCTCTGTGCAAACACGTAAATCTGGCAGATTACTCAAACTTGGCTCAGGTACTGCGAATAGGGAAGTGTATCAGTCTATAGAGACTTACCCATGATACTCACATCTCTAGTCACTTAGGATCAGGGTCTGATTTTTCATGTCCCTGAAGTGTGTAATTGCAATTGAAAAGAAAGTAAGTTATGTTTTGAATATTTTAAAATATCTATGATTCTTCTGCTATTGAAAAATTCTATTTGTATTTCAATGAATATTATTTCAAATATTGTGTAGTGCAGCCTAAGAGACAATATAAATACTGAAGAGACAGACTCAGAAAAGGACAGAAAATTACATTTATCAAGCCTTCAGGAAAGTGCTTACACATCTTAAAGTTTAAAATGGAGAATCTGAGCATTTCTGCTATGTGAACAGGTCTCATACCATTTGCTGTTGAAGTCACCCACCTCTCAGACTGATGTCTGGGGAACACAGTAGCCAACTGAAGAGCAGGAATCCTTTGAAATTAACCCTTTCCAAAGCCTGGTGACTGCCAGACAGCTCTTCATTCATAGAAGGAATACAAGTTGCCATTCACTAGAGAATGTGATGAACAATAAGTATGTAAGGATGCCAGATAGGAGAAAACTATTGAAGCAAACACCATCTAAAAAAAAAGCAGTCTCAAGGAGTCTACAATACACTTTCACTCTTCCTGTAACAAAATGTAGAATTACATTAAAAGTTAAAAAGCTACAACCATGCCATGAGTAGAAAATATGAGGATCACCTGTATTCCTATGTGACAACAGTTCCGAGTCAAATTCCCAGAAGGCTTTAGGGAACCAACAACACCATAAAAAAAAAAAAAAAAAAAAAAAAAAAAAATTACCTGAATCATGCCAACCAGCCTGGCCTTGGAGAAAGTGCTGTGTTAATCCTGAACATGCACATGAAACACACCAGTCAGGCAATCAGCAGATAATAACATTGAAAAGAGTATCAGTGTTCACTATTGTAGCTTATCACTAATTGTGTTCTGTTTCTAGTGCTCTAAAACAAATCCAGAGCTGAGTTACATATCTTGGGTAGTAAAGGAGTTCCTTCTTTGCCCCTGGCAGGCAATATAAGCCCATACTACTATTTCAATCTTTTTGCATTCCTCATTTATGCACACTAAAGCCCATCACCAGCTGTGGTTCATTTTCCTACTGTAAAGTGGACTTCAACTGTAATAACTTCAACTGCAGACTTCAGAAATTGAAGACTGCACTTTATGCTCTTCCCTTCAATATTTTAACTGTAGTGATTTGTCCCAATTTAATTTGTGTTTACTGCAAATTGAACTCCATTCAGCTTAATTTTTATTCTCCATGGTTTTTTATTACTATGTTTGGTCTAGACAAAATATAGATCTTGGGCAATAAACTTTCTAAGCTCTACTTCGTTATGTGATTGGGAAGTTTACGTCATTTACAAAGTCTCAATAACACATCCATCATAATAAAGTCAAAGAAAATGTAAGACCCTCATGTCCCTCCAGCATCAACACCATGAAAAAATTAACATTAAAGATCATATAAAGAAAGCAATTTTTCCAGACCAAGAAATTATAATTTGTTACTGAAGCTTGCTGTATATCAATGTTAAATATCCATATCAAGATGAAAGCATATCTGTTGTCAAAAAGAGTGAATTTTGGAACTTGACCTGAATAGAAATTACTATAAATTGAAGGCTATTGTCTGTCTTTTGTTCCCAGTCTACCGTGTGGTTACCAGTTTTTTTTCTGAGGTTGCAGAGAAGAGTTTCTTCTGTCTTAGGCTTCTGTACGTTGCATAAGGCTTCCCCTGGGACTGCTCTTGGGGCCAAGTGACTAGGTGGGGGTGATGGGTGGGGTGGAAAGAAGACATACAGCCAGCAGGCTGAGTAAGACTAGAAGCCTCGTAAGAGGAGGAGGCACATAAAGTAATCTGGAAAAAAGACTCTCCCTCAGGACTCAGCATTTGTCATAACTGGGAAGTTACTGAAAGTACATGAAGCAAGACTAAGAAAAAAAAAAAATGGTCCTAATGGCAATGACACAGACATGAGGGGAAAAATTGATTCTGAGATCCTTTATTTATGTCCATCTCAAACCCAGACCTGAGATTTTTTTCTTCTTCTTCCAAGAATCACTGTGTTCTAGTTCATTGCCTTGTGTTTTACCAAAATGTAGGTTTAGAAATTGAAACTCTGTTGTTTATGGTGCTTTCATTTTAAGAAAAACATTAACTTCAGAGCTCTTGCTGACTTGAAGTCTCGTCACACAGTTCAAAATTTATTTTGACAAGGAGCCTGGAAAATGAAGTAAAATTTTCTAATAAGTGACCTCATTAAAGCACTGGTCAGTATGCAGCCTCTGAAAGAAACTGTTATACATGTCTAAGGTGTTGTTGCTCTGAACAGATCACAAAGTACTTTGCAAATTTTACCTTTGATAGTCACTTTACCTACTAAATAAAAATGCAAGGTGTATGATGCTCAGAGAAGGAACACTGAGTATAGACACAGTCAGCTGAAGCTAGGTGTTACTTGTCTTCATCAGTCCAGAAAGCAATAGATGGAAATAAACTGAACATCTTTGCCACTTCCCTGCTCTCATCACTGTTCCTCCATGCAACCCTGGCTTATATCAACCACAGGCTCCTACAGAGGGAGATTCCAAAGCTCTGAATAGCAATTTTCTTTCAGGTTTCATGTTTCTCTTGCACAAGAGACTCTATTATTTTAAATATCAATATTTGCATTTTAAAAGGCTTGTTTATTTGCCTAACTGAGAAAGTGGAAAAGAAAGAAGACAGGGAGAAATGAGATGTAAACATGGGGAGAGTAAGTGTGGTAGGAAAGCTCAAGTAATTATGTATTTTCACTTGCATCATGTTAAAGGCCTTGGAAATATCACATAAGGGAGATATTGATTCTAATAAGAATATCTACTTACAAAAACTTAAGTGCACAATATACAAATAAGCTTTCAGGAAATGTTAAGGCACAATCTTTGAGCTGCTTTTCTCTAAAAAACCCAATGAATGTTATACTTGCTATCAAGACCATCCCATGCAAGTTTAACTTATTGGTGCTCAGAAATAATCAGTCATGAAAAGTGAAGATAAAAGAATCGGGAAAAAGTTACCATATTAATGTCAAGAAAGCTGTAGTGCTGTAGGAGAGAGATTCTAATGGCAGGATTTTTCTATGAGCAAAAAGGTCAAAATAATAAACCATTTGCAATGTCAAAATAAATATTTATTTAGATGCAACTAATCAGCCTCTGAAAGGTGGTCTAGCCAACTAACCATAGAAAATCCCAAACCCATCAAACATATTAATACTGTGTCAAAATCAAAACTGGAACATAAGCTGTGAAAAGACTGAACTAAATAAATCACAAATGAGGTAGGAGCTATTGCTTATATATTTAGGGGGGAGAACATGAAATCTTGCAAAAAACATTAAATTATACCTTGTTCCTAAGAGAATTGTTTAGATAAAGCTACGTCTCACAAAGGACAGATGAGTTCACATTATTATTGGTATTAAGTTTGGATTCTTTGCTACTAATTATTTCCGCAGAGCAAAAAACAGTTACTTGTTTTGTTTACATAATGGCTTTTCCTCAAGCAGTCACAAAGTTGGTTTATTAAGAAAGGAAACTTAAGCATTTTGCCTTTAGGAGGAACAACTGAATGTTTTAGAATAGCACTGATACATAAATTATGAATGGCTTCCTTCTTCACGTATTTTTACTTGGTTAATTCAATACTATAACTACTAAATCACAAAAAATAGCCTTCTGAAATGGCCAGGGTAGAGGGTCATAAATTAATTAGAATAAGATATATGGAGCTCATGAAAAACAAAATAGATATACTTTAGACAAGAAGGATGGTTTAGTGGCTCATACAGACACTGTCCTGCCAGTATTCCTAGATTCTACTCCCAGCCTTATTAAAGACTAACAGTGTATCTCACATGACCTCATTTTCACTACCCAAAAGCATACCTCTCCTCCAAGCCAGCTGCCAAACCTCTCAGTACTCAATAGAAGGAAGAATGTAGCTGTAGTGGCTGATTCATCCCTTCCTAAAATAGAATGAACTGCTCTATGAAAACAGCTATTGACTATAGAGGACGTTTAGGTGATTCGTTTTAGGAGGTCTGAAGCCCATACTCACGGCATAAGCTATTCAGTTCCTCTGTGCTTTAGTTTTCTGTCATTGGAAGGGATTAATAGCATTCCTTGGTATACAATAGTCTCTTGTCCAGACAAAAGAGGAACGAGAGCAAACAAACAAAAAGAACTGAAAACCTGCAAGGAAATTAGCATTACTTGTTTTATCATTTTGACACTGAATGTGGCTTCAATTTAATTTACAGATTAATTCTTGTATATAAAATACTCTACATATAATAAAATGTGCTTTTCCAGAACTTGTAGTATCCACATTGGGCTTGGAGATGAAAAGACTGCTATTGCTTTTCCTCTTTTGCTGTCCAAAGGAGGAGCTACTGTGACTTCTTTAGCTATTATATAACTAAATTGCCAGTAAGCTGTACCGAGCCATTTGTCAGGAATTAATTACGAGTTTTGGCATTTGAACTGAACTCATCTAAAGTGCCAAAACAGACATAAAGTTGAAAAGGGTGTAAAAGTCAAAGAAGAGCCAGAGGAAAGTTTGTAAGTTTTTCTAGAATTAGAAGATATTGCTAGAGAATTTTTAGAAATAGAGTGTGAAAAAGTATTTTATTGTATTCACAGAATTATTTTCTCTAAGGATCAGGTCAGTCAAAGGACCTTAACTGCTCTCTCAGTTCTGAAGTCAGCAGAGACTTTGACAGTCTTAGATGGTAGACCTGTAGTCTCAAGTTCATCCTAAGTAAAAAAAAAAAAAAACAAACAACTCCTGATTTATCAATAGTAATAGAAACCTATCCAAGCTCTGTTTTGGTCCAGACTGATTTTCTAATTCAGCTTGGAAAGCAGAGAACTCAGAAAATAATATTTTAGCATTGGTCTGTGTCTCCAGGGTTAAATCAGGTGATGATGCCATCCTCATAAGTATTTTCCAGTCTACTAATAGCCTATGGCCCACCTGTGCCTGTATTCCATCAGCTTTAGAGGATGTCTGGTATAATAATGAGTTCTCAGTTTTCTCAGTAGGAGAGTAAGATTTCACTATAAATCAAACCAGAAATATTCAGATATGGAGCTTACCAGTTTGGTGGCCACATATGATCTGATTCTGTGCCCTTTGATGCACAAAATGTATTTCTCATACTTCTATTCCCATAATCTCCTACTGCTAACATCTAAGGATTTGTATCGTCCTCAGCTAAGATGATTATAATTTTTGCCTTGTACATACTACACATGGATATTGCTCGTGCTTCATACTGATTCAATATTCTATCACAACCATATGTTTTTGGTTTGGTTCTAAAGAGAAGAAATAAAACCATAGTAACCAGTAGCCCTGTGTTGTACAAAAAAAAAAAAAAAAATCATCTTAATCTGCAGCAGGTAGCTGGTCTCAGCTTTGGTGCATCGTAGAAACAAATAAATACACTTCTTTCTCCTAACATTCCTAAAAATGGGCCTTTTCATTGCCAGTTGAAAGTATGTATTAATATGCAGTTGTATAAAACCTCTGTAAGAAAAAGTCATACATTGATGCTGGTCAGACACGAAACATAAGGTCAGAGGTGAAGCTGCAACTCATGCCTGACAGTTGAAAATTCATTTCACCTGCACAGGCTTTGCTTGTGATGACACTATGATCTGGTTCTAACATGGAAGATCTGCATATGTGATCTTTAGCAATCATATCGCTTCCAAAGAGGCAGAGATCTTCAGATTAACACCTTGCTCTCTTATTTCCCAAGCAAACATGAATGGTTTCTTATTGCACACAAGACCAACCTGGCAATGAAAAGGAAAACTAGTAAAACTACTGTATGCCAAATAATTACATTTCAGCAAATGTTTTTCACTTGAAGTGTATGGGCATACATACACAGCCAACTGTACGGACTTATACTTAGCCTTGCATGCTCAGATCCCTTTGCAGTACACAAACAGTATTGGAGATGATGAAAGTAAGCTGAAGTGACCTGACAAAAAACATAAAGAGGGAAAGGGGAGAATGTGAGATACCTGGTAAAATAAAGGAGGTCTGGGATTATATCAGTGAAGTGCAATGCTTCCTGTGCTATTTGACTTTTTTTTTTCTGTGCTAAAAGGCCACCCTGGATGTATAGCACATGAGAGTGTTTATAGCACAGGCTATAAACTGCTCTCTGAAACATTTGGCACAAATATATTTCCAAATATGAGAAACGGCTTAAAACCAAAAAGAAATTTAGGGATTTGAAGTTCATCATTTTTACATAACTCAGAGTATCCTTGGCTTTATGAGCATAGGCTTGTGAGTAACGTCTGAGAAAAAGCATATCAAATTTTAACTCAAAAAATTGATTTCTACTAGCTTATTATTCTCTCTTCTTGATTTCTGTTTCAGTTTTCTAGAAATAAAGATAGAAACTTCATACTGTTCTGTCTTCTATTTTTAGTTCCTGTAAATCCGAGCCTATACAGGCTCAAAGAATCAAGAGAGGGATTTTGCACCCTTGTTCTGGGAAAAATTAATAATTAAATATTGGAATAACACTATCCAATTTAAGTATAGAACTGTTCAACTGAAGAGTTTTTCAAAGACTAGTAAATGATGGTCATCCTTTGGCAAACCCAGAGTGAGAAGTATTCTGGGTGAGGGCAGATTTGTGTAGCCTGAAATGAAAAATGGGAGTATATTTTTGCTGGTGTTACACATGTGAAGAACTGTGCTTTTCGCACCAGCTAATTTTCATGTAGGTTCTGTACTTGGGAGGATTTTTTTTAACAATATGAATTTAAATAGTATGTACCAAAATTAGACTAGTGACTTCATCCCAGATTTCCTGAAAGTACTCAGTGAGTCTGAAGGCTGATCTGGATTATCAGATCACTATCCATGGGCAGTAGCCTCAGGGATAAAATGCAGCAAGTACTTAACAGGCCCAGGAGCCTACTGGAGTCAAACAGAAAATAAAACACAAAAGCTAGAGGGGCAGGCTAGGTAGCTGCTGCTCTGGGACTTTATTCAGCATGTAGGATTTAACCTCTGGCTGCTGCAGAAATCCCATGGGCCGCCATCATCAGTCCTCAGTGCCTTTCTTGATGTTGTTAAAAATGGCTCAGGATCAGCCCACTAAGAAGGCAGATTCTTTCCTGTATAAGCATCAGCCATGTGTTTCATATTTCACTTTGCTGTGGCTAGGCTGTTTTTCCCATTAAGACAGTCATGTAAAAAAAATAGATAAAATAAGAGAGCAAAAGCTTTGTGAGCTCTTTGTATGAAGTTTCAACAAGTGCCATT
This sequence comes from Streptopelia decaocto, assembly GCF_964273445.1. Taxonomy (NCBI): domain Eukaryota; kingdom Metazoa; phylum Chordata; class Aves; order Columbiformes; family Columbidae; genus Streptopelia; species Streptopelia decaocto. The sequence continues at coordinate 21,731,145 of NC_138661.1, forward strand.
TTGTCAAATTCAAGTGGATGACAGATTATCCCACAGTACCAATCTGGTGACTCCCTTCACCACTGTAGCACATCAAAGCACAGCCTTGTTAATCAGCCTACCCAAATTAATGCAGTTATGTTATGACATGCAATGTCTGGAATTTTTTTTTCATATGTAATTGTGTTTATTGTGATTGAGTCTGCAGAACATATTTATGGTCCAGATACACAGCTTATTCGTTAAAGATGAAGAAAGAGCCTACATGAATATTAAAGTTTATGACATTAAGGAGGAGAGGAGAATTAACATAGCAAAATCCCTGTAGTAAAAATTTTTATAGACCATTTTAAAATCACATGTTCTTTCATGTTTAGAGTTGTCTAGAAATGTATGTGAAATATCAAGCCCATAGATATTAACATTGTTTGTAACACTCCTTCAGTAGATTATATTTCTCAAGGCTGCTGTGTTGGTGTAAAGAAATCCTTCAGCACTGTCAAGATAGTTTCTAGGCAAAGCTATATCTAAAGATTTTAAAACATCGGAAGGCTGATCTTGGGACAGACAGACATTGATCCTATAGGAGCTTGGGTAGTTTCTGTTCCCTTACATATGGTTATCAAAAGGATTCATTCTGCAAATTTACCCTCTCAACATACTTATTGATCATGTGGGTTGTGGATCCAATACAGGGTCAAATTTTGTGACCTGTACACCAGAGCTCATCCAATTAATGCTGCCCCTAATGGTGCCTGACTGTTTGCCACTATTTACCAAACGTAAGTATGAGAATGCACCATAGCTAAACCTAAATACAGAGGCCAATATTAGCTGGTGCAGGCCAGAGTTCACTACATATTCTGTGACAAGGTTACACTTCTTAAAGAGCTACAAGCTAGTGTGGAATGATAAGATAATGCAGCCCTGATTTCTCCAAAGATTCATTGCTCTTTATCAGCATGATAGCTTTCTGCTTCATGACCAGAAGTGCATTGGAGAAGCTGGATTATACATCTTGATAAACGTATGTTGCTGTCACTGAGTTCCAAATGCAGAAGATATTAAATAAAAATGCAATCAAGGAATTGAGGCTCCCAAGCACAAGGATCTACAAAACTAACTCACATGAACATCAGATGAATCAGAAGATTTTCCAGCATGTACTGTTTCAACCTGCATTCACTCTCTCTAGGCTTTCTCATGACCCATGTTTGTCCAAGCTACACATGGCAACACTTTCCCTTTAACCCTGTTTTATCCTGTCTCCTGCCCGCAGGCACATGACATTTTTCTGAGCAATAGCTGCTGGAAAGCTGTCAGTCCCTATCCGGGTGCCACATTTTATTTTCAGCAGGGAGTCCTTCAGCTGAGAAAGGAGATGATCTATTTCTTACAAAGCTCCTAAGAAAACAAGAGTAGGCTTGCACTATCCAGTTTACTGACCACTCAGTTTGATTTAGTGCAATCCATGCCAATAATAAAATAGTATTTTTTCCAAAACCGATGTGATGCCTCTTTAGCTGTTGGTCAACATCAATAAGAATGCCAAGACAGTAGGACCTTTCACCCTGAAAAGCCTTATAGAACAGGCATTAACCTCCCAAAAATGCAAATCTAAATTCCAGAATACATTATACAATAGTGCAGGGGGAAGCATAGCGTCTAATCCCTTGTAAAATAAAAAGCCCATATGAGAAAAGATCTACAGGAAAAATCCTTCTGTTTTCTAAAACATAATATGAAATTCTCAATTCATGGATGTTTGACTAGACATATTTTGTATCCATTTCTGTTGACTATATATATGATTTCACAATATCTCCATCATGATTTCTTTTCTCTGGATTAATATTTTATTCAATTCATTAAACACAGTATTCATTTCTACTTGTGTGAAATTTTATGCACAGTCCTTGCTTTTGTCTGTCTGCTAGCACAGGAATACTGATGCAAATCAATGGTGTTGTAATTAACCTTTTGTTTTTCCATGTCTGTAGAAGCTGAGATTTTACCTTAAACCAAAATGTTAAATGACTGAAATCAGAGGAAGAAAAGAGAAATGAGGAATTCAAAATCTGAAATTAAACCTAGATGAAATACAAAACCAGCATTTTCATTTCTTCATTACATCAATTTAATAGTCTTGATACTGATCATGTGTGAACTCTGCAGTATGCAAAAAACACAGCCAGACCAGAATTTGATCTGGCTCTAGTACAGCACTTTGAAGTAACTGAATAATCAGTGTCATGTAATACACCATATTATTACTATTAGATAAAGGTGGATTCCCATTTAAGTTTTTGATGTAGTTAATCCTAGTATTAGAAAAGCACTCCTGCATTTTAAAAGCATTTTAGGTGTAGTGATTTATGTACTACTCTTTGTTTCCTTTGGCTTAATTGTATATCACACAAACACCCTATCCATTTTGACAGGTTGAAATGTGCAATTCCCTACAAACTTTTATTCTGACATAAGTAGTCATAATGCATTTCAGTTTGTAGAAACAATCTGCCAGTGCCTAATTGTGGAGGTAAATTGCTCAAGTTATGGAAACCAGGAAAGGCCAATACATGGCTTAATGTATTCACACAGGACACTTTAGAGACTTGGTGTTTGGAAGATAAACAGAGCAGATGTCAAATGAGTATTTTTAAATTATGTTTCCTAATTTGTAAACATAATTTTTCCCTTGGTCTTCAATATAATAAACAAAACATGAAGCTAGACTCAGAAAATTTTCCATGCTGCATACTTTCTGCTTTGCCGTTGTTCGATTACCTGGCTTCACCAAGCTTGAAATTGTACGGTTGTTGGATTTTAACCAAGATTATAGAAAGATTTTAGGTAGCTACATTCTAAGCTTTCAGATAACTAAGAAACATGCTAAAATATATGGTTAAAACATTATCTTCCAAAAACCCTAAACTGAACGTGATGATGATTAGAATTGGAAATAAGAAACTGGTACCTGTCCTAAAGCTACCCCCTACTCCTGTGCCATCCTGGGAGAGTCAGCTCAGGGCTGCCAGGATATACTCCTGCATTCTCCAGAGCGAAAAAATGCTTCTGTAATCAGGCAATGAGCATTTTCAGAGAAGAGGGGATATGGAGTTGCACAAGGCAGTCAATGGGGCCATAATTTCAGTCAGCTGCTGAAAAGCATTTATTCAGACAAAAAGGCTTCCTCATACAACGCATCCTCCTTCCTGTGCAGTCAGCTCCTCACAAGAGCAAAAGGATACACTGAGTACAAGTTCTCCTGACAGAGGTTAAATCTTTCTGTGTAACTGTATCTTTAGAGGACTAAAATGGAAATAGCAAACCTATATGGAATGTTGTGACAGTCACAGAGATTTCCCAGGTCACTTGCTGCTCCTGAGTAATAGCAAGAGTTTATGTTTTTAATTGGAGCTGCTCTAGTCAGATGTGGAAACACATTTCTGTCTTTTCAATCACAAGGGTATTTGAAAAAAAAAAAATAACGTAACATATAAAATCAACAGATAAGAAGTTCAGATTTATTGTCTTCCAATTTGTTCTCCTGGTGAACTTGTAAGACAGATAATAAATTATCCTGACTTTGCACAAAAGCAAGACCTTCAATTAAGTCAAAATATTACTGAGTTATAAGAAAGAGAAATGGTTAAGCAGCATTCAGAAATGTGCAAAAGGCTATTGGTTTAAGTTTTTCCTAAGTACTCTGTTTTGTTCCTAATACTGAATGTGTACCAAATGGAACTGGGAGGTTTGGTTCAGGTCAGATAATAAAAAGTCTGTCTCCCCTTGAAATTGAAGATTAATTAACAAAAACTTTGTTAAGGTTTAGAAAATGTTGGCACAGTGCTGCAAAATTTGGGACTAAAATTCTAGTCCTAGTGTGTTCCATCCTGGAAAGTAACACAATGTTTTTTTAATTACTACAGCACACCCTATTATTTTATATGGATGAGAAGGGTTCAAAAAGACTGGAATGTGCTCAGCAATATTTTTAAAACAATCCAAAGGCAATGTGTAAAGAGTGAGGTGGAGCTGCAAATCAAGGGATTAAAATTAGACACATCAAAACTTAGCCTAAAATAGGGACTGAAAGGATGAGAACATAGGTTGCTCCAGCCATCTTTTCTTTTGGAAATTAGAAGAGAGAAGTTTTGCGAACAGAAACAAATTCCTGGAGGATCCCCTGTTGAAGACCCAGATGGTTTCTGGCTTCTCTGCATAGTATTTGGACTTACAAACCTTGAGAAATTTAATCCAAGCCAGCAAATTACTGAAAAACCCTGACAACCTTCATTACATAGTAAGGCCAAAATACATCCTGGTTTGTCTTCCTTACTGTATCTTTCTTTGTTCCTCCCCATGTATGTTCTTCCTGTGCTCTTTCTTTTACCAAGTGAGATTTTATCCTTTTTTCTTTTTTCTTTTTAACAAAATCTTGAGAACTGCATGGAATAAAACAAGCCCACAAGAATGAGAAAGCCCACTTCAGCCTAAAAATGCTCACTAAAGGAAAAGCATCCCAGGTAAGTGAGATGTCCTACACCGGGGAAGTTTTGGACCTACTGTGCCTACACTACTTTGATGATGCTTGCTTGCCTAGTAAATTCAGTATTTTGGGGACACACTAAGGTTGTTTCCTGTTATAAGCTTGCCCTACATCACTAAGCTGGTAGATCTATGCAGACATCTGAGGTCTTTGCATGTGGCATCTGGGCTAGAACTACTGTGTGGTAATTACATATCTAGAAATCCTTGAGAAATGTTAAAAAAAGAAAAAAATCCCCAAATTCTTTTAAACAGCATTTCATGTCAGGGAAAGAGAATACGCCCAGAGCTATTGCGCTTGTTTCTCTCCCTGGTTTGTTCAGAAGCTGAAAAGCATTCTTACATTCAGACATCTGCAAAAGAAATAATCCTCTAGTTTCTACAGAGAAGGATTCCCAAACAGAAAAAGAGGACTATATTTGAACACCTCTGTGTAGGAAAAAGTCTCTATGCTGTTTTGATCAAATCTCTCTTACAGAAAGAGTACATATTGGTGTTAGATCCTTAAGATGGAGAATTTATGGCATTACAGCAGTTCCAGGGATAATTGCTTTTTTTGTGATATAGATGCACCAATTACTATGTAAAAATTGAATTTTCTCTAGCATTTTCCCAATTAATTTTTCTTTTCCTAAGACTCAGGATTAGTTTGGGGTTTGTGACTACAGAAAACAAACAACATCACGTCAGACAGCTCAATAAAACTTTTCCTTTACCCTTTATATTTTTCCTCAAAGTTTGTTGGTTTTTGTTGTGTTTTTTTTTTCACGCTAAAATACATATCCTCCAGTATTTTAAAAACAACGTTTCTCCTGTCCTTTAGATTATTTTTACCCTGTTCAGACAAGCACGTGAGAAATTTCCTAACAAAGTTTGCAAACACACTGATTAGCTTTAAGTAACTGTAAATTTGACTCTCTGCATTTACAAAATTCTCTGCATGAAGCATAGAAGTCTCTGGCATGATGTGGTTTCACACTCAGTGGTCCCAGAGACTGAAGAAATCAAGGGCTAAAGCTCTGGTTTGGATCTTTCTCCAGTGAGGAAAACTATACTACAGAGAATCAAAAGGACAGTACAAGTTTCCTACTTGACTTGAATGAGTTCAGCTTCTTCTTATAAACTTTTGCTTCCTATAAAGGGATTTTATTAATGGTCTCACTTACTAAAACCCAACCAATCCTGTTCTTTTTTGCAGTACTGTGTCATTAAGAAACCGTAAAAACAAACAAACTGACAGACACATGAGAAAAAGCACTTTTAAAAGAACAGATTCATAATGTTTGAGGTTTGGAGAGCTGTTCTGTTCTCCTTCCAAGACTTTAAATGACATTTTCAGGCCAAAAGGGTTATTAACAACTTAGTTTTAAAGCTCTTAAAAATTCAAACACTGACTGGATTAACTACAAGGGTGCAGAGGACACGTTTCTGTTTCTGACTCCAGCCACTCCCATGTCTGTCAGCATGTCTGAATTAGAGCTGAATCTGATTATTGCGTTAAAATGTAGAGTACCAGTAGAAGCAAATGAACTTCTGGCTCCAGGTAGTCTCTGGGGTTACATATACGCCTGCAGTCCTGCCATTGCTTCTCTGCTGTTACAAAGCTCTGCCAACGTGAAAGAATCAGAAGTTCCAGACCTATAACAATAGCGGTATAAATATCTTGTTTGTGCTGATGTTCTGGTCTAAGAGCTGAGAAAATCACAAATGTCACCAGCACTACCATTTGTTCAGTGATGGGATCAGATAGAGAAAAGGGACCCATTCTACCACCAACTTCTAATACATCATGTGTAATGTGCCAGAGTTATTAAATTATTAGCTAATATTTTGAGTGTATGTTTTTCTTCAGAATGTTTTGAAATTTCTAAACTAGTCTTTTTAAGTATATAATAGTTTTGGGTTGGTTTGTTGATTTTTTTTTTTTGGGGGGGGGGGTTGGTTTTGTTTGTTTGTTTGTTTGGTGCTTTTTGGGGTTTTTGGGGATTTGTTTTGGTTTGTGTTTTTTTGTGGGTTTTGTGTGTGTGTGTGATTTCTTGTTGTTGTGTTGTGTTTGGGTTTGTTTGTTTGTTTGTTTGTTTGTTTGTTTTTTTCCCCAAGGATCTCACTGAAAATAAAAAATAGCAGAATGTTGACATTTTACTGCATGTTAGAATCAGCACAGACTGGAACATGATAAGTAGCCTTGTACTTCATTCCTGCAGTACAGAATTATACTGGGATGAGAAACTCGAAAGGCAGGATAGCTGAGCAAAAAAAGAGGAAAAAAAAAAAAACAACAGAAAAAGCCACCACACCACAACACAAAGTTTTCTGACAAATGTGATAAGGCAGGTCCTATCTTTTTCCTTTAAGCATGAGGCCAGACATACATACACATAAGCAAGATGAGATTTTTTTAAGGACAAGTGATGTTAGATTGGCACAATGAAGAAAATACAGACATTTTCTGGTACATGAAAGCCCTTCTCAGGCATGAAACAATGAAGAGGTAAGTATAGTGAAGCAAAGTAGAGCTGGGGAAAACTTCTAATCTGGTTTAATTATTTAATGAGAGAGGTTGACATTAAAAAAAAATTGTCTGGTACCCAGTGATAAGGGGGGGGATGTTACTTAGGGAAAATTGGGTAGGAAGCTACTGTGTATGAAAATCCCCGAATATGAAAACTTTCCAATTTGAGTAGTTAGAAATTCAGAATTTGATTCAGTAACTTGCCTGGACCTAGTAATCTAAAATGGATGACAATCCAAATACTTGTTTGGATCATTCAAGGTCCTGGACATATATCTGTATTTTGTGACTTCAAATATCTGTATTGGAAATGGAAGAAGGAAGGTATCTAAATGACCATTGAAATTCACGTTGGTGTCTAAATGTCGAGCATGGGATTAAGTGAAAATGTTGTAGGTTAGATTTACTTAGATAAGAATAAATCTCTGGATCTGAAGCATCAGTGATGTCTCCCCACTGCCAGTTGTTTTCTGGAAGAGGAGGAAATCTGCATAGGGCGCTTCAGGGATAAACCGTACCTGAACTAGACTTTGAAAAATATGTTTGCTTTCCCCCCTGACAATCTGTGACAAGATGATATAAAGCAGCATTTACCAACAACTTGTAAGAGATTAGGCAGTTGTCAAAAGAGATGTCAATACAGGCTTTAGCAATTGCTTCCTGAAAGATTTTGGAGAGAACCACTAAGCTGCAGCTGGGTTTTGATGGCTCTCTACAGCTGTGCACAGCTGGGCAGATACTGTGTTTACCTGTATCTTTAGTTCTGGCTTGGTACTTAATGGCTGGGGTGACAGTGTCATATAATAACCATTTTTTATGTACATATATTGTGAATTTGGTGTCATCCATTATGAACCACCCAATCCCTCACTCTCATTTTTCTTCATAACTGTATGTCTTGATTCCCACAAATAAAACCATAATTACTGCTGCTTTTGTTTAACATGATTTGTAATTGCTATAATGATAAGGTCTCCCTTGGTAACAGTAAGTGCTTACTGCTCACTTGAAATGCAGTTCTTCTGCAGCAAGCTTTCCCTGCTTGAGACATACTGTCTCTAAAATAAACCTTTTTTTGCTCTATAACAACACCAAGAAAGTAGATGATGAATGCAGTCTAATTTTTCCGAACAATGACAACAGTCTTATAAACACTTCAGTGCAAGCAGTTAGCCAGAACTTGGGATTGTTTACATTAGAGGAAATGAATGATACAAGATATTCTTTGATAGTATGATGTTTATTTATGAAGGAAGCACATCAGCTTGTATTTCTACAAACGCAGTAGGAGAAAAAAAAAAAAAAGCCATTTTGGGGGTTATTTTCTGATTTTCTTTTCTGGCTCTTGTCTTTCAGCTCTGCCCCTCCTATCACACCTGTGCCTAAGGAGGATACCTGTCTCCCCATAGGATTACATTTACATCTGCATCTTCAACTGCTCTCCTGCCTCTCTTTTCAGTTTCTTAGTTCAGCTCAAGCACAGCTCACCAAGCAGTCTCCTACTTCTGGTATTCTGAATTCCAGGAAAAAAACAGGTAAAGGACAACACATGTAAGCCAATGTAACAATCAGCTGCAGTTAAAAGGATGTCTTATTGACCTCACTCCGTGCTCCCAACTACCTGTACTTTCTTGTCCTTTAGACCAACACCATCATTCATCCAACTCCACAGCGAGATTGTTCATGGAGTCAAACCAGAAAATAACTCTTTTTCTTTTTCTGATTTAACTCTCTATCATTTTACATTGCTAAATCAGTTCACAACACGGCTAGAGAAATGTCAGAGATGGCAAAAAGGGTTCAAGGGAACACACATTTGCATTTTAAGGGCAGGGAGGCTCAACCGTAATGTACCAGCAGAATGAGAACTCTGCCATCTCCTTCTGAATAACAGACATTTTGTAGCCTTCTCACTCCACAACAGTCTTTCCTTTGAACAGAAAAAAATATTTAGCCCTCAACTCTGCTTCAGTGACAGTATAGAGTATTGGAGGCTGGTTGGTTCTCGGGCAGGTCCAGCTCTGTGCTGAACCAATGCGGGGGTCCTAGGACCACAGGGAAGATGAAGCAACAGAGGTAATTGGTGGGAAGGAGGATTGAGGACAGTGACTCATCCTTTCAGCAGCACTGCTCAGGAAAATCAAAGCCTATCTGATAAAGCAAGTGATTAGATAAAAAGAAGATTTATGAAATAGTTTGGAAACCTTATTGTAATCCAAAAATTCAGTGTTGAATAAAAGGTAGGTCCAGGCCAAAATCACCATATTTGCAGAAAGAGAAGTAAATTTTATGATTCAAGTATGGATTCAAAGCCAGAGTTTTCTCCCTGTTTTACTATATGCCCAACCAATATTCTTAAATATCACATTCTGCATGTAGCAGTGACTGAAAGCCTATCAGTGAACAAAGAGCCAGAGACTGTATTTCAAAGCTTCTTCTTACCCTAAGGGCCATGCTCACTAACTTTGTAATCAAAACATTTATTAGGTGGTCCTATAATATGATATGGCAGACAGGCCTGTGAGTTCCTTTAGCTCATTGTATACTCAAATAATACATTAGATAACAAGTTAAATGCAATTCATTACAGTTTTATTATGGACTTTGTCTCTTTTTTAAGGAAAAGCATTTGCTGCAGTATCTGGTATCTTTTGATTAAAAAGTGTAGGGTAAAAACTAACCAATTTGTAAAGGAGGATTTTTTTTTTTTAATACAGATCTGGATTATGACTTCAGGAACAAACACTGTATGTGCACATCAGAAAGAACCCTGAAAAGGACACTGGGCAGCTTCCCAATTTCCAGTTCACTCTATTTTTCCTTCTCTTTTCCTATTCCTTGTCTAGTAGGTGAGAGAAAAAACATTGATTTCTATAAACCTTTGCTATTTGGCCTGTTCCGTCTGTGCACAACTGAACATCCCGTGAGAGGGAAGAGATCCACCTCCCTCTCTCCTCTGCAGACACAGACAGCAAAGTGACTTCACAAACCCGTTCCACTTTGATCCACGATCAGAGGGGATTTTAAAAGGGTGCTCGTGTGCATGGAAACAGCAGGGAGGGAGCTTCTTCATATGGCCCTGTGTAATGAAAACCAGCACATGCATTTCTTGCATGAACAAGAAGACTCACTGCAGAAGAAGAACGATTTGGAAGATCAAAATAACTCAGAAAGGGAAGATGGAAGTTTTTTTCCAAATTAAAAAAAAAAAAAAGAAGTGGGGAATGTGTTACGATTCTTCATCACAGCATCATCATACTTTCACAGCAATTCCATATATTTCTTTGCAGGTATGGCTATGGATAAGCTAAGTGGGAAAATAAGGCATGCATAGGCCTTTTCATTGCTGTGTACCTCAGGTATTTATTTTCAGTGACTATTGACTTGGGCAAGATTTCAAAGAATGAATTAGACCCCAGCTTTGCAAAGGATGCACTAGCACTGTTTAAATTGTTGGTCATTAGTAATTTTTGCTATACAGTCCTAGTTTTATTTCCTCATATTTTTTGCTTCCTCCTTAAAGCAGCAGTATTTTGCCACCCTTCTTGGAGGAGATAATGATGAAATTAATCCAGTTATTGAATTGCCACTCTCTGGAAAGATCATTTCACATATGGGGAGAAGTGGGAAGAAATCAATCTGCTCATCGATTGATTGAAGGTGGGTTTTCATGTGCAGCATTTTTAGAGGGCAGAGAAGATCAGAAGGACCTTAGGGAAGTCAGCATCTTCATTGCTGTCAAAGTGTCTGCTCTTGTACCCTGACAGAACTGAATTGTTAAGGAGGCAGCATTCGTGTTCATTTATAGGCTTAAAAAAAAAAAAAAAAAAAAATCCTATCCTTTTATAAAAATGGTGGGTTAGTACATTGAAATAAAATGTATATGATTTTATTATGATTTTATTTTCCAGAAAAGACAAGTATTTGACTGAGCAGAGTCATGGTGTGTTATTGTTCTTAACTGCAGCTGAAATTTATCACTTAAAGAGAAACTGACTTTGGGATCTGCCTATAGCCAGAAAGTGAGTTAAGCAGTCCAGAAGTTAACTGAGAACTTCAGCGGGATTTGTTAATCTTTGACAGAGCAGTATTAATTTCTTCTGTGAGAACGTGGTAAAAAAGCTAACTCAAATTAGTCTGGCTTTCACAAATGCTCCAGTGAAAAAAATATTTCTGATGAATTGGTACTTCATTATTTGGGCTTACCCATTCCCTTCTGCCTCATCAGTAAATTCTTATTTCTAAAACAGGAATGCTACAACATGTCTGAGAATGTATTTCATTTCAGAGCACTCCCTAACAGCCATTTTGATCCAATACTGTATCTCTTAGTGAACACAATGGTTTGTGTGTGTAGTTTTAATTAACTTATTGAGAAAATTACCTGTATTTTTATTTTCAAAGAACCACCTTTACAAAATATAGAAAACTAAACTTTATAACTAAGTTTAACACATGAGAAAACTTAACTTTTTGAACTGTTCTATAATTACTCTTGACTGATACAAGGATGATGCTGGTATTTTTGTGTCAACCTTTTACAAATTGTTAATGTCCCTTGAAAATAAATTAATCAGTGACCAACCAAGCTGTAAAACTGTAGGCAGAGTAACTCATTGAGTAGGATTGTTTGGTATTGTGAAACTAAGATACATTTCAATAATAATATTATTTCCAACAGTGGTCAGGCTACGCTACATATAATCAATGCTCACAGGAAAAATGTGGGATAAAATCCTTACCTTGCTGCAGCCAGGGAGTTTTGCTAAGAAATTCAACGAGAAAAAAAAAATCTACCTGTTATTTTTGCTCCCTATTTTCTTTTCTCACAGATGGGGTTTTGTCATCATGACATAAAATCAAAGTATGCACAGGGTTTTTTTTTTTTATTTGGAGCATATTGAGCATGATTTTCAGAAGACTTAGCCTACATTACAGCAATGCAACTGAGGTGAAGAGAATTAGAATCTAAAGGTGTAAAGTTCTGGTACATAGGGTTTATTATATATACGAAATTAACATAACCATGGCTGGACAGCTATATTTTGTGTGCTGAATTGACAGGCAACCCTACAAATTAGATGAAAAAGATTAGATGGCTGATGCTGCCTGTGCAGATATTACAAAAGGACAGTCTTTGATTGTACAGATTGTTCTCATTTTCTTGCTCACGTAGGCCAGAATTCAGTCAGTTAATGAAAATAATACTCTTAATACACTACGAGATAGTTCAGGTTTTAAAAGAAGGTCCTTCTACTTGGTGTATCTGAAAGTGAGCAATGAAAACAAAAAAATAAAATCCAGGTATTTGTGCAAACAGGAATAAATGTTAATGTAAAAACATATTATTAAGTAGCCTTTTAGTTGATACATTATTTTAGGCACTGTTTGCTTTTTTAAAATTTTGCTTTGGATAACTTTCATTTGCAAGAACTATAGTCAATGACTTTTAGAAAAAAAAAAATGTGTAGTGAAATTGAAAACAGAGTCACCAATGAATGTTCAAAAAGCCTTTAAATAAATATTCATCATTTCCCGAAGAAGTGAACTCCCAGTAACATTCCACAGATAATTGACATTTATTTAACCATCTAAGGCCAAACCTCTGAAGAGGAAATTGTCTTGAACAGATAGCCTATTCGTGTTCTCAGCAGACTTCAAGCATGTGCTTTAAATTTAGTCATATTTACAAGTACTGTCCTGAATGTTTTCCTTAACTGTCAGCTGTAAGAAGAGAAGAGATTGCAGGTTTTTCCTATCATCTTTGTAGAATGCCCAGCAAAAGGCAAGTGACAGATCAATTCAGACTTTGGACATTCATGAAATACAAATTAAAATATGAATAACACCACCACTTAGGACAAGCAACAATAATATAATTAATAGTACAGCCTAAAGAATCATAAGCCTCAAAACCATGTCTTTCCTCCTAATTGATAGCTAAAATACACAGTAAATAACCTCTATCAAGAAAAAAATTATAGTGAAGACACAAAGGGAATACACAGACTAAGAATTGACAAATACTGATCAAAGCAAAAGGCTCTACCTGAAAGCCAATGACTGGTTGGGAAATCAGAACGCTGGAAGCTTTGCCACAGGCCAGTAACATCCTCCAATCATTATTTCCCTCAAGAAATGTCTTGTTTCAGAGGATGTCAATCCTGGAGCCTATTTGGATTTGCTTTTTTGATCTAAGATAAAAATTTTATACGAATGTCTTTGCATTGGTAATGGCAGTGACACAAGGTCACCCACTGAAGACATGAAGCTCTGGGGTAAAATGTTACCTGAGAATATGTCATGTTTCCTTATTTATCACAAAATTAGCAAAATTGATTCTTTGAAAGAGAATAAAGTAAAGCTCAGTAATTATCAATGTTTGAACATTTACACAATCATTCTGGTGAGATAAGGGGATATCTTGTTGATTTTACTTTGAAGTAAATGCAATCAGAGTTTGGACCACCTACTCAACAAGTCTGGAATCCTGCTTCTCCAAACAGAGCCTCTGAAAGTGAATATATTTACCTATATATATGAAAGGCTCCATTTTGCAGAATAAAGGGCACAGTTCTGAACTAATTCCACTATGCAACTTGAGGTCAAATATTCCCTCTTAATCCCAATAAATGAACAGTTGGCTAAATGGGCTTGCTCTCCTTTTATCTTTCATGGCTTCCTCACAAACAGCTGTGAACATGCCAGTTCTTGAAAGCATTCTGAAATATGGCTGGTGACAGTGGACTTAGGTTATTACTGACAGAAATACTCTGCTTGGGAACAGAATTGAGTTATGAATTTTTATTGTGATCCAAATTTGTCACTTTCTGACACACTGTTTACATGTGTCTTTATTTAAAAATAAACAATAAAAAAAAAAAAAGGAAAAAAAAAACCACCTGCATTTAGTCTAAAGATATTACTTCAAAATGAATGGCCAAAAGATTTCACTTTTATTTTCACATTATCCAGCCTTTTTGGCAGCCAGGTTTTAGTGACTGATTCAACGATGTCCTGAGTCTGTAAGTTCCACACATTGACTAAAAAACACAAAATGAACAGTCAAATAATGTTTAGAACCTCAATTTCAAATATGCTTATGGCATTTAAATAACAAAAATCTTCAGATCTTATTAAGAAGGGGGAAAGTTGAGGAGGGGAGATTGACAAAGATCTTTTAATCTTCTTTTAAGATTTCTCTCGTATTTTAGTGTTTTAGATTATGTTGCTCTCTTTTTCTCATTAGAAAAAGAATTAAAGTAGAATTCACCATCTAATAAAAGTGAACTGACAACAAAAATATTTCTAAAACACTGAGAAAGTTACTAAGGAAAAAATAAAAATCAAAAATTATATAAAAGCTGTTAGTACCTATTTTAAGTACCGTTAGCAAGTACAGCTAACAAGCATTCTTAGCAAAGGTAATGTTAGGAAAAGAAGAAAAAAAGAGTAATATGTGCTTAAACTTTTAAATAAAGCTATAAAATATTAAAATTACTGTATAAATTTGTAATGCATTATGAAGCATTATATAAATGTTAATTATGATGTCTGTTGTAGCAACATAATCTCTTCTAAAGCTCACTCTTTCAAATATTTTCTACTTTAAATAGAAAATCATGCCAGAAGGTATTTATTGGTTAATATTAAGAAATGGAAAATCATCTCCCCTTACTGGCTATTATATATAATTAACTTCAGAGATTATTCTGTTTAAATAGCTTTGTCCTAGGATTTTATGTTCCTTTTGCCCTACTAAACCTGGATCATACACTGAATGCAATTAAAATATAATATGCTTCAAACTGAGACCTAACAACAGGAATTTAGTCACTGATAATGTGGAATGGTGTTAGTTCTAACTGATAAGGCATTTTGTTTTAATTTCAAGCCACCAGGACACAGGTGAAGCATGCTTTATGGGCAGTCCTGGAGGGGGAAAGCTGCTCTCTTTTCCCAGAACAGACATAACCTACATAAATGCCGTATAAACATTTTCCACATCATCATGTTTCCCAATAGGACCACTTCTGAGATGAGAAGTTTTGTCTTTTAGTTTTAATCAATTTTTATGCTAAAATTTCCATTAGAAAAGGGTTGCCTGCTGTAGGATCTCTACAGGTGGGGTCTCTTCTTTTGGGTTCAGATCAAGTGCATTGGTTCCTAGGTCCTTTCACATTCTCATGTTATCAAGTTTCCTCTTTTTCCAAATGCTTTCTGAAGAAAGCAATGTAAAGAAAAATAATTCCTAACTCTCAAGGATGTCTAGAGAGTTTTGGTCCTCCTTCATTTTAAAATTTTAATTTAATTTAATTTCAGTAAATAAATTTAAGTAAATGTTTTTAGATGGAACTTTCTTGTTTTAAACTAAACAGGACTATGTGTCTTGTTTACTATTGAACATCTTAGCAGAGATTAACGCCTAGTATTTATCCTATAGTGATTACCTACCAGGTGATCATGAACATGGAAGATTGGACTTGATTGCCTCTCTGTGAACCAGACACTGAGCTTTAATGATGCTTTGTTAGGACATTGCTGTCTTCCTTTTCTGCAGGCCACTGAAGCATGTTCTGACATGTAGAAGAAGATAATTTATGGCATTAGGCACCAACAGTGAGATACCAATCCAAATTTTCTTCTGTGAGAGACTGATGATGTAGAGCCCATACAAAGCATGGTGCCCAGCATCTAAATGAAGACATGCCTCCATAAAGACATCAGAACTACTGGGAGATAAAAAATATTTTGAAAGGAAAATATATCTTTCCAGATTAGACTACCTAGGTAACTGTCTAGAGATGGATCTCTGGACTAGTGAAAATACCTATGCAGTAATTGTGTAAGGAGAAGAGCTGACACAGAAGAAATACTTCAAATATGACATTTAGATAAACTTTATTAGGGACAAGGTCTCAGCTGCTGCTCTTTTTTTTTTTTTTTTATGTTCCTAAACATGCTTTTAAATTGAACAGTTACCAGTTTATATTCATGCCAGATTATATCTGAGACTGCTTCACAGTTTCTTAGTATCAGCATATTTTAAAAATGTATGCCTGTCAAATTCAAAACTTACATTTTTATGTCCCCAGGTGAAAGCTGAGGTTAGGAAATTGAAACTTCCATGTAGAAACAGTGCAGAAGCATTCATCCTACACAACAGGCAATAAACTGGCTCATGTGTGAGACTTATGTTCTACAGCCAGTACTGCTATGAGTAGTTTGCAAGTCTCTTTACCTGAAAGTGTAAAGATTTCCACAGGTGTACACTGGAGACAGAATCCTTCACACAAGTACTGCTGTTACATGAAGCCCATTCAGGTACTTATCATCACTTACCAATGTCAAATTACTTTTAAGTATTCTTACCACAATGATTATTTCAGCATCTTCTTAACGTTTCATGTATGAAATAGCTGTATACTCTTTCATAGTAATCATTGACTTTTTAATAACAGTGCCTGATCATTTTTTATATTGCCCTCTTTTCACTTTCTGTTTTTTGTTTTCTTGAACTGGTGAATTGCTATGTCCAGATTAACAGAAAAATAAAGGAAGCAAATTTGTATAAATAATGACATCTTTGTAAAAATAAACCATATTCTGGAAGAACACAATTTGAAAAATACAAATACTACTGAAGAGTCTGAGTGACATGGAATACTAAGGATTTTAGTAATTTTCTGGTGTGTTCAATGAGACATTTCCAGTAGTTTCTTGGTACCAAAATTAAGCCTAAGGAGAACAAATTAAGTTTATTCTATCACTCAGGATGATTAGTCAGATTTCTGAATTCTGCACTAAACTAAAAGAAGATGCACTGTTAGGGACATGGCAAGTGCTTTCTGTATTTTAGGGGCAGGACAGAGGAGTGACATTCTTTACCTTTCCCCACTGAAAAAGACTACTTTTTCTTTTGTAAGTGGAACACAATAGCCACTGCCAAAAAGCCCAGGCTAATGTTATGTGGAGGTCCTTCCACGGTGTGCCATTCTTGACCTTCAAGGGCCCCACACAGACAAGAGAGCAGAAGACTGCTGAGCCACTGGTGTACTATGGATACCTTGGTTTCTCAGTAATCCAGCTTTCTTTGAAACCCAGTCAGCTGCCCACTCTTAGTGCAGTACCATTTTATGCACTCTGCAGTCAGGAGCTGATGGCCATGGTTCAAGGGGCACCAGGAAGAGGGAGTCCTTGGTCCAAAAACTGTTCATGCATTATTGGGTAGCACATAAATACTTTTGCAGTGAAGATGCAGGACTTATCTACCATTAGTTTGCACAATAACTCTGCTTCTGTCTCTTGCTGCTCATTAAGATTCAAGTCCCTCACAAAGATCTTCCCCTGATTCCCTGAAAAGTAGTCTCCTGCCAGAACACAGCCTGGAAATTAAGACACTGTTGTGGAGGTGGAAGTTTAATGTGTAGGGGAGCCCTCTAAGAGAAAGAACTGAACCTGGAGCTTTTACATCCTCAACAAGAAAACCTGGAGCACAGGAGTCATGCATCACAGTCTGAAAAGGACTAGATTTGCAAACTCAAAGCATGTAAGTCCATACCTGCTGAATAGGGACAATCTGTTGATATAATCGAGGAGTTAATTTTTTTTCCTTCTTTGTGACACTATAATCAATCACACCAGAAGAACTCTCTGCGCTATCTTCCTGTGAACACAAACCTCCTCTGAGTTACACTTCTCTGGACAGAGAACAGAGAGACACTCCATTGACCCTCTGTTCCTGAGGACTCCGAACACCCACACTGCAGTGGAAAGGGAGGCAACCTCCCACAGGGAAACTTCATCTGTGTTTTCAAGGAAAACAGGAGCTGCACTGTATTTTGCCTGGAGCACCATCAGTAAACATGCTTCAAGAATGCTTTACAGAGCAAATCCAACAGGGTGGGGAGATGCGAGACAGAGTCCCAAGGCAACTCTGCATTAAGAAAGAAGACAGACTTTTAGAAGACAGACTTTTAGCCTAACCAATACTGCAGCACTTTTGCTTATCTACAAAAGCAGAATTTAAGCACCTAGGAAAACACCATTTAAAAATTATGGCACTCTTGGACTTTCAGCACCTCTAGAGTTAGATAGAGTTGATCAGATTTTAAAGTTTTTTTACTAAATCTGATATAAGTTTTCTGTGAATCCTCTTGCAAATCTGGGTCCAAGTCCAGAAATCTACCCAGGAATTCAGTTGCAGAGCCAGAAACTAAATCCCAAGCTCCTAAAAAACAGCTATGTAAGCACTGGATGTTTTAGTTGGAAAGCTGAACACATTTTTCAGTTTATCCTGAAAGTAAAAATAGTTGTTAAAGGCTTTTAGGGATGCAGAGGGGTGTGCAGAATGTGTGTCGAGAGAGAGTATATCTTTTGCTGACCCAAAACTTTCTTTCAAATGAAAGCAATTTTTCCAGCCAAAGAAAAGGTTATTTACCATGTTTTATGATTTTAGCTAAATTTAAAATTCAAAATAAAAATATAATTTTTAAATGCCAAAACATCTTTTTAATTGTCAGAATGAACTATTTTGACCTTTCCTTTAATTTATTTATTTGTTTGCTTCTTTGTTTTGTGAAACCATTTTAGAGCAGGAAGCTATAGCCACAAACACTCTTTTCCCGAAAACTCCTTCTCATTAATTTGGTGTTCTCTACAGAAACTTCACTGTTCTGTGAGTCCAAAGATAGCTTCTTACCCCTGGACCTGTTCTTCCTTTCTAGTAGGTTGCTGATATTAGTGTTATTCTTCCCCCAAAAATTCAGCTGTGCTCCCATCACTAGTATCAGCCTTTTAAGGCTTTAGTCCTTTTAACTTTGAAATTAAAGAGAAGCTTTCTAAAATGAAAAGAAAATCACTCTTCAATGCATTTTAAATTTTCTCAAGGAAGTCATATTAATTAAGGCAAAAGAGTTCTATTTTTTTTAATCAAACCTAATTATAGTATCTGAAAGTACTGCTTCTTTGAACTCTTATTTCACAGAGGAAGGGAGGAAGAGATCCTCAGTATTTTTTTGTGCGAAAATAAGTTTTGAACCGGTTAACCAGTTCTAATGCAGTTTGTGCTTATATGTTCCTAAGAGGTATTGGAGAAAAATATCTGGGGAGCACAGAGCTTGAAAAAAAAAAATCCATAAAGAAATATCATCCTTACTGTGTAATATCCTAAGTTAAATTATCAGGTGGGGGTATTACAGTAGTATTTATGAATCTTAAAAGCATAAAATACTGAATTCAAATAAGGACTCTTAAGTTCTTGTTTTTCTAGGAAACTTCCTTGAACTGGATATCAAGGTGATAATCTCAAAGGAAAAGGGTTTAGTCTTATCTGAAACTTCTGGACCTAGTTAGAATTCAAGGGTGATTAGAGGCTTCTGCTTATACTTCACTGTATTATAATTGACATTGCGTTATCATGGCTCACAGCTCTCCATACAAAGTGATTTTTCATTGTTGTTCCATCAAAAAAGAGAATTCAAAGGGCAACACATATCAGGTTGGTTGTGCTTTGGCAGAGCCTGTTCCTTGTCTCTGTAAAACATGGTGCATACCCACAGTGCAGCTGCAGCACCAGATGGTAGTGGAGGATAAGATGTTTTATGACAATGTACCCAGTTATTTTCCTTATATTCAACACTGAAGCAACATCCTTTGTTGTTGCTGATCTTTGCCTCTGTTAAATATCCCACCTAACATCTTCCAAGACCCAGTGTAGTGACAGACTGTCTCTATCCCAGGCAGGAATGCTCTCCAGTAATGCCACCAGGACAAAGAGCCACATACAGATCTCTTGGGGAGCCACCACGTGTTTATAATAATGTCTACACTTCTTATCTCTTAACATTGTGGATAAAGGCTATTACTGTCCCCATGAGAGACTTCTAGAGGAAAGAGTTATCTGTTAAAACCTGAAAGGTGTTGAGTGTAATGAACTGCCGAGTCTGAAACACGCTGCTGAAGGAGAGGTGGTCTGGGGCAGAGGGAAGGCTGCGCTGGCAAAAACTGGTAGAATCTTTTAGCTCCTATGTCCGACTTGTTAAAATGTCACCTCAGTCTGTGGTCCCAGGGTGACAACAGTTACAGCCCAGACAAGAAGGAAAAAAGGTCTGCAGAAGTCTTCAGGAGGGTTGCGCCTGCCAAGCGAGTCTGAGCTACAGGTACAAGTTCAGTGGGAACCAGAGACACCATCCACTCATGTCACACTGGCAACTAAAGAGCCTTCAAATTATAGACTGGAGTTACTAGTGAACTTGAAAGTAAATTAACCTGTTCCAAACCTAGAAGAAAATGTTACTTTTTGAGTTGTAAAGCCCCCAGATGAATTCATTTGGTGACTTTTTTTTTCTGCGAGGGAGCAGTTAACTTTGCCTGAGTTTACTCATCTGTGTAATGAGGCTGATAATACTTAGAAGTATATCCCCCAGCAGCTTGGCAATGATCTTTTAAAATGGCACAATGCTGAAAAATGGTAATTATAATCATCCCTACCACTGTGCCCACCCCAAGTAATTATCACATTGCAGAAAAAAGTACTTGTATTGGAATAACAGCACTATTTATTTATGAAGATATTGTTTTCTACATATGTCTAAGTCTTCTCCAAATATAAAAACATGGTGAGCTGAAGTTATTCCATATTTATCCAGTTTTGAATTTTAATGAGCAAGAATGCCATAAGTTCATGAAATTTTTAAAACCGGAAGATGAATTAGATTAATCAACTTCACAGCCCTTTGTGTTCTGGCAAAAGGTATTGTGCAAACTTTTAGGTAAATAATGTTTAATTTAATTATTTAGCTGTATAGTGCATCCATTTCAACACAAGAGAGATAGCGATTAAAATGCGGAGGCTGCGAATGCTAATGCCACTATGCAAATAGCACTAGAACAGGCTGCCCAGGGAAGCAGTTGAGTCACCATCCCTGGAGGTGTTTAAAAGATGAGGCTCTTATGAACATGGTTTAGTGCTAGAGTTAGGTTATGGTTGAACTCAATGATCTTAAGGGTCTCTTCCAACCAAAATGATTCTATGGTTGTAATTTTTCAACATTTTCTTAAGCAATCGTATTTTAAAATGTATAAACTACCCCAATTTTGCTGAAAAGCCTGTATTCAAATTAAGAGGTATCGAAGATCATCTTAAAACACACATGTAGTTCCTTCTTCTTTAGTGCTTTCATATTCCTGTCCTAGAGAGGCAAGAAACTAAACTAATATTGCAGCTTTTTAAAGTTCAGAGTGATTGTTAGCAGATTCAGTAGCTGATGAGAAGAATAAAGCTGCAAATAAAGGGAGAACTGGGCTATGGGCAGACCCAAAGGCTGGAATAGCAGAGAGCACAGAAAGTGAGGAGTGCTCTACTCCATTAAACACGTCAGGAGCATGAAGGTTAAAACAACCCCATGTACTTTAAGCTGGTTGCAAATGTGGGTTTACTGGGGGAAGTGTGACAGGGGACTGGAACAACCACTGGCACTGCCCAGTGCAGTAGGAATGGCACATCACATCCGAGGGGTGGCTGCCAGGCTGGCCAGTCCTCCAACCTCTGCCTGCCTGCTGCCCACTTCCTGCCCGCTGCCTGCTCATTGCCCACTGCCTGCCCACTGCCCACTGCCTGCCCACTGCCTGCCCACTGCCCACTGCCTGCCCACTGCCTGCCTGCTGCGTGCCCGCTGCCTGCATGCAGGGCTGGGCCAGCACTGAGCATCAACCTACTCACATGGTGGGCATGGCACAGCAGTGCAGGCTGGCACTGTCATTGCTTCATGCACAGCCAGGAAAAGCACATGGGAGCATTCAGCATGTAGCTGCTCTAGAAAAGCTGTTTCAGTGAATGGGCTGTAAAATTCCTGGGGTCTAGCACAGGAAGAAGATAGCCTTTCATTGTGCCTTCTGTCTTCAGCCTCAGTCCAGCCCCTTCTCTTTCGTAAGAAGATATCCACTCATTAAATCCTAACTAAAATTAAACTCTTAAACTCCCTCCTCTTCACCTGACTCTCCAGCTGCCCAGGTTCCCACATCGCTTTCAGCCCTTCCCAATTCCTCCCTACATCCTCATTTCCCCACCAAGGTGAGAGACCCTGAAGGCTTTGCTGCCAAAAGCCCTGCTTCTTAGAACATTTTAATAGTTCTCTCACATTCTGTTATTTTTAGATGCCAAGCCAGAAGTTTCGCTGCACAAGAAAAGAAACCAATTTACAGTTTCATGTAGAAACACAGCCACTTTCAGTTCATTTGTTTTCCATCTTGATTATCAACACGTTTGTCACTTCTCTGTAATTTATTCATTATCTTTACTCGAGGAACGTGAAAAGGAGGGATAGGAGCGAAGAAGGAGATAAGTGCACTTGTCAAAATGTGAAACAGATGCTCTAACAATGATTGGAGACAATTAATGTTCTCAGTAAGTATCAACAGGCAAGGTCTGTGGATTGCTTCACATTTTTGCAGCAAACAGCCTTCTGGAAGATGCAAATACAGAGGCTTTGTTTTCCAGGCACGTGAGAGCATGTCTTGTTTGTAATGAGCTGTCCTAAGAAACTTCACATTGCTGCTTGAAAGTGTGGCTGTTCCGATCATCACTGGCCTAAATAATAACACAGCAACGAAGGGGGAACTGTATGGCTGGTAACAGAACTAACAAACCTGTCACCGCTCCCTCCTCCCGGCTCAGGCTCAGCATGCAAAGCGAAGCATTTAACACGTGTTTAACCTTGAATTACTCAAAGTCAATAGCACATAAGTATGTACTTAAAGCTGAGCACATACTTTGCCATTGCCAGGGTAGGCATGCAACCAGCAAAGATCTTTGCTGCACTGGGGTCCTTTGTCTCTTGCTGAGGAATGACCCTCATGAGTCAGCCCTCATGGGAAGGACGCTCATCTGCTCTCCCATTGAGCACCAAAGAAACACAGTAGAGCCAAGGAGTTAGCATCAGGCTTCAGTCTATTATCAATTTGGGGAATGCTGCTGCAAAAGCCAATTGCAATAAATAAATATAATAAGACAGAAAAAAAAATCAATAACAAATAGATGTGATCTAATTACTAACATCTGTAATAATAGTTCATTGTTCTATGCCACATGTAGCTTTCATCTTCTCTCTCTGCACTCTGTCAGTTGAATTTTCCCTTCTGCTGTTCTGTTATCTAAAATGATCAAACACCTACCATGCCCTGGAAAGTATACCAATTAAGAGCTGCATTTAAATCTACTTGAATGTGCCTGTCACAAAGTTAATTGGAATAAACACATATTTGATATTATATTGTTTGAATTCTGCTCTAAGCCAGGCTATCATCCATCACAATCTTTCATTATACTCATTTGTATTCTTCTTCTTCTCACTTTTCCTCCTTTTATTTCGTTATTGATGGTGTAACGATAGCAGACACCAACCTGAGAGGTTCTTTGTCTTCCACTCCATTCTCCCCAGCAACCCCTCTCTGCCAGCTGGGCAGGAAGAGCAGGAGCATGAACTGCAGGAGCATCTGCAGAATCACGTATCCTCTGGAGAACGCACACACCTTGGGAAAGGGGATTTCTTCACCAGGGACCCAGACTTGGACCCTCACATTTAAAAACCAACAATGAGCCTATCAAAAGGTCTGTTATACACAACATACGGCAATGAGTTCTATGTCAAACATAAAATAGTACTTTTTTACATGACATGAAAAATATCACTTTTTTTCTGTTTGCCTTAATCCTGCTACCATGTCTATTATAAACATGACAAAATATACATCAGCCAGATCAGACCGCAACCAGAGCTTACTTAATGGTAGTCAGCAAATACTCTTCGTTTTCTTTTCAGTGCAATGATTTCAGCCTAGCTAGGCATCAGTACCACAGGAATTTAAGGCAGTGTGCATGTTAGTCTATGGCCACTAGAGTTTCATAAACTCTTGAGAGATTCACAACAATTGGTAAGAAAAATTGATGTCTGCAGCAACAAGAGCACTAAAGTTTGATCAGCATGTAAATCGATCACTGCTTGAGAAAAGCATGGCAAAACAAAAATCCTTATTGTTCTCTTGTTACTGGGGTTTGGGTCTTAGAGGTTTTGTGAGGTGATAAGATTATCCTAATCTGAAAGGAGACAGCATGCTAATTTTCCTCTCTAGTGCCTCATCTTCTGGAATGAATCAGCTATCCAAACGCATGGCTGATTAAACTGCATTGCTATCACTGGACCTATATCAGGAACAAATTTGATTCAGGGGATGTATTATCTGTTTAAATGCTGGGGTAAGACATTTTTAACTATGCAGATGTGACTTAAAAATATTTACAGGGAAGCTATCTGGGAAAGGAAAGAGTATAGTTTTTCCCAGTCATCATGCATATGCGGCATCCATGCATGGCATGCAATATGAAATCAGAGTGAAAAAATGTACCTCATCACTCATAAAGAACATAGCTGTTCCTCTTCATGCATGAAATCTGTATTTCTTCTCTAATGGTAGTTCAAGTATTGAGGTAATCTATTTTTCATTTTCAGCACAGACACATTTATTAGCAGAGTTAATAAGACGGTCTTTGTCAGAACATATTGTCTGTTGTCAAAATCTAAGGATTAACATTGTATTGCATGTCTGAATAGAATTACTTTCCCATAAGATTTGCTATACCAAGTGAGTTACATGGTCCAGTAGGTCTGGTACCCTGCCAGATAGCAATAAATAAATGGGAAATAAATAAAATTTCAGAGAAAAGTTTAATTCTAGGACGCCATCTCACTCCAACATGCATTATGTACCTTGATAATTGTTGCAGTACAGCATGTGGAAGGAAACATTTCCTTAGGACCTTTGCAGGCAATTAGTTTGTGCCCTGAAACCTGGCATTTGACTACCCTTATCTGCCAAGCATAGATGCAAACACCATTATCAGAGATTCTTTCAGGGTTACAATGGCTTATCACACCTCACATTAGGATAAGGGAACAGTAAAGCATTCAGAACCCTCAGCAGTAATCCAGATGAATTAGATTTCAGTAATAAGAGCTTGATAAAGTAGCATGTTCTCCTACCCCAAATCACTCATAAATATGTAGAGTCTAATAACTAATTATCTTAGATTCTCAGAAGATTACTTTTCTGGGAATCTGTCAACAGCAATTTTCTTTTAGATGTGGTCCTAGCTTCTCAGATATAGTCAGTTCATGGTTTCCAGACATTTGGTAAATGCCCAGAGGAAGGGGTTTTTTTAATGTCATGTGCCTCCCTCAGCCTGAACAAATTAACTGTTACAAACACGGAAAATATTCATTTTACCACATTGTTGAACTGTTCAAATCTTTCCATTTGGAGGATCAGAAACAATCCAATCAAACTGCTTGCCACCTGGCTACTTCACATCATTATTTGCAGTGGAATTAAATAAAATTATCATTTCCAATTTGAAAATAGAAGTGGAAAACAATTATGTGACCTGGATGGCCTTTTAGTTAGTGCTCTGTGTTCGCCGAAACACAACTGGTTTGATTTTTGTGCTGAGTTTCTGCTCCTAAAAGTGGAAAGTGCTGTGGGGTGTCCTGGAGAGGTCCTGGGGGAGGAAGGGGGGTGCAGGGGAAGCCAGGAGGATTGGGTTTTTTTACCCCACAGCATCCCCTACTGTTTCTTTTGGGAACGGTACTGATTCACACAGCAGGCACTCTCCCTCGGTCCCCAACCGGGAGGAGAAGGGCAGGGCAGGTCCCAGGGCTTGTCAGCACACCTGGAGGGGCAGGAGTGGGAAAATGTAAAGATTTAGTTTTCCCAGGAGACTCACGGGTGACTCTTCAAGGGAAAACTAATGCCCCAGTAATGCAAAATAGCACATGTTTCGGTACCATAAAAATCTCAATGCCTAACGGGAGTAGCAGTTTTCTAAGGAGCCTTCACCACTGCAAGAGACACTTGGTAACTTAAAACAGACCGTCTGAAGCCATTGCAGTGTCTCCCAGTGAGCTCTATTCCCTTGCAGAAGATTTGGCCATGTTTCTTTCAGTTATGTGACAGCTGCCAGCCCCAAATCAGTATCCAGGTGTGCACAGAAAAAATGAGTCTTTGAGTGCACTTGGGATTGTTTCGTTTTGTAAAAAGCTGTATGCCTACTCAAAAATTTGGAACATTTCTGAAAGCTTTAATACTGACATATACATGCAGAAAATCCTTTTTTCCCAAAGGAATGTGTAAATGCAACTTCGAATTTGCATTTAGAGGGGTATTGAATTTTTTCTTTACCTATGAACAAAAATTTGTAAACTATATATATGCAGGTGGAGATAAGGGGTCTGAATACACTTTTACTGATTTCTCTACATCTTACTTTCCTTACTTATTAAACTGGGTTAGCAGTAGTTCTGCACCTCCCAGGAGTGTTATGAAACCTTACTCATTAAAGTTTGTATACTATTTCGAGATCCTTGATGGCAGATGCTATACAAGTGCAGAAGCACATCACTTGGTAAATATGAATGGCAATTCACTCAAAGGCTCAACAGTGTTCAGAAAGGGAGTAACTGAAGAATATCAAATGCTGCAGGCTCAAATGAAAGTGAGCTCATCAAAATAAATGATTTACCAGAGGCTTCTAAGCACCTTGCTTCCTACAGATGAGACTAAGAGTTCATCCCCTTCTCTGCTCAGCAACAGAGAATAAGCCATAGCATTGCACATCACAAACAGTGATTCTAGCATTCTTCTCTGTTGGAGAGTTTCCCTTTATTGTATAGCCCCACAAACTGATGAATTGAGGTCAGAGTGGTTCATGTTATCACTCTAAGTATAGAAAAGAACTTGTCCCAAACGTGGAAAACAAACAAACATTCATCATGAAAAAGGGCTCAAGGACAGTGATACCTGTGAGTATTGTCTCTTCCCTCTATTTGCTATTGCAAACAAAAGAAAAAGCTTGTGGAGGGGGAAAAAAACAGAACAAAAAACCAACAACAACAACAAAAAAAACCTACCACTTTTCAGTTGGTGGAAGGATCCACTTGTATTTCTACCTGATCTGCAAAAGGAAAGATTTCTGCATCCTCAGCTCTGGGCAAAACAACCAGTCTGAACTCTTCTCTGATTTTAGGATTTTATACTGACACAGTTACCTGAGCCCCTTCTGCAGACAACACAGCTCCTCAGAGCAGCAAAGTCTCTAGCAGGTTCATGAGCTCCCAGTACTCCTCAATTTCTGCAATAAAAAGTTTTAATGAGATAAGACTTTTTGGTTTTGCTGAATATATTCAGATTTTCTACAAACCTGGAATCTGGACTGCACAAATTGTCCCACTTTGTCTTCTGAACAAAAGAAGCCTGATAATGAAATTTTTAACACTCACTTCACTTGGACTAGAACTAGTTCAGTCACATCCTACCTTGTGACAGGCCAGCTTTCTTACGTCTCAGCCTAAGGACACCTAAAAGAACGACTGCAGTTATGCAGTTGGAAAATAAATGGAGCAAGAATTTTAAACTGGACCAGGACATATGAATCTTGGAGTTTTTCCTTTTATACAGGAGCAGTTAGTCCAAGTCCAGGACAGCCCTGTACCCCCAGTCAGGTTCTGCAGCTTGAATCACTCTTCATCCTGAGCCATCACTGTACTACTCAAGAGCGAAAATATTACTATATGGCTTAAATAAGAATTCTGTCCTTAAAGCCCGATCCAAACTTCTTTTAAATCTATGTCAATCTTTTAAACAGCTTTGATTCAGGAGTTTAGCTTTTAACTAATTTGCTAAGCATATGTAGCTTCAGAAGCCAAACTGACAGATGAGAGGTTGGACTTATCTCCTCAGCACCTTCTACTCCCATTGATTTACCAGATCAGGCTGACTAAATGCTTTTATCTTGATTCTTAACCAAAACGAAATTGTCTGAATTATATTTTTACCAGAAGGTTAGCATAAATGAGTTGTAAACAAAAGAAAGTAATCTTGAAAACCAAGGAGGGAGATAGCACCCCCCTTCCCTTCTGGCTTTACTTTGGAGCCTATTTTTTTTTTTTTTTTTTTTGCATTTTTTGATTCAAACAAATCGTGAACAAGCGACCTATTTCTTTCTAGTTCTTTCACTAAAGAAGATTAATTATTTTCATTTTTAACTAAAAGGCTTTCTTCTAATTAAAAGAAATTAGAAGGCATTCACCAATGACATTATCCTAGTCAATAAACTAATTAAGATTGTGGCACATGAAGGAAAAGCCACCAACTGATCTAAGAACCATATTTGAGAAAACTTTAAGATTGTGATTTTCACAGTTCTGGAAAAAAGGCAAAGAATTGCTTACATACTCTCTTAGTCACTTTTTAGAATGTACAGAAAAAAATATTAGTCCTTTGAAATGAGCATAATGCCTCTGGAAATTTCTAGCTGCACTACCCACATTCACTTGGTGCATCCTTGCAATGTCATTTTGGTTGGAGCAGGAGGTTGAATCTCCCTTTTTTGTTGTACTGTTGCCCTCTAAAATTCCATTGCAGTTGAATCAAAATCATTCCAAATAAGGAAAGTGGATTTTTTTTCTTTTATAATTACATTGAAAAAAAAATCAAGTGCTGTGAAGACTTCAATGATTTCTCCCTTAAAAATACTATTATCATCACCATCATTACAGCAAAAAATGTGTTCTTCACAACTTGGCAATGGGCTAAGGAAGTTGCATTAACTCTACTACGCAAGTAATAATTTTGTGAATTAGCATAGTGTGGTGTTTTGCTGGAAACCAAATATAAAGTCACTACCCATGTCAGGCTTGAATTCAAAGGCAAGGACTTTACATGCTGCTCCTTTGTTTTCTTGCTTTTGTCAATCTTCAAGTCTTTGGTTTTTTTTACACAAGCTGAATGCAAGAGAATAGGTAAATATTACGTAAAAAACTTGTGATTCCCCTCAGCAGAGATGCATTGGCTGCCCAGCTGTAGATTTGTAGTGTGCTGCAATGTATGGCAGAACTGTCTAATTGTTAGGTTGTGAAAATCCCTCTATTTTTTTTTTTTTTTTTAATTTATTTTTTATTGCAATGTCCATGCTGGCACAGTCCATAACTGCTACTCATTCCTGGTGGTACTTCCTGTTTGAAGTCATTATGGCAGAGTTACAAGTGCTGAGCTGATCATACTCTCAACCCTGGGGACTTCAGAAATGTTTTTAAAAGAAATGTGATGCAATGAGAGAGGGGAAAATATTTAGTCTGGATTTCAAAGGCATATAACATGAAATTATTCCTCACAGTCCAAAGTATTCCAGCCATGCTGCTAATACTTATGCTTCTGTTTTAGGCAGCTTACCTCCCTCATGCCCTCATGACAATCTTACAAGAGCAAGTTGCATTAAAATGTATTTTAACATCATTTATACAAACAAACTGTGTCAGATAACAGAAATAATACCTGAAATCATCATTAATACTCAGTACCTATTTGGTGCTTTATGCATCAAAGCATAAATTTTACATTTGCTCTTCTTATTTCTGCTGAAGATTAACTGTTCCATTTTGAGACAGCCAGATAGTAAGGAGAACAAGGTGCTAAGGTTTCTAGACGTTCAAGAAATTTATTGGGTAACAAGCATTTCTAAAAATCTCTCAGGGTATGTAGCACACTCTTTGCCCCACTAACTAACTTTTTGTACCTAAAACATAAAGTTTTGGAGTGAAGAGGAAATTAGAACTGTTGCTAGCTAAAGGAGGAAGATGCTGCTATTAATCTAATAAAAATGGGGAAAAAAAAAAAAAAAGAGCCAACTTTTACTATACCAGGCAGCTCTTCCATTTTCTGTGTATGGGACCAGTTTGAATGACAGGCTGGAGGAAAACAAACTGAAATCTCTGCAGTTTTCACACAAAAGAACAAATAGAAAGCCAACTGAAGTTTGTGGCTTTGCTGTGGCATGCCATCAGCAGACTCAATGAAAACCAGAGCTGTGTGCTTACAGCATGCTCCCTGGCTGTTCACTGGCTTTGAGAGAAGACATCACTCAGCAACATTCATGATTTCCTGGATGTTCCAGAAGACAGGGAGGAACAGATCTTGTCTCTTTTCCTCAGCCCATTTTCTTCCATCCTCCTCATTTTCCTATTTGATTTGTCTTTCCTGCTCTGTGGATTAATAATTTCAAACATTTCTCCTGTGCACATCAAACTTGTAGCAGTGGCCACAGAGACTTTTCTGAAGCTGTTCACTGTTGCTTGCAAGGTTATTTTCCCTTAAGTGGACCAAGTGTCTGCAATCTCATCCGGAATTACTGGCCTTATTTATGAGACAATGGCAAAAAACATGGTCTTTGATACTAAGCCATCTCCTTAGAATGCTCTCAGTGAATGTCTTTCTCCGTGTTATTCATTTTCCTTTTTCCCTCCTACCCTCAAGTATCAGCTCAGTTCTGACCCTTTCTGTACCTCATCCCTCATCTGACCATGTTTCTCTATTCCTTCCTACTGTTTTCTTGCTTATTGTTAATCCTTAGTCTCTTCTTACTCACAATCTCTCATGTCTCTCTTTTTATACAGTCTCCCTGACCCTTTCACTAAAACCTGTCATCTCTGTCCTCAAGAGTTACAACCTTAAATCCTGTCTAATCTAGTTCCTACTGACACAGCACATCTCATCCAGGTTCTGACACAGTCGCCAGTCCTCTCCCGGTGGTGTCTCAATTTCCGCTCTCTTGACTTCGGGGGAAGTGCAGGGACCTCACATGCAGAGAGAGGAGATTAGCTGGGATTTACATGTCTGAGCTCAGACATGCTTCTCAAAATACCCAGACAGTTGGGACATAACTTTGGAAGAACACAAATTCCTTGGGTGTCTCTGAATTAAACTGCAGGGCTTTCCAAGAATTGCAACCTTTATGCCACTTGGCTGAGTGGATTTATCACTAACTACCAGGTAATCTTTGGGAAGATTCACTTACAGGATATTTCTTTTGCCTTTCCTGCTTAAGCAACCTCGATTTAGTTGCCTTTCTGAGAGGCAGCTGACCAGAACACAAATTCCCGGTTGTAATGCTTTATTTTAAATAAAGAAATCCTCATTTCTCCTTTTTTGTTGTTGTTGCTTTTTTTAATAATACTGGTAGGTGAAAGAAATAGATTTAATTTTGTTCTCTGCCTCAAAGAATACAAAGCTACATCTCTCAACCCTCAGGTGCTGCCCTAATGGAGTTTATCATGTAATTTGTAATGGAGACATGAATTCTTGCCATTACCAGTCAATCTGATACATAATTTAGGAAAGGATTCAAACCTTCTCCAAACAAAGCCTGAAAAAGCAAAGATGGAGGTTGTTTTGAATACTGGTTCTTTTTGTAGTGCAGCCACGTACATGCTTGGAGCATCCAGTAGAGCAAGGCAGACCCTTGTGCTGAAGAGATGGAAAGGAAGTGCTGGAGGAGAAGTGAGAAATATCCCAGAGGTCAAGTTCCACTTGTACAATGCCAGACTGTCTTTAAGTTCTTTTATGCATATATTTACCAGTTTTCTGCCCATCTTTGTATATGAAATTTCCTGTAGTCATCAGACTGAACATGAAACTGAAAGGAGGCTGTAGCAGCAAAGTCTCCGCTGACTGCTTGAACTGCTCTGTGAAAAGAGTAGGTGGGCAAATAAAAGCAAAGAGAGTATTTTGTGATTAAAAAAAAAAAAAAAAAAAAAAAAGAGAGACAATTCAGCCAACCTGATGGAGCAATGCAAACTAAGCTATTAGGGTCAAAGGGGAAAAGCAAGATAAGGCTCAAAGGTTAGGACAAGAAGCTTAAAATCATGCTGGATTATGGCCAGTCAGTGAAGGGTGTGAAGAAATGACACGGTCTGAAAGACAGCACAGCCAAAATGTCCTGCCTGCTCCAGAGCATTATTATTCGTACCACACTCCCACCCAGAGGCTCCATGTAAGTATCAGGGCCCCATTGTGCTACATATTACACCAACACCGCGAATGACAGTCCAAGCTAAAATCACAGGAATATGCAGAGAAAAAGCGTTGGCACTGCAGCATGTAGGAGGCAGAGCGCTGGATGAGCGGGGAGCAAAGTGAAAACATTTCATGCCAGAATGACTCTGGGTTTGCTCCAAAGGATCATGAACCTCTCAATGAACTTGCAGCCCAGCGAGTTCCATGTAGTTCCAGGTGCTGTAATGAATGTTTCACAGAGAGATAATTAACCCCCCTAACCCCGAAGCTCCACAGTGCTGATGCTTTCCAGCACAATCTGTCCATGACACCATGGTAGAGTGCAGAGCCAGCTTTATTATTTCAGTTTGTTCTGTTCCTTTTTACTGCTACTGCTCTCTAAGGTTAATTGTATTCCCTGTGCTGATGCACAGTGGTATCTATACATAGACCTCACTGAATGGAATCTTTCTTTCCTTTTTCTTTTTTTTCCCCTTTTTAATCAATAAGGAGTTCAAACACTGTGCAGCTTTTTCAATAAAATGCCAGGAGTCATCCAGTGAAGTGGGAGAGGGCAAGAGTAAAGGAGCAAACCCTTGACCCTCTCTGACTCAGCCCACTCTTCTCTTGGTTTAGAAGAGGATTCAAAGCAGATGAAAGAAATTACACAAAACTGGAACACCACCCAAATGCAAACCTTTTCCTCATGAAAGGTGCAAAGTAGTATATGGTAGCATGTAGCATTGCCCTGGTTCCTATACCTTAGTTTGCTTCCAGACCGTAGTGTAAGATTCAGCAAAGTAGTTAGGCCATTCCTTCCTTCTTCAGACTCCTAAGTTCATGTTCACTTCAGAGCTATTGGGGAGACCAAATCAGTGGAAGCTTCATCAAAGATTTGGAGTTATGTCCTTGTTGGAATGGGCTTCAGCCACTGTGAGTATCTCCATACCAGCAGTAGCACACAGATCTGATCCTTCTCTACCCCAACTAACCCTGCAAACAAAAGTATTTGAAGAAGCAGAAAGGACGAGTACCGTGTAAATGTGGCCGTGTTACGCTAGCTAAGTGAAATCCTAGCTCTGGATCTAAGGTGGAGGCTCAGGTTCATCAAATGCTAATGTAACTCTTTTGCTGGTTCAGCTATTTTCTCACTTTGGTTTCCTGACTGTATACATGACCACAGAACACAAAATGAAAGAGAAGGAATTGTGCCCCTGAAGATTAAGAGCCATCAGAGAGACTGAGTCACAAAGTCACAATGGCCACAGCAACCCACAACCAGTTGAGGGGAGACTAGAAGTATGTCTTTGACCACCTCGAAGAATGAGACAAGCTTTGTCTTGAACAACTGTCTGTCCACGTGGTGGCTCACAGTGCTTGCGCCACATGATGCCACTGGCAGGACATCCTGCAAATCTGTGGCACTGGCAGGTGGTTTACTGTCAGTCTCATACTTTCTGTGGGTCATACAGAAAGTGTGTGGGTGCCACAAACAGGCACAAAGACTACCAAGTTCATATGCCAGAGTAAAATGCTACTAGAAAGTCCAAAAATGCACAGATTATGGCAGATGCACTTCAGTGCACTGACCAGTGCAGTACTTGTACTTGGCCAGTTGGGTCAGAAAAACTATCTTTCTATTATTATTATAGCACACCAAGGTGTATTGCGAGAAATTTATACCAGTCTCTAATAAAAGTATCATTAGGGTCTGATGGAGGCTAAATGGACTGTTAGACCATTCTGTGCTGATGACTGTTACAGTATGTTTCTAAGATAACCAATTAACGTTGCTCACTGGTAGCAAATATCTTTGACTTATATTTTATTTTCATTTTGTGGGGGAAAGGATTACTGTAATTTAACAGCAATCCATAACATATTCATGGTTGCAAGCAGGGAAGAGATAAATTAGATTATTCATTTCATACTGAAATCAACCCATGATAAAGGAAACAAACACCTTTTATTCCTTTTTGGATGATCGAGCTCCCTTGTTTTGGAACAGTTAATACTGAACTTGAACACATCTCTCCTTGTTTAAAAGTTTAGATTTCAGGAACAGACCAAGATAGATGGCTTCTTCCTCTGTAAACTATTGATTAATGGATTGTACTAAATGGTGTGACATGCCCTTTAAATGGAATTTACAAGTAATATATTGTATGGCAACTGCATTATTAATGATTTTGATACCTGGTATTTGTGTCTTCCTACTCTGAGCTCTTCTTATTTATCCTGGTGAAGGTGGAGGGCAAGATCTGGCTCCTCCCAGGTTGATGGGCTTTGTTCTCACAATCATACACATTCCTAGGCTTATTCTCATTATTCATATTACCTCTAGCCTGACACTTTTCCTGACTATATGCCAGCACAAAAAGGCAAAGCCTTTAGATAAATAAATATATGTAAGAACTGAAGTTGGCTGGAGAGCTCATTCTCCTCGTTATTAAGAGATGTTTACAGTTCCAAATAAAAGCAAGCAGAAGAATCAAATTTTGTTGTTTATTTTTTTCTGCTTAAAACTTTCTCTGCTTATTTTTACTGCACTTTGAGAGGCAGCCTGTACTGCATATGCACTGGTATGTTTACCGGAAGGTAGACTTAGGCCTGGAAGACTGAAATGAAGGGCAAAGGGAAATTAAAAAGCAATTAAACAAGAAGGCAAAGTCAAACAACAGCATTGTTCTGTTCATATTATTCAGTCTTTCAAGAAGCAGAGAATCATGAACTCCCAGAAACAGAGGGTAATTCACAGAAAATAAAGATATTGCAGAAAACATGTGTTTAGTCTTCACCTGTGAAGACATCAGGGAGATGTTTATTTCAGACCCTTTCCTTTCATTACAGTCAAAGACAGATACTGGTAGCAGCTGAAATGTTAGGAGAGAAAATACACTATCAAACTGATAAAATGAAGAACAATGAATCGTCAGAATCTGTTAGAACTGGTGAGGAAACTTCCAACTGTAGTAAGTGGCAAAATATGAGGGGCACAACCTACTCATTAAGATATTTTAGCATTGCTCCATCAAAAGCAAGGACCTGGCTTGCAACTGTTAATAACTTTTAGGGCTTTTACTGGATACCAACTGATATCAGATATTGAAATCTGTCTTTGCTTAAAGAGCTCAGAATAATCCTAGGAATGACAGGTTAGAGCTGCCACTTGTTCAAGGCAAACTGATACCAAGATAAACAGGATATAAGGACTGGCAGTAACTGAAAGTCAGAAGTTCCATTCTTTGGGAAGCTGTAAAAATACTTTATCCAATTTCAGAATTAATATTGTAGCTTCCAGAATGAGAGAACGGGAGGTAAATTCCATAACTAATGGTCTGAAATAATCAAAACATTGTGTTGTAATTTTCTAGGAGGTCCCAGAACTCTCACTGGGGCACAGTCTCAGTTCACCTCCATTTCCAGATTCCAGTCCTGCCAGACCTTGGGAATAGACTGGGAATGATGTGGACACAAACTCTGGGAGCTGCATCCAGAGATGAACACCAGAGTCATGAAGTCAGAGATCCATGTTCAGCTCCTCAGCAGGGAGCCAGGAAACCCCATCCCTCCAGCCAGTCTGGGTGGTGATTTTGCCTCAGAATGGAAGATGCTTGAAGCTTGGGCTCCAGATGAAGAAGTCAGACAAGCTAGAGTTTTTACTGAAAACAAATTCCCTCTCTCCCCTCCCATCCCCCCCCAATAAAAAGCAGTAAATTTTTTTCAGATGGAAATAGCAAGTGTAATTGAACATTATTTTTTCATCCTTGTCAACTTCCCTGTAATGTCCCTCTTGCTTTTCCAATAGATCAAGGGATAATGAGGAGAGAAATAATTACCATTCATGACCAGCCAGTGTGAAAGTGTGGATGTGCTCTCCAATGAGCGTGTCAGTATACAAACTTACATCCTATGTATATAATTACATTGTTCAACATTTTGCCATAGTGTGACATACAAAATCTCAGTTCGTCAAAAGACCTCAAGAAGAAGAATAAATATTGAACAGGACTATAAAAGCTTTGTACAATACAGTAAAAAAAATGCAATTCAATATTCATCAAAGTAATTTTAGAAACAATTACTGCATTCCAATAACATTTATTCTTCTTACAAGTATTTAATTTGCCTAAGGAGATTTTTCTAAACCTTTAATGTCTTAGCAAAACTCATGAGAACTACATCTTTTAAAAATGAAACCAGAGAAGCTAGATTTTTCTCAACCAGTTCTTTAGTCTCCAAGCAGTGCTGAAACACTGGAAACACTGGAAACAGTTCCATGAACTTCAGTGGGATTCTTCACATATTGTGGAGCACTGCAAGCAAAGAAGGCTTGATAGCTAAGAAGACGAGCTTTTAAACCAAATTGGTTTCTCAGGTGCTTTCATGCAAAAGTTGGATTTTCTTGAATCCATTTATTGAGTGGAGTGTACTGAATTTTCTTAAGTAGGGATTAATTTGGCCTTTGTTTTTGCATAATTAAGCAGGTTTGTTTTTCTGTTTAACATGGGTTTTATACCACCTTCAACAGCATCTTAAGTGTCCTCCATGTTCTAGCTCAAGCTACCTGAGACACTGGCTGTGTTTAGATGTGCAAAACTTCATCTGTCAGAGATCTATACAATATCACAGGCAAAATGAAGTGTTACTCCCAAAGTGACAGTGCATATGGGAGTTTAGATAAAAGATACTCAATATGAAACAAAGTTATGCTCTTGTAGACTCCATAAGAAGGACTGGATAAAATCAGAAATCATCTGATATATAAGCAGACTATGCAGAAACAGACCCAAACTCTTCTTCAAGTTTTGAAAAATTGGTTAAAATCTGTATGCAAGTTATTTTAATTGATCATTTTTTTTACAATCTGTTTATTTATTCCCAAACAACAAAAACAAAATCTTAGGAGTCTTTCAGTCTGTTTGCAGAGAGTAAATATCAGAAGTTTTGTAGGTTTTTTTAAAATAAACAGAGTATCATGGAGTTTTCACGTCACTAATGAAAATACAACACAAATCATTATTTCTGATCTACCAATGAAAAGAAACTAGGAAAAAAAAAAAACAAACAACACAACTGTAAGAAGATCACAAATCTCAGAGTATCTAAACATCTGAACATCTTGCTAAGCATGAGTTTTGTTTTATCACTTGCTTATCTGCAGTTTTTACAATAACTCATTATTTTTAATTGATAAATGGTGAAGTTGGAAACCCTCTTTTTCCTCTTTAAACTGAAGTAATAATACTAATTGAGGAACACAATAATTTTTCCAAAAGTGTGCTATGTCCTTATTATTCACAAGATTGGTATAAGAGAAATTAAACTTAATAATACAAACATTGCAAAGAAATAAAGTACATTTACCTATGGAATCACTTTCAGAAAGAAGTATAAACAATCACGTATATTTACTTACTTTTTTGAAGACCACATAACAGAGTGAAAAAAATTTATTCCTTTCATTAACCTAACTGGCCCTGTGCTCCAGATTAGTGTAGACACTATTTGTATGCTGAGTCCAGAGCTTGCAAATGCCCACAAGGAAAAATATGAATTAGTCTCCTCCACTCAGTTTTCTCATTTGCTTATTAAAACAATGTGAAAGTCAAATGATTGTCTTCAAGAAGTTACCTGCTTTAAATTCTTTTTAATTCTCCTGATTTAGCAGTGTTGCAAGATGAACATACATGCAAATAATAAAAAAAAATAATCTCACTATAGACCTCCCTATAGTCACTTGTATAATCACTTGTTTCCATTCACCTGTGTTCCACTCTTTTGGCTCAAATAATCTATTTCTAAACTGATTTTGTACACCCTCTCTGAAGATTTCATTTTCAAGGAATGATACTTGTAAAGGAGTGAAGATTTTCTGAGTCTCAGCTTGCACAGAAGACAATATAAATTCTACACAAATATATACACAAAACCACACATATATACAGTCAATATACAACACACAGAAGTTTGTGGATGCTTCCCTTAAGAAATAATGGTGTCTAAAAATTCAAATTCTTAGCTTTGGACCAGCATAACCTTCTGTGGGCAAATTCAGTGTCTGTGAAAGCAGAAACCTCAGCATCACTGTATCAGTGATTAATGTGGCACATGGCAATCCCAGGTCTCATTGCCACGTAATTTGGTGGTTAAACCCATGCAGTGTGTCATACATTCCCAGTACTATTCCCACTAAACTGGTAACTATATATCATAGTGAGACATGGCCATAGTCAGCACCCCAGTGACAAGGTCTCCTCCTCTGTGAAGTGGTTGTGGCAGACCAGACTACTTTTCTAATTCTTCCTTTTACCCTGTCCTAAAGCATTAGGAGAAAATGCTTTTCTTTGATACTTGATAAAAATGTTGATTGCAAAAGGATTTCATTTTGAAGAGAAAGGAGCTAGGACATTTTGATATCACAAGAATGTCTCATTTCTTTCAGCACCTCCAGAGGGAAAAGTTTCCTCTTTGGAATTAATATATTGTTGTACACCATTGAAAGAAAAATAAAAAATCAAAACAAAACACTCAACCTGAGACGGTTGCTTTCTCTTTCATGGGAAGTATAAAAACAAACGCATATATACACATGTCCAAATAATAAAAACAATACATATTTTATCCCCTTTGGGAATGGGAGAAAACTATGAGCTATGACCTAGCCAGGAAAATGTAGGATTGAGATAACTCTGACAAAGCAATGAGAATTCAGAAAGATGCAAACCCGATAATCCCAAGCAGGCTGTCTGCGGTGTGCAGAGGAGCAGCTCTGAGCAGGGCAGGCAATCCCCCACAGAAGGGCAGCACAAGGGCAGCATTGCTGCTCACTGGCGTCCACCAGCTCCTGCAGAGTTGACACTGTCAACTGACCCTTCAAAGCCCTCAACACCACCAATGCCCACCCTGCACGCACAGGCTGGACAGTGAGTCCTGTTCTGGGGAGCAGAGGATGCCGTACAGCACCATCAGACAGTGGGGAAAATCTGCTGCTCCTCTGGCTTGTCTGTCACAAGTGATGAGCTCCCACATCGAGTTAGAGAAAAGCTGCGAGTGGAGGTGGATCTAACCCTGTACATTAGCCACGCTGTATCGAGATCTGCATGTAAGAAATACCCAACTGCATTTAAAACACAAGTTCAGTCCCAGCTACTATAAGACCTCAGCCGGAAGATGTTTGATCTTTGCTCCACCACAAGAAACCACTGCATGCCGACCCCTCAGCCATCAGCTTTCACTGATAGCCGGCAAATTACTGCAATATCATCACAATTAACACCACACTAACAGTGATGTGTCTGCAATACTAATTAACCCTGGGAATGGTGCTCTGCCCGACTTGCCCAGAGCATGGTCCAGCCTTGTCCATACCTGCACCTCCAGGGAACCCGACATCCCTCAGTGAGGTGAAAATAGCCCCATGGTGCCACAAGGACAGACTGTCCCCTTCCTTTGACTTTGAGAGGGAGTTATCTCCCTTTCCTTGAGAACCAGAATGTCAGCAAACATCTGCATTTAAATGGGAAGCAGTTAGTGCTAACACCAGGAGCAGCTCATAATTAGGGATTATTAGCCCAGCAATATTGAATGACTGATACAGAGGTAAAGCTAATGATTTTAAAGGTGATTAGGCCATTTTGTCACCAGTTTTTTAGTCTGTCTATATACATAAAAATCCATTAACTTCAACCACTGCAGAGCTCTGTATGATGCCTTATGGGGTAGGAAAGAGTGCAAGCTGTGACATGCTGTAATACACTCTATGATATAAGCTGAGCACACAGGAGATGTATGTTGAAAGCAAAGAGAAAGCCTGATATTTATTTAGATATGCAAGATACAGCAGAGCTGAGGATTGTTTTGACTGTCTATTTGAAGAATTTCTGCAGGAGACTCAAGTACTGTATACAAAACCTGTGAGGTTTGAGCTGAATTTATTGTTTTCAATGGTTATAAGAACTTCTTTTTCCATTCAGTTTTTCCATTTGAAGAAAAGTTCAGAAAATGTTTGGAGACAAAAATTTACAAGTAAAAAGATAAAAAATCTTTCTAGGTGAAAATATCTGCATGTACATAAATGAGGTGATATGAGACTGTCACTTCTGAAGGAAATCCAGTCTTGTGACCTGATTCAATACAGAACAAGAGCACCAACTTGAACTTTCAATGGCAACATCACCTACTTAAGATAAACATGTTCCCACATGCTTCCCCAAATGCAGGGGAAAAAAATATTACTCCTCTAAGTACCTTGCTGAACCAAATCTTCAATAATGACCTTTGAACAACTGCAAATGGATTTTGAGTTAATGCTGAGTCATCAGAACTGCTGGGATTCCTGGGCCTGCTTCTAGAATTCAGGCAGAAAACAGTAAAAAACAGCTACTCTATATATGCCTCAAGGGGTGGGAGATATAGTACCAGTCTCATCTATGATCTCTCCATTGCTTAAGATGTGCCACACATCCCAATTGCTTTACACCCTGAGCTTAGGAAGATATGTGAGCTGGACATTGACACTGCACATGAAGGGTTCTCCACACCAGTGACAGGGAGATAATCAGGGGAAAAGGTGCAACAGAGGGCAGTTCCCAGAGGGAGAAGGGAAGAGGCAAGGAGGGAGCATGGGGCCATGCCCTGCCCCATCCATCATCACTGCAGCTGCCTTGCAGGAGACAACCCTGTAACAGAAGCTGGCTAATTTCTTTAGAAGTATCTCATTAGTCCCTCCCTTCCTGAGCTGCCTCTCTATTAAAATGTGATAAATGAATTCTGCCATTCCTAGCTCCAGTCTGTCCCCTTGGTGAAATGAAGATGAGTCATGCTGGCCAGGAATCAAGATAGAGATAATTTACAGGGGCCAGGGGATGTATTTCATTTGCCGACTGCAGAGCTGTTCTATTGATAGCATAGATGGGATCTCGCATCCCTCCCATTGCTCTAGGAAACTCTGGACACAGAATAAGAGCATATGGAAAATGCATGTTCCCTGGTGAAAATATTCTATACACACTCTCTGCATAACACTTTATTGAAACCTGCATGTGACTGACTGAGAGCAATGAACATGAAGTGTCTGATACTGGGACTGGATTTCAGTGTTGTGCAGGTCTTCCCTTTTCAGTTCCTAGCTGTGGTCCTGCAATAACCTCTATGTGCAGGACAGAGTCAACTACTGCTACCCAAAGACATACACACTGGCACAAGTGTCATCTTTGCCTGTTCATGAGGGTGCCTGGCTGCTCCAGCTGTGCAGAAAGGACATACCAGAGGGCTGCAGACAAGGGTCCCACCTGCCTCTCTGTAGCAAATAGCTGCTTCTTAGAGGACAACTTATTTCCTCTCCATGCACTGTGTGGGTAGTTTTGATGAGGGAGTCGGTATATAATGGGGTGCCCTTTGCACCTCTGAAGGAATAAAGGAGGATCAATATTAAAGCCAACAGATCAAGTTGTGATGTTCTTATTATAACTCACCCTGAAGCACTGAAATATACTAAGAACAACTCTTCAAAAATTAAAGAAGAAAGTAGATTTACTGTGCATATAGGACCGTCCTTTCTACATCTCACCCTGCACCTGGCACAGAGAGGAATTTATGACTGAAATTTCAATTTCTGCTTTCCTTCTTTCACTTGTACACACGGCAACACATTTCCGACTTCCATCACACACACGCACACATAAACACACTCTGCTGACTTCCACCAGGTATTTCATTTCTGGCAGGCAGTTTATGGGTCATAATGAATCTGAGAGTTTGACTGATTTTTCTTTTAGCACTTTGCCCTCTTGAACACTGACAGCATCTCAGAGCCTCTGTTACTTTTCATAACCAGCTAAGCAATGCACTGATGTCATACCAGCTACATTTGAATTCAATTTTGTCTAAGACAGAAACATCTTCTAGATGTGCTGGATTTTAATCGAGTAAGGAAAAAAATGCAAAAAGTTATAAAGTGAGTAATCTGAGAAACAAATTGCCATGTTTTAGCCACCCTAACTTAAGTTGGTGTCAGCATAAATAAAACAAATCTCTTCCCTTCCATAATCACTGTCTTCCCTTCTTTTTTCTCAGAACAAGTACTAGCTGAGATTGGACTTAAAAGAGACATAATTTTATATTTATTGTTTACATTTCTGTTATGCTTCATCTATATAGAAAGATGGCCACCTCAGGGAAAGTCTTGTTATTTTCCACTGTTCTGTTGTTCAATAAGTGAGACAAAATTAAATTAACACCAAATGTCATGTATGCTTGAATAATGGCCATTCTCTGTACTTCCCACTCCCCAAACTATACCCTTAAACAGAAGCAGAGTCATTCTG
The DNA here is from genome assembly GCF_964273445.1 of Streptopelia decaocto. Lineage (NCBI taxonomy): Eukaryota > Metazoa > Chordata > Aves > Columbiformes > Columbidae > Streptopelia > Streptopelia decaocto. Next base: position 21,773,394 of record NC_138661.1, read on the forward strand.
TGCATTTACATGGGCTGCAGCAGGCAGGGCCACTGGCATTTGTCATACAACAAACCTGGACAGAATCACCCAAGTGGAGTCTGCTCAGGAAACCTGGGCAAAGCTCTGGTAGAATTAACATTAAAATCTGCAATCAAGTAACTTTGAAAAAATTCTCTAAGTGATAAAAAACCCCAAATCAACAGTAGTACTGGTGCATTCCCTCCTTTCTGATCCACTTTTTTTTTTTTTTCATTCTGCCACATATAAGGAGTGTTTTCAGACTGACACAGTCATTGCATTAAACAAGAGGATCAGCACATGTGAAGAGCAGAAGTGCTCTTCTCTCTGTGAGAGAGCATGGTTCGGGTGGGTGATTCATCATGTAACAGAAAAAGGAAGAAGAAATTGTGAAGACAAATATCCTCTGAAAGTTGTCTCTCCTTCTGTCTGTCCATGATAATCATTGCATTTACCATCCAGAGAGCTGGTTCAGGAAGCAAAGAGTAAGTGTACAGCTTATCCAAGAATGTGTAGAGGTCAAACTCTCCCAAACATCCATGAGAGCTTTCGCACACCACACCCAAACTTCCTGGTTGCTGGTTTGCTGAACCAGCGTCACAGAATAGCCATCTCATTGCTGCCATCCGTAGAAGTGAAGCCCTGGCTATTGAGTCCTAGGAAATGTAACGTGTAGGAACCAGTCATATCTGAACAAATATAAAATATACAGCTGTGTAAATGACATGCAAAAGCAAGAACATAAAGGACATAATCTGTTTAGAGAAAGAGGGGGAAAGAGATATCAGAGGGGAGGAGGTTGCTACCACTAAGACAATTCATTTGGTTTAGAGCCTGCTCTCAAGTTTGCACTTGAAATGAGCACAGCCCAGACAACTTTTTCCAATGACTTACAAATTATTGACCTCTGGGACTCAGATGAAAAGTAGAAGCCATTAGTAGCAATGCTCGCCTGGTTTCAATTACAGGTTTGAACATAGTTCCCATGCCCTTCCAAGATAATATCCTAATCACTGGCTTCTAGGAGAGCTCTACCTCCATCTCCAAATCTCTTCTATGTGGTATGAAAGCCACTGGGGTTTGGAAAGGAAATCTCCGTATTTCAGTTTGCTAATTCTCCAGCTGCTGAGCTATTCATACTTTCTTTCCGGATATTCTTCTGTATTCACTTTATACAACCTTATACAATAAGGCTTCTCTATGGATGCTTCAAGAACTCATTATCTTTTTGTGCATTTGCGTGTTCCAAATTGAGGTTTGTGTGCTTCCATTTACCAGCAGAGAACAAGGAAACTGGGAGGTGATGCATTATTCCAAGGTATTCTCTAACTTACACGTGTGTTTAATTTAGAAAGGGGTTCTGCTCAGAGGTGTTAAAAGGTTGCTGGCTTCTGAGTGCATTTGGGAAGTCTGCAACAGAGAGTTGCTGTTTTATCTCTTCTTTAAATGTCTTTTCTGTCCTTAATAAAAGCAAAACTATTCTAAGAATCCAGGTATAGCGAATTTTCAGTACACCACTTCCTCCGTTAAACCTCCACAGGTTAAACCTCCAGATCTGTAATTTTAGATTCTCTTCTCATATTAATATTCCTAGGTATATGGCATAACACACTACTCATGTTTTCCTTTAATAGTTTCACTCTATATCCCCGTTAAGAAGGTTTCACCTAAAAGACATGAATATACAGAAAACTACACAGACATTCATTTATTCATCTCAGGAGGATGAAGAGCCAAGAAAATGATGACAGAGTATGAGTGAATACCTCCAGAGTGGCTGAGTATTTCTGAAAGATAGGTGCCAATCCCTTTATTTGGAAGAGAACCTGCGTTTTGCATTTGGGCTGTACATTTTGCTTTTATCATCAGCTGCACAGAAAATACAACTGAAGAGATGCAGAAGTGAATATTTTTGGATGAAGCTTTCATAAGAAATTTCATGCAAGAATTTAAGAAATGTTTTTACCACATAACGGAGTGGTCAAGAGTGTGCGTGCCCTGCATCTCTTCATCTCACCCTCCAATTGTCCCATCTTGTGCAAGAGAGCTGTGACACTGAGGCAGCATAAAGGGTATGTATGAAACACTCATGAGCAGAAAATTGTTCAGTTGTTAGGAAACTCCCTTTCAGTCCGAGCAATCACAAGCTGACTCTTGTGCTGTGCCTCTCCCCTGGCCTGGGAGTGGTGATACCTGAGACCCAAAGGCTGTGACAGAGAGAAGTTACACTGAGCATTTTTGTTGGAACAGAGTCCATTAAAGGTCTTCAGCTAAGCAGTGGAATTAGAGCAGCCCAGGTGAGTGACATCTGAATCTGGGCTGGCCCTACTCAAAAAGGAAATGTAAATGAGCTTATCAACATTGCAGTAAGACTACAGAGGGTGGGTGATATGAGCAAGCTTTGATGTGTCAAAGGAAATATCTTGATTTCCACTTTTTGTCCAGAACTTGCATCAGTATTTATAAGCAATTCCACTTTTATTTTAAAACATTGTAAACATTGTGTCCAATATGATCACACCACTTCTGTTCTCCATGCTTTTCTTCATTTTCATGGAGCAAGACACCCTCAAATGGGTATGAGAACAGAGAACAGGCAGTAAATTAAAGTACACTTAAAAAAAAATTTTAAAAATAAAGAACAAAAGTCTTCTGCTACATTTTATCATTCTTATTCTGCAACTGTATGCATAGTCAGGAATTACTAGAAATGAGGTATAGATCCTGAGTTGAAAAAAACCCCCTTATATATGTATATGTAGGTGTGTTTATATATGTGTGTGTGTATGTGTACATTTATATTGTAAGCAAAGTTGCCATCATTTACACTGATCACGGTCATCATGGGTAGAGGTCCATCCTATGGCCCAGGACAGGCTGCAGCTATTACCACCTTGAGAAATTACCATTGCCACAACTACTAACACATTTTTCCAATTAGTCTGAGAGAGGAAATGAGACATTTTTCTTCATTAATACCTCTCTCCCTTCCTCTCCTTGCCCATCCATTTTATGCTTCCTGATGGCACTCAGGAGGCTGTCAGGTTCCCTCCAGCGCTCTTCCTGCTTCCACCCAGCAGGAATAAACTGTTACTGCTTTGTTTGAAATGATTCCTGAGAAGTCTGATTCCTCTCACCAAAATGTGAATAATTGTAGCATTTGACTCTCAGCTTCCTCCTCAGGGATCTTTCTGAGTTAAACAGTTATTGAATTTATCCTGACAGGGATTGCCAAAGAAAACTTTATTTGAAGGACAGAGGGGGGAACAAACTGTTTGCTGAACTGAACAAGGTTTGAAATGCTATAAAGGGACAGAAAAAGTCCCGTAATGGAAGGTGGAAATCTGGGACAGACAAATCAGACTATAAAATGTAAGATCAACACAGCAGTGGGAAGCAGGAAAGCATACCCTGGGCCAAACATACCAAGGGAGACTATTACACACACTGACCTCAGATGTCATATACAACACGCATCTGCAAACCACCTCATGCTTCAAAGCCCCACATTACATTAAGCTCAACAAGTCCATGCTGGAAAGGAATAGTGCCTGAGTCAGTACTGTTAAGTGCTCAGTGTATGAATCTAAGATACAGACATACAGGCATCTTCAGCCCTATGTATCCAGTCTTCCATTTCTAAACTAAGGCCACTGCCTTTACCATTTTAAACATCACAAACATCATTCTAAGTCAGGAAAATGGAGTAAACTTATTCAATACATCTGCTTAATGCATGTCTTTTAAACACCACATCTAGCCCAGTGAAGAGGCAAAAAGCATGGCAGAAACAGTACAGCTCTGAGAAAGGCACTTTCAGCCCATGCACCGTCAAGTACTAACAAGGCTCCTTGAATAGCAGCTAAAGTGCTAGTGAGCTCCATCAAGACAGGTGACATTAAATTTTACCCTCACAAGTGCAAAGCTTAGATGTGATTTTCAGCCCTTCTGGTTTCCATCTGAACAAGAGAAACATAAGTACTTGAGAGAAAGTTGCTCTCCAGGTGTTCTAGCAACAATTGTTTGTAAAACGTGTCAGAGATTTTACAACAAAGCCTGCTTTCCGTTAGATTTTTGGCTTAGATGTGAAACTGGTGGGCGGTCCCCTTCACTGAGCAGTAACATCATTCTTTGGCTTGCAAATAAACTGTCAACTGCCAACAGTAAAAATGCAATAGCAAAAGCCTACTGGACGATCTCTTTTTTTTCACATGAGTTGGTCAGACAATAGCAGGTAACACACAGTTCTCTTGCTACAAACAACTGAGCAACACGAGACTTTCAGCTTTATCTCAGCAACCCATCTTTCCAGGTGTTTCCCCAGAGTTACAAAATGTGCATATATGCAACAGTAGGCTGTAAGACTTTTCTCTGTTTTTGCAGGACTGCCACAATCCTCATACACATTGCCATGCTAGACATAAATGGCAGATACCTTTCCAACTGACCTACTTCAGACCTGCATCACCAGAGTCTGAATGGCTCACAAACTGATTGAAACATGTATACTCACATTTCTCTAGTGAGGTAAACAAATGCCACTGTCACCTTGGAACTTAGCCTAATGAGAGGGAAACAATGTACCATTAAACATGGGCCCTATCACCAACCCTATTTGACATACTAGAACATCAAAAGTCCACCTCACACCCCATCTGCAAGCAGTCACAAGTACCCTGACCAACAACGGCTGGGTCTCTGTTGGCCATCAGATGTTTTGTGTGGTAAGAACCAAGGCTGTGTCCTGATCACCATGGTAGCAGTCAACATCACCACTGCCCTGCTCCACCCTCATGGCTATTCAGAGTTCCGGACCAGGGCCAGTAGCTTCAAGCCAATGTCCTTCAACCTACGCTCACAGGTGAGTCATTTTCCTGTGTCATGAAGAACTGGTAATGACATCTCAAAACACCTTGCAGACAAAGGCTTCTATTTTCCCTCTGAATTTTCTGCACTAGCAGATGCAGCTCATGAGAACTAACAGATTCCCTCAGAAGCAGCAGTGGAGAGCATGGTGCTGGGGAGACCCATGCCTGCTGACGGATTTGCTATACTGTCTAAACCCAACATAAGCACATGGAGGGCAATGTAGGACTAAGAGATATATAACAGACCTTCTAGCCTGGAGGTGTCTTCACTGAAGTTTAGCTAAAGAGTAGGAAGGACAAACTGCCATCAGAGTGAAAACAGTGGCAAATGTCATTAGCTCTGCTGACCTTCCTTTTCATACCGAACTGAAGTTTGCTGGTATTTTACTTACAGAGTTGCACCCTACCTCATCTTTCATGTGTTCCCTTCTCCTGTTAAGGAATGCTCAGCAAATTATGTAGACCCTGAAAAACCTCCTCCATTGGGAATAATCAGAAATGTTCAGCAATGCTGTCTGATCTGAGAGAAGCACAAACCTCTGGGGAAAGAGAAAGGCTTTTACTGAGACTGGAGGTATGAAGATTTGACAGTCAAGCCCACAGGACCTGAAATTTCTTAAAGTTATTTCTTTTTCTTCTACTAAGACGTAAACAGGCTGCAGATAACTGTAAATACCCAGACATTATAAGAAATAGAGTTCAAAGTTCTGTTCTGTGGCATATTTTGTCATTTTTTCAAAGGTTTTCATTAGGATTTTAAGGGATATATATGAAGACTTGTATTCATGCATGAGAGACGCTAGTGACAGTGGTCAGAAAATTGAGATCTTTAGGCTAATAAGGGAAGGAAGGAGGTAGGGAGATGCTAGAGCAGATTTTGGTAGTCTGGTGGTAGAAGTCATGTATGAAATACAAAATCAAGATCACGATCAGAAAATTTTTCAAAGTAATCATTTCACTGTATACAAAGGTTATAGTCCACTGATAATTAGGTACTTTCCACAGAAAAGTCTTTCATATTATCCCTTATAATTTGGAGTTTCCTTTTCATGCTGACCTGGGAGAGTGAATGAGTGCCAAGGTGGGTAGAGGCAACAGGAGGGTCCAGTCTGTGTCCCTGGTGAGTTTAGAGAATTCATATGTTAGGGATTACCCTCTTATCTCCCAAACACCCATGAACCAGAAGCAGAAATATGAGGCAATCTCCTGAACTGATGATGTTTTGAGCAATGGAGTGACTACAGAAGAGTGGCCATAGCTGCTCTCCCTCTACAGCAGAGCATCCCTATGTTGATCGTTACTTTGACAAATAAAAAGTGCTTTTTCAGCAAAGGACCTTCAAAAAGAGTCCCTGCACAAAGCAATCATAACAGTACACAAAAATATAAGCACAGCAATGATAGATCAGATGAAATGTCCCTTTCTGCTGATACCTAGGGAGAAATGTAAGAGTGCAGCAAACTTAAGTTCTCCTTGCAAGCTTCAGTACTGTGAGACTCAGAGACCTCTGAAGCCAAGCATGTTTCTATGAATACGGTGACTCTGAATGGACTTATCTTTCAAGAAGTCATCCCATCTTATCTTGAACCTACACAATCTTCCAGCATTCATACCAACTTGTGGCAAGGAGCTTTGCAACTTACCCAGCCCTTAATGAGAGAAAAAATATTTTTCTATTACTGGTCTTCCCATATTCCAGTATAAGCCTTTCCTGTCAGTCTTCTCTACTTTCACAGACTCTGGTGTAGTTTGGAAGATACAAATAGATCTTACCTTAGCTTCACCCCTTTTTTCCTCATTCATACAAGACAAATAAATGCCATGCCATGGCACACCATCCAACATGTCATCGAGGACATCAGTCACACAGAAAATCTTCACACAGCTCTTTTTTTGTAGTGTTGTAGACACTACTAACCAGGGCTAGCAAATGGCACCCTGGTAGCTGCAGGTTAATTTTCTGTGGCTGTTTTTATGCTAGAGGTTGCCCATGGAAGAATAAGTTGGGTCTCTTAAGGAACTGGTAAAAACCACATACATGGCAAAAAAGGTGACATTTCCTGACACACCAGTGATCACAGTCTGCAGCTTAATCCCATACACAGAATTGGCTCATGTACAGCATCAGCTGATATGAGCAGTATATCATAAAACCTCCTGGCTGCCCATTTTGGTCAGGTTTGGTAGACCGTGTATATGGAGTGATTTGATAAAATACAGAGTTGCCACTGCCTAAGGATCCTGGCCTTTGAGGGCCAACCCTGCTGTAAGCTACTTTCTCTGTAGCCTTCCTCCCTCTGGGAGTAGCTCTGCACTTCAGTGTTTCAAGGCCCAACTCTGATCTGACACAGCTGTGTCATCTTGGCTTGGACTTCTCATGAAATCTCTTACTTCTGAAAAATAGCTGTGAGAAAGTCCATAGAACAGAGCCTGCAAGACAAGAAAGGTAAAATTATAGACAGGATTGCTGGGCCAGAGACTGCAGGTAACTCAGAGCTTCAAGATGAAAAACACCAAAATGGAAAGGTATAAAGTCCTAAGGAAAAAAAAAAAAAAAAAAAAAAAGGAAATAGCACCTCATCATCAGAGAGGATTGACTCAAGAAAGCAGCAGGGATCAAGAATTGACTCAAGAAAGCACCCTTCCCCTCCCAACTGATGCCTGCTTGGCCAGAAAGACTCTTCAGGTGCTTTAGGGTGGTGAGCTTGCCAACATTTAGACTAGTAGCTCTGTAAATCCACTCTCTCTTATGTGTGTTATCCAATAAATATTTGTTTTATGCTTACAAGTTCTGCTAGCAGAGTCTCTTTGCTGACAACTAAGGTGCCAAAATAAAGTGTCTCAAAGAGGGAGGGTGCACTATTCAGGGTAGAAGTAAGACTCTCAGAGATACATGCAGCACATTAGCAGACATATGGGAGTGAGTCAGGCTTTAGCCCTTGTAACTTTTAAGTGAATGAGGCTGGTAACATCTTCCTAATCCAGGATTTTTACCCATTATTTCTTTGTTATTTGTACAGTCATTGTGAAAAAATAACAGCCATATTCCTGGGCCACTATCAAGACTGACAAAACAAGTAGACTTTAAAGTCAAAATCTGTTTGCAGGGAACCAATACTGTTACAGAAGCAAGTACAGTATTTTTGAGAATGAACAATACTTTCCTAAGGAAGAAGAAAAGAGTTAAGACACAAGGCAGCTGTCACTCTAATGTGCCCATATTCATCAGATGGAATTATCTCAGTCATTTGGGACAACATCATAACACAGCACTGTCAGAGGATCAGTGTCGCCTGCTCTAACCATAAATGCTTTGGCTGTTATGTAGCAGTAGGGAATGATCATCTGCCTCAGACACATTAATGCCTTAGGCCATTCTCATTATCCCTCAGTTCATGAAAATATTAGAGCTCTCTTCATGGTGAAACTCCTAGTGACGTGTCTGTGGGAGACAGAGATGCATATGGGGCATGGTGGGAAGGAGAGGGGAAGGCACTGTTTCATATGCCAGCAAGGAAATTATTTATCACGTATGCCCCGTGCATGTGGTAAATGTGCTATAAGAGTCCTTTCCAGTTAATAATTAATTTTCTAAATACAAATGTTTTCTCTTCTCACAAGACAAAAGAGACTGCACTCACTGGAAAGCTTGTGCCTACTCAAAGCTTCCCCTTCACCCCACTTGTAAATTCTGTCCACTGGAATTCTCTTGTGCTGCAGTTGTCTCCCTGTACAGGGAGGATCTCAAACAGCTGTTTACCACAGAGGGCATGTGTCATGTAGGGGAGGCATATAAACACTTGCCAATTCATTATGGTATCTGCCAGCTTGCTTTCATGTAATTCTCCAAAAGCAATTCTTCAAGATGTTCATGGCTGTGTATAGTCAAGAGAGAAAACTCACAGAAACATTAAATGTTAGACTCAGTGCAGGCTTGAAAGTGTTTTTACTGACAGTAAATGCCGTTAGTAAATTCAGCAATAAAAGGAAGAAAATCAACATGATATTTAATGAGGCTTTTGCCTTGTACAAAACCATAGGAATGAAGATACTGGGCATGGAGACAATTGTGAGACAAGCATCAGCCTGTAAGCCCACGGCATCCCACCTGGAGTTTCTGACTTTGATGGAAAGTAATGAGAGTTTGGCAGTTTTGGCCAAGTATCCAAGTGCTCTTGTAATTGCTTCACAAAGCCCCAGTCAATCTGCCAAAAAGTTGTGTCTGAACTAGCAGAGTCCCAGAGCTAAAGCAGCAGGGTTGATGTTAAGTCAAAACTGACTTTCACAGCTTCTGGCTACAGTGACCCTCATTCTTGTAGCCAAGATTCAATGACCTATCAATAAAAAGTACTGAAATACACCTTCAAAGTGCTAATACAAACTGAGAGAAAAATGCCGGCACAGTGGACCCTCAACACCTCAGCACAAGAACTTCCTTGACATTCTGTATGTACTTCAGCTAGTGATCTTTTAATAGTAATTCTTCTGTCTTTATGTTATGGAAACCATAGTCCAATTATAAGGGGTCAAACTTCATTACAGTTGTCTTGAGTTCAACAGTTTAATTCACAAATTTGAGTTACTTTAGGTGAAACATCTAGGTGCCCTCTGGGTTGCCCAGTCTGAAGGAATGTAGGGTCAAGGCTTCTCAGCAGTGGTCAATGCCTCCTCCCAGAATGATGAACTGGAACTTGGTCAAGCCACTCCCTTTACAAAGAGAGATGGAGATGATGAGATGAGATGAGATTATTATATATGAGATATATGATATGATATTATGAGGATATGATATGAAGAACAACTGGTATGGGAAGTGGGGGCTAGAAGACCAAGGCCTGCTGTTCCTCTGGGGCCATAGCTGCTGTTGCTGGGAAAGGCCACCAGCCTACCAGTGCCTGTCCTGTCTCCCTCAGCAGTGATCTTTTTAGGCATCAAGCACAGGCAACACAGGCAGCCAGGTTGTACTGCTGTTAATGACTCCTGCTTTAGCAATTGCCTTCTTTGCCTGTTCCTCCTTTTGATCCTGTGTGTTTGCCGAGTATTATTTCAGGCCCGTGTAATATCATTGAGCTATGAGCTTTTGTTGCCATATGAGGATGCTTAAGTTAATGACAGGAAGAGAGGCTACTTAAAGTGCAGATGTAAGCAGAAGTCCTAGCAGACTCCACATTTGTTTATTTGAAGTCCTTGTAGTTCACAATCTGCAACTTATCCTGGTTTGGAAATTAATTTCTATTTTGTAAGGTGAATTTTCAGTTGGATCAGTTTCCTGAACTGGTTCCCTGTGTGGCCTGAAGAAAACCAAATACCAGCAGAGGGGAAAGGCAGGAACATGTGCAGCAGCCCAGGCTTGTATCAGCTTAAGCTGGTTATATACACAGCTCAACCTAATTACTGTACTACTGTCTTAGACAAAATTTAAAACCATGTCCCATTAAAGTGGAAATTGCCCTACTGCTCATTAGCATCATCAGGCCTCAGACTGATCCACAGAATACACATTCTTTGGAGAAATAAAAACATTTATACACTTTTTATCAACAATTGATGAAACTGTGCAAATATATCCCTTTCAACTCTTCCAGTCATTTCTATTTCAAGGTTTTATTAAAGGAGATTTTTTTTTTTATTAGCACCAAAAGCAATGGAACACATTTGGTTGATAGATGAAGGTATCTGAGCTCGTCATAAGTGTTCAGTCTGTTTGCTCTGGTCCTGGTGCATTCTGTGCCCAAATACTTGGAAAAAATCAATTTCATAGATTTTTTTTCATGATAGGAGAATGCAAGACAACTTGACTCTAGACTTTCTAATAAGAAGAAATATTGAGAAAAAGAAAGAAGACTGAAGCATAGGCACATTCTTCACCAGAGGAAGCTGCTTTTCATCAATAGCAAAACAGTATATGTGATTTGTAAAGCTTTTGAATACTTTGTCATTCTCTGTAGGGACCATCATGGTCTTTTTCTTTCTGCTTATAGGTTTTATGACCTTTTTCCATTTCCAATGTTTATTAAATGAAACATGAGAGCAAAAGGCTCATCAGCTTTTTATTCATCCAACTCAAGTAATCACTTGAATACATTAACTGGCCAACATAGGAACTTATTTTTAAACTGATTTTGATTTCCACAGATAAATCTGCACCTATGAGTTGTACACAGGTTTCTCTTGATGCATGTCATTCGTGGGATGTGGTGGGTTTCTATGCACACACACACTCTTGTTCAAAACCCAATACCAGTGATCATCTTAGGAGCAGACTTTCTTCAGACATCCAGTTGCCTGAATATTCATGAAAAACAAGAAGCTGTGTGAGCTAACACACCACCATGAATTTGTGACCCGGCTGCCTTGACTGGGGCTGCATTTAACAGCCTCTCCATCTGAGCATTTTCTAATATGCTCATCACTGTGACATGGAGCACATTTTTGGCTTGCTGCACTGCTGTGGAGGGGGTGCATTCCTTGTTATGAAGGCCTTGCTGACATTTATGTTTTTGCACTGAGTGGAATAAGCAAGCACGTTATTAGCCAGATCCCAGTCAGGACAAAACGAGAGAGGAAATCTAACTTTCTCTTCTCACAGTGGTCAGATCTCTGGGGATTCACTTATTTCATCCAAACCTAAGCTGAAGCACACGCAGCTACCTGAGGCTTGTAACACAAATGGTTTGCAAGTAATAACCCCGTCTCCCCCTTCTCAGCTTTTAGACCAAGTATAAGTGCGAGTGAATGTTTTTTCCCACCTCCTTTGGCGTAGCATGGCACCACAAATCATAAGTTTCCCACTCCCCGTCTAAGCTCTCCTGTCAGCAGAACAGTGACAAAAATAAGAATTCTAGGGCTCTTTCTATAATTTCTCACAATGCTAAAGGATCATTAACAAACAGAAATTGTAATGGATTATTCTTCCCCAGCTGTGCCAGCAGCCTATATTTTCTCTTGATGCATCAATAGTGGAGCATGAAGATACTAAAGAAATCCATGGATTACAACTGTCAAAATGAAGCTTCTTTTAGGAAATGAAATCAAAGATCAGTAAAACTGAACAGGCTAGTTAGGCCAAAAGAAGAAACTACTCAAACTTTCTTCCCAAACCAGCTGGGCTACACAAAGGGCTTTAACAGGCTGGCAGACGTTAGAAACAGGGAAGGTGCATTAGGGCTGTCAGTGCAACATGGCTTCCCTGGCTCCCTGCACGAGACTCTCTACTGTATCTGGAAGTCCAGTCTTAAATGGGCCAAGTGATGGGTCTGCTGCAGCAGCTTCCTTTGAGAAAACGATTTCACAATACCAGTAAACCTTACCATTAAGCAAGTTTCCTGACCTTCGTAGTGAATTTTCACAGGCCTTGATCTTCATACACACAAGCACGTTTACTTAGCCATTTTTCTTCCTTCTGCAAACCACAGGCCAGAAAAGAACCAGAGGTTGTAAAATTCTTATAGGAAGTGTTTCAGAGTTGGGTTTTTTAGTATCTCTAATCCCACAAAAATGGAAGAATTGTGTCTATTTGACCACCTCCACTCCATCATTTCTGCCTTGAAAGTTCAGCAAAGCTATGACACATTTTATTTTCATTTTCTGAGTGATGCCACTGTCATGACACTTTTACTTCTTTAACTCACTATTACCTATACAGCTTGACTTTAATACCTAAATTTTTTTTCATTCCCAGTGCTCTGGGCCTTCATCAAATAACAGTCAAATCTTTCTAAAAGACATATTTCCTTGTAATATCATAAACCTTAATCTTCATCAGTGTATGGCATGCACATAATTCGATATGACACACAGATAGATAGATAGTACCCCAAGCTAACACCTCCGCAGAGATGTCCCCATGTAGTTTTCATCTTTGGATGTATTGGTTTTAAATTCCCCCCCTGGATACAGCCTCTCATTATTTGCTCTTTTCAAGGGGGAACCCCTTTGTTCACTAGACAATAAATAACATAGATAATGCAGACAATAAAGACAGACTTTTAAAGAAAATTAATGCAATCAAATTGCCGTGGCTGCAACCTGTATTTGTCATGGGTATCACATGTCTGTCTCATTCCTCCTTTGCTCCGGGAGGGCAAAAGTCAACAACAAAACCAGACATTTGACTTGTGTTTGGTACTAAAGTCTTTGCATTTCATGATCTGTGTCTCTCTTCCCTTGAGCTATGAAAAATATAAAAGGCAATATCATATTTGTTGGGGAATATTGAACTGGTGTCACCCAAAATAATTTGGTATTATCTATGCAATTACTTTCCATCTTTCTATCTTCTCTTTCTGCACCCCGGGAATGTTGTTTATGACTCTAGCCAGGTGAAACCCAGAGTGTCTGCTGGAAGGGGGTTGTAGTGACACTACCACCTACTCAGAAAGGCATATCTGAGCTTTCATTTAAACTTGTCAACAAACATAAAACCTTCTCCATCATTTTGCAGCTTTTCCTCCTGTAAATTTCTTGGTTATTCTCTTCTGCTCATTTTATGTACTCCTTTCAACAAAAGTGGCAATGGCTTAAAGAAAACAGTCTATTTGATGTTTTGGGCTGCTGAAACAGAAGAACAGATGGTAGCAGAGACTAACAGAAGACCTCTGCAGACATTCCTGAAAAAAAGAGGGGGAGGGGGGAGAAATGTTTAAGCCACCAATAGTAACAGAAAAAGAAAAAAACTTCCTATTAAAAAAAAGTGCCTCGAAAATAAGCTGTTCACTGTAGAAGGATATGTTTGTATTGCATTACCAGTCATTTAATGGTGGGCAAAGCTAAATTATCTCAAATTTGACATAGGCAAAATGCAGGAGTTAGCATAGCTCAGCTGACTTTTAGAAGCCTGTTTAGCTGCACTAAATCATAAATTTAAGCTCCAACACCTATTAGTTAATCCAATGAAATTCAGTGCACTAAACTGTACAGGACTAGAACAGAAAGACAGGAGCCCTGTTGACCTCCATGACTAACATCTTTAAAATTGCCTCTCTACTTTCTTACACTGTGCAATACAGGCAGACAGATGACTGCAAGACACATCCCCATTACAAGTCCAGCAAGAAAATATTATTAGTTGAGGACAAAAATCCCCACTCTCTAAAAAAAAAAATAATTAAATAATTTAAAAAAAGAAATTACATTTGCACTACATATAGTCTGATCATTCTTGATCATTCTTCTTGTATATGCAGGCTAATCTCTACTATATTATTCCTAAGTGATATCCTTATTTCTGCCTACAAACACTATTTTAGACCTGAAAAACTTCTTCAATTTTCATTTAATCGGATAACTTCTTATGAGTACTTTTATCTCAAAGAATAAGCACTTTCTGACCAACAGAAGAGTTTTATTGGATCCTTTGTGTATCAGTGTCATGATTTTCCAGCCTCAAATTTTGAAGAGGCAACATATCAGAACTTACACTGTAGAAAAATATGTGGCTGCCATGCATAATAAGAAGAGCAAAAAAAAAGCTGACAACCTGGGAGTAAATCTCACTCTGCTATGAAACCATGAGGTGTATGAAGTATCATGGCATATAGACCTTTTCTTTCCATCTTTGGAGTGACCTACAAGAACATAACCCTGATACACAATTCAATTGTACTATTTTTCTTTAATTTTCACATAATAAATTCAATCACACACAATGACCCAGGCTGCTTGCTCCACTTTCACTCCCTGTCAATTTCTAATCTGCACTCATATACAAATAAATACAACTAATTGCACCTGGCTAAAAGAGAAAAATTATGGTTCAGATTCTCAGAGATCACTTTCTTTGACCTTTACCAGCAGAGACTCAAAGAAACAAACACAAATAACCTCCAAATTCCAAGGGAGGACTCATGAATATGTAACCTTCAGGCATTTAATGATTTCCAGGTGCACATCACCAACTAGCTCATCCTTAATTAATTAGCCAGCTGGCTGGTTTGTCAACAACAGTAGAACAGTACAAGCACAGCTTCAAGGTGGGTTGTATGGTTGGACTTACAGCTCTATCTGAGATCAGAGAAAGCAGACGAACTGCTGCTATCAGAAGAGCATTTCCTACATGTAGAGGCATGCTAAAAATCCAGCTACATAATACATCTAGTGTTATTCTTGAAAAGCACAGCAATAGTCTTGGTCAAAGGCAAATGCACCATTTTTATCTTCTCATCTCAGTAATCAGACCAAGGAACACATAAATTGCAATAGGAATAGCTAATTATCCTTCAGGGTAAAAACTCCCCTGAAGACAATTCACTTTTCTTTAGAATGTGATTAATGAGAACATTTGTTGGACATCTTCCTTATTCAGTTTGTTTATTTTCTTTAGTTTTAAAAGTCCACATCTCCATATGTACACCATGTTACAAGCTGAAGCTAGAAGGAAGTGATTACCACTTGCACTAATGTTAGAGATTGTTGTGGTTTAACCTGCAGGCAGCTAAACACCACACACCGCTGTTTCCTCACACACCCCTCATTGTGGAGTGGGTGAGAGGAACTGAAAAAAAGGTAAACCTCCTGGGTTAAGATAAACACAGTTTAATAAGACAGAAAGGAAAAATAATAATGACAATATCAATGATAATAATACCAATGACAAAATATACAAAGCAAGTGAGGCACAATGCAATTGCTCACCACTCACCAACAGATACCCAGCCAGATCCCGAGTAGCAGTTCCCTTGGCTGGCTTCCCCCCAAATATACACTGACTATGACATCTTATGGCAAGGAGTATCTCTTTGGCCAGTTTGGGTCAGCTGGCATTGCCCCCTCCCAGCTTCTTGTATACCTGTCAGGGCATGACAAGCTGAAAATTCCTTGACTACTTGGCAACAACTAAAACGTCAGTGTATTATCAGCATTATTCCCATTCTAAATCCAAAACACAGCACTATACCAGCTACTAGAAAGAAAATTAACTCTATCCCAGTCAAAACCAGGACAGTGACAAACCACTAAGAAAAAGGAAAATATTACAAATCTCTCAAGAGAATATCTTTGATGACCCACTGGAGCATGGGCATCTGAAATGCGTATAGAGAAAGGCAAGTGCAATTAAAGTTTTTGAAGCAAGCAGATCTGGGTTAATTACTCATGTCCTGGTTTTGTTAAAAAACAAGTTTCTCTTTTAGTGAATTTGCCTGTCAGCTAAAGCCTTCATATTAGCTGCATTTTCCTGGAGAACCAGATACATGTTTTGGTAAACATAGCAATGGAATGCGAAGTTATTGATAAGCATGGATGGACATCTCACGAGAGGGACAATGAGAAACAAGTGACCAAGAAACTGACAAACTGTGTATAACATTCCATTCACGTGAATACTTCCTATAAAAGCGGGAGATCACGAGGATCTCATCCCTTTGCCCTTTTCATCCCTTCTGATTATGGCCAACATTAGGAGAGGACCTTGCTAGTTGTCCCTGTGAACCGAGGCCTAGTGAGAGACTGAATCCAGCTCTGGTTGGCTGCAGAGTCCAATCCAGGACTTTGGGTGCTGGCTCTGCAGTTGCTGAGACTTTCAAGATTGGGTTTGTATATTTTGTATTATTTTCTCTATTCTTATTAGTAGCATTAGTAAAACATTTTTAAGTTTTCCAATTCTCTTTTCTCTGTCCTTCTTTTCCTCCCAATCACCTGTCCTTAGTGGGAAGGGGGGAGAGGGAGGGCAAAAGGGGGAAGCGGGGGGAAGAGGAGGTTAACAATACATCTGCCAGGGTTTTATTGTCACCCTGCAATCTAAAACCTCGACAACTCAAAACAGGGCATGTTGTTTAGAATTATCAGACACTGGATACCAGTGATGTACCCCAATCAGAATCAGAGCTGGACCAGTCAGTAAAATGAGTTTGCTTAACTGTAGAGGACGCAGCTGGGTAGCATTAACCATCTGCAAATTCAAAACAATCATGTTGCATCATGTTGGATACAACCAGAAAGCTTTAAATATGTGAATTGGAAACATCTTCACATTATTTAACTCTTTAGGGATTTATTCTTTTTAGTTGCTAGTTAAGAGAGAAACATAGACTTTGAGATAAAACAACATGTGACAACTGTTTTGTGTTCTTACCAAAACAGATCCTATCAGAACTGAGACCTGGTTGTTCTGGTACTCCCAGGGCACTTAGTTTACAGTGAAGCAAATATCCCCTGCTACTTCTGGGCTGGAATGGATCCCAACAGCTTCTCTTTAACTAAATCACATTTTAGCTAAAGAATCATTCCAGGAAGGAATATGGACTGGTTTTTGAAACATCAAGGAACAGAGATTCCACCACTGTCCTTGTTGTTTTTTGTTTTTTTTTTTTTTTTCCTACTGCTCAAATTTTTGCTTTATATCTACTTTGATTTGATTTTTTTTTCCTGGCTTCAGTTCATACATTCTGACTCTCATTATGTTTTCTTCCACTAGATTAAAGAAACTTTTACCAGCAGGCATTTGCTTCTCAAGAAGGTACTTGCACACTGCAATCAAGTCACTCCTTTAGGAAAAACTAGAGATTGAACTCTTAAGTCTCTCAGTCTAATGTTTTTCTCTAGCACTTCAATTTTTTTTTCAATGTTCCCTTTAAAATGTATACAGTTTGGCTGGACTCAGTATTCTGGTATTGGCTCTCATTACACTGTGTACAGAGTAAATCCCTCCCTAATCCTACTTGTCACTCCTTACATTTCCAGGGACTGAGCATTTTTCTTCTTTGTATTTTTCCTCACGATAGTGTTCTGGTAGTCTCATGTCACATGGCTTTTCAACTCTGAGCCCTATGTCTTTTCCTGTGTCACTTCTTTCCTGGGAGCAGAGCTTGATCCTGTAACCCCTGTGTGCATTCAGTTTTCTAGATATACACTCTGACTTAGCTTATTTGAACTTTCATCTCTCTCGTGAACAGGCCTTATTTTCTGGGTAATTCAGACTGCTGCTCGTGACTGCTCTCCTCTCACTGATATTTACCATCAGTCAATTCTTTGTGCCACCTTTAAATTTGAAATCTTCAAGTATCTAATATTTACTGCTAGAAGATGGAAAAAAAAAATGCAAGTGGCTTGCATCTAGTACTGATCATCACACAACCCCACCAGAGATCACCTGTATATATATGTAGGCTACAGGTGGGACAGTGAAAAACAACGTGTCCTATTGTCCCCTGAACCTTGGAGTGGAGGCAAGGCAGATACAGAATTTACTTTAATCCATAGGAACTGAGTCCTAACTGTATTCTGATTTCACAAACTCTATAATCATAAAGAAAGAAGCAGGGAAAACAAGCAACTATGTTCATTCTTATGTCTCTCATTACCTCAAAAACATCTTTTCATGAAGATTCTTTTCTACCACAATGCTTCTGAGTTAGAGGAGGATCTGAAAATTTATTTCAGTCAATATCTCACACCTTGAATATTTTCCATAAAGAGCTGAATCTGAATCCCATTTGTCCTATCCCTTTGAAGCACCAGAAATCTGAATCTACTTTCTGTACCCTGTTGCAAGGAGAGGCTTTGTATTGCAGCATAAAGTACAATATGAATTAGAGAGACAATAACTGGAGGATATGAAAGTTACCATTAGTTCTTTCAAATGAGAAAGTGTGTGTCTTCCATCAGTCATGAGACTCTGCAACTCAAAGGTGATTCTTAATGGAACTGGCTTGAAATTGAAGATAATTTTGTATGAAAATTGTCATGCTTTTGGAAAAAAGTCTCAATTCACAGTGAAGATTTTGTAACTCTTTCTATTGATATAATTATAAAAAAAATTTGAATTGTATGTAGAAGTAACAAAAAAAGAATCTTCTGTCTTGCCAGCTGCTTATCTAGGAAGAATTTTCAACATGATTTTGCTTCCAAAAGAGAGAAAATAAAACTGGCCCTTGCCTAGTAACTCCACTGCAGAAATTGTGGGGTCCTGGGCTTACCCTTCAACATTCATCTTCAAGTCTGAATGGTAAACCAGAGAGAACTAAGACCCCTCCAGTTGGGCAACCTACCTCCAGCTCCTGAAACTGGTCCTGATACACACTCCCAAGAGGCAGCTTTTATTCAGTATCTGCCATAGTAAATTCATCTGGTTTTACTCTAAATTATCCGTCACTATGGAATAATATAACAACAGGCAATATTTGCACTGGTTCTGTGAAGATTAAAACTTATTTCAATGGAGACCTATCACATATGTTGGTACTTTGGCAGCTTAATGTAGAATTACCAAAAGACTGAATCTGGCAAATCTGGATGCAGATTCAAACTCCTAGAGAGTCTTGAAAGGGATTTCTGGTTTTGGGAGTAAGTGAAAGATACTTCAATAAAGTCACAAGGTGTGGAAATCCAGGAGACCTTAGTCCAGTTTACTATAAAATTACTTGCTACTGTTCAGATATTTATCTTCAGTACTGCTAGAGAAAACTGCTCTGTCACTATGTAAAAGGTACTTTCTTTCAGAGATTTTGGTTACACCCAGTCTTGGCAGTCTCTCTTTAAGATAAAGCCTGTGAGGCTGATTTTCAAAGGTTGGTTCCAATTTCAGATGCACCAATTTCAGCTGATAACATGGCCACTGCATTTCTGGAGAGAATATCCTGAATTTCTGCTGTAGTTGTGCATGACCAGTAGTCCTGAAAATCTAGCACTGAGTTCTCTGAAGATGAGCACTCAAAACTGAACCATTAAAGTTTAATGTCCTCATTTGAAAGCCTTTGCTTAAGCATTCCTCCGTCTTTCATTCTTCATCTGCAAAACAAGGTAAAAGGATTTTCCATGACCTACCTTACACTCACTACACCCCAGCTCAGTTTAAGCTATTATTAATGTGAATAAATTATTTTAGTCTGAGATCCTGGGGAAATGTACTGACACCAAAACATCATTACTTTGCCTTCTCAGGCAAATACATGGTCACTTCCCTTTTATAATATACACAGGTTTTCTGTGTTATCATTAAATGTCTGAAAAATGGTTAATTTTATCACCAAACCATTATTCTACCCATGCCCAACTAGTAAGGTATTCTACTGCTACCTATAGGAGCAGTTATGTGAAATTAGTGGCTACAGTTCAACTTACTTTCAACTTTCAGCATCTCTGAAGAGTAAGGATGGTTTTAGGTTAAAAGTTTGGCTTTCAAAGTTTCTGAACAGGATGAGAAGCAATTTATCTGCTTAGAATTGCTAGAGTAGTATATTGTTTGAAAGTAGAAAGAATCAATCACAGAATCACAGAATCACAGAATGTTAGGGATTGAAAGGGACCTCGAAAGATCAAGAGAATAAAATGGGCCAGTAGATTCCATGGGGTGGACCCTTGTCCTCTAAAACTATTTTTTTTTCCTGTGATTCTAGCAGATTTTGAAAAAACACAACCAAAAAAAGATCCATCTTGCTGTTCACCTTTCCTGTGGTTTTGTTTTGTTTACATTCCTGCACTTTGTTGTGGTGAAGAATCAATCTAACCCACTAAGTTCACCTTCTGGTTTTCATGTAACATTGCCCCCACCATCAAAACTGCAGGTGGCAGGTAGACCAAAGCTGGGTTGTAAATGTTCTTGCAAATGAAATTTCGTAGCACTTCCATTGCTGTTCATTCATGTTTTTCTTCCTCAATACTCGAGTGAGAGCATGGTGATGCTCACAAAGATCCCCTCTTCCAAGATTTTCCTTGCTCTCAAAGTCACTTGGAAATCTGCATTCACTGATGGCACAACAATTCATCACTGCTCTGCTGAAGTTTGCAAATAACTTTGGAGCAGAATGGGATTTCTATACATCTTCCAGGCTGAACCACATGACAATTACAGGTAAATACCACAAAGGAAGGGAGATATTCACTCACTGAACCATCCAGTTTATTTTCAATGCTTGAGTTAGTGCCTGTTCCTTTTTGTAGTCTGCATCAGATCAACATGATCCAACCCTGAGCTTTCTGTCTGCTTCAGCAAGTGCTTTATTCAGCCCATTGACTACCTAGAGAGCTGAAGCTCCTAATTTATGCTTGCGAGTTATATATATTAATAAATTAATTAGAGCAAATCTCAACCTCTTCTCTTCCCTCTGATCACTCAACACCTTTGAGCATCATGAAATCCTACAGTGAGATTTTTAGCCATTTCATCAGGCTTGGGACTCAGCCTGCAGTCAAACAGAAGTAGTTTTTCATGTTGTATTGCAATATGCCATTTTGTAATCAGAACATGGCAATCCCGAAGAGACAGATCCCTGGCCTAGTAGGAAAAATTCCTCTCATGATATGCTCAGAGCATAATCTTAAAACCCTTCCTGAAACTTGAGATTTGGATAAAGCTATTTGCTACCTTGCCAACAAGAGACACTGCAAAACAAAAATAATTGTCCTCAAAATACTTTTTGGGGTTATAAGTAACTGCTTGTAAAGTTCTCTCAATCCTGCGGAGGGAAGCAAATGGGAATTATACATTGATATCAGACAGGGTAAAAAATGTATGCCAGATTTCAGGTAGATTGTATTTCCTGTCTTGTTTAATCTCTGTTGGGGGAGAGAATGGAGATTTATGCCTGAATTGTTTGCTTTTCTCCTTGTCATTACCCATATAACAGCCAAAACTCTCTTTTTCTTAATCTGAGGTGACTTACAGAGGTTCCCTATCAAACACAGTCACTATACAACACTGTGTTAGATTACACACTTTGTCAGAAAACTGGCACTTTAGATACTAAATGATAGTCTGTGCTCTGCAACCATGCTATCATCCTTGCTCTAAGATCTTGTCAGAGCCTATAAATTAAGTAAGATTTGGCCCTGGAGTTACATGAAAGGGAGGGCTGTAGGAAACAGGAGAATCCTGCCTCAACTCACAGTACGTATTTAAGGGGAAATTCTCTTCCATCTGATCCAGGACAGAATTAGCATCCCAGCACAGGCTGTCTAATTTAACCTATGCATTACTGAATGAGCAGCGGCATTAGGATGCCACCTAACGCTATTCCCTGAAGACTCTGTATTATGGGTGTCTCCATTTGTAAGACCTACATCTCCTACTGCAGTTTTATGGCATCTAGACTATAAGAGATACTGCCCAAGTATGCATTGACTCTGAAATGTTAGCTCTGGCAACAGCTCATCTCCACAAGGCAGGAGCTCTGAGCAGCAGAGCCAGCATTGCCCAGACACAGCACTTGAGTTACTGCAGATAAAGGAGGATATAGTGAGCCAGCTCAGCCCCCTGCTGCATTCCCATGTACATTTTAACCCCAGGGACGAGAACTGAGGAATCCTTACACTTCAGCCCTTTGCTAGCCTGCTACTGAGGAGACGGAGGAGGGCTTTTGCCTCTGAGAAAGACCCAGTCAGAAAATTAACAAAGAATGATGCTCTGGTGCAGTATTCCCAGGTTCTCCAGCATTACTTTCATCCAAAGGTGAATGTCCCACAGGAATTAGGCATAAAACTAAGGATGAATATAATTTCGCTTGGCAGTCTTCCCAGAAGGAGCACCTAAATGCTGTCTTCACAGCTGCAGGTATGTTTATTTCAGCGACAGATAGCCATACCATGTACAAAGTTCTTTGCCATCCTTAAAAAAGGAGAGATCCAATTTCAAAGTAATTATTAGGCCTGCATGGTGCAGTGGTTTCAGTCAAAGTGCGTGCAAACTACATGAATGATCACAGAACACCCCGGCAGTGCTGTGTTCCTTCACAGTGTAAGGACTTGATGCATCAGCAGCTTTGCTGCAGCCATGCTGCTGCAGGACATAAGTGAGGCTATGTTCACATGCAAAATACAGTCAGAAAAAACACGAGGCAGTATGCAGGAGCACATAGATCCCTCTTCGGGTCTGAAACAGCAGTAATAAGATTTTGAGTTAATGACAAATAAAGAATGCTTGCTTCAAGTGTAAACAAAGTTGTTTCAAGTAAAAGCCTTATAGAAGAGAGGGAGCAGGGTGTCAAAACTCTCTGGTTTGGGGCACCTGCTGCATTGCCCTTTCTTCTTGTGTTTGAGCAACAGTGAGGGCTAGCAGCGCAAGGACACAATGACAGCAATGCCATTTTCCCAGCCTACAGCCAGATGCATTCAGGCCATATACCCCAGTTACAAGCTCAATGCAAAGGGCTGTGCAAGCGCTCGGTTGCCCTTTGACGAGGTGGAGCTACTCCTCGGCCTGCACCTGTGAGAGTGGCAGCGTGGATTCATGAAGCAAAAAGAATGTGGAGGTAAAGCAAGCACAGAACCATCCTGCACAGGGTCTCCTTTAAGAACCTTCTTGCTGCTGCCATCGTGAAGGGAAAGCTGGTGACAGAAGCCGGCAGCATCAGGCAGCACCTGCCCTGGAAAGCGGCCCGGCTGGCTGGAGTGTAGTTACAGTGCTCTCTGGTGGCAGCTGAAACGCTCTCCCACCTTCCCAGCCTCCAGAGAAAGGGGTGGGTGCACTCAGTTTCAAGCTTCTCTTTTCTGAGTACCAGGTGATGAAGTCTAGGACCATAGGTGAATGTACAGACAAGCACAGACATGCATTTTAAAATTCGTGGAAGAGTTGGGCAGATACAACTCCAATTAAAATCCTCAGTACAGCAATAGTGCTTATTTTTAACAGCTTTGTGAAAAGCAAAGACTTTTCTGCTCTGTCACACAGGCACTTTTTTTTTTTTTTTTTAAAAAAAAGGAAATGGAGGCCACAAGCAAAAAATAACTACTTTCTTGTCTATAAGCAAATGTCCACATGCAAGTTTCACCAGCAGGAAAACTCTCAGCATAGAATAACACAGAACAGACCCTCCCATTGTGCCTGTAATCTGCAGATCTCCAAACACTTTACATAGTTCCCTGATGAAGTTTATAGTATCATAGTAAAGTAAATATTCGTATACCTGGGGCACAGCTGTAGAGAGGCTAAGACACCTGCAAGTTGAAATACAGCAGGGAATATTGGGTTTTGGTCTCTGCCTCCTACCAGTGATGCCAGACTAGCACCAGGAGCCACAGGTCAGACGCTTAGATTTTCTTCTAATTGAGTCACCAACTACAGGCCATGAAGGGTTTTTTTAACACATGGGTTCCTTCCCATTCAGGACATTCTATGATTGTATAACACAGAGTCACAGAATGGTTTAGGCTGGAACAGACCTCTGCAGGTCATCTGGTACAAGCCCCCTGCTCAAGCAGGGCCACATAAAGCTGGTTTCCCAGGACCTTGTCCAGACGGCTTTTGAGTATCATAGAACCATGGAATCATAGAATCATTTAGTTTGGAGAAGACCTTTAAGATCGGGTCCAACACTTCCAAGTCCACCACTAAACCATGTCCTTAGTTGCCACATCTACACACCTTTTAAATACCTCCAGGGATGGTGACTCAACCGCTTCCCTGGGCAGCCTGTTCCAATGCTTGATAACCCTTTTAGGAATTTTCCTAAAATCCAATCTTAAATCTTGTCTGTTGTAACTTGAGGCCATTCTTTCAGTGTCCTTTTGGCACCTCTGCCTGGGCTTTGCTGGCAGACCTGACCTTGCAATGACTATGTACTGAATCAACCAAAGACAAGTTGGGCCATAAGCAGAGGTTGTATGCATATGCTCAACATAAAACTAAAGCTCAGCAAGTAGGATACTGCCACAGAAATGTGAAGACGTGATATTACTGGTTTAGAGGGCAGGCAGGCAGCACCTGTCCCAAGACTTCGGTCTATACAGCAAATAGAACTAGACATTTTAAAATACAGAAGTTTCTATTAGGACACAACCAACAATTCTTGAATTCAATCATGTGCATTTTACATTTGAAGGAACTCAGCTGAAGCCATGAGACAAGCAATAGACATCATCCGGATTCACAAATGTGTAACTCAATATAGAACCTGCTCTCACCTGTGATGATGAGACCGATACAAGCTGTCTGGAGAGTCAAAATAACAGTAATAGCAATAGCAGTAGCAATAATAAGAATAATAATAATAATAATAACAACAATAATAATAATAATGTTGCAGGTACTTTCCAACTCCAGTACACAGTCCAGCTCCCATTCTAAAAGCCCTAAGAGTTGAAGCTAAAGCCATAAACACAGAGTCAGTTCAGACTTAAGCTGTCACACAGCACCAGAGTTCAACTGCCTGTTCAAATACAGGCTCTCAGGTCAAAGCAAATGCAAGAGAGCTCAACTTACAACCAAAAAGATTTAAGTTACACCGAAACATTTTGTGTTTACTGTAGGCTAAAAGAGCACCTAGCCCAGGTGATTTTTGGTGACGTTTGTATATATGTGATTATTTTCCCTCACCAGGTCAGTCACATTCCCACTGAACTCCCTGAAAAAGATCTAATTAAGCCAGGCAAATTTTTTCATATGAGGTGTATGTCCCTTTTCATGCCCCACAAAACACACACACTTCAAGAATTTGTGTGGTTTGCTTTGAATACACAACGTTAAAAATTAAAAAATTCATACTGATTTCTTTCAAATAAGTCATAGAAAAAATCCAGAGCCAATGCATGAGCAACCTGAGAAAACAAGAACAGAATAGAATTGCACTATAAGCTATTTGTCAGAAACTGTTCATTTGTTTTTATGTTGATCTCTCCAGTGTTAACTGGGGATGGATGGCACATGTAGAGCATCACCAGACAGAAGAGATACCCTTGACTAACTCTTTGATCCCCCAAACTAGATATCTGCAATACTTCATGCTGTAGAGTCACAGCAAGTTTTACTGTTGCTATGGTTATTCAAAATCTTCTCCTCAACAGGAGAAAAAGAAATTATCCAGGTCTCTGTGATACATGCAGCCATCTCAGTGTCAGGCTCTACATTGAGTGGAGGGAGCATCACCCTAAATCTTAACATCAAATTAAGGTCACGTAAATATTTGAGTGAGGGAAGGGAAGGGAAGGGAAGGGAAGGGAAGGGAAGGGAAGGGAAGGGAAGGGAAGGGAAGGGAAGGGAAGGGAAGCCATCTTTAGAAAGTGTCTTTTTCCCAATTTTGCAAATATAATCCCAAAACACTGAGTGGGATACAGATCTCTTGAGGTACAGAAAACCATGTGAGTTCTGTCACTAGCTGTAGTGTTTTCTTGAGCATCTATGTTGAAAACTCAATAGAAGTGCTAGCATCTGAATGAAAGTATCAACCAGTAAAGTCAGTGTTGAGCAGGAAAAGTCTTACAATTGTTAGCCCCTCAGGTGGTTGATTAGCAATGTAATGTGGTGAATTATTTGGCTGATGCATGGTTTTCTTCCCCATCCATTTTTTTATATTCTTCCCTACTACATTCATTTGAGGTTTCTAGAATATTAATCAAATCAAGGCTCATGATTTTACCACATCTATTATTTAGTAACATTATATTCAGTGCTGGACAGTTCTGTTTATTCTTCCTTAGCTGGGACTGACACTTCAGAGCAAAAACATGGAGTGACTTGGATGCTACCATTTCAACACAGATCATATCATGTCAAGGAAGGCTGTAACTCAAACAGGTCTCTGGTGACAGAGAACTTTCTCCAGTGTCTTCACTTCAGCATATCATGTTCAGAGGACTGCGCTGTGCAGTGTTTTCACCTCCTACTGTATAGGCTAAACTCCCAAATCAGGGATGCATTCAAGACTCTATAAGAGCACATCACTATGTAGAGTCATACTCTCTGCTTTCCTGCTCTGTTCGATATTTTTCTGCTTATTCATCCAAGGTCACATTAGTTTTCAGCCACAACATCACACTGTGAGTTCTTGTTAAGCCTATTAGCCATCCTGACTTCTAGCTCCTTTCAAGGTCACTGTTTTCCTGGAAGCCAGTATCTGCTCTGTGTGTGCAGCTTATTTTCCTCATTCCCAAATACACAACCTTGCATTTGGGTACATTAACATTTGTGCTGGTCAAATAAGACCCACTTCCCAAATGAACTAGATTGATCTGTCAAACTGATCCAAATTTACCACTGTTTACTCTTACTAATACTGTATCCTCTGCAAATTTACAAGCAGTGATTTCTTCACTTCTGAACCATTAATAAAAACCACTGAATTGTATTAGGCTGGAAAAGATCCCCATGGAACAGTGCTGGAAATACCCTCTGTGGATGATGATTCCTCATTTACAATTCTTTTTTTTTAAAATCCATCAGCCAATTATAATCTATTTATTATGCATCACATTAATTTTGCATAGTTCTATTTTTTTAATTGGAATGTCAGGTGGCATTAAGTCAAATGTTTTTGAGAAGTGCAGGTAGATATCAGCACACCTCCTCTTATCCGCCAACCTTGTAAAAAAAAATTGTATTTGCTTAAGGAGATCTGTTATCCATAAAGGGAGATGTGCAACAGCTGCTGCTTAAGACTGTGAGTTGAAACAAAATGCTGCATCTGGGTTCTTAATGAGCAATGAGGAACTGTAGAAGAAAGATTTTAAATGGGAAGCAGATTGGTTGCATTTTCTTACTGTCAAGACCAAAGCTTTTCAATCAGAGTTATCTGCATTTATCTATAATACATACTATGTTAAAATTCAAAGTGTGTGTGGAGAAAGGACTCATTGGGGATCTCTCAGCACTTCGAGTGACGAACCCTTACCTACCTTTGTGGCATAATGATATGAACTGAATAGCACATTTTCATACTCCCTCTTCATTCTGGTTCACCAGCTCCTGTCCATCACCTCTAAGGAGACCTTGTGGATGAGTCTGTCTCAGCTTTTATCACTGTGTAGAGAACATGTCCTGGAAGGGGCAAAGAAAGCATCCTGTCTTTATGAGACTCAATGAGAAATCTAGAAGCTGATTTTCAGCTTAGAGTGTAACTGAACTACTGAGTGAGAAACACAGAGGTGAGACTTTCACTGATCTCTGAAGTACTAGAGGGCTGTCTCACTTATTTCTGCATCACCTTCTACAAGAACAGGCAGATTACACGACAGCCACTATGCAGTCAGAGCCTCTCACACAAGTCCTAGCTACTCAAAGAATAGTTACTTGAGATGGGGTGACAGGACGCCCACAAGCTGAAACAGGGGGCTCCCTCTCTTCCTCTTCACTTCGCTCCGCCAATACACACACAAAAGTAGTGATCATTGGACTCCCAACAAGATAATTCAGTATTTAAGACTGTGAGACAACTACCCTACAAAAAAGTGTTAGCAAGTTGGATTAACTTAAGCAAAGTACTGGAGGAGGGAAAAGAGGGGACTGCATGAGAAGATGGGACTGCATGAGAAAATGGGACTGCATGAGAAGATGAGGAGACAAATAAAAGAGTAGGAAAGGGGAGAGATATCTTTTCTTCCAGTGTCAACGAACTACTGAAGTAGTTCATCTACTTCCAAAAGGACAAAGCAAGCTGGGGTGATTTGATGCTGTTCCCAGCATAGTGACTGCCAAAGAACAAAAGAAAGTCACCTGCTCCTCTTCATACCAAGACCTCATAGCAGCTGAAGTGTCCGTCGTGCTAGGAGAGGTCAGCCTACCAATTTGGGGCTATTTCAACTCTTCTCTTGAGCAGCAGAATGTAGTTGTGATGATTTGTTAAGCACTTGTGTTCTTCACTGTACAGAATCATTGCCTTAAGAAGCTTGAGGCTCATAGAACTGCTTGTTCACGTACAGCCAAGGCCCATAATAAAAGTGATCATCAGTGCCTTTGGAAAAAAAATAAAATAAAAGAGAAACTGAGACTATCAGACATAACATTCTGTCATAGCCTAGATAACTACATCTGTATCTCTGAATTTTCATGCCTTCTAATTGGATAATAATTTTCTCTCACTTGTTTAATATCAGTAAATAATAAAGTTGTGTGCAGTTTAACAGCTGTTGTACCTATATTTTAATAAGAGGCTGCTCTTCAATAGTAAATTAATCTCTATGTGTATGCAAGTACTTCCATATATAGGGAGTCAGATCCTCTGCCACTTCATAGGTGTTCCTAATGGGCTATAGTTTGCAATACAATTTGGAACTCTTTCTCTGAAATTGCTAGCCAGTCTATGAAGTATCAAGAAGTAACAATAATAATAAATTAGCAAATATGAATTTATCTAAAGTTAACATTTTCAGTAATTTAAAGATACTGATTTTAAATACGAAATTTCTTTCAGTTGTTTACCACAATGACAAATTCATTTTTTCAAGGAAAATGCCTATTTTCTGACCCCAAAGTCAACATAAAGCAAATTGACCAAAAGCACAGTAAATTATCTGGACAAATAAACAAATTTGTTGCTAGAGTCCTATTCTGAACCCCCACTCATAGTATTGAATGCCTCAGATTCAGTACCATGTGGTTCTACATGCTATCAGTAACCAAAGAAACCACATGAGAAATACAGTATTTCTATTGATAAGTAAGATTGTGCCAGTTAGTTTGAATCTTTCTGTGTGATTTATCATGTGCAATTACAGTCATACCTATGCAATCCTATTGAAATAAGTATGGTAACAATCACCATATAAAAGATACCATTGGCAGGCATTGTACATAAACTTGAAACAGATACTTGTAACACAGGACAGATTGATCTAGTACTGGAAGTCACTCCTTCTAAATTCAATATCAGATTTGACTTTGATTTGCTTTAGTTCTCTTGAATATAATAGGAGCCTCGTCATCTCAAGCTCATGATGCTATTAATTCACTTAAAACAGATTTACTCACTTTTAAGAACTGGTAATAGCTCCCTGTGGTCATTTCGGTCACCTCTTAAAATCAAGGTCTCTCTGGACATTCCTTCAAGTAATTTATGAATGGGTCAATGAAACCATTAATAGTTCCAGCTATCTTCTCTCACTCTGCTCATGTTTCAAAGCAGTAAGTTTTACTCCTTTCTAATATGGACAGAAAAAGATTTCTTGCTCAGCTTAGGATGAGTGACTGCTATTGTTTCTGAATTACTGCATAAATAAGAAGATGTAGATTTGGAACAGACTTTTCTAACATCGTACAACATACCATTTAAGAGGACAGAAGTGGAGGACACACTTAATGTTGCATAATTCACTGAGGTGCAATCTTGTACCACTGCACATGCCTTTATTAATGTGTTTTAGAAGTAAATGGTTTTAACTCTCTGCTAATACTGTGTTAACATAGCTACAACTATTATGTGTTAAAAGCTGCTTCTGTAGTTTAGCTGTCTTTGTAGATTATAGATTCATACAGTGTTGACCTTATAAGCACAACAGTTTCAAAGCCAGGACTAGGAAAATTCATGGTTCAGAGCTGGAACATTAAACTGTTTCCACTGAGTTAGGACTTAAACCCTAGGTTTCCTCTCAGTCAATAAACACATACGTATGTCCATGGCCATGTTACCTTTTATTCTGCCCAGGTTTACTTACTGTAAGTCTAAGCTGTTCTGATAGATTTATAGAGACATGTAACAAAAATATTATTGATAAGATTAACACCAATTAAATATGAATGGAAGTGAATGTGTACAAGCACCAGAAGGAAGAGCAAAAGTGTTAAAATAGTGGTCTGCATTGATAACAAAGGATACTGTTCCCAGAAATAGAAATGAGAAATATGCTATTCATGTCAAGACCAGAAAGCCTGCATTCTGGTAAGACCATAGCATAGATGACTCATCAGGGGAAGATCCTGTCTACTGACAACGGGAGGATGGCATCAAGGTCACAGCCCATCACATATGCCACTCATTTTCTGTTAACCCACAAGGAAAACAGGCTACAGCTGCACAGACGTGTATATACTCCAAACATATGTTACAAACAAGACAAAATGGACAACAGATAGTAACCTTGCCTAAGATTTATGGAGACTTATGCAAGATTCTGAATCAAAGGTCCACCACATAATAACTATTGATTCCTAATGCATATAAAAGTCCTGAAACTAATTCAGCGTCAGAATGTGATGAGCACTCAATAGCTAGCACGTCTCCTCCCACATGTGGCACAAAACTGATTTGGGGCATGTATGTCCTAGCATTTGTGAGTATGTGGGTGTGAGAGTGTCAGTGGGTTAAAACAATTTATTTAGAGTTTCTGAATATGTTTCAACATCCTCTCCCATAAGGTTTTGTGACAGTAATTTCCATTAAGTGCAGATAAACTGCTTCTAGTATGGGCTATGCCAATTTTTCAGGTATTTCTTCAGAATGTTTCATTTTACCATACATGTATGTCCTCTAGGCCATAATCTCCTGATAATTTAAACAAGAAATAAAGGAAAATAACATTTAGAGAACACAGAGAAGTCTTAGCACCTTTTAGGTTAGTCTCAAACATCCTAAATTTGGTGTTGGCTTCTGATAGAGAAAAGGAGAACAAGGCTGAGTAGAAATGGGGAAGAAAACAGATGTATAAACAAGCATGAGACTGTCCCCCCATCTAATCTTTCAGTACCTGATTAGGGTTTCAGATGTCCTCAAGCCCTGTAGATAATCATGTTCTTCTATGGTACAGACATTTCGCAATCAACACTATAGCCACTTGTTTTTTTTTTTTTAAAAAAAAAAAAAGAAAGAAAGAAAAAAAGAAGTAGATAAATAAGGCCTAGGATAACGAAATATATCATCCACCCATTATCCCTTCAATGAATGCAGCCTGCTGGCACGGTTCAGAGTTAATTTACATGATAGATGCTTTTACTTCAGCCTAAAACAAGGCTGGTCTGCATGTCATTTCCTGTCAGGAGTTACTGAACCTCAATTACTTATTTGAGATAAACGATGTAATAAAAACACACTTTACAGTCCAAAAGCCACCTTCGTCAATGCCTGGTTTTCTGTTTGGTTTCCACCACCCCACCCCCCATCCACACACACATACCAAGACACTAGTCACAATGAAAAAAAATATTCTGGAACATAAGCAACACAATATCCCCATATTTTGTTGTAAATGACCCAGCTGTCTCAGTCATCACAGCTGCTCTCCTGTTCACTCCCAACTGTCCTAACAAAAGGTAATATAAGAAAGGAGGGTAATTTGTAAAGTCAGTGGTCAATGCACCAGCTGAAGCTTTAGCAGCTGAAACTGGTTAGGCCCTATTTAACTGGTCCATGTTGCACATATTTCTCTGCTATACTGAGTGGAGAACAACCTATGAAAGAGAGAAGAAAGGGGCTAGAAGAAGAGTTATTTCATGATGGTGATGACTTCTTTGCCTTTCTTACTTTATCCATCCTGCCTATGAAGTAACTGAGGGCTCCCAGAGCTGGCTGAATTCAGTAAGAAATTAAAATCACCAGAAAACTGTTATTCCTACAATAGAACAGTACTCAATGAGATCAAGAGCTGTTATAACACCAAATTAAATTAGAGTCTGTCTCCTCTGTGTGCATTTTCTCAGTTTATGTATATAAGAAATGCAAAGGAAAATACCTCATGGGGTGTGGCAAAGATCAATCCATTAATGTGTTGTATTTGAAAATGTAAAGTGCTATTAAGTGCTAGACTGATTATTTTAATCAGCACTGCTTTCACACCATCTGCAATTCTACGGCTACAAATGTAGCTGCGGAATTGTATTGCAGGTATACAGAATCTCTCTACATCACAATGCGTACTTCATCATTAGCACAGTATCCAAATGCTTAAGATGAAATCAGATTCAGCTGCAGAATTAAACATGAAAGAAAATGTAAAGCTTTCACATTTCTTCTTCTGAAGGACCTGGACTGGCATTGTCAGATAGTAAATTGAACATATGAGACATTTTTTATGTACTTGGTCTTGATATTCTTGTGTAAAAGCCAGATTTGGAGTGGGTAAATGTAGGCTTTTTAATTTTAATTTCCTCAGAGAGATATGATAACTGATGTATAGAAAGTGATAAAGCAAGCTTTAGATGGAAGATTTTCGTCTCTGAAATAACAGAAAGTCACATACTTTATTGTTTTTATGTACAGGTTAACACTTTAAAAAAGTGGATGAAAAGTTTTATTAATTGCACATACTAAACACCTTTTATAACCTTAAAAAGAAGAGCAGGCAGTACAGAAATCAACAGAGGGTTCATCAAGAAATCTGATAGTGCTTGCTAAAGAAACAGCACTGAGGTGCTAAGGAATTCTGTGACAGTCTGCATTGCACCCTGAATTTTCTCTGGTGTTGCTCTGCACTGCTAAACAGCTCTGGAACATGCTTCTGCTGTCTTGTTACAGCTGTGGTAAAGATTAGCTCTTGACCTTGATACCAGAGGGTTATGTTACTCTTGATAAAAAGCAGTCTGCTGATCAGAAGTCAGCCCCCCCCCGCCCCTTTCTTTTTGTTACTTTCTACTGTGAAGTCAGAGGTTCACTCATTACCAAGTTCACCTCTCAATCTGCTGCTAGTGGCCAGAAGGGACAGGATGGCACCTGCAACAACTCCTTCCAAACAGCCTGGTCTGTCCCCTCAGTGGGGAGGTACAGGGGAGAGAGGACAGTGAAAGATAAATTAACAATCAACCAAAGTATTTATGAAACCTGCCACACCAGCAGACACAGAAGGCCACAATTACAGAAAAAGTAAAGCCCTGACAGGGGCACAAAAAACCACAGCTACCCACCTCAGAGTGGCTAAATAAAAGGTGAATGAGGGTGCCAAAGTGATCAATTTTTTTTCCCTTTCCCCTTCTCCCTTCCCTTCCCCTCTTATTTTCTTATGCAATAAGATAACACGTGTTCCAAGTTTCTAGAGAGATATTAGACACATATATCAAGAAGGCTGGAGATTTCTAGCCAAAATGTAAAGAAGTTAATTTGGTCCTGAATTTACATTTGCAAATCTTCATAGGAAGCAGCCTGTGTAAGCTCTATGAATTAAACATACCGCTGTCAAAAGCCTTTGGCACCAGCAGGGGATTAATGACCAACTGGAAAGACAATGGCTTAAAGAAAGCTGAGCCATCATTAAGCTTGTGTTCTGCGCCAAGGTTATTGCCATTATAGGCCTTTTTAAAAGCACTGAGGAAAATAAACACTACAAAGCAAGTAATTTCTTGTATTGAGCCAATACTCCTAAGGGTTTTTCAAGTTTTGAAGGGTGCTGCTTTTAATTTTGACAAATGTTTTTCCAAAAGTCTTTAGGAACAAATGACCGGATTACCTCATATTTTATGTAATTTGGGGTACAGTCATCAGCTTGGCACCTCTTTCAGAAATGCTGGAGAAAAGACCCCACAAATGAGCCAGCATTTATTTTGGTTGAGATGAACCAGTTTAGGTTATGGCCAGTAGGTAATGGTTGAAAAAGCACTGCCTCTACACTCACTTTCTTATACCCAAATGCATTATTGCAGTCTAGAAATTCTGTTTCTTGTTTGGAATGATTTCTAGGAAGACTTGTGGGTCTGCATAAAATTTACTGAAGCTATAAAGGCTGAAAGGCCAAGCTTTTGTAAATGGTCCAATCTTGGCTATATGGACAGGAGCTGGATGACAAAAGCAAAATACTTAGTGATGTCAGGTTTCAAAAGAGATTATCAGAAAGTTACATCAGCTTTCTGTAGGTATAAACCTAAGGTAATTACTGTTTTTTTAGACCAATAAAAAATGAGAAAAAATGAGATTCTTGATTCTGTGATATTCAGATTATTCATTTCTGTTTTGAACTATTGGAAACTCTTTATGTGATCATTTTTATCAGTGTTAAAAATCAAAATTCCTATAGTAGTCCATACTGTTGAGCTTGAATGAGAAATATGCAGCAATTTTAAGGATGGGCTCCATCATAGGTGTGGCAGAATGCAACCCCCCCTCTCTCCCTCCCTCCTTCAGAATGGAAGGAGTAGGCACATCTCCCTCTTTCTCTGCTACTTGAGGCTAACAGCTTCTTTTGTTTGGCCCCAGAGCACCCTGGCCAGGGCCATTATGAGAAGGGAGTGCCAAGGAGCCAGTGAGCCGCTGGGCACCTGCGGCCAGTGTGGGGGATGTTTTGGAGGCTTCAGGGGCACCCACAGCCAGTGTGGGGGTGCAGAGAAGCTTCTAGAATGCCTACAGTCAGATCTGATCAGCCATAAAAATGGGATTCTCGTTGAGACTCCGCCCATTGTCGCGGGTCTCTCGGAGCACGAGCTTGGCCACTGCCGCCAGGAGCCACGGCCCCGCCCCGCTCCCCGGGACTGAGACTCCATTTGCCTTGCTGCCACGTGTGTAAGTAAAACTTCTCGTAGGATTGCGAGTATATTTATACTTTTCGTGCACATTTGCACATGTATTTTCCATGCACACTTGCACGTGTACTTTAAATTATTTCCTCGCACAATCGCGAGTGTATTTTCCTTCCGTGCACGCTTGCATGTGTAACTTTCCGTGCCCAATACGAGCACGTGTATAAATTATTTCCTTGCACAATCGCGAGTGGCCACCGAGAGCCCCTCGCACAATCGCAAGTGTATTTTCCTCCCGTGCTTCCACATAAGCACGTGTAATATTCCGTGCACATTTGCACGTGTAAGTAAATTAACCCTCGCAGGATTGCGAGTGTATTATAAATTTACCCTCGCGGAATCGCGAGTGTACACTTCCCGTACTCACTACGAGTGCGTGTATCTCTTTAAAAAAATAATCCTGCACCGTGTTTAGGCAAGTGTGTATTTCTCCGGGACTCAGGGCCGGCTCCGGCATTGTTTTGAGTGAAGCCACGTGCATGCACTCTGTGGACCGCCTGTTGTATTAGTTGCTGCCCCTTAATAATTTTCCTCAACTGATATCCGAACCTTTATTTACGTCACTTTTGGAGTGCTAAAACCCTGTTT
Organism: Streptopelia decaocto; assembly: GCF_964273445.1. NCBI lineage: Eukaryota > Metazoa > Chordata > Aves > Columbiformes > Columbidae > Streptopelia > Streptopelia decaocto. The sequence goes on from NC_138661.1 coordinate 21,808,923, forward strand.
CTCACCGGTTTAATAAAAGTTGTTTTGGACCCTGTTGTCCCTTAAACTAAACTCGGGGTGCCTCCGTGACAATAGGCTTGGATGTTTTCCCGCAGAAGATGTAGATGTCAGTCTGCCTATAAAAGGGCTTCTTTTTGCAGTCTGAGTAAATCAGTAAACACACAGGATTAAACTAAATCTTTAAGGATTTTTTTCTTATTTTAACTTTATTTTTCTTCCTACATGCAGTAGTAGTTGTTGTCCTTTTTCTTATATTACATGCGCTCTCCTATACCAGACAAGGTTAGAAGAAAACATGCCTCTGTAGTGGCTGATATGGCAAGACCCACAGCAAAGCAAGAGTTAACATAGGCTAGTCACTTCTGAGCAGTTAAAGCCATATCAGAATGAGATTATTTAATCTAGAGACAGCCTTGTTATCCATTGTTAAATCAACCTCATCAAATAACTGAAGAACACAGCTTATGTCTTTGATGCGGGAGAGAAAATATTTGACATGTAGCCTCATCATACTGAAAAGGGGATTTTTTTCACTTGTTTTTGTGTCTTCTGGTAGTTGCTTAGTTATTTGCAGCACCTCAGCTGTTGGCTAGTACATATTTCCCCAACACTACTCACGTAAGAAATAAAAAGCTAGTTTTAATTCAGAGTAGAGCTAATTCCAAAGCTTCCACTAGCATTTTCCCACCACTTCCTCACCTATATATAGCCCCACTCCTCTTATCAGAAAAGCTTCTGGACGTCACTGAGTACAAGAGTGGAAAGAGAAGCTACTCACTAGAGAGCTTTTGAGCTTTCCCCACCTTTTTTCTTTTTTCCTTTTTTTTTTCTTTTTTTTTTTTTTTTAAATATTGTAAGACTTGAAATGGGCAGGAATAGGAGATGAATCAGCTGGCATTTCTTCTGTCTGAAATACAATCAGGAGAACAGTTTCTGGAAAAATTAAAGATTCATCTGAAAGACGATGAGTTCAAGTGAAAGCATAGTTTGTGTTTCTGGAGGAAATCTACAAGTTTGCAGTATTTTACATTTTTTTCTAAGTCCTTCATTCAACATGTTAGCTGGCATATTCTAAAGCTGAGTAAAACTGAAAGGATATTAAACCACATGATTTATAACTTCTCCCAATATGGGTAACTAGGTTTTAATAGTTACTAATAGCTATACATATTTCAGCCTTGTTTTCCTTCTATATAACCAAGATTTTTCAATCTTGCAGAACTTCTATCTTTTGAAAACCAAAGAGTTTTCACATTCAGTCAAGATATGCTCATGTTAACACATGATAGGCAGAAACTCTGTATCAGTAACAGAAAATAAGGGTAAGGAAAAATCAAGGTTGTGATAGTTCTAGCTGGCAATTGGACCTCAAAGGAATGCACTAGCAAAGTGACAGAATTAATCTAGTACTACCTGCTTACTTTGCTTAAATCAGGTGCTGGAAGAAATCACTGAAGTTACCTGTGGGCAAATTAAAAATGTTCATAATGGCCAGTTTCTGAAAAATAGTCCCAACAATCACAATAGTCAGAAAAATAATTAGAAAATATTTTTTTCCTTATCTTGGAGTAGATGTGATTGTCATGATACAGAAGCTTAAAATATCTTCTGATGGACAGGCCAAGTTACTGAAATTGAAATGTTTAAATAAATAGCTCTTACTAATGTAAGGTCTTGCAGCAAGATTATCCAATGCAGCTGGAATCTAGTGGACTTACCTCTATTCTTCAAAGGCACCAGGAAGACAACACTGTTGTAGAAATAATGCAATTAAATTTTACCAGCAGGACTACCAAGCCCAACTTTATCTACTTCCAGATCAGTACTGGCATCAGCTAGAGAAGACAATTATCCTTAATGATATTTTGCACTCGCTTTTGTCTCTCTGACAGGGTATTTCCAAGCAAACATTAGTGTTCACTACAATCCTGTGAAGCAGTTAAGTAGCATCAACCCAAGTTTCCAGACAGGGAAAATAATGAACAGAGATGTGATGACAAGAGAAAACATACAGGGAGTCAGCAGGTGAACTAGGAGAAGAATTGAGCAATTCCTGCTCCTAATCTGCTGTTGCAGCCATTGGAAAGTATACCTTATTGATTAAACACACATGCCATGGCTTCTGCTACCAAGGGAAGTGTGAAAGCGTAACCGGTAGGAGGCAAGTATAAATAAATACTACATAGTTACTTCACAATCTATGTCCCCAGGTTCCATTCTCTAAGACCCCTACCATCATTTCCCCTACTCCTTTCTTTCTGCATTCATTGAGTCTGAATGGAAATCTATACAAATATACAAAACTTTCTTCCCATTTCTAATCTTCTATTGGAAAGATTTGCTAGTTAGCACCGCTGCAACTCCTTTCAATGCAAATGTCTGCCGTTACAGAAGAATAATATATTCATTATATGACAGAAAAAAACATCAGTGGCAATCTAGGACTGCAGGACTTCCACTTTTCTTTTCATGCCTCTCACTTTCACATTCCTATTTTCTATTTTTTTCTTTTCCTATGATGTGTCTGCTAAGAATCTCATCTAGTTCTATTTTTAATATATCACTGATATTAGCTCCAGTCACCTCCCTTCTCAACATTTTTTCATATGTTTATTACTCTTTTATATGAAATCACATTCTCTGAAAGTCTGTTCCCAAGTTGCCCATTTTCAGGTGATTTTTTGCATGCTTCCTGCCAGTAACAGAAAATTGTCTTCCTTATGTTATGTACTGGAATATGCACTCCATAATTTAAGTTAGTTCAAAAAGAGGTCACCTCAAAATTCCCGTTGTTCCAACTGGAAAAGAAACTTGAGCTGATCACACCTCCTCTGTATTACTCATGCCTTTGTGATTTGGTGTCATTCTCAAGCCCTCCTATTGTAAATTGCCTGCTACACCAATTTATTCCTGCTGTAGCTGTGCAATCTTACACCATCCTGTACTAAGTAATATTGATAACACTGTTCACCTAGGGAAAAATCTGAGATTTCCTATCTGGAGGAAAAGCTCTCTCAGAAACAGACAAATTTACTGGACTGTAAAGCACTTTATATAAAGACATCTAAAACATACATCAGAGAAACAAAAGAAAGCAGAATTGAGTTCTTCTTTACTCTGCCACAAGTCAGTCTGAATGGTTACCACAGGCTTTTCTAGCCTTTGTGAAATGGAAAACAAACACAATGTGTTGTTGGGAAAAAAAAAAAAAAAAAAAAAAGTGAGCTTTCAGTGGGCTACTTATAGGATAAACTTGGTCCAGGCATGAAAAAGTTTGCTACTTTTTCTTCTAGTTCACTAATTTTGAAAGTCTCTTCCACCTGAAGACCCTTTGGAGACCTCCATAAATAGAGTTCCTGATGGACGTGCATTGCAGTGAGCATCATTGGAGGTGGAATATGAACAAAACCAATAGATATGAATGAGCAAAAACAATAGATATCAGAGCTTCCATGTGAAAGTGTCACTGATCTGTGACTTTAAACTTCAAAACACACATATCATCTTCGTACTCTGATCAATAGGAACCTTCTCTCTTAGAGCTCTTCCTTCCAGCAGCAACCTATCCATAGGGCAGAAAGGCAGGTTATCAGTGCAGTATCTCCTCTAAGAATAAAGGCAAATGTTAAACATATTCTCACAGCCTGTAGCATCTCAAATTTTATTACTGGAGAATTAGCAAAAGTAGCTGAACTATTCTAGTCCTGCCAAGTTCGGATGCTTCTGCAAATAGCATAAACACTGGTATTATTGACCATCTGGAACTAATGGAGAAGCATTGTGAAAATCCTGCAGAGCAATAAAAGGTGATTCGGCTGTAGAAGAATCTCGTCCAACAGCGTAAGCTTTTCCCAGTAATCACTCAGATTCAGAAATAAGCCACAGACACATAATGGACCATATCAAACAGATTACAGTCCAGAGCTTGGCAAAGGGACATTGAAATGCATCCTTTTAGGGAGGGAATGGAGCCAGAGCATTCAACATATTCAAGCAATAGTATACTTTTGATTAGTTCATAGAGACTTGTCATTCATTGATACAAGGTAGAGCTGCCAAGGCAGAACTATTGTTTACATCAAATAGCCATTCATGTCCCTCACATTTGAATCCAAAATGGAGATAATGAGATTGCTTTAGTATCTGCTGGCTTTTTGGACATTTGCACTACCACTCAGGTGAGACACACTGTGTAAGACACATAATAGCAAAAATAATCAGTCAGAAGGAGTATGAACTTTTTGTTTATTTCTTTCCTTTCATTTATAACATTTATTTTAATAAATAGAGTGATAAAACAAGCTGCAAGAGGACAATGAGGTACACAAAATGTTTTACTGTTTATGTACAGTAATGTCTGCAATTTATCTCCAGTGGACAGAAAATAGTAATTCATGATAACTCATAATTTCACAAGAAAAATGTCATACCAAATTTGAGCTATTTTATATATTTCCTAATAGATTACAGAGAGGAAAGAGAGATCACAAGGAGAAACCTTTAGAAAGTGAAGGTTAATCCTCTCAAACCTGACTGATCAAAACATGTTTAAATTACAGTAAGACTCATTTTTTAATCTCAGGAGACCAGAGGAAGTAAAAAAAAAAAAAAAAAAAAAAAGGGAACAATGATTGTTTCCTTATTTAAGAGCTATAAAAATTTCCTTTTGTGCTTTACTAATTTTTATGTTGAAGTGTGTATGTGAAACACACTGAACAAAAATAGCTATAGAGTCACTTCCTTGGCTAAATGCACTTTACAAAGAAAGTCTGCCAACACAGTTGAATCACTAGAATGAAGTGGAGCAACTCTTTATGGAAAACATCAAATCTGACCTTTATGCTTTTCAAAAATTATCCTTGACCCATCAGCTCTCTCTCTTATGTGAACAAATGTGTGGGCTGGCATACGGATACCAATCATCAGAGAAAATAGTGAGATTCTGGAACAATATTAAAGACAGAAGTACCATTTAAAAAAAAAAAAAAAAAAGCAACTTCTAAGAAACAGTTGATAAACACTTGAAATGGCAGTGGATTGCAGTAGGTGCACTCCACCAACAGTGTACAGTCTCATATTCTTATATGTTCACCTCTAGCATATCTACCAGCCACCAGATGTTTTTCAGCCCTGGATAGAGCATGGTTCCTGCTTAACGAGGAGAACCACATTAGAATAAATTCTGTGTAGAATACCAGTATTTATAGTAGTTTATTTTTTTTTAATAAATGCTTTCCACTTAAGAAACATATTATTCCACAAATCAGTCCAAAATGTAGTAATAAAGAAGAAATATTTACACAGACCACCTACAGTTCTCTGTGGTGTACTCTGCATTTTTTCTCATATATTTCCTGAAGCTAATGAAAATTCTAGGGAAAAAAAAAATGCAAAACATTTTTCAGAAGTCCAGAAGAGAGTCAAGAGAACTAGTCCCCACACTTCTAAGCAATTTTATTCATTCTGCAAACATCTTCCAGATTTTTTGTGCCAGGCTCTTAAACGCATAGTCAGTGAAAAATGCTGTTGACTTTACCAGAAGTTTACCTTACTACATAAGGATCTCAGATCCTGATTCTGAGACATTGCAAAATATTTTCTCCTTTCATTTTATAGTGGTCTTCTGAACTTTAATACTGCATTTATGTGACAACTTCTTATTTAGTTATTGAACAGGGAAGTTCCAGTGTCTATGAAACATCTTTAATTATCATAGTCAAAGGAAGCAAATTTTAGAGGTTAATTTGATTTAACAGATTAATATGTCTTTGATAGAAGATGCGCCCACCCATCTTTGATCAATATAAATGACCATCATGTGTTAAAATATTTTGTTCTTCTTCATGTGTTGATTTAAGAGATTAATGAGATGATTCTAAATTGACTTTGAGATTCTGCCAAAAATTAGAAAGCCTAGAAAAAAGACAAGACATAAGCTATTAGTGAACTAGCCAGTCAGCCAGAGGTCAGACAAATAATCTCTTTCCAAGACAGTTTTAAAAAATTTGGACAGTATTGTTTCTTTTCAGTATTTGGTGGTATCAAATAACAGGTATTAATATATCAAGAAGAGATGAAGCTATATCTCCAGTCTTCTTCAATAATGATTATGTTAGCTTCCAGGCTTTATTGGCTGGTTTGCTTGTATGATATTGCCAAAATCACTCATGGCTGAATGGCCTTTAAGCTCTAGAGCTTTTTTTCCTGGTTGGCATCACTAACAGTCTTTCTTATCATAAGGTCTGTTGGTTGGTTACCTGGTGGCTTCATCAAAGAGAAGAAAATTCCTCACCAAATGTTACTCATTGGTACTCTGTTGAGTGTGTTAAAACTTAAGAACTGAATTAGTTGGTCAAACTCAACAATCCTCTCATTTCTGGAAACTTATCTTTGACTGAAAGGAAAAACATCTTTACAAAGACTGTCTTTTGTAGAGTTTTTTCACTTACAATAGCATGACAGTTTCAGGAACCAGTTTCCACTGCCATACTTAGAGATCCAGTCTACTACTATCTGACTCTAAAATTTCAAACTTGAAGATAACTGGAGAAGTGTCTGAACTGTTCATCATCTCAGTATGGCACTCGCTTAAATATGAAAAACAAGAGGAAGTGGGAAGAAATAACAGTTTACGGTAACTATATTGGGTTTGCATGACAAGGTGGGGGCTACAGACATGGCTTCTCTGAGAAGCTGCTAGAAGCTTCCCCTGTGTTTGATAGAGCCAGTGACAGCCAGCTCCAAGATGGACACACCGCTGGCCAAAGCTGAGCCCATCAGTGATGGTGGTAGCGCTTCTGGGTTAACATAGTTAAGAAGGGAGTTAAAAACCTGTGCAACACCAGCAGCAGTCAGAAGAGATGAGTGAGAATATGTGAGAGAAACAGCCATGCAGACACCAAGGTCAGTGAAAGGAAGGAGGGCATTAGGTGCTTTAGGCACTGGAGCAGAGATTCCCCTGCAGCCCGTGGTGCAGCCCATTGTGAGGCCAGCTGTCCCCTGCAGCCCATGGAGGTCCGTGGTGGAGCAGAGATCCACCTGCAGTATATGGAGAAGCCCACACCAGCAGGTGGGTGCCCGAAGGAGGCTGTGACCCTCTGAGAAGCCCACGCTGGAGCAGGTTCCTGTTAGGACCTGTAACCCCATGGAGAGTGGGGCCCAGGCTGGACCAGGTTTGCTGGCAGGAATTGTGACCCTATTGGGGACCCACACTGGAGCAGTCTGTTCCTGAAGGACTGCACCCTGTGGAAGGGACCCATGCTAGAGCAGTTTGTGGAGAACTGCAGCCCGTGGGAAGAATTCACATTGGAGAAGTTCATGGAGGACTGTCTCTGTGGGAGGGACCCCACGTTGAAGCAGGGGAAGAGTGTGAGGAGTCCTCCCCATGAGGAGGAAGGAACAGCAGAGACAACATGTGATGAACTGACTGCAACTCCCATTGTCCATTCCCCTGAGCCTCTCAGTGGGAGGAGGTAGATAATTTGGGAGTAAAGTTGAGCCTGGGAAAAAAGGAAGGGTGGGAGGAAGGTGTTTTAAGATTTAGTTTTTATTTTCTTATTACTCTACTCTGATTTGTTTGGTAATAAATTAAACTAATTTCCCAAAGTTGACTCTGTTTGCCCATGATGGTAACTGGTGAATGATCTCTCCCTGTCCTTATCTTGACCCATGAGCCTTTCCTTATATTTTCTCTCCTCTCTCCATCTGAGGAGGGGAGTGATAGAGTGGCTTTGGTGTGTACCTGACATTCAGCCATGGTCAACCCACTACAGTAACTTAGAAGTTTAGAGAAATATAGAAGTTTAGACAAATAATTATAAGCTTTATTATTCAATGAAACAGTCTTTTAAGCCAATGGCTTCATGAAAAAACTGAAAGCACTGAAGGAAGATACTGTATAGGAAATAGCTAGGTAGGAACCAGTGCTATCAAACCTTACATGCCAAACTCCTTTGATAAAAGTACATGTCTGACATTCAAGACACTGGAAAACAGAAGGTCTTTTTGAATGATTATTTATATATGTAGACCATTGGATGTCACAAGGACAGATTTCCCACTTGGGATCAGAAGTAACCAGTTTAGATGTGCCTTGGTTCCTGTTTTACCTTCAAGCACTCAGGACTGGCCTCCAGCACACGTAAGAGAACGAGTACTCCTAGTAAACCATTCGACAGGGAGTCTGCGAGCCCTCATGCGCTACAAGAGGGGGGACACCTTGGGGTTTAATCATTAGCCTGACAGCAGCAGAAAGGGCTGAACACAAATGAGGTAGGTTGGTTGTCCTCACACAGGTGATCTGAAAATCAAAGATTTCAAGCTTTATAGCTAACTTATCTTGTCAATAAGCTAAATAAAAAAAAAAAAAAACCCACAGCAAAAATAACAATAAATTAAAAAAAAAAAAAAAAACAACCCTGAGCAAACACACACTTACAAAAAAACCCCAAACCCCACAGCTAAAAATACCCAGAATATACTGAAGGCTGCTGTAATGCCTAATGAAGTCTTGGTGGTTATCACACTGCAAGTTCCTAAGGCTGGAGATTTTTCACAATGTATCACAATCTCAACTTTTCCAGAAGAAAAAGAGCCTTACGGGAGAAAACAGCCACAGGAAATAAAGTCTGTGAGTAGATTTTTTATGTTTTCCCCTAGAATGTGCAAAGCCTCCTCCAGAAAAGAAAAAAAAAAAAAGCAGTTACATTCAGTTTTCTTGTTAAAGAATTTCAAAATAAAAAATATAACCTATTTTACCATCAACTTTGTTGTCAATTTAAGGGTCCTGTGTGTTCTAAGACAGGCCTATGAGCAATCAGGGAATCATAGGCTTTCTCTAGAAGGATGATGATATCATAATTACTGGCATTTTTTAGCATTTTGATCCCAGTTTTCTGAATAGGACATAGTGTAATCTTTCATAGGTACAGCAACAGCTCAACAGATTTGTTCACAATACAAGGGAACTGCAGTCTTGCAACATGCACAGCTCATGCTGGCCCATTCTGAACAAATTTTTGAAGCCTGGTGAAAGAGAAGAAAAAGCTTCTTTCAGAAGCTTTTCAAATCAACTGGTTTGTGTTGGGAAAAACCTTGCAAATATCAGCTCAGTTCTGTTTCCATGTACGGTACAATTATGGCATCTTTTCCTCCCACTACGATTAATATAATCAGCATCAGGATATCTTCTTGTTGCTTTTATTAGTGTTATTAAACAAAATAATCCTCAGAGCTGGTATTCCAAAACTGATTTCAGAACATTAAACAGCACTTGTGACCATTAGGGACTGATGTGGATGATATTACAGTGCTCATATTTGTTATCACTGTATGGAAGTTATTATAGTAATAAACCCATATAGTTTTCCAAGTGATTCCAGTTAATATCAGAAAAAAAAACAAATAACTTGTCTTGCAGTGTACTTTACATTATTAATGCACTGCTGATGGAAAGCCAAAAAAGCTGAAAGAGTCGTTCCTCATGCAAACTGATCTGAATGCTCTGCTTGGAAAACTGGCAGCCAACAAGCCCCAGCAGGCCTGGAGGGTCACTCTGAAGGCAGTCAGGCACTCAGAGCATTTGAGAGCATTCTCTTAAAGAGAGAAGTTTTTTATAACTCTGCAATAAGAACTGGGATGACAGTTCAATGATTGGATATAAGCAGTACCAAGGATAAATGACAAGGTAGTACAACAATTTTACTAATACCGTTATTCTCATTTTACAGACAGAGAAACTGAGGTGTGGCTTCTTACACTCTTGGTCTTGTAGTTTGTAGCAAGTCTGAACTACAACAGGGGCTTTCTACACTCAAAAAATGAAGCTCTGTGTCCAGCACAGCAATATGTGGATTTGATACCAGGACATTATGACAAAGTAATTTTATCATTATCATATAGCTTGTCCCAATCTGTATACATTCTTGTGCTCCTTTAAAGCAGGGAGCAGAAGAAAGAGGAGCAGCTGGACGTCCTAGAAATTCTTCTGTGCCCCAGGATACTTAATGTTTCCAAATCCATATGCCTGAATTGTTCTATATCATAGTGTTTATAACCTGCGATTCACTGTCTAGTGCAGTGTTGATCACTTGTCTGATTAACATACCTGTAGTACAATGGGGAGAATTAAACTGTATAAATGGGCTTAAAGCTTGCTGTATTGTTAGTGCCTATGTTTAATCCAGAATGATGTTTTGGCATTAGTGTGCTTGGAAGGAAGTGTCTTTAAAGGACTCCTCACCTATTATATGATGAAAAGAGTTCTAAAGAAAAGACTTGTTACATTTCTGAGCCAAACCCTATGGCTAGCTATAGCCTGATTTAAACTGGAGAATATATTTGTACTGTACAATTCTGCACAGCTTTTCATTTGAGATAATAAAGTATGCCTTTCACATTGCATAAAAGTATGACTTTGATCTTTCAGTCATCTGTACTGTTCATTATGTAGAAGGACAGAGTGAGATTCTCTCTGAAGGATGGCCCCAAGGAGCTTCTGAAGAAAGTGAGTTTTTGAGAAGTAGCACTATTTCTGGGGAGAACTTACTCGCTTTAAGGTCAAGCGTCACCTCAGTGGCAGAGACACCACAGGAACATTATGACTTTCTCCCCAGTCCCTTATTCTAAACAGTGGACCATGGTCCCAAATTTCTGCAAGTTAGTTGGTCCCCGTCTGTCACAAATATTTTCATCCTCTTATGAACTGATATCTTGTTCCTACGCTAATAAGCATGGTTGGAGTAGAGTTAGTAATTGAAATTTATGACTTGTGTACCCTATTTTAACACTTTCTCAGAGACTCATTAAATCTCTTTTATGTGTATTTTTCCCTGTCTCTTACTTTCATTAACTGGAAAAAAAATAAAGTGCCATTTACAACACCACTGCAGCCGTTCAGGGTCCTTGCTTGACTGATGTTCTTCTAATGAATTATATGTATTGTAAACAAGTACTGCAAACTAGTCCAAGGTCTTCTCCATTAATTTTTCATTAATGAAATGCACCACTTAGCTTGTTTGTCACTTAAGTGATTCCCATAAATTTAAAATAGAGGTCACTATAAGGAAAGCGTTTGAAAGTGTCATTGAGGGAACAAGCTAATGAACTATTCACCCCTCCCCAAATGCTTTTAAATTCACAGGCTAGTCAGTTGTAAAACTTGAAAACCAGTAATATTTTAATTCTTAAAGTAGCTGCCAAGATTTAATGAAAAAATAAATAGTCTAATAAGTATGTCTTTGCTCAGTGGCTTTTTCTTCTCTTCTGCTTTCTGCTTTTCTCTCCTTATACATTCTATGACAGGAAAGTTCTAATGCCTTCTTTAGCTTAGTATATCAAGAGAAAAGAATACCTATATAAGCGAGGAGTAAAGGAAAGAGTGGGGTTAACCCAACACACATAGTTGATTGCAATTGATGGTGGGGAATATGAGGTCATGTTAACAGACAATCTCTCTTCCCTGTTCCAGGCGACAGGAAAGCTCAGTCATAATCTTTGGCTCTAGCTTCTCCTGGGAAAACTCTGCAATACGAGCCTTGATCCAGCCATCACTTTCTGCTAGTCAGCAACGTAAATGCTAAACAATAGTTTGTCTTATCTATAGCATGCAGGTCACTTCAAGATGGAAATACAACTCTACAACAATTCAGTAACAGAGTTGAATTGCATCCCCCTGGGCCTGAAAATGAAGCTGTGCCTTCATTTCCCTCCAGACCAAAATCTGTCTTCACAGCCAAACAAACAAACAAACAAACAAATTTAAAAAAAAAAAAAAAAAAGAGGGGCAGGAAGAAAGGGAAGAGTAACCAGAAACCCTCTTTTCGGGGCAGAAAGAATCCCACCTATCTTGAAAACTTGTCTGCTTTGCAAGGCTGTAGAGGACTTCATTTGTTGTGAGGTTTGGCATGTCAGAGTGCAGCCAGCCAACAGGCTGTATGAAACTGCCTCTAAGGCAAACTCTTTGCTGCAAACATGCTGTGCTCCCAGCAACTCGGTGCTGCAGTGACTACACAGAGGTCTCCCCTCAGGAGGCAGAGATGAGCTGCCTCCTCCTTCCACTAAGGATCTGGCTTTGGCACAAAGTACATATGATGGATGAAGCTAAAACTAACATGGGACCCCTTACGGGATTAAAAAAAAAAAAAAAAAAGAGAAACGTTAGAATAGAATCAAATCAAATCAAATCAAATCAAATAGTTCATTTGGAAGGGAACTACAACAGTAGTAAATATGTGTTTCCTAATGCCAAGTCAGAACCTTCCCTGATGCAGCTTTGAACCATTCCCACACATCCTGTTAAAGGATCCCAGAGAGAAGAGCTCAGCACCTCCCTCTCCACCTCCCCTCCTCAGGAAGCTGTAGAGAGTAATGGGGTTGCCTCTCAGCCTCCTTTTCTCCAAACTAAACAAGACCAGTGTGCTCAGCTGCTCCCCATAGGATGTGCCTTCCAGCCCTTTTCCCAGCTTTGTTGCCCTCCTCTGGACACATTCAAGGACCTTCACATCCTTCTTAAATCTTGGGACCCAGAACTGCACACAGTACTCCAGGTGAGGCTGGACCAATGCTGAATACAGCAGGATAATAATATCCTTTGACTATCTGGTCATATTGTGTTTAGTGCATCGCAGAATGTGTTTTACCCACTTGACTGCCAGTCTTATAAATAAAAAAGCCAAAGGAACGTAATAAGCCTATCTCTAATGTTGTCCAGTGCTAAAAGTTGCTGAAGAAACTGCAACATTAATACTTTAGTAAGAATAGGACTTATAAAATGCGCATTTTTTTCTGAAACTTTAGTGATGTTATATTTGCAATGTAAATGGAGAACTGTGGTGTCCTTCATGTTGCCTTGTATAGCTACTGCATTTAAGAGGCAGAGAACTGTTGGAAGCATTCCTTCTCAGTTGTGAAATCAAGATCTTAAAACACTTGAAAGATGATATATTGTGAATCATATCCTAAACCATGCAAGGAGTAATGTTACTTTAAGTATCTCAATTAAGTACAGCCTACACAAAAACCCTATACTACTTTCTTTGTTTCTCTTACTATTCTCAAATTCTTAACCCCTATGCAACAGTTGTGGGTTTTATTGCTGCTAAACATTGGTCATTTTTTTCTCATCTTCCATCTCAGAGAATTCTATATTGTTGCAGAGATTTAAGGAGATGAAAATAGTTTGTGAGGTGTATACGATATAACACGATCTATAAATGAAGGAAAGATGTTTCTATAGACTTGTCCAACTCTGATGGAGTTCATATGGTTTACTTCAGGTTTATTTGCAATAACTGCAGTTCACACATGACTAATACATTTTCCCCTACAAAGTGGAGCTGCTCCCCTCTTTTTAGATATGTGAAATATTGAGATAAGAAAGCTCAGAAAACAACTCTGCTGTCACTCAAACTTTCAAGATATCTTGTCATCTTCAGCAAATATAACACTATTCAAAGGCAAAGATCATGAGCAACCAAAAAGGAATTTCTCAAGAAGTTTGGGCATACAACAAGGGTCATAGGCACAAAAAGCGATGACATTGTCTTTGCCACAAGAGTGAGACAGTAAAAGTGCAGTCGGTTCTCTGGGGAGACACAAATTCCATCTAACAATGAAGTCTGAAATATGAGGGCAAGACAATATACAAAGAAATACAGTAGGAATGATTGGCTCTCACACTGAATTGTCACAAATCAAACTATCTTAGGCCATTTATAAAAAATAGTTCAAACACAGGAAAATCATGTCTAGTTTCAGTGGCGCATGCAAAAGCAGCTCCTTGGTTATGGCTCATTTTCTTTGGACAGGTGTCCACCAGCACAGAAGTGCCATGACTGTGACTGCTAATTAGCTCTTTTTCCAACAATCTCAGAAGGTCCTGAAATAAATGCATCAGAAAATGAAAGACCTCCAATCAAAGCATTCTCACTTTCAACCCTTTAATGCAGGATTGAAGCTTACTGATGATGTGGATGGTGGTAATACGGTCTTTGCTCATGCTGTCTTTCTTGTAGGGTTAATAATGAAAGTGTTCATAGCCCTGAGGGGCACTTTTGCACCACCAATAAATTCTGAAGGCTGTACAGAGATGGTAATGAATATTATGCCTTTCATTCTCACTGTAAGTCCAGAGCAGGACAATGGAGGCTAATCATCATTTACAATCATCATCTGCTAGCAGCCCAATGCCCTTTGTGAAATAAGTGGGTAGGTCTTGGCCTTCCTGAGGGTTGAATGGGTATCTCCATTAAAAAAACAGACCACAACCACAGCCAGCACTAATTGGCTCCCTTGTTGGCACTTTTAGTAAAGAGATCAACTAATGAGCAGGAATGAATGCTGAGCTCCCTAAATACAGCTGCCTGCTAAGGCCTAGGTATGAACAACAGATATGGAGCATATAGAAGAAACTTGCCCTGCTACTTTCTCTGCTGAGTCTATTTTTATTATAAACAAATGACTTTCCTCTTTAGGGGTCCCATCATGAAGGATTTTAAACTGAAACCACTCAATTACAAGATTGGAGGACAGGTATGTGCCTCTCATGCTTGCAGTGAGGTTGCTGCATGTCAGCACAATGAAAGCTTAGAAATATCAGTGTCCAGTTATGGGATGTCCCTTTCAGTGTTAATGTCTGCAGAGAGAAGAGCTATGAGTAGGCATTCAAACAGACTGATGAATTTTCTGTCACTTGATGTTAGTAGGTATGAAAGTGGTGATGCCACTGGTATGCAGAAATAAAGACAGAAAAGTTTAAGTTGCACCTTAATGCAAATGAGGATACAAACAAGTAATACTATGTGTTTTGAGTACATATTATGTCTCTATCCATTTACCTCAGAGTTTTATAATACATCTTTCATCAAGATATGAATGTCTGTTTACATTATTCTTAATCTACAACACTTAAAAGCAGCATTACCTTGGGAAAACATGCAGTACAAATCACAGTATTCCCTCTCACAGCTCACTGCACAGACTTAAGGAGAAACATCTCTTGATGAATGCCTCATATTACTTCATTTAAAGTTAATGAGATTTGGTCTGCATATTTGACAGAAGACTACACAGCAACAGATGACTTCTACGAATGCTATTGGCATGTGAAACCTTGCATATTAGGTGTCTAATAAAGTGCACTCCGCTAGCTGAAATTAAATATGTCTGCCATACAATGTAAGTTAGGCAATTTTCATACTGTGTGGTAGTATCTTCAATCAGACTGATACAGCGGAAAATATCAGACAAGTTTTTAGTACACAAATCTTCCCCTTGGGTTGTTTGCTGTATGTACATTCTTCACCATTGTGTCTGTAACATAACAACTACTGTGTACTAAAGTGCTTTGGTGGGGTTTTGCCAGTTTTTGCATTCATTTCCCCAAAATACACCAACTCAAGACACATGACAAAAGAAAACTAAACTCACTGTGTTTCCTCTTCTCCCCTTCAAAATGGGGTATATATTAACAGAGGTGAGTTATGCTAGTAAAGCAGAGAAACAGTTTAAAGGTCACGTTTAAATGTTATTTTTAACAGAGGTATTAAGTAAGACTTAAGTAGCTGCTTTGCACAGAAGTGAATTTGCTCTATGGGAAGGAGCTTGTGGAGCTTGTATACTGTTCCAGCTGTTCCTCGTTTGTGAAGAAAGAACTTTCTTCTTCAAGGCATTCAATTCAACATCCTTCTGCCAGTTTCAAACTCACCACCACCACAGATTATATATATTTTGTATTAAAAAGAGAGGACTATACCTCATAGATTTGGGAACAACGCAGAGGAGCTGAAAGGTGCATCCCCCAGCAACACTTTGAAGATAAAGAATAAGGGGTATAATATGGAACTTCTCTCACTGGAATGAGCACCCACTTGCACGTTATAGTGGATCATGCATCAAAGCAGCTGACAACGCCTGTGAAAGCTGGAGGGATTACCTTTAGTACTTGAAAGCAATACAACAGGCTGACTACAAAGAGGAAAAGAGGCATTGACAGAGCTGAGGGTAAGATCTGAGTCTAAACATAAAATGCTTCAGCCTACAGGCTTCATTGAAACAAACCTTTCGCTCAGTCAGGTACAAAAGGCAGCCAACAATAAGTGCTTTACTGGAAGGAGAGCCAGCACATACATTTTAATGAAATGCAATTCATTCTGTAATTGGGTCACATCAGTAAAAATGTATGCAAATTTATGGGCTTACAATGAGTTCAGCAGTTACGAATGCCTAATAAATCATTTGTGAAAAACAATGGTTTTGTAATCTCACCCCAAACCCCCATCCTGTCATTAGCCAACCCTACAACTGCCCTGCTGAAGTCTGACATCTAGTACACACAGCACACATGCCCAGAAAGCAGGATGTAGCTCAATACTTCTTTGAGCTGCCTGAACTGATGGGAGGAGGTGAGGACATAAATTCTTCATTAAAAGATAACAAAATAAGTCCTTGAGAAATTAGTGCTTTGGTCAGTTGGTGGCATTCAGTAGAAAACTCATCGTAAAGTGAGGGATGATGTGGGGTTTGGTTCCAGTAACACAGTACTGTAAAAATATGCCCCAGTCCCACCACCATTTCACAAGGAGGAAGAAAACACTCAAAGACCTTTCAAAAGGATTTTTTTCTAACAACCAGATAAGAAGCCATCTTCTCCAAAGACTTTTGAATTAGGTCTCAATGAAGCAGAAAGGGTTTTCTAAAATGACTGAATTACTTACAAAAATGTTCTGTGTTAATTTGACAGGACTAAAAGCACTTAATGTGGATGTCTCCTGCTCTGTAATGCTTGTAAATAGAAGCCGAAGTCCATGTTTGAATTTATTCCACCACAGACCACTATTTCTTGGAAGGTTCCAATGTTTTCATTAGCATGCTGCTTTCCTACCAGTCTAACCATTTCTAACAAGCACACAAAGCCTGGATCAAGCAGCTGAGTAAGGATAACACCCCCTGCTGTGGACTTGCAGTGATATGAAGCTGCCTTACTCTGAGTGAGGGTGACCTTGGCCAGCCTCCTCTCTGCACACCTTCAACATGCAACAGAGAAGTTAGATCAAATCAAGCCCCAGTGTGGACACTGTGCAGCTGCCCATTATTCACATGACTTATTCTCATTCCCAGATGAATAACTGCGTTTACCATTGAGGATCGAGCACTGAATGAGGATCAAGATCTGAATTCTACCCTGGGCTACATCACTGGCCTCCTAGACATCAAATCACTTCAGTGACCCTTGGTCCATGCTTGTATAAATGCGTTAACAATACTGGCTTCCTTCCTAAAACTGCTCCCAAAACTAGTCACAAAATGCACCCTAAGACATAAATATCAGCATGCTTGAAAAGAACAAGTCATGTGCAGGGTCAAGCCAGAAGTTTCCAGCAGTAAGTTCAGTAAAAGTGCTGTTAGTGATGGTATAAATGCTCCACATTTCAGGACTGTGCTACTTTTGACACCATCTGTTAATATCACACAACTTAAGGATATAAACACTCACAGTGACAGGAAGTTTTCAGATTCATTTAAATATACTGATATATATATATAGCCTTGTTCATTTAACAGCAAAACTAGCTGTAATCTTGATGCATGTGCATACATAGTCATTCCTATGCCTCCAATTCTTCTTCATTGAGTTTTCCTGAGGATTTGCAGGGTATTCTGAACATGGAGGAGGGTGGAAGGGGTGAGGGGAATGGTATTTCCAGGATTAGAATTATTCTTCCGATATATTATTTGTGATACATCCAAAAGTAAACTCTTATTACTTATAATCTGTTTGTTCATGGCATAGTTGAAAATTACTTATATAGTATTAATAATACGTACTTAAATACATATTAAAAATACACAGCAGTTGTCAATGACTTTCTCTTGACATGTAGGTATGTGTCTGTGTAGCTTTGGTGACGTTTCTCCTGTGATCTTCCAATCAGGACCCACGAAGGGGATCTCAGGAAGCACCCTGCAACCAATCTCAATGTATTCAAATGTTACAAAGAAGACAAAGCCTCATTTTTATGGAGTTAAGCCAGCTAACTCTACTTGCTGCCAAGAGCCACCATTTAGCTCTAAATTAGGCATTCAAGGTGAACCTGTGCAAAGAGGAAGCAAATCAAATGCATGTTGATAAAGACAAGATATTAAAGAAGGGAAGCTGAAAGAATGGTAGAATTAGGTAGTCAATCTCTAAGACGAAGAAACAGTTGAACGGCATAAGAAAAAGTTTTACATATAGGCATTGTGGAAAAAGTCCATGTAGTCTACAGTTCTGGCAGTTCTACAAAGTTGTGAGTTACATCTGTATACAAGTTTTAATATATGTACATGTGTGTGTCTATATAGAAATGTGTTCATTGAGCCGTAGCTGAACAACATCAACAGGAAAGGAATAAGCAAGTCCCATTTGAGAACACTTCAAATTTGAAGATCAGGGTATTTAGGAGGAAACTAGAGCTATTGTCAGTTCTCTTCTTTAGAGCAGGTAAGGAAGAATGAATTGATCTTGGGTATCCCATAGCTGAGAGATCTTCCCTAAGCATGGTTCTGTTGGGTATAGTGTGCATATTGACCCAGCCTTCAGGGTGAATACCAATCCATGGGATGCAGTCTGAGAACACCTGGTGGCTCAGATACTAAGATGGCAAAACGCATGATCTCATGTCATCTAAGGTATGACACTGTCCGGATTATTGAGTGTGAACTTGCACCGATGTATTTATTTCGTTTTTTGGAAACCTCAGCAACTCATGCTGGAAACTGATTGATTCCACTAATTGGCAGGCCGTAGTCAGTTAACTTCAGAAAGTGATAAAATCTGGTAAAAATAAAGCCAGAATTACAGTTCAGAGGAAACAATGCAAATTCGTTATGTACCTTCCCACTGGGAAAGGTCAGGAAGTTCAAAGACTTACAGTGTATTTCAAATTAATACAAATTTGGTAGCCCTTGTGGAGTCTACACTGCTAGGCACAGACTGAACTAAACAAGTTATTTAACTTCCTATTTTTATTGAGTTTTCTTATATGTTTGTTTCTGTATTCATGCATGTGCCCATCCAACTTTACAACATGACTGGGCTGAAAAACGTGAAAATTTAACATGAAAGCTGATTCTCAACTATTTGCCTTGCAAAGAGAAAATCATCTGGGTATTCCCTGTAAAGTTTTGAATGCCAACTTGACTGAAATTAATTCCCATAATATCATCAGCATCCATATGACATATTTCAAGAGTCACCTACCTACATTGGCTCTGGGGAAAAAAAATAATTAATCACAATTGCTATTCCTTTGGGAGTTTCACTTCAGGGACTTAGTTTAAGAAAATGAAATACTAGAGACCTGAAAAGGGCATGGAGATCCAGATCTCCAAGAGCTTTTTTACTACCATCCCTTAGACTTCTGAGGATTCAGTTCCTTTCAGCTGCAGTCATTCTTAAAGCAAAGTTAATCCTACTGCTGCATCTACAACACGTTTGCAGAAGCAGATGGCAGAGGATTGGTAGCGTCCTTCTGTTCTGCTAATGTGAAATGAGTTCTGCGATGCATTACTCTGCATTTATTCCTCAATCTGTATAATATGAACTTCACTAAATCACAGTAACATGTTGTTATCCCAAACTTGCAGTGTAAATAAATATTTACACAGCTTATTTACTCTGTTATGAACTGTATGATTGTAATACTTATTTTCCACTGTTCCAGCAGAGTGACATCCAAGCAGGGCCTTGGGGTTGAGCTCCTTGCTCTAGCTCTGACTTGCTGTGTCACTGGGGACTAGTCATTTAACATTTCTGTGCCTGTGTTTAACGTAAATGTAAAATGAACTGATATTATTAACTTGCCTGAAGTGTTTCTATCCCAGGTGTGTTGTAAGGCTTAATTAACTACTGTCTGTGAATCACTTTAAGCTCTTCATGTGAAAGACAACATATACTGAAGTCCTATGATTGCTTATTGTGTTTATTAATGCTTCATAGCACCAGAAACCCATTTTTAAAAAATAATTTCCATGTATTTTAGAATCTTATTAGGGACAATTATCATAGGGAAATCTATGAATGTAAGGCTAATTCACACTCTTCAGACCTCTGTCTTAGCTCTGGAAGACCTACTCATTTGCTCCTCAGCTGGTTCTCCAGGATCCCATGTGCACCTAAAAACCTCAAGTACTTGAGTATGAATAGAGTCAAGGGACTGCCCATGGCCAGATCTCAAGGTATTCTCATGGGAAACTAGATCACCTAGAAAGGTGCTAACCACCTGGGGTTTTATACTATTTAAGGATACCTTTTCCGGAAAGATGGATGCTTTGAATTCACAGACACCTATGTCAGGGTATACAAAGAGATTGCTGCAGCATGGCAATCTCTTGGAATGTCTGGGTGGTACAAAAAACAAACAAACAAACAAACAAACAAACAACTGCTAGAGAAAGCAATCTTTCTTGGATTTCTTTGTTTCAATAATCCAGTTGCATTCACTGGTCTTAAAATGTAATTTTTCACCAAAATGGCAGTCAAACAGCACAATACATTGCCCAGAAATACTCTCAGTGCCTGCCCATGGGGTTTTAAAGACCAGATTGAAACAAGACCCTGAGTAACCTGGTCCGATTTCTTGTCCAAGCTTCATACATATCTCTTAATGCTTAATGTTCCTTTATGTCATTCCCGGTAATTTTCTATCTGCCTCACTGGGGACCTGAAACCTCCCCAGTGTGTTTATTGTTCGTAAGAGGTGCATAGTTTTCCTCAAATCATCTCAGCTCTATCATAATGTCTTCAGACACCAGATATACAAAACTTTCATTATTGAGCTTTCTCTTCCCTAACCTGTTCTACAGATCATATAATTTTACTCAGTGCAGTAAACAAACTTAGAAGAACAAAGAATATTAAAGTACATAAAATTAGGTCATAAACTATGGAGCACCACGATGGCGGGTTGCAGTTCTATTCACTGAAGAATCAGAGATTTAACCATGTAATATTTCTGTTATGAAGTATATATTGACTTAAAAAAATGTTTTGTGCAGACCAATTGCCAGCAGTCATTAAATGTTCACCAGACACCTGTAGATATATTTAGAATTCTAGAAAACTTCAAGGAGTTTATGATTTTTCACAAAAATCATAATACGCACAATACTACTTTTTGCTTAAACAATGTCATTGTGTTAAAACAGTGCAACCACTTAAGAAGAAAACAGAAACCAAGTATAAAAAAATAAGTTGACATTTTAGTCACTGCTACTGAGCCACAAGGATTGATCTCACAAATATGGAGTCACAGAGCATCTCTCAGACTTTGTTCTTTTATTTTGGAGTAAATGAGAATTCAAATGTGAGCATGTGTTTATTTCAGATTAATCAGGTCAGGGGAGAATTGGAAAAAGTGAAAAGCTACTTGGAACTGCTTGTCACCATTGCATGTACTTTACCTAAAATTTATATGACTCTGCTCCAACAAGTTAATGAGTATTTTGGCTATTAGCTTCAGCAGGAATAAACTAGTTCTTTTAAATGATATATTATTAGATTAAAAGCTTCCCAAAATTATCTATAATTACTAGCAAATTATTAGTATGTCAAATGATATCAATATGTTTTAGGCAAGCTAAAACTACTGAGTTTTCATCAAACATTTTGCAAAGGTTTTAGTGGGTAAGTTTCTTTTTGTTTTCTTCAAAACCTCAAATAAGGTGAATGTCTGCTATCTTCAAAGGACTACGCATCTGTAGCCCTTTAACAAACTAACAGCGATTCAGCCCCTGCAGATTACATATATGTATGTAGATGCACAAATGTACTGTCCAATGGACACAGTCACAAGCTGACATGCACTGGTGTACCAGTGCCTAAAGCCATGGAAGAAGTCAGGAATCCTGATCTGCAACTCGTACTCCAAGCACAAACAAAACTAATTCTGGTAAATCATTAAACACCTTTTGAAGGTCACTGCTTTAAATGCCACACAATTATTCTATTAATACGAGTTTATTTATATGACCACTTCCTTTGTGATATTCAAAACTAGCATGGATAAAACACTACTAAACAGACAGTAGTTGACTGCACAGCACTGACACTGAATGACCTATGAACACAACATTTTTTAAAATGCAGTCAGACTTCAGAGCTGCTAGAAATGTTTCAGTCACTCCTGCAGAAAGGGAAAAGTGGTATTCTGTTAGGTTTAAAGTTTTAATTGGATCTTTTTGGTTTTGAGAAATCTGTAAAATGAAAGGGTTTTCCCTTTCATGGGTTATCAATCTGACCTCCTGTGACCATCCAAACTCCTGCTCTGTACTGCAAGAGCATTTCCCATCAGGGGAGGCATTAAAGACCTTATGTTCCCTGCAACAAATCAGCATTTCTATGTTACATTCTGGGCTCCTACTCCTTAGACTAAGTTGCTTGATTGCCATGCTTTGACTCCAAAAAGAAAGCTCAAAAATTGAGATAAGAATTGACATTAACAGAAAAGATAATTTTCTGTGAAAGTGGATAGCTAGAATCAGCTAACATTCCTTAAGTGCACTAAGATGTACAAATGAAATTTGAACTAATACCAAATATGAGCTGTAGCATTATTAACAGCATCTAATGAAGAATGGTGTTTTAAGAAACAAGTTTTGCTATTTTTACAGTTAAGCTACCACTAGGGTTGTCTAAGAGAAACAAAATTAAGGGCATATGAGCCTCAGAGCTAACCAGTGTACACAGCATAAGAAATGACTCAAAGAATTACTAGAAAATAATTCCACTGAGAGGTTTTGGTCCCGTCTTTAACCACACAGAGCTCCACCTACACACAGTTTCTAAATATTTATAACAACCCAAGCAGGGAATTAATGCCATGCAAATCTCTGCAGAATATTTATTTTGCTTGAAATTATTATATTGGAATAAGAAATTCTAATTTTGTAATGTGAATATAGGAAAATGAAAGCATTAATTATTCACAGAAATAAAATGAGTAAATTAATATGGGATGTATACTACAGTTCCAATAAAATATAACCTGATCCCCTCCATGGACATGTAACCTACTGCTTTTGCAGCTGTGCAAAACAGTCACACAAAGGTTGGATCTTTTCAAGCTGTGAAAATTTTGTCACAGTGCAGGACTTGGATGTAGGACTTCATCAGTCCAAACCTCTTTGATTCATGTTGTGCATAGTAATGTTCAAGACCCATCTGCTACCATTCCTCCTGGTCCTCATCTTATACTGCTATTTAGAAATTTATTTGAAAAGCCTCACCCCAGACATAACATTTTATAAGAAAACAAGATTCACAATATTACCAAAGTTTTCAGATTTACCATAGCCTCCAGTAGCATTTTTCTTTAAGCCAAAGCATCTGGAAAGCATGCAATTATATGAGAATTTTCAAGTTTAAAAGGAAAAAAATAACTAAAAGGATGAACTTCTATTCTTTGTACAGAAAAAAAAAATCCCTCACTCACCTAAAAGCAAGAAAAACACACATAAAAGCACTTTCCTTTCCCTTGAACAACAGAAAGCCAAGAATGGTCCTCAGTCCTAGTGTCAGTTCTGAATGGCTTCTACCTCAATCTATGGCAGTGAGGCAAGCATCTCGGACAATTGCCTCAGACCCCATGGTAGCTTCATTAGGCAGCACTGCAAATCATTAGTGAATATGTAGGAGAAGGGACCTCCAATGGAGGATTTTATCAGCATGTTGATTGCCTTCTCATGGCCCTGCAAAGGTTAGAAGCAACACTCCAGAAAAACATTTTCTTCCACATTTATTGTTTTGATCCTTGGGCAGATTCAGAACAAAATTAATAGTGCTGCCCTATTAACAGAGCTTTTTGCTACACTGTCTGTGACTCAAGTCCCTGCAGTATCGGTTGTGTTTTGAGGAACCGAATCCTATGGCAAGCTGTGCAGCAAGTCTGCATGCAAGACCAAACTTCCAGAGCGATGTATTCCCATCCAGCCATGTGGAAGAGGAAGAGCATTGAATCGGTGATCCAGTAATACCGGGTCTGAAGCTGATCACATCCTATGCAGCTTTCTACCATTTACAACTGACTGATCACCCACTGCTATCATATCCACCTTTGCTCCATCAGGATGTCATTTTACAAAGCATCAGTGATCCTCAGGATGTCCTACAAGCAACTCAAGTGGCACATTCAGCACTGAGAGCTGCTATTGACTTAAATGGATGGTGACTAAGACCTGTCTGGTTCTGTTACAGCAGGTCCCTGCAGCTGGAAAGGATATCAAGTTTGCCAACAGAAAGAACTGAGTTGGGAGGATATAGCTATAGAGGGAACTGACCTGTCTCTCCCTTTTGAATATGCAAATGTCGGCTAATACTGCTACCATGAGCAGTGCTCCATTGCAGCTCAGCCACCACCCATCTGCTCCAAACACTGCACAGCAGTATTAGCATGAAGTTTCCTCATCACTTGGCAAAAAGTTTTCTAAAAGTTTTGTAATATTAGATCACAAAATGTTTTCCAGTAGACAGATCTATACCTCCACAAAGCATTACTAGTAACGGCAGGTTTCCTTCTCTAGAATTGGGTTTGCCATCCAAATAGCAATGTTGCCTAAATTGGTTTGAGTACCTGCTACTTTGTGCCTTGTCCCTGAATCATCCTCCAGGTAATGGTGGTAAAAACATTTATGTAGACAGGTTGCAAACCAAAGAGAGACTCTGGTCCAGCTCATAGATAAGCCCATTGGAAATCATCGTTTTACTATTATTAGTGTTACTCTTGCAAGTGGACCAGTTTCCCAACTGACTCCACAGAATGGCTGCAGAAACATATCTAGAGAGCCAGCACAGGGCCAGGAAAGCACAATAAAGTAATTACTCAAGGCAGAACCATGGCTGAAAAGCAGTTCATTAAACTATCCTCTTGCCTGAAAGGTTGAAGTCTGGGAGCCACAGTGTCCACATGAATAAAATGCCTTATAACATAGTATGGTCAAAATCTCATGTAAAAAATATCCATATCCAGTGGCACTTTCCAACATTCATGCTGTATGCGTCCATTGCATTGAAGCTCAAGACAAGAGAAAGCAATATGCATGATTTAATCACTCTTGCTTATTCTTCACTCTCTGTTTAGTAAAAGAAAAGAAAAAAGTGGGAGGGGGAGAGAGAGAGAGAAAAAAAAAAATGATGTTTCTAACTTTTGTCCCCTTTTGTTTACAGGGTATTAAAATTATTTTACCCTATGCACATGGGTGGGAATTTCAGTTCAGGGAGCTACACATTTTGCAGTGCACTAAGACATTAATGTGTTCTTAACAATTTAAGACCAGTATTGTGGGCCTTCTGTAAATGCGGGGAATTAAAGTCCTTTCTGCAATGCTGCTGCATGCTGAGTAAGTCTCCAATTAGTTGAACTGTTAATTTTTTTGTTTTCTGTATCATGCCTCTATTAAACTGATTTGTTCAATCATGTTGAACGGTCACCTGCCGCCTGTGCTCTAAAGTGTCACACTTGCATGAGTGATCTCTTTGTCACATTTTGTTCATAGCATTTCTAACAGTGGGGTACATTTCCCTTCATGGTATTTTTGCTCGCTTCTAGAAATACATCTGAAATTGCTGGATGAACACTCTCCAGTTTTCTGCCAGGTTTCCTCCAGCCCTCTTGTGCTGCTCCCAGATTAAAAAGACCTTACTGAAAAAACCTTATAAAATTGAATAGAAAATTAAACTCTCCCTCTGACCTAACCTGTGAATTTGAATAGACTTAGTGCTACCTGCTGTAGACATTCTCTTTCCAATAGGCTTTGGATCAGGCCATGAAAAGACATAATATATCTCTGTAACCGTGTATTTGAGACAGTTCCTTCTTTGGTGCCTGAAAAATTTCAGTGTAAATAAACAGAGCTAACTAGTCTAACAGGGTGATATTATCCTGAGCTTACCTTCTGAATGCTTATGGAGCTCCTTACATCATCAGAGATTTTAGAAAAATAGCACTATGACAAAAAAGAAAAACAAAATGGTGCAATTTTCACCTCAGTTCTTGATACTAAACCATTCACACAGATAGGTGAGGATTAAGAAGAACATGAATCACAAAAAAAAGAATACTGCTATGGAAGTGACCAGTCTCCACTAAAATGGTTGGTATACCTTGTCAGTTATCAACATTGACAAAATTTGCTGCATTCCTCTGGAAAATACTGAAACACAATAAGCAAATTACAAGCAATGTAACTAGCATTAGTTTAATCACTAAAGGAGCTTGAGTTTGATATAAGGTTTGCTTTATAAAGGACACATAACTAAGTCTCAGTATCTCGCACAAACATTTCAGCATTTAATGTCAGACCAGGGCTTTTCTGACTATTTAAAACATGTGCATAAACCTATCCCTATTTGCTAAGCATGTACTTACCCATGGATTTCCAGGTATTACACATAAACATCAGCTCATACATAAATGTGTGTTTGACTCGTGCCTAGAAATTCAGTCCTGATACAAAACAGTGCCTTGCTTCTGGTGACCTCCACATTCTTCACTTTCTTGCATCAGCTCTTTGTGTGATTCATGACTACAAACCCACCAGTACCCTATCATAAAAATTCCATACTGTATATGATTAGACCTTTTTCAATGAGTTCATCCTGTAAAGTTGTGCTGAACTTTATCGAAGTCTAGCTTAGGTATAACTGATCCATCAGTGAATTTACTGCCATTCTCCCATCCCATATGTATCCTTTGCAAGCTTACAACTTGCTAAAACTTCCACTTGACTTACTTTTCATTACCCAATGCCATAAATGCCATGTCATTCGTCTCCTTTACATACCCTTGGACAACTCTGAGCAACTCCTGTCCCTTCCTGATTTCTCCACCTGCCCAATTCTCACATTTGCTCATTAATGCATAAGAAAGTGCATGGCATCTGATAATGGTTTAGCACATTTAATTTCTAGGGAATGTCAGCTTCCATTGAGTGATGCACAAACTGCATGTTAATCAATAAATTCTATGTCTATAGGGGCCTGAATGTACCTATCTCATGAATACGCAGGCATCTCTGTTTCTTTGAATAAGACACAAACGTATTTCTTGTCAGATGGGAAGTGCTGTTATGTGTATATATTTTCTTCGTTCTTGTTCTTTTTGCATAAAGCAGATGAGATTCTGTGTTTGCCAGAGCAGACATATTTTTTCCAGGGTACAACAGCAGCCTAGTGCTGGGTGATAAAAGCTTTGCCTGCCATCCATATAATGCAATTGCAGTTTGAGTGTTCTGGGTTCCTGTATTTCTGTGTTGCACTTCACAAGCTTAATGCTGAAATCACAGGCAGGGTGATAAATGTTAACAATTTATTCAGCATTTGAAAATACCAAGAATAAGCTCTCTCCTGTGGTCTGCTTTCACTTAGATGTTTAAGACCAGAAAGGACTATCAGATCCTCTTGTCTGACCTTCTGTGTAATACATGCCCTTAAATTTTATCATCACCTGTATACTGAGCTGGGCAATTTTTTCTTCTTTTTACTAAAATAGATCTTCTAGAAATATGTTTTTCATTGCCCTATCTTCATTTGGAGGTTTCAAGAAATAAGGACTTCATGTCCCTTAATGGTTATTCCAGTGGTTAATCAATCTCTCTCTTAGAAACGAGGCACCAATCCTTAATTTGCATTTGTCTGGATGAAATATTCAGCTATTAGTTTTCTTCATGCCTTCCTTGCTAGATTAAAGAGGCCTTTATTATTTAATAGTTTTGACTTTTGAAAGTACATATGTCTTGTAATTAAGTCTCTGCTCAGTCTATTTTTGCATAGGCTAAACCTAAGCTTTCAAGCTCTTCCTGTAATGAATTTGCCAGCCCTTGAACCTTATTGTGGTAATGATTTCTCTTTCACGGTGCCTCAAATAGGGAATTAATCCTTTAAAAGGAGTAGTCTTGTAACATGCTAATGTTACAAGACAATGTGTGTCCTCCTACCTCAGTTACACATGTATTCTGAGGTAAAGCCTGTACAAATGCCTTACTTAATGCGTAATTATGTCCACTCTGTGCAGACGTGAAAGAGCAGATCTTGAAGTCCTAGGAGCAATGTTTTACATATAAGAAATTATATCACATTCATATTGTATCATACATTCATTACATACATCAAAACTGACTGTAGATAGAAAGTGAAGAACAACAGAATTAAGTATCTTTTCTAAGTTAAGAGCTAAAGATATGGAGAAATAGACTTAGGATACTATAGTTTCCAGTACTCTAAGCTACCTGCCTTACCCAAACCTCATCTGCTCTTTCAATAAATACTTTAAATGCACTTAATGATACAAAAGATCCTGAAATCTGGTATTTAACCTTCACAGACCTGGCACAAAAGGGGGAAAAATACTGTAAAATTCTGTAAGCCTGCAATCATCTCCTCATGTCCAGTGCCCCAAAGAGAGAATATGCTAAAAGCATTAGAAAATGTTATTCTTTTTACACTGTTCCGTCCTTACTTTTTTTAACTGAGATTGCCAAAGTAAGCAGTACTTAATGCCATTCCTCACACCAAGCATCACTGCTGTGAATTAAAATTCATTTCCACAGTTTATGAGCTGCCAAAATGGCATGGTATTTTTGCTGCTTTTTTCTGGTACCTAAGGCTTTTGCTCTGTGCCCAGCAGCGTTCACAGAAGAGGGCAGCACAGAGGCACAGAGCAGCAGGTGCCGTTTCCCCAGCTGCTGTGGAGTGGGACAGCACCACAGACCTTTCCTTGGTGGGAAGCAAGGCCATGACCTGCCATGGCTGCAGATCTTGGAGAAACCAGCAGGTCCCCATCACCCATGGGCAGTGAGTAGGAGCTCAGTCCATCTAGTCCAATCCCCCTGCCGGAGCAGGAACACCTAGATGAGGTTACACAGGAATGTGTCCAGGCAGGTTTTTAAGGTCTCCAGAGTAGGGGACTCCACAACCTCCCTGCCCACAGCTCTCTGCCAAGCATGGTAAAAACTCCTGGCTCTGCCCAACTTCTGGGTCACTTCAAAGGTTGGAGACGGTGTTTTGATGATGTGGAAAGAAAGGGCAGTCTTCTTAGCACTCATGTTTATCTACCTACCTCAGAGTGGTCTTGTGAGGATTATCACATTCCCATGCAATCTGCTAGGTATAAATTAGAAAATTTGTAAAATTAATATTTTAAATCATGATTTCTGTTGAAGAAATGGACTGTGCGAGGGGATCTTGCCTGTAATACAACCTCTGATTGAAACCTCATTACTTTTTGGTTCTTAGCTTTCTGAAAATGGGGAAACTCACTCTGTCCATGAGCTTTAAAAACAGCAATAAATTGGTG
The DNA here is from genome assembly GCF_964273445.1 of Streptopelia decaocto. NCBI lineage: Eukaryota > Metazoa > Chordata > Aves > Columbiformes > Columbidae > Streptopelia > Streptopelia decaocto. Next base: position 21,838,247 of record NC_138661.1, read on the forward strand.
TCTTTGCTGTTTTCCATCCTTTCTATTTTTTCAGCAGCAGACTGACTGTCCCATAATTAGATGAAGGTGACTCTGATGCACACATATTCACTATTTGCATGGCATATGACCTACCTGTCAGAAAATGTGTTCAAGTAATAATCAGCATAGAAATGTTTCTTATTGGATACGTATTTTTTTCTAACCAAAAAGAAAATCCTGAATTAGAAGAGAATTTTTTTTTAAATGTTGTTGGTTGAAGCCAAATTCCACAGCTAAAAAGAGAAATTGAAATTCTTATAAAAACTTAAGCCAATAAAGTGGTTTAAATTTGATCTGACCCAGCCCAAAGAAATTCCATAATGGATAACTAACAGAAGAGTTCTGACAGCAAACGTGACCTCAGGTCATGTCTCTGCATGCCACGTTTTGCTAAGCAGGCTGGGAAACACTTTTGCCTATTTGTCATTTTCTTTAATCATGGGCCTTGATACTTGACAGAGAGTGTTCAAATGAACCTTAATGTTATACTGGAGGTCATACAGATACATTTTTAGCTTGTGGGGCTTGAGTAGTGTCATTTGGCAGTGTCCTTCACAGATTCAGAGCCCAAAGAGTGGTTACATGGAAAAACCCATCTTTCCTCTGTGCTGCATTTGGACAGCTGAGGACCTTGCGTTTTTTTCCACAGCAATCACAGTAATTTTTTTTCCCTTTTTCAAACTTTGCAAGTCTGTTCACTGGCTTTGCACTATACAGTGCTACCGTCATCAAAAGGAAGAGTTGTAAAATAAGTTGTCATCTCACTAGGTGAATTTACTGCTGTCATAAAAATAAAGGCCCCTAAGGTTCACTGCGTCCACTGCATGGAAGACACAAAGTGCAAGCTTGGGGAATTTACTGTATTATACCACTGTGTCATCGTACCTACCTGAAAACTTGGCTCAGCTGACATCTGGAAGCATTAATAAAGAAAATGCAACCTAAGGGGAAAGAAGCAGGGATGTCTGATTTGTCAAGAGAAAAATGAACATTATTATGGAGTCTGAAAGCAAGTTATACACCAGAGTTTGTATTTTACACTGTGAAGATCTTAGCTGGGCTTTATGAATATTTTCATAAATTATTTGCTAAAACAGAGGCCCTTACACAAACTGCATACTTATCTGGTTTGGGAGTTTGCCCCTTATGGGAAACATTACCATTTGAGCAGGAATGTGCAAATGCTTCCATGGCTTATTTTTTAAAGGTTGTTATCCTGAAAGTGTCAAGCAAGACTGTTTACTCCTGTGAGTCCATGAGAGGCAGAGACAGGAATCCCAGATTGCCTGCAGCAAGAGAATGAGCTGGAGGGAAGAATGCATTAGATGAGGAGGCCGTAGGTGGTAAAGAGCTTTAGGACCTCCAGTCTTTGCCAGAGATGTTGCAAGACTGGAGATGCTCGCTTAGGAAAACAGATTTGCAAGGAACACTGTCCAGGTTGCTCTGTGGCTACTGTAGGTAATTAGAAGGCCCAGCAGAAGACAAGACCCAACTATGCAAACTAAAAAAAACAAATAGAAATAAGCAGGGTAAACTGAGTCTCCCTTGGTTGTACAGTCAGTGGTAGAGCTCACAAAAAAAAAAAACAAAAACACAAACAAACAAACAAACAAACCAAACAAACAAACAAAACACATAACCCACACACCAAACCAAATCAAAGATAAATCAAACCCACAACCTGTACAATGCAATGTTGTCTTCTAGATCAGCTACAGTCTCCTTTGGAGGATTAATACCCAGTTTGATGATTCACCTCATCTAATTTAAAGACCTACTTCTGAAAGAGTTGGCTAGACTGTCTTTATAATGAATAGAGAACTAACAACACAAAAGTCTCCTGGTTTTTGTATGTGTGCATCTGGCTAGAAAGAAGTGAAACATAGATGTCTCCTGGGTTTTCTCAAGGCAGTGAGAAGAGTCCTACCCAACATGACCAGGACAATCATCACTGGAATCCTTTGATTCAAGTTGTGGTTGAACATGAAGAAAAATCCCAGCTGATTCCAGGATTAAAAAAGGCAAAGACAAAATGCTTTAAAGTAAAAACAAAGTATTCCGCTGACAATAATTGAAATTGTGCATGCTGTCCAGAGAAAAGTTCTAATTATCGACAGCTTCACATAATTACATTGTACTATCAATAAACATAAATTAAGGGCTCTCCTGGGAATCTTCCCTGGTAATCCTAATATAGACACAGTCCTACTGTATAGTCTCAAAACAGACCTGCAACTGGCAGATGCTACCACATAAGAACACAGCTTTTAAAAGCCCAACAGTTCCAGACATTCTTGTCATGAGAGATTGCTGGGATGGGAACAGGGAGATGGCTTTGCCATCTTGTTGCAGAAACATAGCCTAGCCAGAGACATAATTGTACAATGTCCTGTTTTGAGAATATATAAGAGAATATTTTCTATGTTTTAATATGTCCCCTCCCACTGTGTTGGAATCTGTATAAGAACTTAAATCACTTAAAAAAAAAAAAATGAAGACATTTTACAACCCCAAACACACACTCATTTGCTTGCCTCAAGACACCATTCTCCTTTTTTTGCCCCTCTGATTGTCCATGCCTAGAGAAGAAATCTTTCTAGGGAAGGTTTCTACATTATTACATATCTTAAAGCCACTAACTTGAAATCTTCAAATAAAACAAACAGCAATGTTCAAATAGAGATCAAGATTAATAGATCCCTTGTGTTATGAGATTGCCAATGTATGAAACACATAGAGTGAGCCATGCCACAGAAGTGAACATCTGCAGAAAACATGCACGAGTGGTATTACTTGATGGGAATGTCTATATTATGCCTCTCCATTATTCCCTAGTTTTAAATGGTGATCCCAACAGTCACATGAAAATCCCACAGCCAAGGCAGGTCAGCTTTGCCAACCAGCTGCAAAAAGCCTACAGATTTCCAGAGAAACAGAAGCTGCACACATTGTTCCACATCTCACTGAAGCTGAGGAGGGGGCCAGAAGCACAAGAAGGAAAGGCTCATAGGAGCTGTGACAGGTCTGAATACTTGGCCATCTCTTCCTAGAGCAGGAATGAACTGGAGTGGCTGATATTAAAGCAGACGTAAATGATAAACCACTTTGAAAGCTGCAGTTGTTGAAACTATGTCTTCATAAAGTTACTTTAATTAATTATGAAAGTAACTACTGGAGAAGCAGCCTCATAACACCCAGAATCAAATTCAAAGTATGTGTTGTCAGCTGAATTTTCATTGCTACTTTGGTGATAAATCAGAGGAAGTCTCTATCATTTCAGCTGCCTATGCCACAAACCAGCAGGACTGAGTTTACCATTGTGTTCTCACACTGCAGATCAGACATCAAATTTTGTGTTTCCCCTTTCCTGCGTTTGGTCAGGACAGAAACGCCTCAGGCTGGTGTTCAAAATCTGGAGTGCTATAAAAACAAATTATAACAAATACCACAGAAAAAGGGAGAGGACAGGAAGACAGTAATCTGAAATTTTTCAGCATTAGTCATTGAAAAGTAGTGAAGAACTTAGTGGTCAGAAAGGTAATACTGGAGCACCTGCCATAGGTAGGTCGTGAAGCCTTTTTCTATTAAAATTCTGTTCTTCAAAGTGCTCCAAATTCTGCATTCTTTCTTAAAATGCACCTACGTCAGTGCTTCAGCTTCAGTTCAGACATAGCTTTGATACAGCTCTGCCACATTCCTGCCGGTTATCTCCATTTGCCTGTCTCTGATCTCAGTTTCTGAGTGGTTTTGGTGCTTGCATGCTAAATTCCTTGCAGAGGAAACAAAATTAACAGCTCTGCTCCGCATGTACTTCAGCATTTAATGGACACACAGGGCTGTGAATTCACCTATGAGCCAAACTACTACAAGATCCTCCCTGAGTGGTTACCTAACAGCCATCTACCACTGAAGTGCTCCTGAACCCTTAAAAGATCCTACGACAATCTGGAGTTCACATTTTGCAAAGGAGCAAGTGCCGTGTTTCCATCTGGGACCAACTGCCAGCCCTCTACTGATTATTCAAACTGATATATCAGCTACTCCTTCTTCCTAACAAGACATATTTTACAACTTTTCACAGCTTTTACCTGGTCTACATTTTGCTGCCATACGCCCTTCTGAGTCTTTATTTTACTCTCCTTGTCCCTTGCTTTTTATTTTCTTTAAATTCTATCAGCATGTTGGCACACAGTCTTTTCTCCCAGCAGAAAATTCAAAGTGGTGCCAATTTGACAAACCAAGGCAATACACTTACAAAATTTGTTTGAAGACTGGCAAGATTTTCTTAGGAGTTAGGGTTACATGTTGGCAATATCAGAAAACTGTGAACCTCCTGTTCACTGCTAGCTGAGACAAATGATGATCAATACCCACCCACATTTGGAAAAGAAAGAAGGCATTTTGCAGAAAGACAAGAGATGCTGACACAATTCAAGGTGGCAAAATGTGTACCCATTTGTTGGGAGTGCCTGCACTGGATTTTCTGTTGTTTGCTTTCCCACATGATCCCATAGCATCATTGCTAAGAGTGGGCCAACAGTATTGATCTGAGCTCATAGAAAACAGTATACAGGACACTGCCTAGGGTGCTGCTTTACTCCACTCAAACTCCCTCTTTACCAATTTCCAATACTAAACCAGTTAGATGGAAAAGCAGCACTGACTTTCTGTTCACGTTTAGTCCTGGCTGGGGAGGTGGAGAGAGGATGATTGAGGTTTCTTTTACAATAATAGCATTGTGCTCAGAAATGCAGAGAAGTGTTATATATCAGAAAGCAGACTGATGGCAGGGGCTTTCATGATTCTAAAAGCAATTCTCCCAAAGCCACATAGCAACTACCTGTGTCAGAAACTACCCGCCCACTTCTCACCCTCTTTGAATGCCAAGCTCAGTCTCAGCATCTAAAAGAGCCATGAGTGTGGTGTGCCATGACAAACAGCCGTGCTAGACTCCCACAATCACCTCGCTCAGTGAATGTCCTGTCCCTTGCAGGCAGCAGTGGCGAGAGGACTGTTAAAGGCACAGTTTATCCCTCTGCAAGGCTTTGTCCCAACTCCCTTAACCAGAAGGATTAGGCAAGAGCTACAGGCAGGTTTAAGAGAACATGAAACACACTGCTGTCCCTGAATGCCTGCTGTGTTTATGCAGGGTGATCACCTCTAATCTGAGAGTGGTCTGCAAGTATTGTGAGTTTTCTCGAGTGTGTTCAGTTGTTTTCCTTGATTTTTATTTCTTCAGTTGGGCAAATATTATGTGGTTTGTTTTGAGATGGAGCCCTGCAATTTTTTCTTTTTTTCAGTCAACGGAAAATAGGCTGATTTATTTGAAAACAAAGTTGCACAAACTTTGAAAGTATGTGAAGACAACCGGTCATATCATGAGGCAGAATATAGCACAAATTGTGGAAGCCCATAATGGCTCTCCAAACCAAGTTCCCATGTCGCTAGGCTCCTGTGACTGCAGGACAAGGTGCTATTTCCCATTCTGAGATCTGTTGAACCACAGGGATAATGCTGATTGAGAATAGTTTGTACCGGTAATCTGGAAGACAGGTCTGGTAATGTGAATGTGTCCATAGCAGGACCCACACATCACCATGTATCACAGCCATGGCTCTGACAGCCTTCTCCAGTTAGAGCCTACATCCTTCATTACATCTCCACTTAACAGAGGTACCCTAATACAGACGAGTGAGACATCATCCAGCTATCTCCCAGTAACTATTGCCAGCTCCAGAAACAGAGTTAAGAATCAATCAGAATATTTCAACTATATCTCCTGGTTGTCAAGAGTTTGCGGCTGAAAGTGCCTCAACTTTAATTTGTTTCCTGATTTTCACAGGTGTAGGTTTTGCTGAATCTGACATTTTAGAAGAAAGTACATACTCCTTGGGAACTATAGCCTTATACTGATGACTTGTTTCAGGAACATGTAGGCAGAGAAAGAAACTGCAAAAGAGGAGCTCAAAACTAGCAAAAACTCGACTGAGGTCTGTGCATTTGGTCATTACCAATATTACTAACGAACTGGATTGCTAACAGAGAAAAGCGTTTTATACTATAGGGCTAGACTCTCAGCACAAGAATTTTCTGAGGAACAGAGGGAGCCTACAGTTCTAGATGGCTATATGCAGCAGTGGTGAGTGCTTCTGACACTGTGAAAGGAAAAAAAGAAAAAGATATATTCAGTCCTAGTAAATACTCTAAAGGAGGCCACACAGCAGTAGGGTTTAAGCAGGTATAAAATGACGTCCAAACCTAAAAGAATGCATTTTAAAAGGTACAAAGAATTTTGGCAGATGGAGTTTCATTAACTAGATGTTTAAAATAAGTGAAAGCGAAACAAAAAGTAAGAATGAGAAACAAAAGATCAAGCTGCTCAGACCTTTCCTCGGAGCACTGAGGGTTTTGAAGTATATCCATTTATCTCACCTTGCAGGATGGGAATGCAGAAAAGAATGGGGATAAAATGAAATGAAGGCACTCTGGAAAGAGTACCTTGTAAATGAAGAAAAGGAAGAGAGATTTGTCATAAACAAAAGTCAGGTGCCTGCAAGCAGTGGGGGCAAATGATAATACAAAAGAGAATGTTCTGATTATTTCTGAACAATGAGAAAGGACTTTCAATTTAAGAAAGATAGCAGCACCTAGAGAACATACCAAGACATTCTGCATCCCTAGCAAGCATCTGTCAGGCAATTCCATCACATTTGAGACTGGAACCAAAGGCATTACAATACTAATAATGGTTGTTGCATACATTAGGAGACAAAGGGCTAACAGAGGTTCACGTCACACTGAGGCATTTTGACAATGATTGAATTTCAGTAATCAAACTACTCTATATAAAAATAAAAGGCCCAGGCATTTTAATAGCCCAGGCAGAGGATCGGGACAAACCCTAGCCTCACCAGTCCTTAAGGAAGAAACACAGCACTTCTAAGCAGCATGTGAAGATAGAAAACAGGGCATTGAAAACAGGGCACAGAAAACGGGGTGCACATTTGTGCCAAACATGGTCCACAGTAGGGAAGCTGTCATACTACACTGACTCCTCTTGTTCATTCTCTTCCTTAAAATCCACCCTGCAAGCTTCCTATAGCCCTGGCTTCAGTGAGAGTAGAGTCTAATTTAAAGAAATGAACTAGCAGGCAAGTCCAGAGGATTTGAACTACTCAGCATGCAAAACTGACTTCTTGAGAAACAGTTCTTACCTGTGAGCTCTAATGAATGATTACAGCATTTAAGAACAAGCTGGGAGAGACGAAGTATATTTTTAGCATTAATGCACAAGGAGTAAGGTACACGCTGTTGATGAGCAAGACAGGAAGGCTGCACCAGAGCTGTGGCACTGCAGAGGTAGTCTTTGCCTCGCCAAGCTTCTTTTGTTCCTTTTCCCCCCACTGTCACTAATTCAATCCCGTTATCTATTCAATGCATGCTATGTTTTTAACCACCACACATTCTAGTTGCACATGTACAGTTGTAATCAAAAGCAGTACAGCTGAAATTAGCATTCAAAAACCTTAGAAAAGTAAGTTAGCACTGGCTTTTGAGACTGTAGCTGGTTAGCAATGTGTTCCTATATGTACTTTGGCAGTTAGGAAACATTTTCTCTCTACTCCAGAAAAACAAGCAATCAGCGATTTCCTCCTTCCCATGTTCAAGCCCATTCTTGTGAGGAAAATAATTAAAACACAGCAACACACATGTGTCTAGCTAGGTACTCACGTGATACTGCAGCTCTAATACTGAACAGGTTGAATGGTTCTTGGAGAACCCTCTCCCAACTTTTCACCATGTTGGGACGGGTGTTGACGGGTGTCTTTTTCAGGTAGCCTGGTGTTGCTGTGGTACTTCAAAAATAAATGCAATAACAGTGTCTTTCTTCTGCTATTGGAGAAACATGAGAAAAAAATATATTTTTCTTTCTTTCCAGGACCTATGTCTATTCCTTGACTGAACACAGAATTGTGTGCACTCAGTCCAGGACAAGCTAGTTGTGTACTTATTTGCTGGTGGACGTGGGAGCAAGCCCAAGGTTTATGAGGGGAAGAACTCGGTAAAATTCCAGTTTTAGGCTGGGGAAAAACAACTAAAAGTTTAGTCACTAACTAAGCTTCTTTAATTTTCTACATGAGCTTAGAAATGCTTCAAGAACTAACGACTTCTCCAAAAGAAGTTTCCTTGCATTTGTCCATTTGCTATTACACAGAAGTATGAGGTCATCTTTAAGGTCTTTCTTCAAAATTTTCTAATGAATTTCCACTTTCATTTTTACATATTTCTATTAGCAATTTAGTATTATTTACTATCAGTCTCTTTTGACAACTCCTAGCAGTGTTTAAGGCTTATTAAAGAAAGTTTGCTTACTATGCTAAACTAGGAAGTTAACAACTGCTGCCATATAAAGCAGTGCTAAGGGCAATAGTCACCTTGCACTGAACACAGGCACTCCTTGGGAATGCCATGTACCATAGGAAAAAGAAATTCACCTTCACAGCATCAAACTAGTTTGGAGAAATTCTCACATATTGCTCTTGCTGACATAAAGATACACTCATCCTTCAGTGCTCTTAAAACAAAAAAATTACCCTTGAAACAGGCAACCTCCTTCCTTGTCATGCCTCAGTAACACAAAAGTCCGTCTCACAAGAACACCTCGGTCATGCCAGCCTGATCCAACAACAGACTGTATCGCTCTCCTTGAAGCACCCCCAAACCATCAGTACAAATGTAATGCATCTTCAGTCACAGATTTAAGTAGCTGAAGGCTTCAGAAGCTGTTAAAGCCTGTTTACAGATCTAGATTTGAAAGTACACCCATGCAAATCCAAACTGATTTAGCATTTGAAGGTGTAAATCACACATAGATGAGCTCATCTGACCCGATGTAACAGTAAGGAAGGTAAAAGAACTGCTCCTTACAATCAGATTTCAGGGCAACATTAAGATATATCAATATATTCACCAAATGCAACAACATGGATTAGCATATGACAACATTAAACCTGCTTATTCAGGGTTTGTGAAACCACCAGTCTTTTCCCCACATGCTAAAGCAACACACATTAAAAATAAGCCGGTATAAAAGCAATGGGGCAAACGTAATGTTCCTGAACCTCTGGCAAAGCACCCATCAAATGAGAAATGCATGCAACATTCTGGCTTTATAGGTCATACAAGATTCTGGCTTTATAGGTCTCAGTATGTTAAATATTTGGCCCTGAGACAGCTGGAGTCCATATTTTTGCATTAAAAGGGTAGTTTGATGAATTCTTCTCCTTTTTACAAAGGCTAGGAACTTTGAACCTGAATAAGCTTGAAGTTGGCTGACTATTAGGATCCCAATTTAGAGAAAGCCAGCATAGCAACAGCAAGGCAAGAATATATTTTTGTTAGGCAAACATCTCTCCCTAATGTCATTGAGGTTTGCTTTTGTTTTCACACTTTTCAAGAATAGCCTTGAAAGCTCTCTCAAGCGTCTCTGAGGCAAAATGACACATTTGTCTGAAATTCCTTAAACTTAAAATTGAAGAGCTGACTGCTCCTTTGGGGCTACAGGAATCATTCTGCATTTCACTACATAAGCTGATTGTTGCTACAAATACCAGCTCAGACTGAAAGGAGACAGAAGAGGGAATGGTTGAGTACAACACAACAGGAAGCAGCAGGATGCACAGAGGTGATGCATGACTTGGTGTGAGTCAGCAGTTGAAAAACATAGACAATATACTATTTGAAAATAGATGAAGAAAAGGATACATGTCAGAATTCGGGTTTCATCTTTCATATCTTTTCATGGCTGCTCCTCATTACTTGAGTTACCATGACTTCAATATGAACTGATAGTAGTCAAAACCAAGTTGAAAAATAACAGGTGTTTCCTTAGAGAAAGGAGGCCAAAATATGAAAGAAAAACCAAAAATGTTATTATTTATAGTTATGTCGAAGCAATCCTCACAGTAATTACTGGACTTATCCACATGATACTCTGAAGTCTGAAGGAACAAACCTATTTTATAAGCGGATAATAGAGCAAATTATGCAGGGAACTCTAAACTAGGTGCTGTGTGGTGAAGAGCCATCTTACACAATGCAATCAGTTGATGCTCAGTAAGAAGAACAAATGTGCACTATCTGACTAACTCTAAACTTGCAACTAAGAATTGTGACAGGGAACAAATTATCACCTGTACTGTTAGAATGACTGGAAGCACAGCTCAGAAGCTAGGACAGGCCACAAAAACTTTCTGATTAACTAGTGCAGATAAGGCCTCACCCTTTCACATCCTGGCAGAGGCATGGTAGAGGCATGGCAGAGACCCTCCTGCAGCGGTTCTGTGGAGGGTCTCCATACATGCGTAGCCACATCTTAACACACAACGCCTCTCCACACTTACTCTCACAAGCTGCAAAGCAAGAGCAGAGCAGGGCAGCTCCTAAAAAGAAGCAGTGCGGGGCTCCGAAGGTCACCACAGCACAAACTGGGCAGCAATGTGACAGCAAGGCACAGTCCTCCGTCCTAAGCAGGGTGAGCAGAATAGGAGTGGTAACTGCAACGTGTTCCAGCTTGTGATGGACATTGCATGCACCTTGTTATACCTTAAACAGCTGATTTTGCAACTTCTGACAGGAAGGAAAAGGTAAGTGCTACAGAGGCAGGACATAATGCTTCCTTGAGGCCTATCTATTCTTTGCAAAAGGAAGGCCTCAGTCTTTGAGATAAAGGCATTAACAGTGTCTCTTCCTTGAAGCCTCATTAACAGTTTCTCTTTCTTGATGCCAACTTATTCTTTCCAAAGCAAAGGCCTCATTAACGGTATCTCTTCCTTGAGGCCTCATTAATTGGGTTTGAACAAAGGCAGGGTCATTCAGCCATTGCTGACCAGCTAGGGGAAATAACAAACCACCAGCTACCCCTGGAGGACCAACTGACTCATTCCTGGGACCATCGACTCATTTCTAGAAAAATCTCCTTAATTAGCACGAGGAGCGAGCAGAGGGAGGAGATGAGCCACCCTCTCTCATCTTGCATGCAAATGGACTAAAGTATAAAAAACTCACTCAGGACAGCATCATGTGACCCTGTATAAAGTTTCATCACATCCACCACCTCGAAAACTGCAGAGATCGTTGCTGTATTGACTGACCCTTGGAGCGGTAAAATCTTACCTCTCTTCTGAGATCTCACCTATCTCTTTTTTCTCTCTCTTTCTCTCTAACTTTATTCTGGGCAGATAAGGGAAATATCATTGTGAGTTTTGTTGTTGAAGTCTTGTTAAGTTTTGTGATATAGGTAAAAACTTTTGCCAAGCCACTATTAGCTGTAATTCTGCTGAGCTTTTTAGTAAATTTGTGATTTAACTGAACCTGTTGAGTAACTGTTGCTACTCCTGGTTACCATACAGAGTATTCAAAGCTTAACTCTGCCCTCACCTCACCGAGTGGGATGGAACACAGCTCTGGCATCTGGAGTCCAACAACCATCAGGCAAAGACAAGGTAGTGAGGCTAAGCCAAGATCAATACAGAAAATTAAGACAGCAATTCAGGAACAGGACTGGAGACAAACATACCTACAACATAGTTTAAAGAGAAGTGGGTGCCTAGGCCTGAGTCCCCAGTACAAAGAGCAGAAGGCATGGCAGGGGGATGGGGGAGTCTCAAGTGAGGCTGAATCAAGCAGTTAAGACCCAGTGCACTCAGGACCCTGACACTTCTTTCTCTCAAGGCATTAGGAGGCAAAAAAAAAAAAAAGAAACAAACTTATGAAAAAGCAAAAAGGCCATAGCGAAATGAAAGACAATCCTCATAGACATCCATAAGAAAGCAGTTCAGGACCAGTGAAAATATGGCTCTACCTAGAGTCTCTGAACATACATGAGGTGAAAGCAAAGACAATCAAGAAGAGGAACAAGTGGTGGGCTAATGTACACAGTCACAGATTGAATTTAAGGTCTCATGATTGAAAATACTGGTCCAAGGCTGTTCAGCAGAGTTCTCTTTGTCATTACAAATTGACACTCAACAGCCAGGACTCAGCTGAGATATTCCAGGTCTGTAATTTAAGACATGCCGTCTTCCCCGGTCCAACTGTGCCTAGCATAGAGAAATGGAAATCACTAAAAAGACCCTTTTTCAATACTGTCCTCTTTTCATTTTTGCCACAAGGCCTGTAGTAGACTCCAGAGCAGAAGGCAACTGTAATGAACTCTAATGGCTCCAACATTTGACTTTTAGAAACAGGAAGGAGAATGGGCACACAGACATATATTCAGACTGAGTGACACTATGCAGCCTTTGACAATGGCACTTAAATCACACAGAAATTCAGAACTGATCATTACAACATCCAGTCTGTCCCTCATGGTTATCTCCCCTTGCAAGTCAGGCAACTCAGAGCACTCTCAGACCCGTCAGGAATGCAGGGACTACCTGGAGCAGCACAGTTGCTGCCAACAGCCATATAATTTAGGACCACACTGGGTATTTGGCACAATGCATGGTGATGACATTCAAAGCTCACACAGACTGGTGTGCACCAGTGGGAAGAGGTTGCACCTCCAACCTCATATATGAAAACTGGGGTTTTTAGACTAGTAGTGTGGATGCTTTCAGTATTGCCAACCTACACGTGTCCTGGGGAGATGACCATGAATCTCCTCTGTAGGCTTTCAAATCTTAGTAAATGTTGCCAGTTTGGTCATGGGTGCACAATCTGATCAATTGCCTTAAAGACTAGTTATCAATAAAAAATAGCAGTATTTTTCAGTTTTCAGCTGAAATGGAAATAAATGTTCAATTTCAGAGTAGAAAGTTTTGACATTACTGAATTTTTTATTTCTATTTCTTCAGTATGAAATTTCAAACACTGGACAATGTTGATGAATTGGCATTTGCCAGAGGAAATGCATCTAGTTGTGTACAACTGAAGTCAGTTTAACACAAACATACCTCAAGATAGCCATCACATTTCCCCTTCCTAGGCTATCACATAAGAAATGTTTATTAAGGAAAAAAACAATTCCTTGGCCTATGGCCCTCACCACTGAGTCACAAGTAAAAGATATTACATTATTGCCTGGTGAGCTGATCAAAATCAGAAGGCTGTCACTGCACCCTAAATTTGAAAAAAGACAAGGAAGACAGCAAGTGTCCTTTCAGCCAAGGACAGCACAAGTGAGACACTGCAATGTGTATGGAAAAAGTAATGGATAACTGTACCATAATATGTTTTTTCCCTTGGATTCATTCTGTCAGTTTTTGTTTATTTTCTTCTTTGTTGTTGACTGGATCAATAAAGAACGTAGAACATATAATACGAGCCTGAGGGGTACAGTAATAAACCCACAGTTATTAATGATCTGTCCTGATTCTAGCAATGAGACCCTGACATCTGTCAGGTTTCAGACACATCAGATGCCTATTGTGAAATGTAGTGAGAATATCTGAGGCCTATTTTGATTCTCAGTGTTGGACATGCCTGGCCTTGGGAAGTCTGACAAGCCCTTTGGAATTATGCATCATGTATTAATATGACAGAATTTTTATAGACAGTGAAAAATTATCTTATCATGGGATTTGTATCCTTCCTGGTTGTGCAGCCCTCAGCTTTATGGTGATCATGAGTTTGTACACTCTTCCAGTGGGGCATAGAGACTGCCGCCAGGATCCAAATTTAGGTTATTCATGATGTCTCCAGTCAGTCAAAAGATAAGGACATTACCTACCCATCTGGTTGGAATGCAGTATGAGACCACAAGGAGTATGTAAATAAGTATCAAAGGACCTGATTCTGTAAGATTTTCTGAATCTGTGGAAAGCAGCAAGTACCATAAATTCCCATTTATTTTAGAATTTCCCAAGCACCAGGCTCCTGTCCTATGCAGGATACACCAGGATGAGCATGGTAAAAGTAAACGGGTTCTTAAGTTCACATTACAGGAAACTCCAGGGTAGACCTTGAAGCAAGCACATGCATACTATCAAATTGTTAGAAAAAAAGCAGAACTGTGCTTCAGAATGAGGTAACAGCAGGAGCATGTCTCCTTCAAATGTATTCTAGGCACATTTCGAATTGGTAAGGAGATATGGTAATTCAAATCCCAGCCAAGCCATCACATTGATCAAGGGCCAAATTCTAAAGTTCATTCTTAATATCCTGTCTCAGTGAGGGCTGAGAGAAATGGAGAGACTAGAATTTGATGTACTGTAACTATGTAAGAAATGCATGAACTAAATCACTAGAATTCAGAGAAGCAAAGTTTCTACATAGTATGACAGTGTCAGCCAACAATTCCCTCTCATCACTGATCTCTCTGTATTTTGATCATTCTAGGCATTGCAGACTGCACTGCTGGCTTCCAATATCCTTCAGAATTTTTCATATTTATCAATTTACTTCTGCCACAATGTACAAAGGAAACTGCGAGGCTGTGAAGGGATTCTTGTGACTAGAGACACACTGTTCTCTTCTAGGTCCCAAAACACAGAAAGGCAAGTCCTTCTACCAGGCTAATGCAACAGTGAACTGATACAGACAACAAAATCAGCAAGGACATACTTCAAAATTAGTATCCAGTCTGGGGAAGCACTCTACCTGAAGGAATTGCTACAAAACTGGTTGTTCCACTGCTGGAACATGCTACTAGTGGGGCAGGTTCCTGGCACAGCCACGTTTCTGCTTCAGCTCACAGCAAAGGCCACGTTTAATGCTTGTTGAATATACTGCATGCCTGTAAGGGCTGCCAGGAAAACTAGTATAGTTTCAGTCACAAGGTTCTTAAAACACTTCTTACTGTTGTGAAACTATCCATGATGACATCCATGACGAAAGACCAAACTGCATGTTTTGCCAAAAGCTTAGCTCAGTATTGAAATTTTTAAACAATCCATGGAAAATATCTATTCTTAAATATTGTTGAAACAATTTTGGTTGATTGTTTGATTTTGGATTTGTTTTTTCTTGGTGCTGTGCCTTCAACTAAGGCATTGCAGCAATAGGTTGATAACTGAAGAAGATTACAGTGAAAAATCTAAAAGTAATTTTGTCCTGTGTACAGTACTACATGTATTGTAATTCTGGTCAGTGCCTCCAGCTTCTCACAGGCCCTAACTTAATGTCAAGAATAAAAGGTAATAAAAGAATATGAAAACCTAGTGAAAACTGGAATTTCTGCTTCAGCTGATCAAATGGAATACTCTAAAATTAAACAGACTATTTCTATTTGTAAAAAACAAATTAGATTATAAAACTGAAAATAATAATCTGAGAGACTGTATGTAGCCTAAGGAAACAAATTTTAAATGTATATGATTTTAACTTCATGACCAGCTTAGGCCATAGCAAATCACTTATGTTCACAAGGGATATACCAGAGTATGTGACAGGATTATTAATGTGTTTGTTTACAATACATATGTGAAAGATGAATTATGTATGCTTGTTTGTATGAAATAGAGTAACACAGATCTTGGTTTAAAACAAATTATGCAAGTTAAAAGGCGCCTTAGCAAATATATTTACTGATGTGCCTTTAAATATAAATGGATTACTGAACATGCTTCAAAGATAAACTGAATTACAATTAAGATGCATTTTGAACATCTTCTCGGGAAGCATTGGAAAATGGGAGTTCCAGATGCTGCAGTTGAAGTGTTCCCACTGGGTACATGAAAGCCTAAATTCTTTGGTAGCAAAACCACAGCTAAGATTTCAGCATTTAGAGCACAAAACAAAATCTGTGTTCTTATCAGTGAAAACAACAAATGTTACTTAGTGTCAGAATGTCGAACTAAAGCCTTATCTCGAGAATTTCAATTGACTTGTGGTGAACTAAGTTTTCACCACCCTAAGTGTCCCTCAGTCACGATGACCCAAGATAACTCAGTGACGCAGAATGAGACTGGAAGAGTTTTTTTCTGAAATTAGACAAGAAGAATATAATTAAGATTGTGTGGCCAATTGCAACACAAAACAAAGGTCCATCTACCAGTGTCAAGTATGTCTCAGTGATATTTTACAAAACAAAGACCAACAAGCCTAGCATAGGAAGTGTTTGTCTTAGTCTGGGAGCACCCTTGAAGAGAAAGAGGTAGGATGAGTGAGAAGCGAGGTGCATAAGAACATGCAAGGAAAGCAGACAGATGGGTGTTGAAGAGCCTGAATGTCTCCTGGAACAATGGCCCAGAACAGAGTAATCCTCATTCCCTTGTTTCAGAACACATCTGTAGGAAACTGCTGTCACCAGTATCTGACTAGCTCATGCAAGCCTGGCACCAGTACCTACTTTTTCTGCATATAGTGCAACTGCAAACTGAATCTGCTCTTGCAGTCACAGCAACTGTGGACCTGCTACTTTTGCATCTATTTGGAAGTATCATATTTATGGTGAACTCAGGTTGACATTCCCTGCTCATTTAATTGCTTTCTTTAGAGAGAAATGGCTTGAAATGGATGAGAAAAAGAATATGCCCTTTCTACCACCCTGGGATCCCATCAGATGCTTACCTTAAGCATAAGAAAGATGAATTCAAGCCTACTCAAGAAAAAGTGAGACAAAACTAGATTTCCTTGTGCTGGGCACGTACCTTTGCCACAGGGCTGCTGGATAAACTTTCTCCTCAAATGTCCTGTGCACAGTCCAGTACTTGATCTTAGATATGCTCCCAGCTAGGCAGTGCAGTGAGATAGGAGAAGACACTCTAATCTGAGGAACCTCAAAGAAGGAACAGGTATAAAGAAATCTGTACAGTCTTGTCATGACTAGGATACTTCATGCCATGAGGAGTTCTGTTAAAACATAAATACTTTCAAGAAATCTACGAAGAGTTACATACAGTCAAGGTTAAGTAGAAGGTCACTGATATTTCTGATACTGACATTTTGCACTGTTAACCAACAGTGCCAGACAACCCATTTGTGAATCAACTCCTCTGCAGACTAATCATGCATCAGAGATTATAGATGACAAGTCCCACATACTGAAATGGGATTTAGGAGGCCAATTCTCATAAACATTTTTGCAAATCAACCCACCAGTTTTGCAAACCCTGGCCCGAGTTTTTCTGCTGGAGTTTTTTACTAGGCAACGTTGGATCACAATAATTTCCTTATGCATCAAATCAAGAGTACCAGTATATGAGCATCCATTCCATGTCTGCCTCCAGATACCAAGACAAAAGCGGCAATCTTAATTAGTTAAATTAAAATAGCAAGACACATAGGATCGCCCCTTTTTAGACCAAATCAGCTCCTAAAATGACAACTGATGCAAAAATAATTAAACCAAGACAGATGTGGGGGAGGAAAGGGAGAAATAATGTATTTAGAATCTGATGAGAAGTAATTAGTTTTGGCAGGTTATTTATTTATGTAAATTGAAAAATTAGTTGTAGCAGGCACAGGCAGCAGATAGAAATGCCTGCTTTTCTCTCTACTCACAACAAATGAAGAAGAAAAAAGTTATGGCAAAATAGCCTACTGGATTTCAAAGTATGTATACTTCTTCAGAGAATACCTAAGAGACTGTTTTCCATAATGGAACATCCCTGGCTAACAACAGACAGAACATAGTATGCCAAGAGACAGACAATCCTCGTAATCTTGAAGTCTAGGGGGGAGTTGGTGGTGGTGGTGGGTTTTTGTCTCTTTGTTTTATTATTTTTTTTTTTAATTTACCAGAGACACTTGCCTAGATTTCATTTATTGTAGCAGTTTTTCAGTTCTGAATGGACATCTCTCAAAATTTCCAACAGTTCAGAAAACAAATCCAAGCGTGACTCAGTAATATAGTTCAGTGACTGGATTAGTACTGCTAGCTGGAGAAAAACAGATGCTTTTAAGGCACTTTGGTTTAGGTTCAATGATGCTATAGTCTTATTCTTGTATCTCCCACCCTCTTTGATTAATGTGCCCTCTGGAGACATCAGTGACGCCAAATTCAGAAGTTTATTTAACTTCTTGGTATCAGGTGCTAATCTTTGTATGTTTACAGAGGCATAGTATCATCTTAGCTAACATAATAAGCAAAACTGGAACGGCTCCTGTTAAATCAATACACAATCATTTTCTGGCTTGTAATATCCCATTCACTGGCTTTCTTCAGTCCTTCTTCCCCTGAATGTATGTGAAGACCTATGCACACCACCACTATGAGAAGGCATCATGAACCTCTGTACAGAGGTTAAGGCACAATCTCCTCGGATCGAGTCAGGGTCAAATACCAAGAACCATCCTGTCCCTTTTTTAACAGATAGTGCATTTGTCCTCAGACTCCCCTGTCCGACTAACTGCTAAGCTCCAACTTTAGTTCTGAGTAACAGTCTTCTAGTACCTCCAGATTACAAAGATTAAAACAGAACTATTTGAGCAGCATCTTCAAACAGATTTGTGGACTTCAGTTCTGCTTTAAACACCACAGTCTGGCAGGGGATACAGTCTGTCACCTCAGACCTCCATTTCCTGATTTGCAGACTTACAAAACATGCATGCTGCAAGGCATGCTTAACATCTGCTCTCCCCAAGCAGATGAGCAGCCCGAAGGCAAAGCTCTAAGTACAAGGTAACAAAACAGCATAGTTATTGCTGCTATTCACATTCAATGCCTTTGACCCAGAAAGTCTTTCAACCTTTGAAACACCCTTGAGTTGCATTTTAAGTCATTGCAGTCCACTCTTTCTGCTCAGAAGCACAAAATAACAGGCAGCAGAAGGACTATAAATTGCTTTATGGATGCTATAAATACAAATAACCCTCACCCATAAAGTTGCATTGGCATTACAAAGACCTAGTCATTTATTTAATGCATGGCACAGCCACTCTGCAGCACTTGGAGGAGGCGGATGATCATGCTGTCACAGAGATTCCATCTTTAGCATGTGAAATGTCTCTCTGACTCACATAACATGAGAGAAAAAAAATGCTGTGAATGCAAGCACCTGCAGTACACGATAGCCCTAGAATCATAAGAAGCAATAAAGAGTACTACTATGTCAGCATTGAACCTGGATAGCTGCATCCCATGATTTATATCCTATCTCAAATAGCTCCTGAAGAGAAATAGAATCACAAAGAACAAAAATTCTGAAAGAAGTTACTTTAGTAAGCCTTTCCAGAGGCTTTAGCTTTCCGAAGCACCAAAGATGTGACAGTCTCACTTCAGGAAGAAACTGTGAAGCCCTGCACCTTTTCCTTCATCAACCTTCATACCCCTGCATGTATTCGCTCAAAACATAGTCGGATTTTAAACAAAATTGTACTGTTATAACACTTCTATTTTGGAATAAATCTCTGCTTTGTTATTCCACAGTCAGATTAAGATAATCCAAGACTTCTTGGTGCAACACAGAATGATATTCCTCTTCAATTTGGAGAAAAGTGACAGAGCATATCTCAGATGAGATATATCCTGTATCTTCCTGAGAGCAATAGGGACACAGCATAAATCATACCTGTATATCTATGTTTTGAGAGTGGAAGGCAGTAGAAAGACCTCTGACACTCGTTCATCCATTAATCTGGATGCATATTCAACTCCCAGTAGCATAGTCTCCATACC
Organism: Streptopelia decaocto; assembly: GCF_964273445.1. Classification (NCBI taxonomy): domain Eukaryota; kingdom Metazoa; phylum Chordata; class Aves; order Columbiformes; family Columbidae; genus Streptopelia; species Streptopelia decaocto. Next base: position 21,857,829 of record NC_138661.1, read on the forward strand.
CACTGTTCCAGTTCACGTTCTATCCTGATTGCAATCTTTGCTTTATTTATTCATTCAAATTGGCATATTCACCACTCCTGGAAAAACTTGTCCCCAGATATTGGCATTTGATTTATAATCTTCATGTGAAACTCATATGATGGCAAATGAATATTATTTAAAGGAACAACACAATTCTTGGCCTTCAGGAACCAAGGTTACAACAGGTAGGAATTACCTTGTTTACTCTCACTTCCTATTTTCCTTTTACAGGTCAGATATTTCACTCGACTTTTCAATTCAGAGGAAGGTCTTTAACAATCTCTTGCAACAGTATCCTCTTTCTTCTGGACAATTAGATAAAAATCATAGTTTAAGAGTTAGAGATAGCATAAGAGTTAGTACTAGAAATGGTGTTATCCTAGGGCACTGAATAATAAGAGGTGTCAGAAGTGAATGGCAGCTTTTTTCCTGTCCAAAACTGACTGCTTTGGCAAAGTGAGTGATGTAACATTGTGGCTTTAGGAGATTGCCAGCCAGGATATGCGGCCCCCACATGTAATAACACATCACTTTTAGATGTCTCCAGGGAAGTAATTCTTTAAAGAAAAGACACTTTCCTTTGGTTTCCCCACTGTAAAATAGTTATTACAACTCTTAATTATTTTGCAGTTGAAAGGAGTTGTTAATAGAAGTCCTAGACAAAGAAATTCTGGCTCAGATTAGGAATTAGAAACTTAACTGCTATTTAGATGCTTAGGCACTTGCCAGATCTGGCTCTATACTGATTTCTTGTGTTCACACAGGATGAAGCACTCTTTTATGCTTTGAATTAATATAATCAACTAAAAAAAAAATGTTTTGGTCCAGGAATAAGAGCTTTAAATAAGTACTTAATTGCTTTTGTGTTGTCTACCATTTTGTCTGAATCTTTACTATAGTCTACACAGGGTGTAATCAGATAAAAGTCAGACAAAATTTGTAGAATTCAAATATCATCTAATAACATACATAATTCATGTGGAAACCAAGTTAAATCATCATTAAAGTTTTAGGGTAAGTTGTATCAATACCGTCACAAAGAGCTGCACATACACACACAGCCATTCTCCTAAGACTCATCACTGGAATATTGTAATAGTTGATAGAGTATATTAATTTGTTTGGTTTATTGATAATTTAAATAATCATGAAAGACTTTGATACCTAGTACGGCAGAAAGAAACATATCTAAAAGGACATGTTCATCCTGTAACACCATCTTCACAGCCCTTGTGGTGCACACAGCTAGTGGTGCGCTGAGAAGTCCAATAAACAGGTGTCAAGAAATCATGAGGAATACAGGTACAGGGTGTGTTGCTTTCCCTCCAGACCTCCTCGAGGAAAGCCAAATCCATCTATGTGCAAAAGCACAGGTGTGGGTGGAGAAGACTGGCTCCTATAATGCTGCTGGTGTTACCTGATCTTCCCAAGTTGGCCTAGGGCCAGTGGCAGCCTCTGAGAATTCACCATCTTCACCACTTGGGACAGTAAGCGGCATCCAGGTATCTAATGCATTTCATGGCTCTTGCCTCTGATTTGCTAGTGTGCTTATTCAGTGCTTATTCAATATTTAGTTGTGAATATTCTCCTCGTACCGTTTCCATAGTCCTTCCTTGGAACCTGTCATTCAACAACTCTTCTGTGAAATTACTGAGAGTGTTCAATCAAGGCATTCTGAAAGTAAAATAAACCCATTTTTTCGTTAATTAGGTGTAAGTAATTTGCTTCACATCACCTAGAAAGATAGAACTGCTTGCTCAGGTAGAATTCAGCTGCCATAACCAAAAAAAATCATACTTACTTTTCCTGCTCTCTCCTCTCTCATTTGCCTGCCACTTACCAGTATCTTCAAGGTTTTACAAAGAAAACCCCTTGTACACAATGTTGTGTTCTGAATGAGACAGAAACCTTACTACAAAAAAAGTGTTTTGGTTAATTTTTCTGGTACTAAAAGGTCTCTAACCAAAGGGAATGAATTGCATAGACAACTTTAATTGCCTCACTTCCCAGTTGCTTATTGACTGCAAGGCTTCTTCAGGTGTTTGCACCTACAGCAGACATTGTTTGCAGCATTTCAAAGTTACAGTCATAGATGAGGTTCTGATATCTCTCACACAGGTCCTCTTACTGTGGACACAGAACTTAACTGCAAATTTCTAGGCAGAATCTGCAGAAGATACGTAAATTTGTTTGCAAAGACTTTATCATGAAGACAAATGTTAATTTCTTCCTCTAAAGCAGGATGGCATTTAAAACAACCAACCAAACTACATTTTTCTTTTTCTTATTCTAAAAAACACAGTTATTTGGGACAGCATATTCAAAAACAATATCTGCATCAAGATGACATTCAGCATGGGAATTGTTTGGGCCACATTGTTAAGTCTGGCAACTGAAAAACTGGATCATTGAAAGCAACTGACCTTTAAGTAATAAAAGGTTCTCAACATTAACTGTTGTGGAGGGGCTACAATTGGCAGTCTAATCAGGCCCCTCTACAATAGCTGGAGTGCTAACGTGTAATGTAAAGTGGTAACAGTTAATTCTTTTCCTTGCTTTCTATGTCACTTTGCTTTAAACTGTGATCGTCTGAATATAAAAAAATAATTAAACTTGAACAATAAGCATCAGGAAGAAAGTGAAATAGGAATCCAAGACATGAAGCCCGTATGTCACAGGTACACTATTGCAAAAGGTCAGTTTGTCCCTAGGCTACCTGTACCGGCCTTTACATAGGAAGACTGATCTGATGAGCAAGTAACATGCTGCTGACTACAAATTATTGCTACTTACAGGGTGATGCCATACTTTTTATACCACATTTAAACAATTACATAGTGTGAGCTTTCCAGTACATTTGGATAATTTCTGAGTTTTGAGGCAATTTCTAAAATGTTATCTTGTGATTTCTTTCCATCTCTAAGGAACATTACCTTAATATGCCCTTCTAGAGAGATCATTTGGATAAAGAAAAAAATAGAGACAGCAAGCTGGTTAAAAAAGGGTTTTAAAAGGGCTGGAAATTCAAGCCAGACCCTGTTAGGATCCAGACTTACACCTGAGCACTGCTGAAACATGCATACAGCAGTTCCCCGATGAAAGGCCAGCCAGTAGCACCTGTGGGAACTGTTCACCTGCTAAGGGGGCAACACACTTACTGGGAAGCAAAATATAGCTGTAGGGGATAATGGAAGAGAAAGAGCTGGGCAGAAGGATGCAATGTTTTCTAGGGAATGGAGTTTACTGAGCATTTAGTAGGGAAGCTAAGCTCTAGTCATAAGCAGAGATCCTCAGCTCTGATCTGATTATTTTAATCTGTAAAAAGGTTCTGCACAGTGTGAAGGGATCCCTGTATCTGTAGTTCCAGTCAGAGAAAGATTTCTGTAATTAGGCTTGGAAAAAAGCTTGTTTCCTAAGCAGAAACTCCACACTTACAAAGCAGTACTATAAAGCTTGCAGAGGAGCAAGTTGTTCTCCAGAAGGTATTTTTTTCTCATCTCCGCACAACCAAGAAAGTAAAAAAAAGAAAAAAAAAAAAGGGGGGGGGGTGCAGGGAAGAGAGTAGTTTCAAGAGAGTTTCAAAAGTGTGAATAATTCCACAGTGCCCCAGAAATATATCAACACGTGTGTTAGCTTTATTAGCAGAAGTCACCACTCTGCTTGACCAGAGTGGCAGCAGCTTTTCTACAGAGCAGCCATGGCTGCAGTGTCAGGCTTTGCTGCAAGTCAGGACAGACAGAGCTGGGCATCCCCCAACCTGAAACGTCAGGTCAAGAATCTGATGTCTGAACCCAGAGATGTCGGGGAGGCAGTGTGATCCATTCCAGTCCCACAGGCACTAATCATCTTTCTCCACACCTCTAGCCCAGGGAGAGCTCCTTCCCATTGTTATTCCTCTCCCATTACAGTTTATAAAACACCATCAAGAGATGAAGCTCAGAAAACATCAGAAAGCTATTGTGTTAGGGAATTGTAATGCATTAAATGTAGCTCTGGAGTGTGAGGCTCTTAAATGATAGTAGCATTTGATTTGGGACATTCGCCTGGAAATGTTAGAAGACCTTTTAATACATGTACTAAATAAGATGCATAATTTAGCTGCTTCTCAGCAGAATGCTGGCTGGCTGCCAGATCCAGTCTCGGGCTTGACTCAATGTCAGGGCTACCCGCTGGCCCAGTACAAATAGACTCATTAAAAAACAGTTGCTGCTGTGTGTTTAGTCTCTATTTCTCCCACTAATGGTTCAGCAGCCTCCAGAAAAGACAATATTCTCCTATACACACATTCCACACATATGAATGCAGACAACCTGCTGGGAGGTGAAGGAAAGCAAAAGAGAAATGGCTGCCCCCATGCAGGAAAGGGAAAGCATTCAAGCTAGTTGTATCACATCATATGGATGATGAGTGATCGTGATATTTATTAATTGTGGCAGAGAAAGATCACAACCCAGACAAGGCCTCCATTTCCATTGTGCTAGACATACTCAGACAGATCAATGGGCAAAGCCTGACATCTGAACAAGCAGCACAAAGTTGGGAGAAGAAAAAGTCACTGAAGGAGGCAGATACCCAGGGACAACATTCACATGCCTCTACTTTCAGGTCCTAGTAAGTCTTGTTTCTTTTCTGGATTCAAGTGGGTTCGTGACCATTGCTAAACCTAACAGAACTTCTCAGCAGACAATAGTTTTCAGATTTTTTCTACAAAATTTCCTTTCAGATTTGCTTTGTACTTGTTAGTGAAAACAGTGGTACAGGCAAAACTGGCTTTTTGACTTATTTGTATTAGGAAAGCAAAGAAATTCCACTTTATATTGAACCTGGGCCTCTGGCAAGGTCTCATAACACTACTGTGTTTATTTGACTTAAAACTTCTGGTTTGTTCCAAGGGCTGACAAAAGGCTGATCCTTGCACTGCAGAGACAACATCAGAGAATATTAGCAATATATATTATCAGTGGCATACATATACTAGTTTAAAAGTAGATGTAAATGCAAAAGCTTAAACAGTCTCAAAAAACCTCTGTCTCCTCACTAAAACTAAAAGCCTGTAACCGCTTAACAGAACAACATTTCTGTTAACTTTACAAGCATTGGTAACTCCTGAAATGTCCTTAAAACAAGCAAATGCAAAACTCAGGCTAAGAGAAATTAAGGGTAGTCTCCAAGCTTGTACACTGTCAATATTGAAGTGCTACTATCCATCACTTTATTGTGGGACTCATGTTCAGGTACCAGATAAATGAAGGTATTGCACACCCACATAACAAAATAAAGTATCGCTCCCACATTTAACTCAGTGGCTATATTTCACAACACTAGATCAGGTCTCTAACTGTGAAGCTAGAAAAAGTCACCAACCCACCCACCTCTGTCCCAGCAAATCACACCTTCTTTCTTCCACAATGTGTCACCAACAGAAGCACCTGTGGTGTCTTCTCACATTGTTACCTCCTACAGTAGTCTTTGTCCCCCACAGCCCCTCCACTAGACGAGTTTAAAGAAAAGGCAGGTACATGAAACAAAAATTATGTTCTATTTTTGAGAAGAGAAGCATAATAGGCCCCTCTTCTCAAGTAAGAATTCTAAAGCAGAAGCCCAGATGCTCAGCCCTCACCTTTCAGGTACACCATTATATTTTGTGTTTCCTACCTACTCACTCTGGACTATGCTCCATAATCCAGATAGTGTTCCAAGGTGCCTAACTTTCTTCAAGACCCTGCAAAGAATCCAGGCTCCCAAACCAGGCTTCTGTCAGAGTCCACAAACTTATAGGTTCCGGTTGCTATTTATGAAATGACACCCATAATCAGTGAGAGAACAAAGGTACTTCTCCATGTCTAAGCTCTCCTGCTCTGCTCAAGCCTGCAGTGATTGTCCAGCATACTGAGTTTCAGAGCTGGAGTCTTTGAATCTGTCTCACAAAATCTGCATATAGCTTTGAAAAATGCAACAGCTTAAATCTAGTATACCCGAATCGTCACCTTATTAATTCTGCCCTGAAACCATACTCCTTAATACTACTTCTGTATTTTTTTTAGCATAAAAAGTCCCTATTTCAGCTTTCAAAACAAGCCAAACTGACACACCTGTTAATCATCAGTATCTTTCAATTACACATGACCTTCTTCTCCTTTTAAAGGGCTTCCTTTTAGCCCCATCTAGTCTATTTAGAACAAAACCACAATATGTTATTGGCGAAGTTACAGGCAATGGTTATGCCAAAGATGTTGAGATAGTTATGCAGTTTTTCTAGGTGCATTTTTTATTTAGAACATGTAATGGTAGTAAGTACAGTTATGAAGACTTACAAATGTATACGGGATGACAGACAGGTGAATATATAGGAGTCAATACATGTTCTGTAACCTGTCTACTATATATTGAAACAGCTTTATTAGTTCTATACAGCTAAAAAATAAAAACTTCAAAAAAAGAAAAACTTCAGAACTGCAGTATCTATCTGAAACAACCTGAAAGGAGGTTGTAGCATGGAGGGCATTGGTCTCTTCTCCCAAGTAGCATGTGACACGACAAGAGGAAATAACCTCAAATTCTGCCAGGGAAGGTTCAGATTGGATATTATAATAAGAAACAATTCTTCACAGAAAGGGTTGTGAAGCATTGGAACAGGCTGCCCAGGGAAGTGGTTGAGTCGTTATCCCTGGAGGTGTTTAAAAGACACGTAGATTATGTTCTTAAAGACATGGTTTAATGCCCATGTTAGGTTAATGATTGGACTTAATGATCTCAAGGGTCTCTTCCAACCAAAATTATTCTACGATTCTAGTGTTTTCTTAGAACTGGTTGGCAACCTCAGTTAATCAAAGAAATCTTGATGAAGTAGGGTTTAAGAACGCTGTCCCTCAAAGTGCACTGGTATCAGCTCTTCAGATAGTCCATTACAGTCCTATAGAAGAAGCCTGCTTAGATCCTAGTATTTGCATAACTGTGTAAACTGTTTTATCCTTCTTTACACATGTGAAAATGTTCAAAACTCTTATCAATTTTGTGTAAAGAGTGTGTTTGGCCTCTGTATATCTCAAATAAGACTTCAAATTCTGTGCTGACTGGAGTTCTGCCATCACAAAAGTTTGCCTGTGTACTGCCAGGTACTAGTACCTCATTTGAAAAATATGTAGTATTTTTTCCCAATTAGATGCTTCACCAAAGTCATTGGAGTCCTCCTTTTCAGCAATATAATAAAGCAATGTTCCAAAGCCTTATTGATTTTAAGAGAACTTTGCTAGGACAGAAAGACCTACTTGAGCAAAATCCTTGGTCGAAGTGAAGCCTGAAGTTTTGAAGAATCTTAAAAAGAAATGGCTTTCCTCTAAGAGTTATATGCATTTATGAGGACTACGAAGGATGTTGTGTGGTTTGAGCATTATTGCTGCAGCTATCTTATCCCATTTGTCACTGGGAATTATAAGACTTATCAGCACATATGTACAGTGTTTTGTAACTGGGATTTCAAAGCTGAGCATACAAAAGAAGTCAAGCTTATCTGATGCGTGCCCAAATGTTCCCAACTCTAAGTATGCTAAACTTGCTTCCTTCACTGTCTCCTCCAAGGGATGTAATTTTTGAGTCAAGTTATAGAAAACTCCCTCTCATTCAAGTCACATCATATCATCCACAGTGATTCTGAGAGGAAAAAATGACACTTCTGCTGTGCCAGCATCTGGAAAGCAGCCTGACTGGCAAAACTGAAGAGCAGTCTTTCTAATTGCATGTTCAAACATTTTAACTCTGCCCTTCTGTATGGAGTAATCATTCAGTCAAGAACAAACAGCAAAAATTCTCCATGACAGAGGTGTTGGAAAGTTCACCCTTTACTGATGTTAGGATGTTGAGGGTAAAAATTGCATAGATTTGAAAGCCTGTGGTGTTACAAAGCTTCTAGATTCAGAGATATTGAGTTCAAACAAGAAGAGACAGAAATATTGCAAAGCTGAACAAATTATTTAATAAGCTATATGTGCTTGCACTGATTAGCTGAATAGACTGAGCAGTTCTAGTGAACATAATGTTATGTACCCAAGCATTCACAGAAATAATTCACAGCCACAAAACCTATTAAGTGTCTTTCATTACAAGGGCAACCTGGGACAAGTCCAAAGACGAGAGCGCAACTGCAAAGCACTTTATTTTGCTGAACACTGCAGCATAGTCACAGGAAATCCAGAATTGTAGAGCATAAATATCCCTCAGCATACCCTGGTCTCTGATTAGTAGGAAATGAATGACAGCGGTGGAGCTACTCAGTCTAATTATCAGTTTTGCTGCATTTCTAATAAGCTCTTAAAATCTAATTTTGGAAGCAGGAGTTTTGTCTCCTGCAGGGAATGGCTGATAGAAATGAGCAAGATTCGAGTTCATCAAACCTGGTCATTTCTCTGGCAGTTAAGTTCTCAGTGAATTGATAGGTAAGTGGCAGAGCAGGATTTGTGTAAACTCTAATCCACTTTACCACTATTATTCTACACTTTTCTAGGGATGCAAACCATTTCCGTGTTTAGACATGGCCCTGCCATTTCCAAGCTTCCCTGCTAAGGTTGGGGTATTAATAAGAATGACTCCATGGTTTCATACACACCTGTCTATTAGGAGATAGACTGACCAGCAATTAATTTCAGACAGCCACTGTGCGATAAGGGTTGTTAGCCAAAGATTGTGTTGTGAGGAACACAGCTTGCAACTCAAATACCAAATAAATGTTTCATTAAGCTACAAGAACCATTCAGTCACTATTTTAAGTACACATTCATAATTACACTTGCTGTAGCAACAGGAATTAGGCTTTTGGCTGCTCTAAGCTCTAGCTCCCCTTGCCATAGGCTCTACTTTATCACTATGCTAGCAATAAAAAGCATCAAGCCTTCTCCTTTGGCCAGCTGGGGGTCTTGGGAAGAGGTGTCTGAGTACACAAACCAGTTAATGACTGCTGATGGAGACTGTTTGCAAAAGTCATTCACTATTAAGAGTGATAATTTATTACAAGGAAAGCTGGGACTTCAGGACCAAAGGTGGCTGTTTCTTTCCAGCACATATATATCTTCTTTGGTTTATTTGATCATATGAGATCACTGAAAGAGCTATTGAATTATTTTTCTGTGACAGTTGTTCAAATCCAAAGTCAAAAAAGACATGGTAAGGAAGGGAGAAAGGAGGTCTTAAAAGTCTCCCCTTTCTTCTTCCATGCTTCCTCTCTTGTGTTTTTTAAAGCTGTCCAGCCCACAAGGCATGGTTCTGAGATGGCAGTCCTGGGGTTAAAGAGAATGGGAGGATGAATAACCTATGGGTCAGTGCAGACCATTTATCAGTCTAAATTGGCAGCTCATGGAAAATTCTGAATTATTAAGTATTCATTGAGACAGAGTGAAAAAGTCCTGTGTGCAGCGGGTACTGTTTACATTATGAAAAGTACTTCTCAAAAGGAATGACATTAGAGTAATAAAGGAATAAACCTGACTAGAAGAGGTATGACCAATGCACCACATTCACTGAGGAAAATTTTCGTTGGCGCATGCTTGTGTTCCCTCCTTTCAGGGAAGAACCTTGCTTACAGCTTCTCTGTGTGCAAGAAAGAAGCCGTGTCAGGCTGTCCTTGATGTCTTGCTGTAAGTGGCAGTTTGGGATGAAGGATGTAGCTAGGCTGCAGAACTCTGATGAAAAATGAAGTTATGTATAAGTTAGACTAAATACCTTTTCCCCGTTTATGAGAGTAATTACCTTTTATTATACATATAATCAGAAGTGAGTACAGAGAGGGACTGCAACCCAGAAAAAAAATGCTGATATTATAAAATATTTTCTCTTCCAAAATATTTCAGTTTGCTAATTGCAAGTTGTCCTTTTCTGGTACTTTACTATAATTATGATTGAAATTTACAAGTGGAATAAGCATTTAAAAAGTAAAATGGAAACCTTTAAATCTGAAAATACTGAGGTATTTGAAGTTTTTAATACCTATTTTTAGAAACAAAAGAACCAGAACAGACAATTTCCTCCTTTTCAGTCTCAATAAACTGCTGTTTTAAGAATGTCTCCACCCTTAGAGGTACAGGGCAGAAGTATGAATAGACAGGTGAAGACTTCACACCATCTCATGAAAACATTTTCAAAACCCATCTTGATGATACATGCCTTCCCACAAGGAGTCAAAGAGCATAGACAGGAGGTTTTTTCCTTCCTTGAGCACACTGCCATTTTGAGGTCAATGTCAGATACTGGTGTTGCTGTAGGCTGTTGCTATATGTACCTTGCGGGGCTCAACAGCTAATTACCTTTTTTATCCTTTTGCTATATTTTTGTAGCCCTAAGAAGCTATGTGATTACTTCATCTTCATTCCCCTGTTCCCTGTGGAGCAATCTACAGAGATTAATCGGATTCTGTTTCTCCTGGTGGGATTAAAGAGTCTGATGTCTCCAGTTCACAGACAGCAGCAAAAGGTAAGCTGAAGCAAAGACTCTTGGTGAAGAGGACCTGTTGGACTACCGAAAACTCTTTTTTCATTTCAGATGTTTTTTTATTCCCCTGGCCACTACATCTGGAAGCAGAGGTGTGTCAGTTCTTAAGTCTTGCTGCTCCGGTAACTTCTATAATAAATCAGCCTTGTTGTCCAATTATGCTGTCTCTAAAAAGTTCAGACTTTCAGGTGCTTTCCTGAATCAAAGTTCCAAATCATTCAGGCTTCACCTTTGGCTAATTTAATCCATTTACAGCAGTGAAAGCACATTGGTATTATTTTATTTAGTCTTCTAAAGCTGTAGAAAGCTACAGCACTGTGATGCTTTAATGATACGAAAAGCTTTGAAGTTCTTGTTTCTCCTTACTGCTGTCTTCAGTCCATCCTTCCAGACCAACCACCTGTTGTACATTTAGCTTTGAAATACAGCAATCACTGAGGAGCACAAGCATCAGCTGATGACTTCTCTTAACAGGAACTGAAAGGGATACAGCACCAGGGCAGAGGAGAAAGTAATAATTGGCCGTTTTTCAGCCTGTTCTAGACTTGCAGTAGTCTATCATATGTAAAAACAAAGTTGTGTGGCTACACAAGAAAGCTCCCTACCTCCCTCCTGCTCTCTTGTAATCATACTGTTTTTCCCCAAATTTGGAAGTGTTCCTGATGAAACACTTAGAAATCTAAACTAGGCTGGGAAATAACAATTATGAGCAGCACTAGGGGAAAAAAATGTAACTGAATAACTTAGGAATCAAAAATTGAAGGGAAGTCTGATGAAACATGAGGATGAAGCTCCTATATTTACCCTGTAACTTTTGCATTAATTTGTTCAAGAAGATATTGCCTAGTAGTTCAGGTATTTATCTTTGCATTTTTGAATACCTATGTTTGTTCATTTTTCTGACAGATCCAAAAATGGGACAGCGGTGTTAAAGTCATTCCAGTTATTTCTTTTTTGGAAGTCTAGTTCCCATTGGGAATCCAAAGCTTCATTTTAAGTATCTGCCACTCTCTAAACATTACATTTTAGGGCCCTGGGTGCTCAGCAGCCATTCAAAAATCAGCTCTTCTCCCATTTTACATGAAAACTGGAACTCTGAGGATTCCTGTTCTCTCTGTTTGCACTAAGCATGCCTCAGAATGCCCACCAAACTCAAACACTGAAGTGGTGCCTACCTACTTGGAACCTCATCAGACTTAGTTTCAATCTGTTCATTTTACTCATGACCACTGCACTTTTTATGCATGAAAAGAAGAACATCAGTTGCCTTGGGAACTGAGAAGCAGAATATTTAGGGAGTTCAGAGACTTGCGAAATTAAATGACAATTGAATGAGGTTTTCAGGATTGCAAGCCTGAGCTTCAGTGTAAGATCTTAAATTTCACTCTGATGCCTATATCCTACTCTGGGTTTTGACATCTGAAAATAAAGTTTTCTGTCCACAAAATAGTGGCTAGCAACCAGACACTGTAAGGGTGACAGCACTAAATTTAGTAAATGGGGGAAGGAACAGAAGTAGCTATGATATCTTTGTTTAAAACCATTTACGCCTGTACAGCCAAATTGATTAATGTATTTCTCAGGTGAGCTGGAAGCAAGAAATGTATGCACCTAAAATACAAATTAATCAGCACTGCACCACAGTTCTCTATGCCATATTGATTAATTACACCACATAACTGATGCAGATTTAATCACTCTGTATGATGGATTTTGGTAGGTATGGCAGTAGTAAAAAGAAGCATTTTTACAAAATTTATTAATGTTCTAAAACCTCTTAAACTGTCCAAAGATTCACCTGGATGATTTTTCTGACAGATCTTAGGAAAAGTCTTCACCAATAATTAGCAAGTTTGTGTGTAGACTCATTGATTTATTTCAATGCAGCATTTTCAGTGATTTTAGTAAGGAGTTGAGTTAGTAATACAACCAATAAGGGAAAAATACTGAATGATGTCTCCTAAGGAAGAAAGAGATCTTTGTCCAGATCTGTCAAATTGTTGACACTAATTCACTATAAAATTGATTTTATTTTAAACTGTTCTAGAGAAAATAAATTTTCTCAACAAAAGCCATTTGAAAATCCTAATGTTTTCTTGTAGCTTTTATGAACATCCAGGCCTCTTTACGGGGTCTCATCTTTGTATAAAATGGTCTCGTCAGTCCATAAAATGAGCTGTCACTTTAAAGTGAATTTTAGTTTCACTTGCCACATAGTTAGTGCTTTTTCAGTAAATGAAAATTAATGCTTTAATATTTTACTAGGAACTCCACACCTGGCCAGTCAGCATTCTATAGGCTGCCCATTAGTGAATTATATAGAGGGATGAGATGAAAATAAGGTAATGCAAATTGTATCAGGATCTTGTTTAAATAAGGTTTGTAACAATGATCTTATGAGTAAAATAAAAGATCATGGACAATTTAATCAGCACAATAATGAAAGAAATCTGAATTCCGTACTATTCCAAGTATTTCCACCTGTGAAAAATGCTGCACACTGAAAGGACTACAGCAAAATCCTTTTCTAGATCTGTGTGGTAGCTCTCAGTTAGAATCACAGAATCATTTCAATTGGAAGAAACCCTCAGAATCGTCGAGTCCAACCATGACCTAACTCTAGCACTAAATCATGTCCCTAAAACCTCGTCTAAATGCCTTTTAAACACCTCCAGGGATGGTGACTCCACCACTTCACTGGGCAGCCTCTTCCAATGCCTGACAACCCTTTCCAGGAAGAACTTTTCCTAATATCTAATCTAAACCTCCCCTGGCACAACTGGAGGCCATTTCCCCTTGTCCTATCACTATTTTTTTTTGTTTGGTTTGGTTTTGTTTGTTCTTTTACCTTGTTCTCCCTCTAGTCTTATTCCCTACTCTGTAGCTATTTTCTGATAAAGGAGCAGAAGTTCTAGGTTAACAGGCAATATATCATAATTTTTACAGATTGCTCCATTTATTCTCTTATATGCAACAAATCCACGGCTATCTGGTTGGTACTGAGTAACCTGGTAGTAATTTCTTGCTGCAAAATGACATGTTTAGTACAGTTCCGCCTGCTTCAACAAATCAATTCCATATCACTTGAACTCAAATTCTGCTTCCTGTCTAACAGGGATTTAGGAAACACACAGTTTTATTGATCAAATCAAACCAGTGATGGTGATGGTCTTGCATTTAAATGTACACATTCTCTCCAGTTGTGCCTTTAGAAAATATCCTAAACAAAGGGAGTTTAGAATATCAGGCATATTCAACAGCAATGAAAATTCCTAGCCTGTTTGTTCAAACCTTTTTTTCTGGTGTCTGGCTGAGAAACCTCCTCATTATACCACTGACTAATGAGAGAGTCTTCAAAACAGTTCCTAAACTACATTTTGAAGGTGGTAAGTTGCAATAAATTTCATGGAACAGCTGAAAATGAGCTCCTAATGATTTGGAAATGTATTTTCCCATAGTAGGTTCTGCGTTTATTTGCTGCCACTGAATACAATCTGCAGTTGTGGCAGATGAAATAAAAACAGGAATGTAGGAAAGGAAAGGATACATAGGCAGAAGTTTTGTATTGCAGAGCAATGAGTTAACGGCTTCTTTGCCATTTCAGTGAAATTATATTGAGGATACAGTATTTAGTCCTGGGCTGTTTACTAACACAACTGAAAGAACAAAGAGAACCTGAGAAAAGATGAACATTAAACATATGGAGACTGATTTAAAGACAATGATATGATGAATTGACTACTATTGATGTTACACTTTTTGGAACTCCTTAATTATCTATCACTCACAGGCAAAAATGCTCCAAAGAATATGCTGACAAGTACTCCTTTTTTTCCTCATTTCTGACTTGACAGGCAGATCAAGAGTTTGTTGAATTAATTTGCTGTTCAGACTTATTTCCCAAATAAATTTAGTGGCTCGTCCACAAGTACTTAGCTCTCAGGATTTGCTATTTGAAATTCCAGCTGTGCTGTTCAGATTGTATATGCTACAGCAAACACATGGCGTGTTTGTTCCCAGGAGGACACGTTTAACATCTCTGCTGGCAAGCTTGCCTACTAGAGTATTTTTGGAAGGCAGACACAAAAGGGGCGATACCAGTGAGAGAACATTGTGTTCAGGCATGCAGGACATGTTTTCAGGGGATGGTTCTATTTCAGGACCCTATCTTCAAGAAAAAAACATCTTTTAGGTCAGGCGAGTGTCAGCCAGACAGCATACGAAGAACAGAAGGATCTGAACACGAACCTGCTAATAGGAGAAAGGCCCATATGGCCACGATGTAAAGTGTAACAGGTACAGGTCATGGAGTTATCAGCCATATGGCAACTGAAGTTGATGAGAGACAGTACATGAGAATCAATAATAAACACTAAATGTTTTGGGATAAGGACTCATTTGGAGAATAGAACTAAAAAGTGAAATGAAGCAAAGGAAAACTAAATGAGATAGCAGGAAGAATGTACAAACTTGCTGTGTATTGGGTGATGGAATTAGCATTTTGAGGAAAAAATGTGGAAGTGCCATCACTTGAAAAACTAAGAGTGGACACACATACTGCAAGGAAGTACTCCTGTTTTCATCATTTTAAGAGAGATGGGCAGAAGATAATGAAATATCTTTGTGCCATATTTGTATTCAAGTATACAGACGAATCAATATTTACAGTTTTTTTTCTCAGGATCCTTCTCCACTCTTGTTACCAAGAGAGTGGAATCTGCATGCAGTGAGTACATCTAAACAACTTGCAACTCATTTCCATTTAGAATGTCTGTTTAAATACTGATTTGACCTCTGGCTGTCTTCAGTATTGGGTAATACATGTAAAATGGTCATCAAGAATTGTGTATGAAGCACAATTGAAAAGAACATACTGTAACCTCTTGGCTTTTTCTGCCTGCTTGTTTTATTTTCCCCTTCAGGATGTCAAAGGGAGAGAGGATATAGGCAACAAAGCAAAAAGGCAAAGAAGAATCAGGATTTTTACAGCAGAACATCAGGGAAAAGAAAGGCAGGTGCCTCTCATTTCATCATGTAAAAAATGTGGTTTATGATCACCTTCCTGAAACCTAGAATACAATACTCAGATTCCATGCTGATGAGTTTCAAGTACTTGGTTTGATAAATAGATTCTTAAGTAGATAACATCTAAACTAAGTTTTGTTGAAAAACTGAAGTTTTCATATGTTATGTGCTGTTTCTTTTTTTCATTATTTACAATAAAGCTTTAGGAAAGGTCTTTTGTTTTCTTTAATGTTGACTTCCTCTGTAGTACTGGAAACCAGAACATCACAGGAGGGAATGAGAAGCAATTATGCCCATGGATAACAAGTGAAATTCTGTGAGCCACCTACCTCATGCAAAGTAAGCAGTATTTTGTTTGTTTGGGTTTTTTTTTTACATTTTTTAAAACTCTCCTTTAAATTCTTTCAGCTATTTTTTTTATATGAGCCATATATCAAAGTAAGATCTATCCATAACTATCTTGCAGTATCATGGTAAATATATAACACTGTCTCTGTGCTGCCAGTGTTAAATAACAGTATTGTGTAACATAGAAAAAAGGAGATTCTCACTTGTGTTTAGGTTCAAAATATTCTAAATGCAGTGTGGATCTGTGAGTCTTTACAAGACTCCATTTAAAGTTTAGTTGAGCCATAAAGCTTTTTTGCCCACAGGAATCAGCACCTTCATTTAAAAGCAGAACTAAACTGCAAATTTTCCTATATGAGGAAAGTCATTAACCTTTGCCAAATCATTACCTCCAGAGATAATTAACAGTGATCTCGCAGAAAACCAAACTAATAAAGTAAGCTCTTGAAAAATACTATGAAGAACAACTGTAATCTGCCTCACAGCTAGGGGACTCATGTCCCTGGAGAAAGTAAGTTTCTATGGACTTTTAAAAAGTGCAGGTGAAGCAAAAGAGAGTTATTTTAATCTAATAAAGCCCCAAGCACTGGTATTCTTAAAATCAGCTTTGATGTTAGAGTAGACAATTTATCTTGATATCAAGTAAACTCCAGGTTGCATTAATTAGACCATAATTTAATTAAACAATAATAAAACTTTTCACCAGTTACTCAGTAACTAACCTGTCCTGAAGCTGATTAAATATGAATCTGCCTAGTTACATAAGAAAGTTAAAGGCTTAATGTGGGAAGCCAATGCCCCTGTTTTGTATACTGACTTTATTGCTTTCTTCATTTGATTTTCTCTCTTACTCATCTCTAAAATACATACAAAAATATTGTATTGTAAAGATAAATTGTAAAGATAAATACATAAGAGTGAAGTCCACCATAGCACACCTTATGTTCTCTCACTTCCTGGCAGTTGCATGATGTTTATGAAGTTGCAGTAAATAAATCACTGTAATTTTATCCTTCTGTCTAATCCTTCTATACATTATTTATAAGAATCTAGTCACATTGATTCATACTATAACCCTATAAATAATCAAAATATAAAACTACATGTGCATCAGAATCAGACAGATTAAAATGAATATTTACTACTGTCACAAAGACTTAGGCAACTAATTTTTTACAACTGGTTAGGAGACCTGGTTTCAGAACAATGTCACAATAGCCTTTTCCTACTGATGAATGAACTCAAAAAGCAGGGACTATGGTATAAAGAAAGATCAGAAGCCTGTCTCATTTATTGTGGTATCTTGTGTTACTGCATCTGTCAGTTCCTGAGGGGAAAAAAACCAGTGAAAATTAGGACATTCATGCAAGATAGGTCAATAGTTCTCATTAATTCCTCATTCTGTTATTGGATCCTTTGGGGAGCAGTATGAAACTTTTCACATAGTGCATCTACTTGATGAATCACCGTCCTTCCTGTATTTGGAGTCAGTTACATTTTGAGTTCAAGGCTGACTGCAGCAAGGGGATTATCTGGGCATCTCTTCTCAGTACAGAGCATGTAGCACAATGCTCTGAGCAGTATTAATGAGGATGGGAAAGCAACAGTCATCCTCCACATGGGCTCATGCTTCAATGAACCCATGTCAATAGAGAACAAGCTATGCATTTATAGGAAACCAGGATTCTATTTTAACATAAAGATAAGTGCTGAGGTCTCTGCCATTCCTTTTTTAAGCAGATCATCTTCAGCAGGTATTAGCAAGTCCATCTCTTGCAGAACCAGAATCAGCAAACCTCATTTATAAAAACTGCACAGTACAAAATAGTGCTCTGCTAATGACCCAAGCCTAAGAAAAATGTTTTCCACCTTTTCTGCCATTTACTCTTCTGTCTTGACTAAAACCCTGGAATATCGCTTTTCTCCATTTTGTGTGTGGCTGCCTCAGTGTGAACCTTCCTGCATTTAGTCTTCTTTCCTCCATCTATTCCAATAATAGTGAAATACATTTCTTTATGCTGCCTTTTGTACTGTTGAGCAGTTTGGCCAATACAAAGACAAGTCAAAAAAATACATGGAAATGACTGCTTTACTACTGTAACCTCCCTTGCTAAAAGAACAGCAGTGACCATGAAGTCACAGCTCTATTGAATCTGTTAAAAAAACATTTGTGTAATCAATAACTGCAGAACTTTCAAGCTCCTTAAACTGGGCTGAGTAGTTGTCCGTGAGTGTTTTGGTATTTGCTATAGCTGCAAATCAGAAAAGTACCATGGTAGTTTGATAGATTTTGGGATTTGGGGTTATTCACATGTGCAAGGTCTTTAAGCTGGGGTTTACTGAACTGCTGGCTAGCTAATTGTTCTGATAAGCTACATGAGATCTTTATTCCCAGACTGGATAAATGTTTATATAATTCCTGATCAAAGACTTGCATTAACAAATTTAACATTCATTTTCTTCTAAAGCTTTTGCGTGTAATACAATAGTACCTTCATACCAGTCAGCTGAATCTCTACAATATTCCCAGAAAGCTATGCAAGTGGTATGTGAGCATCTGAAAAGTAAGTGCATTTGAAATGTCATGGAATATTGGCAGGAAATATCCTGTGACATTTTCCTCTTATGTCTATGGTAGAAAAGGATGTAGTCAGGAAGAGAGTGGGGCAGCACAAGGCAAAATAATGTATCAAATGCTGGAGTCACAATGATGGATAGAATGTCCTGACCTTAACAAATAAACCTAATTGTCAGATGGGAGATGCAAATGTAAACTGAACTATTAAAGCTAGAGTAGGACAACTAAAACAAATTTAAAAAAAAAAACAGGAGTCTGGTTCTGAAAAATTTAGCCGATGGTAACCTGTAGAGGTGACCTCAAAACACACTGAATTTACAACTGTTATGAAAAATGTTCCATGTCTAGCATCTCCCAATTTCAAGTGTCTCTCCCCTGTTTACCTGCCAAATGATTTGATTTTACTCTCAGAATTTGTTTCAGTTCTGCATCAGCAGGTAATACATAATTAAGAGTGCAATCAATGTCAATATTGAGATATATAAACTCATTAATAATAAAGAGCAGCTAATGGTATGAATATGGGATTCGGCACCAAATTAACATATTCAATAGGATCTAAGACATTATTATAGGAAAAAAAAAAAAAAAAGGCTGAAAGAAATCTCCAGGGGCCAGCCAGTCTATTCGTAACAACAAGAAGAATCCTGTCATGGTCACTGTTTGGCCTCCAATGGAAATGAAGTGGTTTAACAATCACAAAATTTCATTAGGATTTTTCAGCTCCTAATTCCATATTGTGATGTCATGAGGATCTTCAAAATTCTCTCCAGAAAGAAAAGCTAAGATTTACCGAGCTGAGAAACATATAATTTCAGCTATTTGTTCACATTCTGATTAATTATTCATTTGAAACTGACCTCCCTCAAGCTCTCCTGTTTAGCTCTGGTTAATTCCCTCATTACTAAGCCATAATATTGATGTTCATCTCTCCTTTTTATACTTTTTCCACTGTGTAGAACACAATAATGTGCTGGAGGCTCAGCATAAAGTAAACTGATGTTTTAGGATGTCACTAAGTATCAGAATGAATAAAATTATTGATCTGAAACAAGTAGAGATGATGCTTGAACATTATTTCCTTTTTTCTGTTTCCAACAAAAACTCACCCTGTACTCAGGAACACTTTTCCTCATTTAATTTTTATCCAGCCATTTAAGTTTCTAAGCGAAAATGCATGTTTTTACCAAAGAACATTTCTTCGATTACAATGTTTCATCAAAAGTATCTTGAACTCCATTGCATCTGTGTGTTATGAGCAGTTATCAAACTTTAAATATGTCTTCCCCAAACCATCAGAACCTCTGTCATCTAAAAGAAAGAACCTCCCTGAGTTTTTTAATTCAGCATCTTTTGGTGGTACTTTTCTTTTTACTACATTTTAGTATTGTACTGTATTTTTCTGTTTGTTAAAAAAAAAAAAAAAAAAAAGACAGTTTTTAAAGTTTTAAGGTACAGGGAACTGTCTATCTGTTCTAACTAGCCAGACCAGCTCTGGACTGATGTTCTCAGGAATACACAGTCAAAGTAAGGTGAAAGTTGTTCTCTATACAGAAAAAGAAGTTTAAAAATCAAAAAGAAAATAGCAATACAGACAAGGGTACATTGGAAGTAAATCACTTCAGTTTAGTAGAAACGTGTAAAAATCCTACCTGCCTCCCAAAGGGGCCTCTAAAAGAACCCTCCAGCAGGATCAGCATCTCTGCTTCATGCTTCTCCCTCAATCTGCTCATACTAGGGACAAGGGGCACTTCCCCACTCATGTTCTTTTTTCTGTTTCTGGCTCTGCTGCTGGATGTGGCAACAGAAACAAAGATCTAAGGATTACCCCTTAGGTTACAGAAAGAGTTAAAGAAACTTGAAGTTTATTAGGTGACAGCTCCTTACCTGGAGACATTAATTCAAATTGCACACATATATAGAATATAGTAGTTTCTGAGTCTTCCAGGAACCACCCCTACAATGAATTCCGGGTAGCTAAGCCAGATAGTGTCACTACATGATTAATAGAAAATCCCATTGACTTCAGATACCATCAGGGATACAGAGATATTCAGCAGCTTCTGAAGCTTATTGCATTCTGTCATGGGGTTCCAAGTAGTTTGGTTTCCAGCAAAAAACTAAGTGAATCTTGGGGAGTCTTTTTTCACTTCCAAGACGTATCACAATTTTGGACATCACTGAGATTTCTCTGAAACTCCTGTATTTGTAAGAGAGAAGGTGAAGACCAGATAAATAACAATAGAAACAAAATAAACAACACAAGGAGAGAAGCATGATCTTCTGTCCTATCTGCCAGAGTGTAGGACCCAGGAATTTTTTTTTAGAGCTAAAATATTCTATGACATTTAGTAACAATGCAAAAGAATGTGACAAGACAAACATTACGCAGTGTAAATCAGAAGTTAATAGTTAGACTGGACATACAGATCAGACCAATCAACATCCAAACTTTGCATATGTTTAATTCAGCTCTTAATTTTTTGTAATTTGGGACCAAATACTTAAATTCTAGTACAGATCCAGAGAAAATTTAATTAGATATTGAATCTGACTTGATGAAATGAAATAAGCCAAGTTTTTTTTCAGTCCTGGAAGATTCAAGAAGATAAACTTGAGAGACTTATAAGGGATTTTATACTTAGTGCTTGCACTGCCATCTAACCACAGGATAAAACCATCCGCCAGATACAAGCCAGATACTATGCTATGCTGGAATATAAATAGAAAGTCAACCCTCAAACTATAAACTATCCTGGAAGAAGGTCATAGCTTGAATCCTTCTTTTAAATTTCCTTTTCTCCTCATCAAATAAAGTTCCTCCTTTTCAAAATGATTAAAAAAAAAACAACAACAACAAAAAAAAAACAACAAATCTGTACATCCATATACAATGAATAGAGTCAGACTGTGTGTCTAAGCAGCAAATGCAACATCTTCCAATGCATTTCTCATACCCACAACAAAGTATGTTCACCTCACCCCCATCACAAAGCTCTTCCAGGATGTAATTCACTTCTTTCAGTGCATTACATGCCACCATAGAAGCTCTCTGGATGAAATCAAACAACTGCTTACAAAGCTAACTTTCTCAGAGCAGTCAGAAATACCCATTTACAAGGAGGAAAATACTCTTCACAAACCATTCATCTCATCTGACCTGTCAATCTCTGACCTTTCAGCCCAGATCTATAACAGAAATCTACAGAAAACTCTCAAAAGACAAGTCTGGGTACAAAAATCCATGACTACTGGTATACACATGCCATGGTTTTCAGTCGTGGTTTTAAACCCTCTGTTTTGGTACATTCCCAAATGCAGGTGATACTGAACATACTGATGTGGAAAACTGAACTAGTTCCATCCTGATACTAGAGTGACAGGATATCATGTTTATCATCTACAACAAAGGCATCATCATCTCAAACAAAACATTCCTAAATTGACTGACCTAGGCAGCTTTCAGTACCCAACAGCTTTCAGGGAGCAGCAAGGGCCAGCTGCTCCATGAGGGAAGGTGAGCCAGCAGCCCAGCAGGACTGTACAGCATGCAGGAGCCCTGGCCTAACCAGCGAGGAGGCGGGATGCAGAGCAGCAATTTCAGGTCAGAAGAGACAGTGACAGAGACACTGATCAGGTCAGGCACAGTGAAGTGACCACCCAATAAGTCAGCAGCAGTGAGGCAAGTCTGAGGCCAAGCCAGGAAACCAAACCAGCAGGTCCAAGTCAGACGCAGGGAGGTGGGAGACTGGGCACAGACATAGTTGCCACACAGCTGTGGTGTGGCATGGGCAGGGGTAGCACTAAAGTCTCAGCTAAAAGCAGGTCCCAAGGGAAAGGTGGGGCAGGCCCTCGCTTCTAGGTCTATTCACAACAGCTCTTATCAGCAAAGAAGCTGATCTTGGACTCAGCCAACTGAGCTCCATACCTTCGCCAGCTGAACTAGAAGGAAAACACTCTCCAGGAGCTGACAAGTCTTACCAGAGTCAGTGTGAAGTGCTTTCTAAACTTTAAATGACAATTGGTAGTGATTTCTGAGACTTGGAGAAATGTCAGAGGATGGAGAACTTCAACCAAAAACTCAATAATCAGACAGGGAAATCTTGAGCAGGAAGCCTCAAACATCCTCAGTGAAACATTAGAACACTGTAAAATAAAAATTTCTGAACAGAAATTTGGAGTGTTTCAGGGAAGACTGACAGTATTTGTTAGATAAAACTGCTTCCTGTAAGTTTCACTAGGTTGGTTGTTTAAAGACAAATGAATTGATGTAGTATATTTAAAGTTTTCCACAACATTTGATTTAACATAGTCAGAAATTTTGATTTATTGTTACTGTTATTTTCTAAACCTCTCTTTCAGAAGCAAACTTAACATTTTAAAGTCTTGCATGTGCCCTTCAGTAATCTTAAAGAAACAAATATTAGCAAAAAATCTTACCCCAAGACAGCTGGATTTACCTTTCATACCTTTAAGAGAAAGAAATGCAAAAATGCACCTAGCAGAGAAGAGATGAAGCCCCTCAACTAAAGTTCTTTGGTTAAAACTAAAAAAGAAATTTTTTTGCCTTCTTTTTGAAAGATGATGCATTTTCCTTTTTCACTTTCATTTATTTCACAGTTTTTCAGATGGATATATGATACAGTCACCTCAGTGTCACTCTTCCTTATTTTAACACAAACTACAGTCTGGCAGGTGCTCATCACAGGGATGCAGTAGAGATATTCCTTTTCAGAGTGCTCCTTTGAGACATTCAGACTACAGCTGTGTACAGTACAATATCATAATGTATTCTGTGCTATCGTACCACTCAGGGAGGCTAGAATTCAAGCTAATAAGAGCAGTTGCAGTAAATATTTTGCAGTAAACACATTTCCAGAGTAGGCAATGGATAGCACTGTTGAGTGAGAAAGAGGTAAATAAAAAGCCATGCTCATTCAATCAATAAATGAGGTCATGCCAGGGACTTAAGCTGTGTCTCACCAGTGGTCTACCTAGTTCAATATCTTGCTTCTGGAAAGAGTCCACACTTAGTACTTTAAAAGAATGAAAAGCTTTTGACAGAACCCATCATTATATGACAGAAGATTCTTGTAAGACCTGTATAAACAACGTACTTACAGATGTGTGCTGATCTCAGCATGAGTGAAGAGCAAGGTTCAAAATGCTTCAAGAATCACTTATTCCAACCAAATGCCATCATTCTACTGCCTGATTTCTCTTTTTATCGTTTTTCATACACTTATTATATGAGCTCATTATATGAGGCATTACAGCAAATGACTGCAGCTCCTACTGAAAAAAGCAATGAGTATTAGCAGTCGGAAACTCTTCAAGGCGAGTCCCTCTTCTCTGCTTTTAGCCATATTGCTCTTGGCACACAAGTTAGCACACTCTAAACTGCAAGCTTGGTCTTGTCAACATATCAAACTAGAGTGCTAATCATTAATAACTCCTTCTGAGATAATATTGACAGCTGCTTTGCTTTATTATCAATGCCATCTGTGCCCAGCTCCCCATCTTCTCCTTTCTACTGCTCCTAAGCTTGCACTCTAAACATTTTTCAGGCTGTAACAACCAGAATGGAAATAACAGCTTGAGCTTCTTGAGAAATATCACAAGCCAACTCCAGGAGCCCAGAAGAGAAGGAATAATATGATTGTAGGGTCCCACTGAGCTGTCAGCATAAGTCAGCTTTGTGAATAAGATGCTGCCAGGTGCCATTTCCTAGTAGTGATCACCTTCACCGTTTCCAAAGACCAATGTCATACATGTAAGATGGTCAACTGGTCTTCTTGTATTTTGAGCAGCACTAAAGCCTCAATAAGACTGAGTAGCAGATAACAGTATCTGTAGCATTTCTGAGTCTCCTTTTTATAGTAATAGTGTTATCATTTTGATCACAAAATTCTCTCACTCACCCAAGATTGAAGGGAACAAATACTATAAAAAGGCAGCTCCCAGTCTTCTGCTGTGCTACTTGAAGAGCTTTCATTTGTGAGTTTCCAAGGTGTTAGTACTTCAGCACAGAATTGATAATGAGAAAAACACTTGTCCTTGCTAACTAAATTGCATTCCTGTGAACAAATGAAAAAAAAATCAGTCTTCAGAGGTAATTTTAGCATAACTCAAAGACAAGCCAATTTTAAACAGACACCTAACTTTCAAAATTATTTTTTAAATTCTAAAGAAAAATGACTGAAAGTGTTCATTCAAGTCCCTCTTATAGATCAGTTCAATTGTGTTGAAAATGCTGAGATAAAATGTATAAATAGACAGATATTTGACTGCTCTGTGCTAACGTTTTTGGAAGCAGAAGGGAAAAAACAAAGTTTCCAATAGAGACATAGAAAAACTTTCAAGTGTAGATGGCTTTTTAAAATACATGCATTTTTGATTTTTTGATAATGATATTTAGGGCAGAGGTGGAACAAGCCTAGAGGTCTATAATTTCTCTTGGAAAAAGAAAACTGTCTTGTTTCTAAGTGAATTTGATCACTTGTAATTTTTAATTCAGAGAAAAAAAAGATATAAATTGCACTTTCTTCACATGAGCTCATTCTGAATGCAAAAATTCAAATGCAAATTCGGTCCAAAGCAGAAAGGTCTGGAACAGATTGCAGAAAGTCTTTTGAATGTCAGTTGAAAAGAGGCTGTCAGTGGCAGACAATGATACCTTCAGAAATTATAAGGGAAAAACTCTACAATGAAGGAGGAGTTTACGTAGCTTCTGAAGAGCACTTGTCAGGAAAAGAAGGGAGTGAGTGCATCCTGGATGAACAAGATACACTCCTATTGAATCAAGGAAGGGACTGGGAGCTCAGAAAGCTTCTCTGCTTTTCCCAGCCTCATCACTGATCTAATAAAATACACAACCTGTGCAGAAAGTGCCTCTATTACATATTTAGAAATCACAGGTTCAGCAACCACACTGCTACCATGCAAGAGACACAATTCAGCATGAGGACAGTGGCTTCAGAAGGATGATTAGAGGCTATCACTTCAAGGTAAGGGTTTGCTAGGCCTATGCTGGCCAGGTTGAAAAAGATGATGAAGGACAGAAACTACTGCAAGATCAGGGTACGCAATTATCTCACACAGATGACTGGCTAGGGCTGATAACATGCTGGTAAATCCAACATGAAAAATTTTTCAGGTTGAGTAGTGGAGGTTGGCATCTGTGGTCTTCAGTTCTCAATGAATGACCACAATTTCTGTTCAGTTAGTGTATTGTTCATTGTGCTTCCTCAGCACACTTGACTCCTGACTGTATCCACTAGCAGTTAGCACAAAGAAAACTGATCACAGTAACCCTGCCTGCTGCGGTAACACAGACCCAACCTAAATAGAAATAGGACCTGCTAGAGGGATATAATGCTTTGAACACTGGATTTTGTGTCTCCACACACCTGTAACAAGTCTGAATCCTGCAAAATCAATGCCTGTTTCATGTTACCCAGGCTTTCTGCACCACAATAGGAGACACAATGAAGAGAGGACACACAAGGAGAAGCTGGGCTGACAAGAGCTAACAGCCTACCAGGGCACAAAGCGTGCCCAGGAGCTACTCCTCCAACCCTGATTTAGGATTCTACAGGAGACTGCAGCTGCTTGTGAACAGCATGAGACCTGACAGGTCTGCTCTGAAAAAGGAGCAGACGAAATGCTCTTTTTCCTTTGGTCATTACTCTGTCTGTCAAGCTGTAAAACACTGCTCCCCTAGATCATGATTTCAATACCACGCACAAAGTCATTGATAGCTCCTGTTAGTTTTTATAGGTTAAGCACAGGGAACATTTGATCTTATCTCAGTTCTCCATCCCTTTTTGCCATTCACAGCATTAAAAAAATTAAAAGCCAACTCAGTCTTTCTCCAGCAACTAAGAGCATGAAAACAAATCTAATTGATTATTTCAATAATACTGAAAACACTTAGGAATAAGGACTGAAAAATCTTTCATTAAGTAGAATTCTAATTAAGACAGTGATTTACATGTTAATGACCAGGTAGAAATCTTTAGGACTGGTCTTTAATTTTATTATCATTGCTTTGGTCTATTTTAAATAAAAGAATCTTAATTTATAAATTCTAGTAGTCTCTGATGTTCATTCATTTAGTTATGCTTCTGCAAATCTATGCCTTTATTTCATGGCATTTGCAGTCTCAGATAGAATTATTATCCTCTCCTTTCAGATTTACTTTTAATCTAAAAATAAAAGGCTTTAGCAATAGTCTATAGAACTTTAAATGTGGATGTAGGCTTTTGAAATCACCCTGGATGCCACGTATGAAAAAGAGAGTGTTGACTACATCTGTATCTAGTCTAGCCCAAATAGTGTGTTGAGGATGTGTTTATTGAACTTGAAATTTGCCAAAGCACGCTGACATAAGGTTTCAGTGTCAAATAGAACAACAAGTTGAACTGCAAAGATGGAGCAGGGATTTTCTTTTTCTTCTCATTTTAGTAAAAACCCCAGTGTTCTTTGACCTGGCTGAATGTTTATCCCAGAAACAGCAACTGAAAGAATTGCCAGTTTTTGCTGGAGGACATTTGAGGTCAGTGAAAGTCAGTCTGTCTTGGTTAACAAAATACAGATCAAATATTGACTGAATCATCTCCAAGACATTATGAGGAATCTCTTCCCTGTATAGAGGAAGGCTCTTTAATGTAAAGAAAAGCTGAATGTAGGCAAATTGACTTTGTACCAGTACACGATGGGCCTGACACTTGTTAGACCTGACTTGTCCCTGTGAACTCCCCAGATATGGCATTTTGCATCTCTATTGTCTTAGAGGCTACTTAAACCTGGCTTGTGCTCAGAGTGCTTAGAAACTCCTCCTATCCTTGTAGCAGCTGATGCTTGGGACTCTTCTAGGAAAGCACTCAGTGCCATCTGGCCCGCTGGCCATCAGCCATGTAACACCTCGATGAGAGCAGATGGATAAGACGGAAGCTGCTCATCTAGGCGGAGTCCTGGAGCTTTTGTGTACAACAGCCAAGTGCACCCTTGAGCGGTGTGCCCTGGGAATTTGTTCTAGCTTGCTCAAGAGGCAGCCCTGGCAGCACACCCAGCAACAAATTCAGCAACAAATTATACGGATGGTTGATCGATATGACTGTGTGCTTGGCCTTTAGGCCAGAAAAGTGTAAATGCCGTGACTCAGGCTGCAGAGAAGGCATGCCATATTCTCCCGTTCTCCCAGCAGTTTTGGACTTGCTGAAATCTTCTGGGCTGTCATGTAGGTGGATGAAATGATCATAATGGTAGAAAATAGGTCTGGAAGGGACGCCAAAAAGCGATCTAATCCAAGGCAGGACCACGTCATGTTTCCAATTATAAAGATTTCACAGTCGTTTTTCCAGTGCTTCACATTCCATTACTCTTACAAATAAAAAGGTTCTCCTACTGCCTAAATTTTTTGTCCCTTCTCACCATAAATGTAGCTGGTCACCAGCTGACTGTTTTTTAAAACTCTAAGTATTTTTAATTTTCCCAAGTGGGCTTTCTCTCTGATTAGAACCTTTTGGTCAAGTTTGTCAGGGCAGGAAAGGGTAAATCCACTCCACACTGAAGAACACAAGATGGATCTCATGAGAAGGGACAGGGTGAATAACCAAAGGTCAGCTATCACAGTTTTTGTGCCTAAACTGTAACAGATTTCTGTAGAATCCTGCTTATTACAGCCACTGCATAAAAGTTCTCCCTACACTGTACACAGCTCTGCTGCATGCAAGAATGCTAAGGGCTTGCTGCTTGTCCCTAACAGTCAGTGCACCTCCAATTTGTAACTTATCTTGCAAAGACCCTGAACTTCCTTCCCTAGGAAAGGTTTTATGGCTATATTTCCCATAGTCTATCCTACTAATGCATCTATCACAGAACTGCCATCTAAAAATAAATATAAAACAAATCCTTATATTTTGGATTGTATTGTGAGATACCACATCTTAAAAAAAAAAAAAAAAAGGGGGAAAAAAAAAGTCTATAAAGGACAAGAAGTTTTTAATTATAGGTTTTGGTATTTATTTTTTGCATATGAACATATTTTCACTACATATTTCTCTCTCTAAAAACTCATATCCTTATTCCTCAGTCCAACTTCTTAAGTTGTTTTAATAAGAAGACTCATGATTAGCAGTATCCACAACACTAAGCCTAGTGAAATCTAAGAAGCAGGGAATGGTAAGCTTTGGTTTCTGTTCACTCAGGAAAAGGTAAAAGCCAATATCACCTAAGACTGAAAGGATTTATTTATTTAAACTTGCAAGTCAGTAAAATATTTGGGAAAGATAGACTTATTAGCATAGGCTAGACCAGTCGGATAAACAAATTTCACTACCTTTCCTTTAACTGACACCTCTGTCAATGTATTCAGGTGAAGTATGTCAGAACTACATGATGTTTCGGTGGTGAATCCTCTACACAGTTTCTTGATCCCGACCCATTTCACCCACTGCCTGTGACTCCTGATGACTCCCTTACACTCATTCAGTTGAAAACCAGTCTTGCCTGTCTTGTCAATATATATATATATATATGTATCTATATATCATCCCTGCCAATATAATTTCACTCTGTAACCATTGTATTTTCAGTTTCAAAAGCACTAACTGCTGCCTATCACAAATGTGTGTCCCAAGTCTGGTATCACTTACTGATGATTTTGAAGCCTACCAAAATGTGTGGTAAATGCTGTGGCCCAATGTTACATCTTTCAGTTATCCTTTTTATTCCTTCAAAGGGCTCTAACTGCTGAAATTTGATAAATCATAATACATTGCCACTGAATACCCACCTCTTCCATGAGCTGGAGGAAAGCACTCTGCAGAAGTGTTATGACACAATGTGTATCTGTGTCTCAGAGAATCTAGTTCAATCTGGACTATTAGCTCACACTATCAGGGAAAGTCTGTTGCTTTCCTCTCCGTAGTACCAGCAGCAAAATGTATTGGACAAATATTTCATGGAATATAATATTTAATGCAAACATAGTATGACCTACTTAGAACTGATCAGAAGCAGTGGCAGCACACATTTCATTTATGTTACCCCTTTACAACTTCATCCTGAAGAAACTAGTATAACAGAGTGCAGTCTCAATTCACATTCAAGCTTTTGTTTAGTAGTTGAGATCACTCAAGACTAGTTCTTCCAGACTACCTGGTAGTCTTAGAAGAAAAGTGGGTTCTACTGATGACCAAACATAATGATGGGAACACTGATATATTACTAGGTCCTTCTTACTCCATTCAACTTTGCTACCATTTGATTACTCCTTGGTGGTGAACTGCTGGACACTGCTGAGGCTGGATACATTTAAGCAGGAAACATTGAAATATGTAACTCAAAGTAGCAAGCACTTGGGATACACCCAAGCATATACCGGGCTACAGAAGTTGATCAGTTCTCCATACTAAGACCTCAATAATAATAAAAAAAGTCTATGTCTATCACGAAAGTAAATTGGTGCCAAGCAAAATTTAACCATTATTCTGGATCTGCTGTTGAGTGAAACACATCAACCATTTTTCATTTAGGAACAGAAACTGTACACAGATAGCTGGAAAAATGACTCCATGGCACGCATTCCATGCCAAGATCTTCTGCTTATTTTCACTGACATAATGGCCTTTCTGGTCAGCATGCCAAGTCTGCTATGATCACCAGAGTTAAGGGCTCTCAACACTTCAAAAGATTGGGTCCTAATTGCAGCAAATTCAGTTAATGCCAAGGGGGAAACACAAGCATCAGGATTTGGGCCTTTGCCCCAAAAGAGCAGTACAAATAACATTCATATTCATTAGACAGCTGACAGGAGAGTGCTGAGAACTGGACTGTACAGCAGCCTGCCTGCAAATTTGATGAACTAAAAAAAAATTAATGAGCTTTGGGTTCAAAAGGTTTCCTTTAATGTGCATCAAGCATTTTCATGAAACACAAGTAACTACACAAATTTGCTATTTAGCAATAATGGGTCGTGTCAGAGCTGGATATCTCTTGATCTCCCGTTGAGATGACAGCATGCACCATGCACCGGTCTTCTGCCAACATGAAATGAGTGCTAGCAGATTTACCCTTAATGAGCTCATCACATTGAAGCACGAGTTAAAGGGAGCAGGTCACAGATTATGTTTATTTAGTTGCCCTGATGTGTCTTGTTAATTCAACATGCAAATGTGGTGTTGCACATAGGAAGCACCCCTGATCCACTGTGCCTGACCAGCCTCTGCATCAATGCTTACAAGCTTTCTCTCCACCTGAACCTGGGGTAAATCGGCACTACTCCAACGTCTACAGTTCAACCTAATTGATATGGGTCAGTCTTGGATCTCATCATGCACATGTGCACTTTCACTTCTCACCCTCTCTTCTGACCTCTTTCCCTACTGAAAAAAATGTAAGGCAAAGTTTGGGGCAGGGAGACAGTTTACAGCCCTATTACACTGGTACTTTCAGATCATGTTTCTGTTTATGCATTTACCCTTCTCTTGCATGTTTGTATGTGGTAGAAGCCTCAGTCATGCAAGCCCTTTTTTCAAAGTCAATCAGAGCACGAGAGGAAGATTAGGAATGACAGGGGACAGCCCCATGGTGCAGGGATATCACAAAATCTGCTGAAAGATCCACACTACATTCTCTCAAAGATACATGAGAAATCTGGGATCAGTCAGTGGGTATTACTACAGCATGTAATAGCACATACAGCCACATTAGCAGATATTAATGTACAGAGAACACCACAACCCTTCATTTCTCCCCCACTCCCCACTGAACACATGCCTACCTTTTGCTATAATGCCTTTCTGCATTAAAGAACATTTTTTATGTGAACGTAGGGGACTTGCTAGAATACAAAGATCTCCAAGCCCCACAATCTTTGTATTTTATTGTGTGTGGGAACTAGGTTGACTGTTCACTCCATGACTCCATTTCTCTGTTGGAAAATGCCTGAGATTTCATGTGAAGTCGTAATCCGTTTCTGCTGTATGGGAAGACATTATTCAGTGCCATATTAGGAGGGAAAGGCATATGTTAAGACAAAATAACCTTATATAACCATATACATACTAGTGTATTCGTTTTCTTTTGGGTGTAACATCTCTCCTTCTACTCCTCTAACATCAATCTCATTTTAAATATTCTGTCTTGGATTTCATAGAAGAAGCAATATGTGATAATGCTGTATGAACATTTAACAGCAAATGCTATTTTCACTGAAATCACTTTTGTGAAATAGCCCATTTGGAACTTTCAGGCAGTGCAACATTTGAAACTGCAAAATCTTTAGTAGGGCATATATATTACAAATTAGAAACTTCACCTTGTCAGGATATGCTTAAACTCTTACTTTTATGGTGAAGATGGGTAAAAGGGCTCCTATTCCTTCCTTCTCTTCAGTTTTCATTATAGAGCTATTTGTGAAACCACAATACAAACTGATTCTTCATAATAATTCAGCTTAAAGATAACCCTTCTTTTTTCTGCTGAAGAGTGGCTGAATCCAGAACATCACGGTGCAATGCCACTAACAGTTGTAGTGGAACAAAGAAGGGACAAGCCGGTGTTGGATGAGAGCACTAACAAATAATGGAGCGCAAGAGATCCTTAAGCCATTTTCAGTGCTTGCAGTCAGTGTTTTGTAGAACTCTACACTTACCTGGAAACTAGTCAATGACTAGTGATTGCAATTCAAAGTATATTTTGATCAGTTATCACTTTCCCAAGGGTTTGTTGCTTGGGATACTAAAAGTATATGGGGAATTTTCATCAAAGTGGACAACACAGACTCCACAACAAGCAATTATTTGTAACACAGGTAAAACATAAGAGAATACTACATAGTAACAGTGTCAAAGCTGGCTTCCTTTTGAAAGCAAGAAAATTAAAGTAGAAATGAATTGGCATTACTGGTAGGTGATGAACACCACCCCAACAGCAAAAGCATATCACTGATGGCAAGATTGTCAATACACAATAGCACACCTGTGGAGCATGGTATGGTGGTTAAACAAGACAGAGTTCAGTAGTAATAAAAGTAGATCAATGAGAATGTCAGTACCATGCAAGCTCTTAAGAAAAAAAGCATAAACACTCTCACCTGAAGGTACAAGTTGTACATAAAAGCTCTTCAGAGCAGAAGCCCTTTGTCATGAGAAAGCTGTACTGGACCCGCCACTTAACAAGTGTTGCCTCTGCTTCAAACATATGGCTGAATCCAAAGTGTCCATATGCAGTCTTCACTTTAGACACAGCATGAGACTTCGTTTTCCATCTCCACAGTCTTCATCATGGCTATGCCTCCAGGTATTTTCCTCCTTTCCCATCCCAGAAGGCATCTCTTTGGCAGCTATCAGAGTGCTCTTACCAAAAAATCCTCTGCACTACTTCTTCAGACTCCACAGCACATCCTTATCATTACCTCACCTCTTTCCAGATGTCTTAGCTCTTCCGTGTTTATATTTTGTTTAATTGCAGTGATTGAAATAAAACAAAAGCATTCACTGCTTTCTCTGTCTCTGCATACTTAACAGAAATATATGCCTCACTGCAGTACAAACATGGAGGTTAATTCCGTGTTTAAGAAATAACTCTGCCAAAACTTGAGATGTTTGTTCTGATCACTCACACACAAATGTAAGGGAATTTGGCCAGTGTAGGAGTCAAAACTGAGGATTAAAGTCTGCTTCATTCACCCAGTGCAGCACTTGACTCTGTCAATAGTTTCATTTATTTTGAGCTGTTACTCAAGGGTACAAGAATACAGGACTCTGAATGCAGAAATAATGGCAGATCTGGTTCACAACATATGAAGTTCTGTCAAGATTCATGAGAAGCAAAGATCATTGAGAAATACTGAGTATTATCTTGTTGTTCATTTCACACGTTAGTATCCCCGAATTGACTCATATTACATAGTTTTCAATGTATTTCTTTAAGGCAGCAGTACTTTGAAGTATTTTTGCAAACATACATCCTCCTTAGCTTGTGCATACTTGTCACCTAAATCAATATCCAAGTAATTAATCCTATAATCAAAGTCTCAGTCCTCCTTGCTGTCTTTTATCTGTAAACACATCTCCTGATCCTCTCCTCTCTAATTGCTCTAAAGGTCTCAGGAGAGACATCATCCAGCTCCTTTCAATGCCCTTAATTTCTACACAAACTGTGTCAGAAGTTATGCTGTTTCTCTTTACAGACTCAGTAATCAGTCCTCTCCAGAATACATCATCCTGTCTTCTGCTTTATTTTGTTTCTTGCTTTTGGCAGCTCCTGTATTCTGTTAAGTCCCTTGATGTTTTCCAAGCTTGTCCGTGATGCTATATGAATACTGTATATCCCTTGGAAATAAGTAACCCTTAATTCTGCAGTTTTGTGCTATACGCTTCAAGAATTTGTCTGGAATATATTTACCTTGTACTTCGAAATCCCTCAAGATACAAACTTGAATTAAGAGTACAAGAACCTAAACACAATAAAAATTTCCTATATAAGAAAAGATCAGGACTCTGGACTGGGATTTAGAAGATCCAGGATTACTTCTTGACTCACAAATTCTGCATGTGATCATCAGCTACAGCTATAGTATTGCAAGACAAAAGCCTTTAAAGGGATGAGGAACTTCTGCCTCTACCCATCCCCTCTTCAAATCATCACCTTGGAGATGAATGGGAAAGACTCTGTATGCCCTAGGGTGTTAATGTATTGGTAGGATATTTGAACACCCAGATGTTTGAACACATTAGTCCTTGTGTGTTTCAGAAAGCATAGCCTAGATCTACATATAATCTGAATTTGCAAGTTTGCAATCTGTACTTGCAGCCTGTTAGAAGTTCCTTAACCCAGGGGTGTAATTATAACATTGTTGTCTTTTTATCTCTGTTCCTTGACTTCAACATCTCTTTGTCTTCTGTTCTTAATCTTAGCTACTGAGATTATAGCTTGCTCTGGGCACAAAATGCTTAATGAGACAACAATTGGGGTATACATGCAAGTAACAGTAATTAGGATGATGCAAAATGTTCAAATATTCTGCACAAATTCAGTGACTAGTTTCAGTATGAAAAAATTCAGGCGACTTTCACCTTTCAATATGTTCAGTACAAATTTACAGACTTTTACATTAAGCAGTTTATTTGTTACAAAGATTCTTTGCCTTTGTTTAAACAGAAGTATCAGGAAAACTTTTGTTTTAAAAATTTCTCCAGTGCTAGGGTGATGCAATCCCAAAATGTTTGCAATTCACCCTGCAAGTAAAATGAATCTATAAAATTAGGCCCCTGCTACAGCCTTCTCAGTTGACATCAGTTGACTGCCTGGGGTCTTTAGTAGCCACTCTATGGCATCTCTTAGGAGTTTTCCTTACACTTGTACAGTGTATTATTCAGATTCACTAAACATGATTAGAGCTGTGCAGATACCAAAAGGATCACATACAGTCGAAAAAGACTCTCAGTAACAAATGCAGACCACCCTGGACAGGCTCCATGACATGAACATGGCAGGAGACGCTCAAAGAGCAAATCATAAAATCACAGAATCATTTTGGTTGGAAGAGACCCTAAATCATCAAGTTCAATCATAACCTAGCTCTGGCACTAAACTATGTCCCTAAGAACCTCATCTATACATCTTTTAAATACCTCCAGGGATATTGACTCAACTACTTCCCTTGGCAGCCCATTCCACAAGTAAATTTTTCCTAATATCCTATCATCTAAACCTTTCCTGGCACAACTTGGGGCCATTTCCTCTTGTCCTATCACTTGCTACTTGGGAGGAGAGACCAACACCCTCCATGCTACAACCTCCTTTTGGGTAGCTGTAGAGAGAGATAAGGTCTCCCCTCAGCCTCCTTTTCTCCAGGCCAAACAGCCACAGTTCCCTCAACCATTCCTCATCAGACTTGTGCTCCAAATCCTTCACCAGCTTTGTTGCCCTTCTCTGAACTCTCTCCAGCACCTCCATGTCTTTCCTGTAGTGAGGGGCCCAAAACTGAACACAGGATTGGAGGTGGGGCCTCACCAGCACCAATTACAGGGGGACAATCACTTCTCTAGTCCTGCTGGCCACACTATTCCTGATACAAGCCAGGATGCTGTTGGCCTTTTTGGCCAACTGTGCACACTGTTGGCTCATGTTCAGCCGGCTGTTGATCAACACCTCCAGGTCCTTTCCAGCCACTGTTCCCCAAGCCTGTAGCATTGCATGGGGTTGTTTTGACCCAAGTACAGGACCCAGCACTTGGCCTTGTTGAACCTCATACAACTGGCCTCAGCCCATTGATCCAGACAGTCCAGAGCCCTCTGTAGAGCCTTCCTACCCTTGAACAGATCAACACTCCCACTCAATTTGGTGTCATCTGCAGACTTACTGTGGGTGCACACAATCCTCTCATCCAGATCATTGATAAAGATATTAAACAGAACTGGCCCCAATATTGAGCCCTGGGAAACACCACTCGTGACCAGCTGTGAACTGGATTTGATTCCATTCACCACAACTCCTTGGGCCTGGGCATCCAGATAGCTCTTTACCAGCAAAGAGTATGCCAGTCCAAGCCATGAGCTGCCAGTTACTATTGGAGAACGCTGTGGGAAACAGTGTCAAAGGCTTTACTGATGTCTAGGTACACAACATCCACAACCTTTCCCTCATCCACTAAGCAGGTCATCTTGTCACAGAAGGAGATCATGTTGGTCAAGCAGGACCTGCCTTTCATATGAAAACGCATGCTGACTGGGCCTGATGGCTTGGTTGTCCTGTATGTGCCACATGATAACACTCAGGATGATCTGTTACATGACCTTCCCCAGCACTGAGGTCAGGCTGACAGGCCTGTAATTATGCCAATCCTCCTTCAAGCCCTTGTAGATGGGCATCACATTTACCAGCTTGCAGTCAACTGGGACCTCCCTGGTTAGCCAGGGCTGCTTATAAATGATGGAAAGTGGCTTGGTGAGTACTTCCACAAACTCCCTCAGTACCCTTGGATGGATCCCACCTGGCCCCATAGACTTAAGTGTCTCTAAGTGATGTAGCAGATTGCTAACCATTTCCACTTGGATTATTTGGGCTTCATTCTGCTCCTCATCCTTGTCTTCCAGCTCAGGTGCCTGGCCACCTGGAGCACTACTGTTCTTACTATTAAAGACTAAGGCAAAGTAGACGTTTAGTACCTCAGCATTTCCCTCATCCTCTGTCACTATGCTTCCCCCCTGCATTAGTGACTTCTTGACAGTACATATTAGTATTCAAAAAAAGTAAAACCAGGGCCTCTTTAGCTCTTGAGGCTTCTGGTGATTAACACATTGCACCAGGGCCTTAGGGGACTTCCTCTCAGTGCCCATCAGCCAGTCTACCACAATGTGCAGGCAGCAGGATCTGAGTCACTGGAATTCATTTCACTAATCAACTTAATTAATGTAAATCAATTAATTTAATTAACTGATTTTTAAATTAATTTAGATGTCATTAATCACTTTACTTCATTTCTCCAATAACAGAATTACAGTGGGAGCCAAAACTGCACAAAGCAAACAAAGGCAATCTGGAGATTCAAGTTAAATATGAGGCAGTTAAAGCTAAATTGTAGTGTAAACACAGCACATTACTGCATTACACGGTCACAGATGCCCAGTCAAACCAGGACTGCATCCACCTTAGCTGCTTCCAATCTTGTGAGGGGAAGTACTCTGGGGGGGTAAGAACTTGGCTCAGATTTGTGCAGACACATATTATGACTGAATTTAGCCAATAAATTCAAAACAAATACACATTCCAGCACCAAGTACAGCTTTGATCTCGAAGGGAAGAAGTGACACTTCCACAGGACAGTTCAGCCCACAGTGGTCCTTACTGCCCTGGCTGGTCTCCTGGGCCCATCCACATGGTCCTGTTATCCCAGGGCTGTTTCTGACCCCTGTTGTGCTTGCTGAGTCTGATCCTAATTTGCTAATTTGCATTCCCAGATCAACTCTGGACCTGTCTCCTCACCACGGACCTTCCATGATGACCTGGATTCTGGGCTGCTGCCTAATAACCAGTGTGGTGCCAAAGCTGAACCAGGTTCCTTCAGAGCTACAGCTGATCAGGGCAATTCCAGCTTGCCCAGGATGGAGCCCAGCTGCCCTGGCAGAGTGGGATGATGGTTTCTCCACAAAGGGTCCATGAGCTTGTGGTGCATACAGCCCACATCCTGCCACAAATGGGTGCAGAGCAGCAGCCCCAGACACCTGCCAGGATATCTTGTTGTGTGTCAGGGATGTGCATGTGGTAAAGCGGCAGGGTGACATCTGGACACAGTCAAATTAGGGGGCACTGGTGATACACTCGGACTTCATAATCCAGTTTTATAACACTTCAGGTGTTTCTCCTTTAATTAGTCTATACAGGTTTTTCCATTCATAGTCTTCCAGTGACTAGGTGACACTTGGTTGTTGGCATGAACTTTTGGGATCCCAGCAAATCCAGGGCAGAACTGTAGATTTAAACGAAGTTTTTGGCTATGTTTGCTTGTTTTCTCTAATGGGATGCCATCCTCATCAATAGTTGCTAGGCTACCTTTTTCCTTTCACCTGTTATTTGAGTAACACAGTTGCAAATCCATGGTTATGATCTAGGTGATACGTTGCTCTGTCATTGACTGAGGGATCGCAGGCAGCTGAGTGAAAGCTGGCAGAAAAGTCGACGTAAAATCCATTAAAATAGATCCAAACTCAAGTTTCCTTCATATACTTTGGCTCCATAAGAGCTGCACATTCACATTTTCTGTTACAACATACTCATGACCTGGTCTGTTCTCCTCTGTTACTCCCACCACTCTGTAAGTAGAGCTGCTTGTTTAGTTCTGCCATAATCTCCTTCACATGCTTTACTTGAAAGTCTCCATTCTAGTGAATAAACTGCTGGAGCTGACTTTTAGGATACCAGCAAGCCCATTTAAATCTTTTTAAAAGATGTATGGACCATATCTGCCAAAGCAACTTGGTAATTGAGTTGATTTAAAGTCCAAGTCTCAGCACAGAGTTGCTCCATCTCTCTCCCCACAAAAGTAATTGTCTAATAAAATACAGACAATTACAACTAAATTTTTTAAATACATTATACTCTTTTTTCCTACTCCCCCCACACCTCTGTCTTTTAGTTGCCATTACTAAGTTAATCACATCCTCTAACTGCTTTGTGGATACCATCAAAACTCATTAATAAGTCATCTCAGAAGTCAGTCTGACTTGGAACACACACACAAAGACCAGACCTCTTAGAGTGGTGCCATCATTCTTCAGCATAGAGTCACACTTTAAAGCTTTGGACACATATACAGGGATTTTTTTGTTGTTGTTCTAAAGCAGATAGTCACAAGTGTCAGCTAAATACTAACACAGGACTGTGTTTTCCACATAGTTTTTATTCATTTGGATTGAATTCCACTCCTGCCTTGTGGGTCAAAAATAGTCCAGGAGCTACACTACTCTGAAAAGTGGAGTCATTGGTTCTTGTGTGGCCTGTAGCCTATACCCTCACACTAACTTTAATCATTTAAATTTCTAGATGGTAGTTTTCTGCACTTCAGTGAAGCATACAAATCAGAACCGTATTACTTTATAATCTGATAGTTCCACAGAATATCATTGCTGAAGCATTTTTTTATCCCTCTTTCCCTTCCCCCCCCTCCTTTTTTTTTTTCTCGAAACTACACTACTTGCTTTAACTTCAGATTGGATGGGGGATAGCCAGATAGAAATATATGTCTGGATTTTCTTTAATTGTAACTAAACCTAGAAACTCTGTAGACTCATACTTGTCAGAAGTGGAAATGTATCTTAATTAATCCAAAGTTAAAAGAAGGTTAAAATTTGGCTGTGAAAACCAAGGAACATCTCCAGCATCTAGGTAAGTCCCAGGCTTGGTTAGTCACTTCTGTACATAGCATTAGTGCTCTTAATGACAGTCTTCTTCAAAATGATGATGAAATTGCAGTTGACAAAGTACACAGGTAGTGCGAGCTTTAAGTCTCATTTGTAACAGAACTGAAGTCAAACTACTGAGATACTTTGAAGACATCAGATTCTCTGTTCAGA
The DNA here is from genome assembly GCF_964273445.1 of Streptopelia decaocto. Lineage (NCBI taxonomy): Eukaryota > Metazoa > Chordata > Aves > Columbiformes > Columbidae > Streptopelia > Streptopelia decaocto. The sequence goes on from NC_138661.1 coordinate 21,897,360, forward strand.
TATCATTCTGAACAGTGCATGTTGCCAGGAGCTAGACGAACTGTGTGAAGGAACCAAGGAACAGCTCCAAGCTCTGTAACGGCTTAAATTCTCCAGAACTGCAGAAAACTGGAAAATATCCAAACAGCTTTGAGTGCTGTACCTGAGAGGAATACATGATAATAAAAACAACATTCTACATATCCTGTACTTGACAATGAGTGATCTTTGAGTCATTTGATGTGGATTAGCAGCTTCAGTTAACTCAAACTAAGTAGGCAATTTATGAAATCCTAAACCAGAAACATGAATTCCAGGAAAAATGAAAAACAGAGGCTACAAAACCATCATGAGAGTACAGGAGATTTGCAACTGAGAGGAAGCCAAGGAACAGATCTTGTTATTTCTGGGATATATCACTAAGGAAAAATCACACACAGACATCATCCCAAATGAGGCACAATCAACCATGGACAGAGAAATTGGAATTTATCTAGCACAGACAGCCACCCAGTCCCATAATAAAGTGTTCTATGGTACAGTAGCATTCTGGTAATGTAGATATGACAAGAACTTTGAAAGAGAGACCAACTGAGAAGCCAAGGAAGCACAGCACAGTGAGGTGCACACATTACTTGCAAAGGCCAAGGTGGTTTTTTTTTTTTTTTCCATCAGAGAAAAGAACATCCCCTTTAGGTTTGAAAGACTCTGAAATTGTCCATCTCACTCGAAAGTAGTAATCCAAAGCTATTAAGAAAAAGTCTCCAGATGTTTCCATGAAACATAAGTAGACTTAGCTAATCCAGCCTTTGTTAAAGAATTAGTATTTTTTCCTGTGCTTAAAAATCAAGCTCTTGTTAAAAATTTCCCTGAAATTCTCTAAGGCTTTAAAGGAGTGGTATCTTGGAGGCAAATCCAGGTGCATAAAAACAAAAAAAAAAATCTTGATTATTACATCTTGAAACGTTACATCCAATCCATCATATTGAATAAAATGACCTGTAAATTAACAGAATACCAGTAGCATCTTTAAGGAATCAGGTGAAGAGTTTACAAACACAGCTGAAAAATTGTGTGGTAACTTTCATCAGGATTGCTCATGAATATTTATGTTACATATTTAGACTACCGTGAAAGGCCACTGTCAAGCAGAAATTATGAGTCAGATCCCAAGAGACCATTCAAAGTTCCATGCTCCTTTTTCATTTTGGTACTGTTTACTTCACACCTTTCAGCCGTCTCAAAATACAGCACTAGGCTCATCTTGCTCTGCTAAGGTGCGTTGACCTTGGCTGGACACCAGGTGCCCACCAAGCTCCTCTATCACTCCCCTTCTCAGTGGGGCAGGGGAGAGAAAATATAATGAAAGGCTCATGGGTCAGGATAAGGACAGGGAGAGATCATTCACCAATTACCATCATGAGCAAAACAGACTGACTTGTTTAATTTATTATTAATCAAATCAGAGGAGGGTAATGAGAAATAAAATGAGATCTTAAAAACACCTTCTCCCACCCCTCCCTTCTTCTCAGGCTCAACTTCACTCCCAAACTCTCTACCTCTTCCCACTGAGGTGCAGGGCGATTGGGAGTCAGGGCTGTGGTCAGTTCATCACATGTTGTCTCTGCTGTTCCTTCCTCCTCAGGAGGAGCACTCCTCACACTCTTCCCCTGCTCCAGCGTGTGGTCTCTCCCATGGGAGACAGTCCTCCATGAATTTGTCCAACATGAGTCCTTCCCACAGGCTGCAGTTCTTCATGAACTGATCCAGTGTGGGTTCTTTCCAGCGAGGTGCAGTCCTTCAGGAAGAGACTGCTCCAGCCTGGGTCCCCCATGGGGTCACAAGTCCTTCCAGCAAACCTGCTCCAGCCTGAGCTCCTCTCCATGGGGTCACAGGTCCTGTCAGGACCCTGCTCCAGCACAGGCTTCCCATGTGGTCATAGCCTCCTTTGGGCACCCATCTGCTCTGGTGTGGGGTCCTCCCCAGGCTGCAGGTGGATCTCTGCTCCACCACGGACCTCCATGGGCTGCAGGGGACAGCTGGCCTTACAATGGGCTGCACCACGGGCTGCAGGGAAATCTCTGCTCCAGTGCCTGAAGCACCTCCTGCCCTCCTCCTTCACTGACCTTGGTGTCTGCAGAGATGTTTCACATATTCTCACTCCTCTCTCTGGCTGCTCTTTTCACCATATTTTCCCCCTTCTTAAATATGTTATCCCAGAGGCACTGCCACCATTGCTGATGGGCCTGGCCTTGGCCAGCAGCACGTCTGTCCTGAAGCTGACTGGACATTCTAGTAGCTTCTCACAGAAGCTACCCCTGTAGCAACTGCTGCTACCAAAACCTTGCCATGCAAACCCAATACATCTGCCCACAGTACAGATGGCCAGAATCAACACCTAAAATTCAAATTACATTTGGTAGATATGGGATGGACTAGAGGTGATTAGGGCCTCCTTTTGCTGCAGTAATTATAATTCTGACATGCTAAAAAAGTCTACTGCTTTCATAGCCATTTTTATTTCTAAGGGAAAATAATCCCCACTCAATGATTTACTGATTTCTCAAACACTTCCACCTTTACTTACCCTGTTTTATAGCATCCAACAAAACCAAGCACATTTCTGCATATTCGGCATGGTTTTGATCTTGAGTACTGAGGTATGGGAGGTGTTACAAAAAAAATGCTCAGGACTTGTGTCATTGCCCCAGAGATACTTGGCAGGAAAGACACTTGTGCAGCAATGCACAGCTGCAGGGAATTGAGCTGGACAGATTGCAAATCTGGAGATAACCCCACTGACAATATTTAACAAACAAACCCTTTCACCCTACCTGGGCAAAGATAATTCTGGAGCAGAGAAGATGAAAAATGTTGAGACAGATCAACAGGACAAAAACCAGTCCTTGCTGCTCTAGAGGGAGCAACTTAGAGGCACTCCTGTAGGGGTCCAGGAAATCACTGGCCAAACTTCTATAACTACCTCATTCAAAATCCTGCTTATGACAAAAGATCACCATCTGGTCCTCTTTATCTGATGAATAATGCAGTGGCAAGCAGCGGAAATATCCAATCAGATTATTAGATGGAAACTGTTTTGATCAGGACAGCAAACACACACCAGCTGGTGTCCATGGAGGGACTCCCTGACGTTGTTATTTCATAAGCTGATAGTTGCTGGCTGTTTTTCCATCCTCTACTTTACCTTCCACCATTATCTGTAAGAAAAGGTTAGCTCCTCTCTTCCCTTCTCTTCTCTTTTTTTTGTTACAATGATAGAGGTTAAGTACATATAAGAAAGACAGTTAAAATGGATCTGTCACATATTCGTTATTCTGATGTGTCATGCTCTACCCCTTCTCTGCAGGAAGCCGACACTCTACCACAGTAATTGACAGTAATTGAAATTCTTCACTGCAGACAGCTCGTAACTAATACGGTGATTTTCATTACATGTTCCTCTGAATATAGCAAAGATGAATGCATATTAAACTAGAAAAACTGGCAGCTGCTTGGGCCTGAAGAAAACTGCTGCTTGCTTAATTCAGCACCATCATGGCCACATGTCAATAACAGTCACTAGCACTATAAAAATAATAAGGAATCAAGGCCCAAAGTAACTGCCACGTCTCCCAGGCCCCTTCTGGCCAAAGTACCTCTGAGCAATCTCTCTTTAAATCACAGCACATGTTTTACCTTTCCCTGACAATAGACGCTTTGTGCCATTCAGTTTTTCCACAGCATCAGCCAGTAAACAAGTTCAAATGAAACCTATATCTGCTCCCATTATTCCACACAATTTGGAAAGCCACAGAGTATCCTTCAGGTGGAGACCAAAACTTATGAGGTAAAGGAGCTGTTCCACTACAATCCAAACCTTGCTGTACAGAGGACAGAATTCTAGTCAGGCATTCAGAAAGAAAGTACAGTGAACAAAAAGGTGATAAAGCACTGAAGGGACAGGAACCTCTGCTTGGACTTTGCATTCCATCTAAGCATTTCCCATAAGTGGGTTTTCAATCTGTATTTTTGTTTCTCAGATGAAGCACAAAGAGAAGCAGAAAGGATGGTGTTTAGGATAGTAGTTGTTCCAATGTGAGAGACTATGGAAAAATGCAGTGTCCCAGTCAATTTGCAGCTCCTGGCTCTTCTGAATCACAGTGAAAGTGTCTTTACTGTCAATTCCATGTGCCAAAAATGATCACTCATTGGGTTTTCCTGAAAATCCTGAAAATATACATTATGGTGGCTAGGCCCCAATAGAATCAGGGAAGGACAAAAAGGGAAAAAATGCACAGTTATGTGTTTAGGATTCAGTGTTGCTATAAAGCTTCTTAACTAACATTTCTTTTCTGAGCAAACATTGAAAATCCAACATCTGAAATTCTAATGCTGAAGTTCTACTTCATTTCTCACATTTCTTTTTTCCTAATAATGATATCAAAGGAAAGCAGCGCCTTATGAATCAGCTGAGGTGCCAAAAAATATGGAACAACTGTTGGCATTTTCACATTTCATTGATGTATAATTATGTGAAATGAAATGACAAATGTTTTCATGCAAAGCTCCACAAGGGAGAGACTGCATATAGACATATCCAAGAGCTGCTTCTAAGTTACTGTGAGGCATCATTGGTTCAAAGAATAGCCTTCTTTATGATCGGATTTCAGTTCACAAACCAAAATGCAAAGATTTTGATTTTGTTTTGTTGGTCGGTTTTTTTCTGAGCTTTTTTTTAACGTGTATGAACTTGATGCAATTTCTTTGCCAAAACCCAGTTATAAAGAAAGGCAACTGCTGAACAAGCAGCATAGAACAGCTAAAACTTATAGAGAGGCACAAATCTGAGCCAGGTTTGTTATCTAAGCTATTTTGCATTGTTCTGTAAAAATACAGAAGACAACAGCGAGTTCTACTCTCTGGGCCACTATAGAGACAGTGCCAAAAATAACTTTTTCAATCCTTTTATCTGTGAATGATTTAGTTCCATAGATTAATAACTCTAGAAAGCAACAGCTTTTGTATACTGTAGAACAAGTGTCACCAGCCAAAGGCAATGTGAAAGGAAATTCTTTCCTGGCCTGTGAGCATGCACAGATTCTTACTTGGAGATAACATTACATGTCAATAAACTGAATTGTCTCTTGAGGATAATCTAAACATTTATTTCATAATACTCAAATGGAAATGATCCACTTGATCTCTCCCAGCACTTCTATTGGTCTAAACAGATAACCCAAAGGGGAAATGTTGCATAAATCTCAGACACAAACCTGTCTATTTTTCAGTTGGAAGCACTCTGACATATCAGCACAGAGCGTTTTTCTGAATTTCACGATGAAACATGCTCTGCCTCTCTTGGCAAATGATGGCTTGTACCCATCTGGCAAAACATGAATCACAGTCAGAAATATAGCCCAGCTCTTGTTATGAATTTAGGACAAGTTAAAGCTACAGAATTAAATGAAGTTTTCAGATTTCCCCTGGTTGATCTGATCTCCTAGGCTTCAGAGTGTAAATTCAAGCCCATGTTTACTATAGGTTGGCTTAAACATTACTAGTAAACATTGTGGCATTCTTGAGTTTTAAGCAGTTAGTAGAGATAAGTGACTACTGGAAGGAGAATGGAAAACTAATTGCCTCTGCGTCTATACAGTAAGTGGAAGCCTCAGTTTTTTCCTTAAAGCCAAAACTGGCCATAGAATCATAGAATAATGTTTCCATGTTATCTATGGGTTTTATGGCTTGCAATTAGATCCAAATGTGAAAATCAATTAGTTTAAATGGAGAGAAAATATGTAGCTTCCCATTGGCTTTTGATAAGGGTTTAACCAGAAGGAGTTGGCTGCTACACGTATTTGAGACAAGTAACAGCTTACCGGTATCTTCTTCAGCTATTTCAAGCATGTAATGGGCTCATTATGTGTTTTTAAAGACTTGAATCCCATAAAAAGAGAGATCTTTTTCCCCTCTATACTATCTCCCTGGTTATTTCCATAAATGATGATATAGCAAAACCTGCTTTTATTTGCCACTAGAGGTGGCAGGCTGATTTATACCAGAGAAAGAACTGGCTTTATCCCCTAAATTTATCCCCTGAGTAACATCACGGACTTTGTAAACATTGTATTAAGGAAAAAATTGGCCTATCACCATACTATATAATTTGCTTGGTGTCTTAAATATAAATTGAATTTCAGTCCTGTTGGAAAACTATGATATTGATGCAAAAGCTAATAGACTGTTATGAGACTGTATATCCACTTTGGCACATATTTTTAAATGAAAATTTTTTAAAAGTATTCCTCATTCAAGAAGCACAAGGAAACATAGATGTCAAAAATCAATTTTTTTTTTTTTGGATTATTTGTATTAGCACCACTCAGCAATGATATATAGTAAAAACAGCATTTATTACACGGTAAAAAAAATTCCGTAAATGTTTTCAGAATGTTTTGGACAGGATGTCTTTCTTCTGTGTAAAGCAGACACTAACACTTTGGACAACAGCAGGAGATGTAACAAAAAAAAAGGGAACTGGAGTATGCTAGTCAGGTTCTGAACTTCCTTGACTGGAAGACTTGGGCTGAAACTATATCCTACCCTTACCCCTGTAAAAATGGAACTACTACTGAATACAGGTTAACAGCCAGTAGTCTTTAAAGAAATAAGACTCAAACCTAAAAGGAAAGAAATACAGAGGTAGTTTACCCCTGCATATTTAATAGGATATTTCCTCCAACTTAAAGTAAGCCCTCACTGACAATACGATTAAGTCAATTTTAAAAGGATCAGGACTGAGCCTTCAAAGTCTAGAATCAATAATTTGGGAGCCCAAAAGAGTTCTGTGTATCACAACAGGAAGAGAAAGTTTGGTGCAGCCAGGATTCAGAGACTGGTGATGTTCAGAAGCTAAACAGTGAGAAATAAAAGTGGATCGTTATTTATATAGGTTGAAAGAAATTCCAAAAGCTAAAATTCAGTGGAAAAATATTCATAACCTTGAACAGAAAAAGGAGTTTGACTCTATAGGACTTTGCCACTGGGACTTTTACACACTGATGGACTGCAATCTCTAAGTCCAGAGAAGTTAAGCTTCTTTACTAACTCAACCGGGTCCTTGAGGTAGAAAGAGTCCAATGCTTTCTTGTTAGCATGGACTCATTTTTTTTCCACAACAAGATTCAGCTCTTAGCTTAATCATGCTGCCCAGAAGTCTGAAAAGAGGTGAACTGATATGTGGATCTTCAATAATTAATGCTTCAATTTTATCTTTTTTTTTTAATGAAATGGCTTATGCTTCATTTGAGTATATTATTGCCATTGTTCTTATCCATGTGTTATTTGCACTGTGACTTGGGTTTAATTCCACCTTCATGTGTTTCCTGGGATTCTCTAACAATCTTATTCTCCATGCTCAGGGGTTGTATTTATGACAGTTTAAAAAGTCTATTAAAGCCAAAATAATTGGTTACTTTTAATATTAGTCAGTATATGCAACCACTAGCTGAACTTTCTTAATGTTTTTATTTAAAAGGAAAAAAAAAGCTACAAAATTGCTTTATTGGATACTTTTCCCTTCTGCAAGTGAGTGGCAGCAAAGCTACCCAGGGAAGCAAGGAGAGGTTCAGTGAGTGGAGTCACCGCAAAACTACAACCTTTTAAAGGACTTGTCTTCAGCAAAAGAAGCCTAAAGGATAGATAGGAGCAGACAAAGCTGTTTCAATGTAAAGAGCTCCATTAAATGCTTCAATGGCCCTTACTAAGGAATACAGCTCTCTGGGATGGAGCGGTGTGTCAGTAGAGCAGGTGCCAGGCTGAGGGGCAGACAGTGAAATGCAATTGCCAGTCAGGTTGCCTTTTTCTGCTCATTCAGGATAATCACTTCAGTGGCCATAATGCAACTTTGTGGGAGTTGTTGCCACAAATCAAGAGTGTTAAACCCTCTAGCAACAGCTAAAATTGTTCCGTTTGGAAACAGAATGGAGAACACTGAGGGAATATTAATAGCAGATAGAGACAATTCAGTTCTGTTACAGTCTCTGTGAGAAACAAATGGGCTGGCCTGGATTAACAAAGCTAATAATTTTACACAGTGTGTCGTCCTTCTCCAGTAGTTTGCATCTGAGGCTCTCTGCATTTGCTTGAGGGAGGGAAGCATTTATTCCCTTTTTGTGTTTGGGGAGCTAAAGAACAAGAAATGAAGGTGATTTCTCCAAAGTGGCACAAGTTTCAAAATGACCTGAATACATAACGCCCAAATCTCAGTTCCCTTTCTCTAAGCTCACCAGCACTTACAGAATGGTAGCACTAGATACTGAAGCTTTTTCATACCATGCGGACTATTCAATTAAGAAAAAAATGTGTTCATTGTTTTAAGTTAAAAGAAAAACAACAAAAATTTGTGAGAAAAGAAATATCAAACAATTCATAGGCGTTCAGTAAAACTAAATGAAACCTTTAACTTCATATTTACATTTATATGTAGAAGATGGATTTATTTGGTCACTTTTATTCTTGATTTGTGGGGGTTTAAATTGTTTAAATCGAAGAAATCAAGCTGTTTTTTCTACTGAATCAAAATAACAAGTGTTTTTTAATTAAAATCATACCCAGCACATAAGTTTCAACAATTTTACATTTCCTACCCACAAACCCCTCAGTATCTCTCAGAAATTGATGCTTTTGTATGAAAAACTTGATTTGATTACAAACTTCTTTTCAATAGGAAAATTTGCAGCATGAAAACTACCAATTACTTGTACCATTTACTCTGCTGTTTAGACCCATACTGTAAGTAACCTGGTAACTTACTAAAACCTCTGTGATAATCAAGTCCAGCAAACAATCACATCCTAGCTCTGAATATGAGAGAGCTATAGAGTGAGAATGAGACCAGGAATATTTGCCATATAGCTAGTAACTTCAACAACTAATTCAGCTATTAAAAAAACCCTCCAGGGCATGTCTCCCACTGCAAGAAGTATCCCTCATTTGGTCATTATGTCAATCCTGTTCACAAAGCCAGAGAAGCAGCAATGGTGAACTCGAAGCCACAGGACTTGTCTAACTTTCAACTACACAAACACAGAACATTTTTCCACCGGGTTCACTAAGGTTCTTAAAACTTCTGCCCAGATATGCAGTTTTCTTTTGAAATCTGTTTAAAGCTAGCTGTTCATAATTTCATATTTTGCTTTCTTAGTCTAAATTAATGTGAATCTGGGCAGATTCAACAAAAAGTAGAAGTCTCCAGTAACTCCTGGTAACAACATCAAGCACAATTTAAATTCTAACAGCAGATTAATCCATTGAGAATCAATTCATATTAAGAATGGTTTGATTGCTGCTTCTTCAGGAAATGAAACTATTCCACTCCTCTAACACATTAGGAGAGGAAGTGTAGGATAAGAACTTAGATTCCATTCCAGATCTTTTCTTACAATTTGGGATAGAGAATTTTACCCTGTATTTCCATTTATTTGTTTCCGAAATAAAAATAATAGTTGTGACTCTGTACGTTGCATAGATTTATCAGCATAGGGGATGCTTTGGGGAATCCTACTGTAACAATTAATTATCAAAATAAACTTCACTCTACTAAAACTTGTTGAACACTTGTTTTATCACTACAGAAGAGCTTGTATGCATTGGTATAAATTCTCTGTGACGTGCACACCCCTACTGTACCTATGTGGTTTGTTGATACTTATCATTGTGTGAACAATTCAGTTAATCTGGATACTTTCTCAAACCACCATTTTCTCATCAGCCACTAGTCCTATCCTATCTGCCACCCTGCTGTGTGTATAAATGCTAATTACTGGTCTTTTGACTTGGCACCTCCGTACCTTTCAGATGTGATAGAACATCAGCTGTCCCACATTTCCTTTCAAAGCACAAGGTGGCTATTTCATCACAGCTGATATCTTTGAATGTTCTTAAAAGTAAATAATCTCCTTCACCCTTGCAAATGGAGAAAGTATGGCAATGATCAGTGATTCACAGTGTGTGATTTTTAAACACATTATTTTCATCTTACTTGAAGTATTTTATAGCTTTGAAATACAGAAGCTAACCTGAGATGAATTGCCTTTCTGCCTAACAGCAGTGTGTCTTGCGTTAATGATCAATTACACCTACAACCAAGAACAGACTTGTGCTAAGAAAAGTAATAGGATTTAAACTTGAAATTATGCTGAATAGAACTGTAGCACTTTCGCACCTCTTTTCACTTATATGAGAAGACCTTGCAGCTGGTATGATAATTCTATATTTAACACAAAGCAACATTTTTTGGGTTTATGGTTGAACTTGGTGATCTTAAGGGTCTTTTCCAAACTAAATGACTATGATTTTTCCAAGAAGAAATGTCATGCAGTGTTCTTCAAACCCATGATCAGTTAATTTTTACTGGGCATCAACCAGGAAACTCAGGAAACTGAGCTTCGGGGCTTCTGGGTTCAGTTTTTCTTCAGACTCACTTCAGCATCTTCATGTCACTAGGGCTTTGCCTCTTTTCTCCTCTGCAGAAAGAGGACACTACTTTATCTTTGTCAACACAGTGCTGCAAATCCTACTCAATAGTATGGGTAAATCACTTGGGATCTTCAAGTGCAAGGCACTCAAAATACTTTGGCCAGTAGTTTGCTATTACACAGAAGAAATGTACACTGCACTTCCAGCTATCCTTTAAGATGTACAGACTGTAGTGGTTTTCTTTCCCTCACTGAATCACTAAGTGTAAGCCAGGCTTAAACATTTTTGGAATAGTGTGTTTTTCTCTAAATAAAGTTGGAGTCTTTATTTCCTTTTCAATGCAACAATACTTGTCCGTTGTTCCACAGTATTAGTAAAAAAGCTGAAGATAGGTTTCCCTGAGAAGCTAAGGACACAGACAAGAATTATGAAAACACTTCTAGATCAAGGGAAAAAGGTTTTCAGTGCAATTCTAAATGAAACTAAATGTATTAACCACTTTTATCACTAAAAAGGATAGGAAGGAAGATGATACTTTCTCCTATAGGACTCTTTCAGTCTAATTCAGAAAGACAAATGAAGAAGCAATTCCTGGAAATTAAAATCAAACTAAAATTAACACAATAATAACCATTTTTAAACAGTGAGGATGAAAAAAAACCTTCAAATGAACTACTCAAACAAGCAGCAGATTATGTTTCTTGATGAACATTTTGAGGTGATAAACTTCAGTCCAGCATAAGGTGCTAGATTCAATACAAGAAAAACTGTGTGAGTCTAATTGGACCATATATGCAAGGCTGGACTGAATGATCCTTCCTGGCCAAAGCAAATAATGTATACTCCTTATCTCCAGCATTACACATGGATTCCATGGCAACATCCTTGCTAAAAATCTCACATAAGAAGACATTCTCTTTCTCTTTTAATGAAATTCTTAACTCATAAAAGATTTAACACAGATTTTCACAATGACAGACCACTTAAACAACTGGATTGTGATTCCACAGATTCTGGAGCATCCCTGGAAAAAGGCCATCTCCTGTTTCCATGCTGTCAATGTCATGATGCAATCCTTGCTCAGGCAAAAGTCCAGCTGTTCTCATGGAATAAGAACTGTGGAGGCAAAATGGTGCATGGCCATTTTGTGAACATATGAACATCTACATTTCTTTCCTGAAACAGCAGGCTGCACTGGATAAACTGGATTTGTTATCAGCCAAGTTGACAGAGCTGCCTATGATAATGAAAATTGTCTGGCAGCCTTAAAGTTAATGATGCCATGCCATTTACATAGTCTGAATTTACATTTGTGTGCCAGGTATCTGCCAGGCTGATCACCATTGCTACTGTTCAACAAATGAAAAGTTAACCAAAGGCTGTTTCTGGTAATATATGTACAAGGAAATATTTAGTTGTATTAAGATATTATTGAGACTTTGTTTTACCTGAAATGTATTATTGCCTTCCTGCTTTGAATCAGACATTGAAATCTTGCAGGGAAACCAGGGGATTTGTTTTGCAACCAGAGAGGTGGCCTTGATGTACCTTACAAAAACTTCTCATTTAACCAATAAGTCTTCGAAAAATGGCAGCAATCATGCTCAGCAGGGACATATTCTAGCAACCTGAAAGTTCCAAAGGCCCCAGCTCTAATGACAATTTTTCATCCTCTCCGAAGCTCTCATGCTAAGAGTCTGTTCACACACACCAACACTGGTTCTTACTGAGTTTTCAAGAAGGAGTGTTTAGACTACACACACACCAGAATATACCTGATGAGGGCACTTCCAGGTGTTTGTTCTCTACTACCTTTGTAATCTTTCAGTGATGTGTTTGGACAGATTTAGATTCTGTTCCTTTTTCCTCTAGTTGCACTGGTGAAATAAGATGGTCCTTAGTGCCAGAAACATCCGGAGTTCCTGGAAGATAAAAAAAATCTTAATTTAGAAAATTTTTAACAAGTCAAGCAACCTAAAATCTTGATATTCCCACAGTTAGTTATCTCTGGAATGAGGAAGAAGAAGAGGAGTTTAGGGACACTTGAAGAACCACTGAAGAGTTGAAAAAATGAATATGACGATATCTTATTTACCTTCTCATAAAATGAACCATTTTCAGCAGCTACAGGTGACTCCAGATATTGTCTCTAAGAATATTTTTATCTATTATTTTCCTTTCTTTACCCTTCTCCTCTGCTTCTAGGTCAAACCAGAATAGCTTGGATTCTGAGATCTGATACTACCTGAGTTTCAGCAATGGAAGTGAAATTATTTTGGCAGTCATAAAATTATTTCACTACACTCAAAACAGTGTCACAGATTCACCTTAGACACATTCCAGGTTTCTGGTATAGAGAGGAAAATTAAGCATGTATCTTAATCCTGGGAGACACAGTAAAATCAGTTCCCTGGTAATTTTTATCATGGTCAAAGGAATGGCAACATTCAGTACAACTCAGACAGTTGAGATTGTCTGTTTGGGGACAGCACATTTTACATTCAAATCCAGTTCCCGACTCACACTTAGATTTTTAATAAAGTTACAGGTGTGTACAGAGGTAGATTTTATTTTTGTAATCACCCTTCTTTTGTCTTGTCAGAGACTACATGTGTGACATATTATGAACCAAACTGCTTCTATAGAAGGTGAATTCTGCAGTCTTTTTGAAGGTAGCATTTCTGCTAATCTGTTGAAGGTTCACCCAGCATGATATATTCCACTTATTCCTACTAGTTATGTCTTAAAGGTCTTTCACCGAGACCAGTAAACTTACCCTGGTTCACACTGGTACCACAGAGAATCAAGCCCAAAAAGAAAACACTCAGAACCCAGGGTCCTGTGGCACCAGAAGTAAGGCAGGAACACTCCAGACAACTGAGCTGGAGGCTGAATAGCAAAAGGACTGGAACAGTGTCATCCTGAGCAGCCCATGGAGACCAGAGGGGAGGAAGAGGACCTGGAGGAGGGAGGGAGAAAAAATATGATAGAGTAATAATCAACTTTATTGCAAACAGCTACTGGAAGATAATGAATTTGGGACCTGGTTACTGAAATTCATACTACCTTGGTTTAGGCAACAAAGAAAAAAATAATTCATAATATACTTCCCCAGAGACAATTGTTGGAGAGGTAACAGTGAACTTACAAGAGGACAAGTGATCACAGCCCCTCACAAAGCTTCATTCTCATAGCTTTGAGATTTTCCCAGGTGCAGAGCCAGAAGGAGACCTGAGAAATGTCTGCAGTCACACCTCACGCAAATCATTGCAGCTCTGCTTTCATTCAAGTGTATAAAAGTCAACTGGGACATTTACAAGCAGTGGAAACAATACAATAGCGTTTACAAAGCATTCAGAGGTAACATTATGGAAGGTGGGAAGATGAACTAGATTAGACTCAGAACAGGGCAACACCCAGCCTAGGGTTTTTGACCCTCCAAACTGATGTGTTAACCTTACAATCACCCCATGAAATCAAATGCAACCATAGAAACCGAGTTTTCCAGAAAAAAAAAAAAAAAAAAAATTAGACACAAAAACCACAAATAAATGAGTTGTTTCAGAAGGGCCTCCACATCCTGGAAATTCTTTATCCACTACAGAGAAAACAAATCTCAATGAAAGCTATAACATTTTCCAGAATCAATGTGGGATTTAGATCAGAATATAAGTGCCAGGATATTCCAGAGAAAACCTATCTTAGCAATATTTCAGGCTAGACTTAATAGCATAGACCACTAGATAAGAATGAAATTTCCAGCAAAACCTTTTGACAAGTCAGAGACAGATAAGTTCTGAAGTCATTTAGCATCCAATAATCCATTTTTATTTTCATAAAGAAGAAAGGATAGAAAGCTGGATTAAAGAAGCCAGGATCCTGGATTAATTGGTCAACTTCTCTTATGTGAGAATGTCTGCATTCAGATTTCTTCTCCTTGCATTTAACTGCCATCACACAGCACATAGAAGATAACCAAGTGCTCAGGCCCAGTCAACAAGGTTTTATCAAAGGCAGCTCCTGCTCGACCAACCTGATCTCCTTCTGTGACAAGGTGACCTGCTTAGTGGATGAGGGAAAGGTTGTGGATGTTGTGTACCTAGACATCAGTAAAGCCTTTGACACCGTATCCCACAGCATTCTCCAATAGTAACTGGCAGCTCATGGATTGGATGAACATACTCTTTACTGGGTAAAGAACTGGCTGGATGGCCGGGCCCAAAGAGTTGTGGTGAATACAGTTAAACGCAGCTGGTGGCCAGTTACGAGCGGTGTTCCCCAGGACTCGGTATTGGTGCCAGTTCTGTTAATATGTTTGTCAATGATCTGGATGAGGGGATTGAGTGCACCCTTAGTAAGTTTGCAGATGACACCAAGTTGGGTGGGAGTATTGATCTGCTTGAGGGTAGGAAGGCTCTACAGAGGGGTCTGGACTGGCTGGATCAATGGGCTGAGGCCAGTTGTATGAAGTTCAACATGGCCAAGTGCTCGGTCTTGGACTTGGGTCACAACAACCTCAGGCAGCAGTACAAGCTCAAGGAAGAGTGTCTGGAAAGCTGGCTGGCAGAAAGGATATAGGGGCGATGATCAACAGCCAGCTAAATATGAGCCAGCAATGTGCCTAGGTGGCCAAGAAGACCAACAGCATCCTGGCTTGTATCAGAAACAGTGTGGCCAGCAGGACTAGGGAAGTGATTGTCTTCCTGTACTCAGTACTGGTAAGGCCCCACCTTGAATCCTGTGTTCAGTTTTGGGCCCCTCACTACAGGAAAGACACTGAGGTATTAGAGAGAGTGCAGAGAAGGGTGACTAAGCTGGTGAGGGGCCTGAATCACAAATCTTATGAAGAGCTTAGGGAACTCAGGTTGCTTAGCCTGGAGAAAAAGAGGTTCAGGGGAGACCTCTGCACCTACCTGAAAGGAGGTTGTAGCAATATGGATGTTGGTCTCTTCTCCTGAGTAGCAAGTGATGACGAGTGGAAACATCCTCAAGTTGCACCAGGGAGGTTTAGACTTGATATTAGGAAAAATTCCTTTACTGAAAAGGTTATCAAGCTTTGGAACAGGCTGCTCAGGGAAGTGGTGGAGCCACCATACCTGGAGGTATTTAAAAGATGTATAGACATGGTGCTTAGGGACATGGTTTAGTGGTGGACTTGGCAGTGTTATGTTAATGGTTTGACTGGGTGATCTTAGGGGTCTTTTCCAAACTAAATGATTGCACAACCCTTGGGACATGGCAGTGTAACACCTATAGGAAATCATAGTTGGGTCTTTTCAGTGTTTCCAAAGGGCAAACACACAATTCACATTTTAATTTATTCCTCCCCATTTGTGGGATAACTGTCCTTTCCTCTCTTACTTCCTAGGAGAATTCTCAAGGACAAATTCAGTCCCAGTATAAATAGGGACAGCACCTATTGAACTCTGCCTAGCTGAATCGTCTTACCACTATAAATATGGTTTTACATAAATCTGGCTATTTCTACCTCAGATCAGTCTCTAAAACACAGAAATCTCTGAAAGTAAAGGCCTCAAAGAAATTTCAGTGCTAAGAAGAACATGTTTTGACTTTTCTACCTTCAGGTATTCAGTAACTGCTAATCTATTACAACAGAGATACTACTGAAAACCCAGAAAAGTTAGAAAGAAATAGAGCATCAGTAGCCAATGACATGAAACCTGAAGGTAAAAACAAAACCAAACCAAACCCAAAGAATCAGAAATCCATTAAAGAACACTTCCATAGGGAACATAGGATTGTTTCCAATGCTGATCCATCTTGTGCGATCTGGTTTTTCTTTATCCAAGGAGAATGAACAACAGAGATTTTCCATATGACATAGGCACGCATTTTGGATAGACTATTTGGACATCTTTTTCTGAAAAACTGAGGTCCTGTCATTTTAACCAAGTATTATTTTGCAACCTCCTGCATTCTATATTTATTAAACAGATTACTTATTTTTAATAAATTTCCTGTCCACACAAGGAGCGATGATGTTAATTATCACTGAAACAAAGAACATGTGCTGGACTTTTCATGTGGCCATATGCAATTTAGCAAAAAAGTATTATTTTTATAAAACCAAAACACTCATATGCATGTTTGTGTCAGCAGATGGAAAACACATCTGTTTTAGTTCCATCACTGACCTCATTTTAAAGCAATTAAATACTCCTGCATTGTACATATGACACAAGTAGTGGAGCTACATGCAAGTGCACTGAAACTGGGAATTAAAACCAGTGATTAATAAACAAGCTGAGTATTTCGATTGCTGAAACTGAGAGATATAAAAGATGGAAATACTACACAAAATTAACTTTTGAACTCATTTTATCACAAAAAGATATAACTTTATAATACATGAATATATCTATACAAGTTTGAATAAATCAATATAAACTTACAGAAATATTTCTTATAACCTAAGTGTTCCAACTTTGCATGTAAAAATCTAAGCCTCAATGGCACAAGCCAGAATACCATCAAATTGCAGTCTTCAAGGAAGAATTGGATAGTCATGATTCTCATTCATTTTTTCTAAGAGCATTAATTATTCTCCACATACAATAAGTGCTCAGGATCTGGTCCTGATAGAGTGCAATCCTTGTCATTATATAGTCCTTATAGAACAGAAGTGCTGTCACATTGTCAACAAATCAGCTATGTTTGAGGGTGGGAGGTGAAATTTTATGCTCTGTGACAATGTGTGTTCCGAAAGCAGCTAAAGATACTGTCCAAGAGGTAGGCAGGCTAGAAAGAGAGATCCATACAAGCAAGTAAAATCTTAGATCCTTAGTTTTTCATTTAGTCTTGCTTTCCTGGGCCACTTTCCCACAATATAACACCATATAGCATCAAGGATTAGCAATGCTTATTCTCTTGTTCTTATTCCAACCTTTATCTCGAAGAGCATTTTAGACAAGTTTTCAACATATTTAGTGGAGTACAATGCACCTCTTGAGATAATTAATAGCACCACAAGAAATTCTTGTAAAAACATGTCGGCTTCTCATGCTGAATATATTATTCCCTTAGCATACTTTTGCAAGGAGTACATTGAGTATTAAATGAGTTTCTGATCACCCAGGGCAAGGTCAGTGAGACCGCCACAGCTGTCCCAAGCAGAGTAATGAAGCTATCAATAACAGTTAGATCAGGGTTAATAAGTGGAAGATAATGAGGTGGAATGGGAGGTCACATTGAAACACACTGCAGACTCTTCGGCTTACAAAGATGTCCCGCAGCAGGGTTGGCTCTTATTTCCGCCTTGTCTATATAGAAATAGTCTCTTTTGTACTATGCATTTAAACTGATTCAGTCTTCATTAGACATTCATTCTCCTGTCAGCTTCAGGCAAATAAGGGCCAAATCCTGCCGCACAACTGAGTTCCTGTATTTCATAAAAAAAAAAAAAGAGGCCAGAATTAATTGAATAATACTGTAGTACAGAAATAGATAGCTTTCTCCCAAGTTCCTTTGTTAAGAACAATGACATAAAAATATCTAGATCTATTTTGCCAGTGCATTGCAGAAATACACATAGTTCATCCTCAGAGCTCTGCAAAGATTTTGATTCAACGGGTTTAGTTGGTCTCACAGAGCATGCTAGACAAGGTCATGACAGAGGTATCACCCTGTGGTCCACCTATTTGTATAGCCCAACACCCATCACTTTTTTTCTCCTGGAATACATGGTTGAATAAAACATTAGATTCTGCTTAACCTCTGTGTGTTCTCCAAAAAGCTATCATGTCTGTGCAAGAAATACATAACTTCCTCAACCTGATGTTCAAGAACCTGAAGCATTTTCACTTTTTCAAAGCCCAACAGCCCAATCTAGCTCAAAAACGGCATGACAGTACCACTACCTTGCAATTACTGACACTCAGAAAATACGTGTGCTGCTCCGCAAGAGCACGGAGGAGGACTGTGCATGAGCCAAACGTCCCACCCTTTGGTTCCGCTCCAGTCATTGGGCCTTGCCAGCAACACTACAAGCTGCAACCACAGCTGTAACTAAAATTTTAGATGGACTGAAAAGTTACAAAAACTGCACTCTGTGCTTGCATGAAAACTTTCAGTAAAATACTTCCTTTACCTTCTGAATGCTGAAATGGTTAATTTAACACAAACTACTAGGTTGACTTGGGTAAGCTTTAACAGGTTAATTCATAGAATCATTTCAGGTGGAAGAGACCCTTAGGATCATCGAGTCCAACCATAACATAATCAGGATTGTCTAAGAGCTGCTCTTTGGATCCACATCCATCCAATCTGTTATTCAAAGAAACATCTGTTCTCAAAAAGGAGTTCTCTTTTTCAGTCTCCCCAATGCTCTATAAGCACATAAAGAACAGTGAGACCTTCCCCAAAAAGTTGTTCTTAGGTAGATCACCCTCAGTGCTGCACTGTTGTTTATACCCCTCATCAGCAGTGGGCCCCCATAGACACATATCTCCTGCATGTCAGTCAATACAGAGGCAACAGGGGCCCAGAAATAAAAAATGGGGTTGGTAGTTGGTTTATTGGTGTAAAAAAAGGAACGAGACCTAGGAAAGTGGTGAATGGAAAGAAAACAGCACTCCCTTCTCCTTAGATATACATATTCACACAAAAATCCACACTTAACACATTGCTGCTCTTTGCATTAATGCAAATCAGCAATAATTTTGAGGAAGTGTTTTTATCAATGTGAGTATAATTTGGTTCTTTGTAGAATTACCTGTAGTCAAAATAAACATGTGTTTCCTGATATGTATTCAACTCGATCTGTAATCTATTTGGTGAAGAGATTCTACTCACTTGAATATTTTCCAGTCAGTCTTCCTGATTCTCTTGCATCCTGACAATCGTTCATGCAACGTACCAAACTTGCCCTCCAGCTAAAACCTTATCTTCTCCTGCTTTTATATGACATGACACTCCATGCTAGTTTCTTTGGGGGATGAGGGCACAAAGTTAGAAGCATCAGATGCATTTTTCAGGATCTATCTTTCCATTGCCAGGAAAGATGTAGCTCCCTTACCAACTCTCAATAGCTCTCAAATTAAAATAACAAATATTTTATAACTAAACAAATCAGGGACAAGATCAGCATGGCAATGCAACTGCCAATAAAAATGGATGTCTAAATCTGCATAAAACTGGCAACTAATTGGTACATTTATGAGCAGTCTCCTCAAAAAGGAAACTATAAAGCTGCTTTAGACCTGGCTGTCTTCTTCTTGATGATACAATACAATGAAACACACCAGACAAGACTTCATATTTCTATTCACAGAAAATTTGTGTATGAGACACTGATGTGGAAGGCACATTGGACAGCCCACATTAAACAGGTAACTGGACAGATTTCATTTGTTGTCAGCATCCTATATTTTATACAAGTATTTCTGTCTCTTTTTTTTTGGGAGAAGGAATTAAAGTTTTAAAGTTTTCCTTAATGTCTAAAGGAATTTCTCATAAAAGCATAATGACATGTGTGGTCACATTGCATCTCCTCCGTTCTTAAAAATATACTCTGACTATGTTGTATGACCTGTTTTTTTATAACACACTTGCATTTTAAAAGTCACAGGGCTACCAATGGAGAGCATATATAAGCAGATGCTTCCACATATAGTCAAACATGCAGTCACCAAAAGATACTTCTACACTGAATATCATATGTTTATTCACATACTCTCTTTCATGTCTTTTTTTTTTAACAGTCTGGTATTTTAGCAATGCCAGAGGACTACAACATCCCCACCCTGATGTCACCCAGCTCTGGGATTCTCTTCCACTCCAAAAAGTCACTCTGCAATATGCTGCTCTCTTCCATTTGACTCTGAAAGTGGTTTTCCCTTAAAAGAGATTTCCCAAACACATGGTCCCTCACCTCAGTTTGCATGATTCTTGCACTGCAACATCTTTGGCCTTACACCAGGCTTATTCAGATAATCAATGGACCTTTCAAACAGTCCTCTTCTTCCTCTTTCCCACACCAGTCTGGCTGAACTAGAATGGCAGCTTGCCTGCCCCCGGGGAAATTAAACTGTCGATCCTAATCCTGCAGAACTGTAAGAGGGCACTTCTCCACCAGCACTCTCCCTGATGCTGTCTACACAGTTGGAATCTCAGAAGAGAGAGAAGAGCAATCAATAGTGTCTCTGAAGAAGATGCCGTCACCAGCACGGTAGCACTTAACCACTGCAGTGAACCACACGCTTCTGATTAAGATGCCCGGGCAGGGGCCGATTGATTTGTCTGTCTGTACAGCATACTAACCATGAGTCTTAAACTCAGCAGCTTCCCTGCCCTGTTACCCTCCTCCTTCCTCACACTTCTCCTCCTCAGAAAGGAGGGAACATATTGGTGAACAATCCACGGATGGGCAGAAGAAATGCTGATAGCTGATCGCACTCTGTGAACTCAGCTGCTGAAGTAATGACGCGCATGGCTGCAACTCCTGGAGACACATAAAAAGAGATAAAAATGGCCTGTTAGATTACACTTAGCCCATCTCCCTGGAGACTAGTACAAAACACTGTATTTTCTTAGGGCTGTGTTCAGTGCACTTTAAAGTGACTAGAGCAATTCCTCAGCAGACTATTCCAGAGCTTAGCAGAATCCACTGCTGGTAACAACATGGGTTTTTAACTCTCAGTACTATTCAATTTAATATTTTCTGAGTTTTCACGGTATCATTATTCCCCTAAGATCCACTTCATTGGACCACTCAAAGTCACTACTTTCTTATCCTTGATGGTGTTTGCAGTTTCAGGCATTCGCTACAAGAATTATTCTTATTGACATTACCTATTTTGTAAACACTCCCACCGTACCATGAGTGCTACAAAAATATAAGCTCTAAGGTTTCTCTCTAACTCAGCAATTTCAAGAAGAAATGGAAATTGGAAGGAAGGGGAGGTGAGGAAAAGCAGTAAGGTAGTAGGGCTGGAGACACAGTACTGAAGAGCAGAGCCTGTCGAATCTGATGTGGCAAAGATGCTGTTTAGTTCTAGGAGGATATTTCCATGCTGGCATGGAAAAAGCTCCAGAAGGGCTATCATTTATTATACTGGATCAGTTTCTGTCACAGCCTTGCATTAAGACTCTAATCCCTTTTTAAAAGCCTGTGCATACAATTTAGTTATAGCCTTGCCTAAGAACCAAGCAAAGTAAATTATTGCCCAGAGTAGTCACAAAGCAGCAGAAGGGTCAAAGTGCCATTCTGCTTATTTTGCCCAGGCTGGCTGCTGCTGCTGCCACCACCAATTAGGAAAATTTAAAGATACAGGAACAATAGTTTTGGAGCAGCAGTCAATACAAGATTGATTCCCACCATCAATCACTCCTAGGAAGAGCAAACCTGACTCTTCACAGCCATCTTTGCAGCACAGCAGTTTCATTTCT
This sequence comes from Streptopelia decaocto, assembly GCF_964273445.1. NCBI lineage: Eukaryota > Metazoa > Chordata > Aves > Columbiformes > Columbidae > Streptopelia > Streptopelia decaocto. Next base: position 21,919,224 of record NC_138661.1, read on the forward strand.
TTCTCCCTCTTTTTTTCATGACAGGAGCAATTCAACCACAACTTTGTGTCAATCCTTCATCCTTCTTAGTTTTACTGGCATGCTGAAAAGCCCCAAAGCATCCTTGCCTACAAATATTCATCTTTCCTTCTTAACTTCTTCAGATTTGATCATATCTTCCTGATAAAAAAAAGGAAATATAGTACTTCATTGCAATCACTTCTATGCTGTAGACAGTTTGTTCCTGTTCAAATAGCTACTGCACCACTTAAAACCAACCAAAGTTCTCAGAAAAGTGCTTAAACAAAACCTAGGTTACAGGTGTCCCCTCTGTTCATTGACAATATGGCTCAGGATGTATGTTTCCAAGTCTTTCTGCAATGTCACACTCAGATGGAATTTCAGATGCAACTTACTACTAGCTGTATCTTTTTGGCATTACACTTTTGCATGGATTTGCATCTTTCAGAGAATGTGTCTGATTCCTTCCTACTATACATGTCAGATTCTTTTCCTTCTTACAGGATAACTCTGTGCATGTTTCCACTGACATGGCAGCGACTCAGGCATCTCCAAGTGATGGTCTCTCTGGAGGCTCCTTTTAAATCAACCTGCCCTTTCTTATTTAGTAAATGCCTTTGAGTTTGCTCATCTTACCTCCCTGGCAAATCTTGCTCTTGTAGTTCAAGAGAACTGAAAGCAATGAACGTGTTCTACATGCCGCCTCTCCTTTTTCCTTCACCCTGAGATCTTTCCTTTCTTGCCTTAGTAGTGTCTCAAAAAATACAGAGGTATGGGCTTTTAGACTGTCAATATCTGGACTTATTTTAATTCTCTGTGTTGGCAGCATTTGCAAATTCCAATTAAAAGCTGTTTTATTCCACTTCTTAGATCAGAAACGTATGTCTTATGTAAAACCAAGGTAGTGCAACACTTCACTTGACACTAGCTCTTTTCAACTTAATACATTACTCTTCATTATTACCCTTTCTGTCCTCTACTCCTTCAAACACACTTCATTCCCAAGTTCCATAGCCCTCAGCACATACATACAGTTAATTCATATTTGAAATAGACTTTTTCAGCAATTAGGGAAAACACAAAGGAAAATAATGCCACTGACTTCTGCAAGCCATAATATGAACTAAATCCAGAGGCAGGGATACATCTCTATAGTCAGTACTGCTGGAATATTAAAAAGCAGGCTATATAATTATACCCTTGGGAGCCGTCCCGTATCTCAGCCACCAGGTGGCAATTTCATCCCATTATATGTTCCATTAAGTAGGCAATGGCCTAAATGGTGTGGAAAGATGAATGTGTTTTCAGTTGGTGTAGTCTGCAGAAGGACTGAGGGATTTCTGTGTCAGGCTGGAAAAAACGGCTTTTTTCAGAGAGAAGAGCTGATGTCTGCACATAAGTGGGATAGTTTTCCTTCTTTTATTTGTGGCTATTCTAGTATTCACCTACAATGAGAGAAAATCCCTAGCCTCTCATCTGAGAACTAGCATTTACGTAAAACTTGGTAATCATAAGAGATGTCCTGGACCTCACTGAAGTTAAAAGGAACTTATCTCCCATTCAGTCAAGGGATTTGATCAAGAAGGGGGTATGAAGAGAGAACAATTCTCAAGAAACGAAAATGTCTCTCATCGGCCCTTTCTCAAATGGAACAAAACCTGACTTTTTTGAATTACATGGGTTTTGAAATGATTACATAAATCTTCACTGACCCTCAACATTTTCTTTGCAAACATCATATTCCCTGAAGTCTCCGTCTTCAATCCCAGTGATGTTTGTCTTCATCTCTTCGGCAGATCTCCTAGACCTCCGTCTGACTCAGACAGAGAAGTTTTGACAGTCTGGGTCATTTCAAAACCTATTTAAAGAAATCCACTCATGCCTTGTAAGTACCACATTTCTTCATACAAAACACACTGCTGCAGTCTTTTTTTGTTTAGATGCTTACAGATATCCTCTGTAACAACAGAGAAGATACTAAGAAAACATGGAGAGGTTTATATAAATACTAAAATAATTATAAAATTAAAAGGAAAAAATACAATTACTTTAACCAATTTACACTTTTTAGTTCTTATATAACATATGAGAATTTTAGTATGCAGTTGACATTTCAGGTGTTCTGATATGACAGTGTATCTGCATGTAGTGGAAGATGAGTTCTTCAGCCAGACCAGTTCTTCCACACAAATACCCTCATGCTTTATAAAAGCATCCCTAACATTGGGTGGGTTTTAATGATCAGACTAGAGTCTGGAGGGCACAACAAACTAAATTGTGCATATTATAACCATTAACAAGAGAGGCCTTTATTATCCAGAGATTAAATGTGTCTGCTGGTGCATCCTCTTGAACAGACATTTCTTCCTAAAATGTGTTTCATAAAATACAAGCCTTTCTGACTTAGAAAGTACGTACTGAATTTGTCTATTTGCTGCCTGTTAGAAGAAATATATTGACTTTTCCTTTATCTGCATCATCCTGCTTCAAATGCCAGACATCTCTGAAGCATAAAGAAGCAAGCTGTTGTTTTCTCAAATGCATTTAAACATAGTCTTCAGAAAATAGCCTTCACATCCATGGCCTGGACCTGACCTGCTGCAATACTTCTCTTTTCCCCCCTTGCAAGAAGAGCCACTTATTCTCTCTCTTGTGACTGAACATAAGCTCTGTTTTGGGCTGTGCACTCATTTTACTGTCTAAGATTAAAACCAATAAGCAGAAAATACAGTAAAATCTAGCAACAGTCTGATTTACAGCCCTTCCCCAACAGTTTTACTGCCATTGCTTCTTTTAGGAGAGACCTTTCTATTCCTCAGACTTTCAGTGGGGTTTTCACCCCTTTTTAAGGACTCTCAATTTTGAGTCCCATCCAAAGAATGATTCCTTTTAAGATGTTACAGGATGTTTCAGAAATGGTTGCTATTCAACCATGTAAGAGCAAAGTGCACATAGCTTTCCCTGTTGGGGGGAAAAGACTGGATGAGTGGCTTTAGAAGGGTTTTATTTCTCTTCACACAGCTGGACATGTTTTCCTTCAGTAGATTCAGGCTTTAAAACAGGCTGTTCCTACATCTTCATTTTACACCCAGCAGTAGCTCTTTTCAATATAAAAACCACTAGCCAATCTAATGGAAGAGCTCTACTCTTAATCTAAAACCTTCTGGTACAAGAACATCTAAATCCATCAGCAATTAACCACAATGTATTTTTGGGAACATCTTCAACATTTCTAGAAAGAATTAAATGCTATCAGTGTATATCAGTTTCCTTGTAGCTGTAACTTGCAGGTTACCCCAGGGGGTTTTAAAAAGAGAGCTATAGTTTGTTTTTAAATTGATGTTAAAAATTATTTCTCTTTTTCTTTCTTATTTTTTCTCCCTGGGACTATGTTCTGGACTATGTTCAAAACAAAATATAAGCTCTCTACAGTATTAATAAAAAGGAATTTATTAATTAATTAAGTCTTTACACAGAGGTTGCCAACTATTATAATACCCTATTCTGTTCTCAGACCTAACAAACAATGTTCACTTGGCATTGTTCAGTACTTTTTTCATAGAATAACTTTTACTGAAGTCAGTGGTCCCTGTAAAATTTCAGGAAGAGGTGTATTTCCATTTTTACATAATTTCTGAAAGCCATCAGACTGCAATTTATCTTTTGAGGTTCAAGCCTCTAATAATGAATACTGCTGAGCTAAGGATTTTTCTCATAGTGTTTTTTTTTCTATTGCCTGGTAATGTTGTTCTTAACAATTGGCATCTGCAGTGGCCCTCTAGCTTTTTGTAAGTTTGTTTCCCTCTAGAGCTGCACCATAATCTGAGACTGAATTGTTCAAAACTGCCAAAATTGATTTTTACTGATTCAGAGTAAGCCCTTTGCTTTTTATACACACCTCTTTACCTGACATTTGCCCATACGTTTTCAGTCCTGCTGACACACAGAAGACTATGTGTTGATTTTCTGGGATCTCATTTATGAGTTCCCTTAAATAATCACCTGCTGGATGGTTCAAGTCTCCCTTATGATTCATGAATGTCACATTACATGTCAAGGTATTGGCAATGATCTTGCATTTCTATAAAAAAGTGCTAAGTGATTGTAAGCAGGGGTGAAATGGGCTATGAAAATGTTTTTATTATTAATGTGTAACTGTCTTTGGCATGCTTCAAAGGCGGGCAAACCATTTCATCACATCTACAATCCCATAATGATGCCTGGTAATTACTGGGAGAGAGAACACTAAAGGCATTTACTGGGATCAATGACAGTCCTAAAAGAGAAAAGGCTTATTCTTTGGCCACATTTACTACATGAAGAATTTTAGAGCAATTTAGTAATCTGGCACTTAGTGGAGCTCACTGATTAAATTGTTTGATTAAATTCATCTGCCACTCTGACCACGCAAGTGGAAAGAGATGCCACACATGTTAATGTTGTCAACTCCTGAAATAACTGAGGAAAGAGAATATGTCATAAAAAGTTTTGGACTGTCCAATATAATATTCCCTGCTTTTGCTTACAGAAAGGAACGAAGTATCAAAAAATAGAAATAGAGGTCATCACCAGCTTAAACTCTGTAGCACACAAGAATATAATTACTCCTCTTTTCAGATCATACATAACTGGGCACTAAGGGCTGTGACAGCCAAGTTTTTTTTTAGAGAAATCCCCAGTCTCCCACCCCAATTCAAGCCATGCTGCTCTGCTTGTGCTCCCAGTGGGTTCTACTGGCACATTCTCATCTTTTGCCATAATTCTCCTTTTTCTGTATCTTGTAATGAAGAAAACTATTATCCCACATCCCTTTAAAGTTTTGCTGTCTTTTAGAGTAAGAGGAGACACAGTCACGGAAAAAATAAACTGAAATCCTATGGATTTCCTGTGTGTTTACACTGTGACCATCTAACAAGAAGGACTTGCTTTCAATTTCTCACCCTGAAACTCATCAAATATCTTTTTTTTTTTTTTTTTTTTTTGTCTGCAATACACTGAATAGATAGATACTGAATAGATGGAGATGAATACCTGTCATTCCTGCTTTGAGGAGGAAGTACTGTGATGCTCTAAGAGCATAAAGCTGTAAATAGCTGTGAAGACAGATGCCTGGGTCATGCACTGAGGATTATGATGTCATCTTAACAAAATAAATTTCCAGACCCATCTTTTTACAACGTACTTATGTACTAAAAGGCCCGTTCTTTGTGTAAGTCTAAAGTCTTGTTTCAATACATTCAAGAAATTCCACTTTTTCTCCCCACCACATTGATGTTAACTCAGTGGCACCTCAGATTCTTTCCAAGCACACTGACATCAGGGCCACAGTACCTCAGACTGGGTAAAGTACCAACCTAACACTGATTATTTTTTTTCTTTTCAGTCTTTCATACACAGTAACAACCGATTTACCTCTGAAATTTCAGCAGTGAAACCTCAGCAAAGGTTCACGGGTGGAATTCACATATTCCAAACAAAGCACTTAGAAGCTGCACTTCTGTGTATGATAGATCTTCTGACAAGTGAAATCCTTCAGCAGATTTCCAGAAATGAAGCAGCCAGGTGAACTATGACAGTTCACTACAAAGGTGTACACCTCTCGAGCTGCAGGTCCATAAAGGTCTTCATGAAGGCCAAAATGTGTTGTCTGTCTTCTGCACACAATCAAGTAATTAAGAATATTCTTTTCTGTTGAAGTGAATAGAAGAATCCCTTCTCATGAGCAATCGGTGCTCATAATGCTTTCCTTCACAGGTATGACTGCTTGCTCCATAAGAAAAATGACAAACCTTTTAATCTGGTTATCAGACACTTAAACTCCCATGTGTAACATAAACAAACTACAGACAGGCACGTCTGAAGCAGTTCTTGGAGCATCGATGTGCTGTGTTCAAACAGATGACACTGGTCTGCACATGCAGTTTCCGGCTACACAGGTTTGTGTGTCTGGCATGACTTCTGAGCTCATTTTACTCCAAACAATTTTTGTCACATCTGGATCTCTTAGAATTAAGTTTATCTTGTACCTAACTGACTGAAACAAGTCTTGGGGTATAAAAAGATTCCCCTTTTACAGAAACATCATAGTGTTTGATCCGAGAATATTTTCTAAATGCAGCTGTAGTGCTGGTTGCTATGTTTTGTTGTCTCACTAATTCACTGTCTCCTGTAGGCTTTTCTGCTGCTGCTGTTATTTTTGCATCCACAGGGACCCCAACAGAAACAGACAGGACAGCAGAGAAAGAACAGGTCACTAAAAATGTTATTTGGATCTCCTGTATGCTACTTCTTTTTGTGGATGAATATGCTGGAGGGGACAAGATTTATATCTATGCAACTTCAGCTACAAACACATGTAACTTTAGATTGAGTTGAATTCTTTTATTCTTTTAAAGTAACTTACTGATCTAGTTGAAGAAATCCATGTCAAAAAAATCCTCTTTTATTTATTTTCAATGAAAAGGTCAAACTATCCAACAGTAAATATCACTGTAAAAAACATCCTTGCTATCATTCATTTCACTAACAAATTGCTGTATAGTTATATCTGGGGCTTGAAAAAGCAGTTGGCTCAGTAGGTGTCTCATACAGACACGGCCAAATCCTTCCAAATAGATCCCAGTTCCCAGCTCCAAATACAGTGTGCTCAACCCAGGTCTTCTCCATCAGCACCCATAGTATGGCCGCTCTTCACCTTCAACCTCACCAAGCTCTTCTGTTGCCATTAGGAGTCAGATCTTTCCCCAGGAAAAGACCTCTCTCCATCCCTACCCTCTCCAGCAGGCTTTCTGTCATTATTAACATCTAGGGAGACACTATTTTCCAGAGGGATTTTCAGAGCATTCTCTCCTCAACTTCCCCCAGGACATGTTATGCTAACATGTCATCTTCAGAGCTGTTCCTATTGAGCTGGGCTTTTTTGGGGGGGGTTGTTGTTTTTTTGGTTTTTTTTTTGGGTGGGGCGTGTTTTGTTAACAAATACCCCTTAGCTTTTCTCACCCTTTCAGACAAGCTCCTACTCTTTCATTTTTACTAGAAAAGGGTTTGCCTCCTGAGGCCCTCAACACAATATTTACTCTGTTTAAAAGATGAATCGTGTCAATTTGACGCTTCTAGACTTGCTCGTGTTTAACACATTTAGTTCTATACGTGCCTGAAGTTAGTATTACACCCAGAATTTTCTTTCTCATTTCCTGTCCTTTGCCAATCCTTGGAGTATCTTTTAAACAAAGCACAAGCTGTACAGTCTGGTTTGCAGAGGCTTTACTGCTATTATGAACAAGGTTCAATGGCCCTGATTGTTTCTTCTTTTTTCTTCAAATTCTTATCAGGGTACGTCTCAACAAATATTACAGCAAATATCATGCTGTCTATAACCTTTTATTTAGCAGTAGCTGCTAAGCTGGGCGTCCTGGGAATCTTATCCTCAGCCCTAAATGTATGATTAGAAACTGAAAATCCAGAAAAACTTAGTACACACAGGCAAAAATATCTGCTTCTTACAAAGTTCTGAAGTACCTTGGAAATGAAAGCCTGAAATCAGGTATAATACATCTTAAATGTTTTACTTCATCTCTTTTATACATTTGTTCACAAGACTTGAGACTTTCCCCTTTCTGAGGTCTCATTTCATTTCTTTTCAGCTTCTCAGAACCCTGATGGGGGCCTGGTTTGGCCACAACTGTTATTATTACACTTTCATTACATAACTAAAATAGATTTGTAAACGCAAGATGTACAACGTGGTTAGGGTTTCTCTTGAATATGTATTGATTTTTAAAACATTCAGAGCTGAGACAAAACAGCAGAGAAAAAAAAATGTATTAGCACATGGGCTACAGACATGCAACCTCCATCACAGACTCTCCTGAAGGTTTTTAGAAATTGTTTTTCTACTACATTCTTAGTCACAGGTGGTCCCTGGCATTCCAGAAAAACCTCTGTGTTTTTTGATAAATGAGCAAATAAAATGTTAGCAAGGAGTCATATGTGAGAAACACAATAAATGATGCTGACACTTCCAAGGTGCATGCTTTTCTGGAGAAAAGTATTAAGTGTAGTATTGCTGAGGGCAATCCTACCTTGCCTCATGAATTACTTAAGGATTCCAGTATTCTACTGTTGGAGAGAAAAGCCTTAAAGCAAGATATAAGCACTGATTAGGGAAGGTACAATTTTTCTATCTGAACACATATAAATGTAATTGTAAAAGTAGTTATAACCAGTTCTCCAGGTTTGCAGAAGCCAATTTGAGGGATTTTCAGACAGAAGAAAATAGAGAAATTTCAAAGAGTTTTGCTATTCTGCAGCAGGAAGGTTACTTTCAATCAAGTCACAGCGCAGTGTGAAAATGTGAAAAGTCCCAGAAACGGTATGTGAACTGATGGTGGAGATGACTACCATTCCCCATCACCTCTGCAAACATATTTTATTATGAAACTCACAGCTTTTTTCTGGTTTTGAAATAGCAAATACATTTCTCAAAGTATATGGCTCTATATTTAAATGATATTTCTGTGTTGTTCCAAAATGCAGAAGAATCATCTAGGGTTTTTTTCTTCCAGCCAAGGACTGGAAATGTAATGTTTTTTTAAAAGGGAACAGAGACTTATAAAATCACAGGCTGCAGAATCTCTGGTAGAAGAAAAAACCTTCATCTATAGCTGTAATCTCAATATATTTGTGGCAGAAGTAGTAACAGCTGACCATTCTCCAAAAATTAATATGAACAGATAGAAGCTGTTGTCTCATGATTCTCCACATGCTCCAAATTCAGATACAGAGAATTTTTTTTCCTTCTTGTGACACATTACATGTTTTTGTGGGTTTTTTTGGTCTGTTTCTTTGTTTTATACCATTTTGAAACTTCAGGGTCACAAGACTATGCCCTAAGACACAGCTTTGGCACGCATCTCTTGTGTGCATGCACGTGCGTGTGTCTTTGCCTGAAGAGGCATCATTACAATAACTCACAGAATCCCCCTGGTGGGAAGGGTCATCAGGAGGTCTCCAGTCCAGCCTCCTGATCAAGGCAAGGTTAACACTGAAATAAGACCAGGTTGCTCAGCGTTTCATTCAATTGGGGTCTGAACAAAAAGTGCTCGTACTCTCCCCTTTTCACTTGTTGTAAGGCTTCAACTTGGGGTGGCTTGTGGAAACGTGAACTAAAATCGGACTTTTAGACATGGGAATAATCTCCATGCAGATTCACGTTCACAGTTTAATTCTATGCTTCTACTACTTGGCTACACAGTATACAGCTTTTTAAATTTAATTTGATGTACCTAATACCTACACATACAGGAAACAATTACAAAAAGACAAATGCATGTTTTCAGCTTATTTTATCACAGCAGTTAAGTTTCATTACATGATCCATATATTTGTGTCTTTATCACCTCCAGGTTTTTCTTTCAAATAAACGCTTTTCAAAGGACTAGTTTATAATCTCTGTTACAAAGAATTCATTCTTCATACTGTGTTAAGGGTTCATCAGTCTGCAGAATTATGTTAATTAAAAATCATGATGTAAGACTTTAGATTCTTCCATGGCTTTAAGGAGGCACCACAACAGGGTTTTCTTTTAACTAAAAAAAGAATCCATCACAAACAAAAAGTCCTATCCCAGAGCTAAAATAACATTAAGAACAGCTTCAAGGTCTAGTTCAGCACGGGAAAACAACAGGTTTTGTTCCAGGTTTTCTTGGTGATGTGCATGTCATGCAACCAAAATTCTACTGGCCCATGGCATCTATCTCATAATCATAAAAACAGAGTTAGATAAGGTGTAGGTGATGACCATTTTCTGAAAATGTTTTATGCCTCGGAGATGCAAATGTCCTATAGCTTCTGAAGTACTTGAAATGGCTTTTGTTCTCTGTCCCAGGTGCAACAGACCCTGTTTTGTGAACCTTTAGCAAACATAGCATTTGAGGGCTTCTCAATCTCTAATATAACTACTATCACTACGAACTTTATCTGCACTTCACAGGTAGGCCAGGTGCAAAGGTATATAGTAATTTGCCTAACGAAGCTGCTAAAAGAGACTTGAAAGCAGATCTTCTAAGTCATAGCTGTTATATAAATTCCTTTCTCACTGTCATGGTAGGTTTTATAATTTCACTGCCTCACTAGACCCAACATGCACCTCTGGCATACAGTGACACCAGCCATTTCACTTGGCCTGATAATCAGGATGTAGACAAGGAACTATCTGGTGCATGTATTTGTCACTAGCACCTGCATTTTTGTCCATCCGTATAGCATGCTCCCTGTATGTTCACTGTGGGAAAGCTGCCCATCTTTCCTCTCCTTCCCCTGTTTTTGGTTAGCAAAATAATCACTGCAGGTAATCTAACAGCAGATGATTAATGCATGGAAGGGCAGATTGTCATTCACAGATTTGTAGCTAATAAATCCACTTATGCTTTTCCCCTTGCTTTGACCAATCAGTTTATAATTCATAAGTTTGAGCCACACCATTTCTGAGGGCTGTCTCAGCCCAAATTAAAGAGCCATCCCTCCTCAGCCGAGAAAAGAAAGTCCATTCAATACCCAAAGTCACAGTCTCCACAGTGGCCAAAGCACTTGGTTGTCCTGTTACATGACCAGTACAATATGAGATGATGGAGCCATATTGTACTATTTGCCCTGTCACTATAAACTTTAATGTATAATAAGTCTCACTGCAAGCTTCAGCAGTAGAAGGCATTTAGCATAAACTACTAATGTTCATAAAGTTCTCTGAAATCTTTAAGTTCAAACATTGTTTTTCTTTCCATGGTGTGTGAAGGTTTCAGACCTTAAGATAGCAGGTGGAGTAAGTAGGGCAGAGCTGCTGTGACTGTGCAATCATTGCTGAGTCTTCTGCAGCATCTCTTTCCCCAGATCCCATTTAATTGAGACAAAGGTCATACTCTCATGTCAAATTAATGGAAGATAATACAGTTAATTTTCCTTAGAGATGTGTCACTTCTTAGCAGAAAGCTTCAGTGAAACAATGGCTTTCAAGCTCCTGAGGATACAGTTCTCATCTTGTGCCTTTTAACTGTCAGTCACATCTATGGCTCTCTTCAAACAAAGATGTGGTTGGATGGTTCACCTGGGTGAGCTGTTCATTTAAAAACCTGCATCAAGAGAAGACAGATTCGTCCCAAGGACTCACAAAGGTCATGGATCTCATGCTGACTCTTGTCTGTCTCTTCATTTCTTTCTTCAAACTAGTAACACTACTGCCACAAAAGACCTAATGAATCAGAGCGCATTGATCTTGCCTCCTGCCTTCCTTTATCCAGTAAAAAAGGGGGCTAACTGCGGGGATCCCCACTTTCTGGGTCTATGTGAACATGATCAAGTCATGAGCTGCAATCAGAAATCAGCTCAGTATTGACTTCTCTTAGCTCCTGCTGGATTTGCCTATGGGATACACAACCAATGCAGCTGTTAGTAGGTGGAAAATTTGCTTAGAAGCAAGGACAGTGAAAGAAGCTCTGGCTCAATGCCTTGGCAAGGCTGGGGAGTGAAGAGCTTTTCACCACAACATGCCTGTCTTTAGACAGATGTAGCTACTTTTCACTTCCCATGAAAATTATACTGACAGTAGTATCTGAAGGGCTTTGCAATGAGTTTGTTGCAAAGTGCAACTCTCCCTGTATCCCTCACTTCCAGTCAAAAGTCCTAATTCTTGCACCTGATTTCACTTCCCACTGAGACTGTTGAGTTTCTCACATGCTGCCACACATTTAAAACATCGTTTTGGAGATCATCTCCCAACATGCTTCTCTCCCTCCTTCCCCAGACTCTTTTTGAACTGATCTGTTGTTAAGTGTCTTATCTTATATTTGTCTTGCCTTATCTTAAAATACAAGCTCCTTGAGGCAGGTAACATGTCTCTTTCTATGTGTCTAAAATGTGTGCAATTTGATCCCAGTCTATAAATGTTTTAGAATAACAATAGTACCAGAGGATGCTTGCACATGTCAAGTGTCAGGCCAAATGAAAGATGAACGTTTTACACTCTAAATATTAGCTGCTAGAGTCTTCTGTTTGTAGCATAATTGAAAAACATTATTGTAATAGGTTAGCAAAGCCACCAAAGTTTCAGCACAGACCTTTTCAAAATGAAAATGAAAGAAGCAGCTATGGAAATGACATCTTAATAAGAATAATGAAACTCAAATCCCTAGTGCAAGTACAGTGTATAATCCATTACATGGAGATTAGATGAGATATAAAAACCTCAAGGATATAAGATTATTGATCTGACATAAGTCATCTGTTTTTGTAACCACAAAATGGCAAACAAAAGGCATCTAGACACTGCACAGTGCCTAACTATAGCCTTTTCATGGAGGGTGAGAAGAGAATTTCACAACCTACACTGTCATGCAAGGTCTTACTCTATTTTGGGTGCAGTTTGGTTGCTGGTTTGCTTTTTTTTTTTTTTCTTTTTCCTTCCTGCTAACCTAGAAAGTACTGTCAGGGCCAGAATGAATTTTTAATTCCCTGGATCTGAAACTCAGTGGATGAAAGTTCAACTCCCAGTCCAGCCATAGTGTTAACCTCTTTATAACTCAGTTGCTTACTCAAGAGATGAAGCAATAAAGCTTCCCTTTACCACAGACATGTGGAGGAGACATTCAGTAAACTTCATAATATGCTACAACACAGCATTAGTGCTGGATACTGATGTATTCAGACAGCTACAAAGCCTCAAAGACAGAAAAAGGAAGCATCGAGACTGCATTGCAGACGATGGGTGCTGAAGAAAGGTTGACTCCTGGAAGAGGCTGCTCCTCCCAGGGAACTCAGATGAAAAAGCTGGTAGTTTTTAGTGGATTGTCCCTTAGTTCTAGAAATTCCCTGTTTCTCATTGGTTTTGAAGTGAAAACAATGAGCGTTACCAAGTCTTCTAATCCCTCCTCGTTCAGCTAGGGAGAAATCCTCAGCCAAGTGCAAGTTATTTCAGTGGAAATGACCTATCCTACCCTGATGTTTGTGTCATTCCTATTTCTGTCATGGTCCAGTACCTTATGAACCAGTATCAAGCAGGAAGGCAACACAACATGAAGATGGCACAGGCAGCCAAGAATTTGAAGGGTGGCAAAAATCAGAGATTGTTCATCTCCTTTTACAAGAACTCCAGTGCCTTCTCAATGCACCAGAAAACAGCCAACAGAGCAGGATCTTGAACCCAGGTCTTGCACTACACAGATCATTCAGATTTCACCCAAATCATCCAGCAGCTCCAACAGTGGATGGCAGTGAGGGCATTTTGCAGCAAAACATACTTAATGGATACTTAATGCTCATGATTTAATGACACACCATGGTCAGTGTAGCTACGTTAAAGGGGCATTAAGAAATACGGTGCTCCTGCCATTTATTTACCACAGCCAGCTTTTAGCCTGAACCAGCCATGCTGGTGGCAGCTGTAACACACACACCAACACTGTGCCTCAAGTGCAGGCACTGCATTTCCAGTCATTCAGCATAGCTGGGGAAAATAAATCTCTTGCTTAGCACAGGCTTCATTACAGAGGACACATGACTACACATTTCTGGTCTGAGCATGCAATAATTTATCTCATAAGATTTTGGCAGATTTGTGTCTTGTCTGGGCTTTGTAACAAGTCAGTGAAAGGCTCCTGATTAAAAGGTCTTTTGTCATGCGCACAGCGAAAGACGACAGGACAACTGGGATAATTCACTGAACTTGGATAACAGTGTACAAGTTATACTCTTGAGAAAAATACAGATTGGGAGTACTTAGCTGAAAGTAATGTCATAATCTACAATAATCATTAATGTAAAACCCAAAATCCAGAATCTTACTTCCTCGCTTAGCAGTAACTAAACTCTTTGATCTCAAGGGCTGAATCTCCTTTACTCATAAAAGCCTTACCAGCAGATTTCTGGCCATGAAGTGATTAGAGGAATGAATGAATTCTTTGGAAAGAAAATTTGTACAAAGTTACACAGGTTGCTCTAAAGACACTTAAAGAGAAGAAAGGGAATAGCTTATTTTATTGAAGTCTTTTTAACTTTACTCCAAGCCTCATCTGTTGTGTAATATCCTCCCACAATGACTGGAGAAGCGCTTAACATTAGAGGAAGGAACAGTCTGCTGAAGTGCAGTTTGCTTTTACACACAAATCCTGCGGTTTCTGTGTGCCTGATCTACTGCCATCCAACACAAATGTTACCCAGGTGATCCCACTCCATCTCTTGCAGAACTGCTCTTTATGCTGTGCATTTTAGGCTGCCTCCACTTAAGCCATATGCACTTTACACAGATTTCATTAATTTCTGAGTCATTACATTTGTTCAGCAGTTAATGGGAAATACTAAGTGTACTGGAATAAATAGGACTAAGTGAAAGATGCCTTAATGTTTGGCTTTCAGTAACCTCTCTTGTCCAGCCACAGGCCCTCACTTTTCACATTACTGTCTTCACACACTCTAAAGAATGAGCTGCAGGGAAGGAAGGCTTAAATAGGATGACCCAAAGCGCCCTGCTCCAGGGTAGCTGCAGGTTGCTCCCAGCTCCCTGTGTCAGTAGTAGCCATAGTCATTTCCAGCTCCACAGCTGGTGAGTGTGACTCTGAAGTGGCTTGCAGGCAACCAGCATGACAAACGCCACAGCTTGGAAGGTACTTTTCTGCTCTAGAGATTAAGGAGAGGCTGGAAAATTTGGGTTTCTATTCTTGGCTCTGTCACTGCGTTATGTTGTGTGACATTAAGGAATTTTTCTTTTCACATGTACTGACCCCATCACGTCCCTTTTTCTGTCTTCCCCATTTAGAGTATTGCTATCCAAAGCAGATACTATACTCTTTGCAAATTTGAAAACTTCCTGATCTAGTGGATCTAACTCTAGAAATTTAAGTATCAGAAGGCATGAAATAGGAATATTCCTGTTTTTTAAATTCTTTTAGGTATAACCTAACTAAGTACCATGCACCATGTGCAAACTCAGCAGACCTATTTGCCATCTCCACTCCTGGCTGCTCCAAAATTTACTTTGCTGCTGTACTACCCTTGTATCTAATTAAGATATTATCAAGGAAGTGAGGCATTGGGAGGAATGAAGACTTCAGAAAAATCTAATTGCCTGCAGGAGAAAAAGATTCTCCTGTGAATTCAGCTTTGTCTATCTAGTTTAAATGTCATAGTATTTTCCTCTCATCTGCCTCACCCCATTCTCAGCTTCCATGGTCTGCAACCTGTTTGAATGAACAGTACACATTGACACAAAACCACGTTGGACTTGTTTTTATATCTTTGCCTCATTCCCATGAATGTTTTTCTATCATTGTTTTATCTAATACTTCTAAGATACCAGATTCAAACAGTGGGCTCACTTAAAACATCCTGAGTACCTTGCAGGAACAACCAGCAAAGCTGGCATGGCCCCTCTGAATTTTGGTCTTTTGCCTTTCAATATAACAGATAATGAAAAGAATTAACACCCAGCTTTTTCTTTTTTTTTTTTTTTTTGGCATCCAGCATTCTTCGTGCAGATCACCGGAACAGCAATGTAGCAGCTTGGAGTGCTTCCAGACCTAGTCCCCTACCTCTATTATTAAGCAAATATGGTTCACAACCAATCCCTCCCTGGGCTGTTGAGGCCCATCTTGCACACAGACAAATTGTTTTCATCCAGTCAAGGGTACCATGACTCTGGTACCAGCATCTCAGTCCCTTGAACCATCTGTTTCTGCAGAATGTTTTACCTGCTGGAACATGCCACTATTCAGCAACATAGCCATGACAGAGCATTTTCTTCAGTTTTACATTATTTCTGATTGCTTCCAGGCTTGAAGCAGAAGGAATGGATGCTGCTTTTGAACGTCCTGACTACAGATGAACACATATTCTACAAGATTTGTCTCCAAGCAACCTCAACCACTGAATTTCCCTTGCAAAAACTTAAATGGCTCCTTCAGCATCTTCAGTATCAGTGTTATCAACCATATTTTTTCTTTTTGTTTGGTTCAACCATAACAGATTTCTCAATCCCTGCTCCAGTTTGATTTAATCTTTTCTGAATGTGGGGAAGGAGTAAGAAACCTATACAGTCATCCACATAAAAATCCTCACCAGTAGCTTCTATAATGGTACTAATACTTTCCTTCTTCAACTGAAAATACACTGAGAAATATCATGGCTAGCTTAGCTGATACTGATGTTTAACTGTGAGTTTACTTCAATATGTTTCTTCTTGGTTTTGGTCATATACTTATATTGGGGATATTCTAGTTAAAAATGTTACTATAATATATTCCTACAGATGTTGTTTCATCAGCAAACTCCTTACACTTTTGCCATAGCTACTAATTAGATATCAAACAAGATTAGCTACAAGACCAATCTTTGAGGAAGTCTGCTAATTATTTACACCCGACATGTTGGTTCTTCTCCAGTGAAAATCTGTTGCCATCATAAAACAAAATAAGGAGAACTCCATACCCTCTGTTACAAAAATAAAAAAAACCCTCTAGGTTAGAAGAGTATGATATCTTTTAACTCATTTACCACTTCTCTACATGTATTTTATCTGCTTTCAGTTAATATTTTTAGTAATAGGCTGTATCTATTGCTCATACTGTACTTCCCCCCTTTTTAATTACATAATTTTTTAACTTTTCTGGTATTTAACTTGAAACACAGGCTATAAGTCTTCAGCACGTATTACTACAATCTACCAACTAAAGCATTTTATGCTCTTGAATTTTGTTTTTAACTCACTGTAATTTTTTCTACTTTCACCTCTTCATACTTACTAATCTTTGTACCCTTAACATCAACATCACCATCACTATTATTATCAAAAAACTGTAGCAAATAATTCTGTTTGTTTTGAGATGTATCTAAACTAGTATCTCATTCTCAACCTCATTGAAGAACAATTTGTTTACTGTCTTCTCATTTTCTCTAAATGTTTTAAGAACCCATCACTGCCCTGTGCAAGACCTAACTCAGCTTGACTTCCTCAGTTCCCCCTTTTTCCTGTACTTACCTGCTTGTTTTGCTGATTGATGCTTTTTTCTCTCCTTATTTGCAGATGTTTCACTTGTTTGCTTGAACACACTTCAAATGCACACTTAGCTATATTCACATTTCTTCTCATCCTAATCTGTTCTCTGTTCCTTGACAAAGAATATCCAAAATTCAGCTCTAAAACAGACCACAGAATAGTCATGCTGATGACAGTTTTAGCTGACAATGAGGTCTGAGCTCTGCTTTCCATACCTGAAAATCAGAACCACTATTGCCTACACTACAAAGTGACATTCTCTACCCAATTACTTTGTGTAAAGGAAGAGGTTACCTATGATAAGAAACCTATTATTTGTATTTCTGCAATGAATGTAGCTCAGCCTTTCCTCTGCAGATCTCAAAGATTTCCCCTATACAGTTCTTGATATCTAGGCAGACTCTCTATCTTCCATCTTCTTTACAGATTCAGCTATTCCTATGTCACTCTCTTTTATACTTGTGTTTATCATTTTAAAGGTGCCTCCTGGGACATACCAATATAGTCAAGTTTGTATTACACTTCTATAAACCAACCTCAGATACTTCAAGGAATGTTCCAGGCTTTTTGTGTATTTTAAAACATTTCTTAACCTTTTTTCTCCCTTAAATTTCTAAGCAGCAAAAAAACTCAGTGCTAGGGGCTGCTACCTTTTTAATTATGTAAATGGAGAATTCTGTGGATGAGTTACGTGCAGTAGTGTCTCAGGATGGCAACATCCATCGCTGGAGGGTTAATTCCATTCTTTGCGCTCAGGCCGGTCAGTACAACCTTCACAGATATTACTTTTATGTGTCACAGCTTCTTCTTCAAAGTGGCTATTAATAGTGATTTTCACCTGTAAGAGATGGTCCAGATAATGAAGATGTATGGCTAATTATGACAGATGTCCAGCCAGTGCTCTTAGGGTAATTCAGAAGGATTTGCCGGTTGCTCTGCCTTAAGGAATACTTTAGATTCCTTTTAATTTTTAATATTACTTTCAAATCCCCTTCAAAGTTTTTTCTAATAATATGGAAACATTTAACTGCAACCTCCATGCTTTACCACTTGGCAGGAGAGTAGAGATCTGCATCTCCAGCTGCTGAGTTGCTGTGAACAGTGTTAGAAACTTATACCAGGCTGTACACCTTCACTCATCACTCTAAGTTTGCAAATGACAAGTTGTATATCCTTTGTTAATGGTAGCAGTTGAGCACCATAATGCCTACCAAGTACAAAACTAGCGTTAACATTCGGAGACTGAAGCACTCCAGGTTCCTGTCAACCCTTGGAACCATCAAATGCAAACTGGAGCTACTCTTCTCATTTCTGTCTATCACCATCCATGAATCGGTTATATATTTTTTCCAAGGCAAGAGAAATTATCCCAGAGCCAAGAATTCAAAGCATGGGCACTAATTTCCTCAGTTCTGGATCCCAGTCAATTCAAACTGTGAAAGGGGCTACTTTTTGGAAATAACCCATGATGTCAGACTTCCAACACCCAAGATGGCAGAAATCTTACTGAAGAATTAATGTCATTTTAGATTACATGTGTTTAGACTATATGTCATGTGAATAGTGTAAAAATATGGGGTTTGCTCTAGCTTTGCTTTACTACAGAAGTCAAGCAAAAGTCAAGACAGCATCACCTGTTTTCACCTAAGAACTTGTTACAATCACTAAGTTTATTATCCGATTCTTGGAAACACTTCTGGTCTTGTATACAATGTATGCCACAAAAATGGCAAAACATACATAGCTTCCTCTTTCTCCTCTACATCAGAGCTCAGCATTCAAATATGCTTCCCAGGGTGGCACATAGTTATCCTCCAGTGCCAAAAATAGTGTTCTTTCTGATCATGAGTAAGGAGAAGGAACACACAGGTTACAACAACATATGACATTATCACTTGAAAACCATCTAAATGGCTCTTCTAGTGATGTTTGTGTCTGCCTGGGCTGTCTGTGCTGGGCTTAACGCAGCTGGTGGTGAACTGGTTAAAACAAGGGGAGAATAAAGTGCTTAGAGGGTTGTGGTGTGGCAGGTGGATCCACAAGGAGTTAAATTACATCAACACACAGACTTTCTATGACTAGAATAGGAAATCTGTACATGTCATTTATGATTTCTGTGTGAAATACCAAGCTCCCTATCCGTATCCTTAAAAACCCACGGTCTCCATTTTGCATATCAGTGCTGTCTTCAGTCTCATTGCTTCTCTCTGAGACACACATTTCTAAAGCTTAATGAGAGAGTGCCAGTAATTGATGCAGCTCTCTTTTTATGCATGCAACCTCTAAGCAACATATTGGATCACATCCCAAAAAGGCAGTTTGTCAGGAAGAGGTTATTTTTGATTGCAAAGTCAGCCACAAAGGTCTATGATTGTATGAGGCAACTGATCCAGGAGTCACTGTCTGGAGGCCAGGAACTGCCCTGTTTCAAGGGGTTGTCTGGACAAGGCAGGTGGAGTGAGGGTGATCATAACAAGAGAATTGGTTCGATAAAGCAGAGAGAACCCAGCCTTCCTGGAGTCAGACAGCACCCAGAGCCCAACAAGAGTGACGGACCTTGCAATTACCTCATTGTTTGCTAAATAAGTTCTCTTCTGTTGTATTTGGTAGGTTAAACACTGGCACCTTCTAGACTTCTGCTCCCAGAAAATGTCTCTGACTGTCTGTGTAGCTGATGCATATGCCTGACTTGTGAAGTTGTTAATCTGCAGGTTGTTTTTTGGGAGCAGGTATTTTAAGTGACAGAAGAGTGTGAAGAAATCAGTATTGTATTGCGTCTGGGAAAAAAAGGCACTGTGAGCTCCAGCCTGGTGGGATGTGCACAAGCATCAGGCAGGCCTGGACCCTCAAGCAGCACCTTAATCTAGTCCTGGAGGACATCATCCATTTGGCATGTTCAGGCTGAATCCCTTGTCACTGTGGTCACTTGAGAGGGCAAACTGACCATCCTTCAAAACCTGGTATTAGCTTGTAAGATTACAAAAAGGCTATCCTTTAGTCCTGTGGGATCCTACTCTATGGTGTAAATAAAGAAAATTTCTTCTTCCCTTCATTATAAGCCATAGTACTGAGTTACAGCAATTAAAAATAAAAGGAGTGCTCAAAAGGAAACAAGCAAACAAACAATAATTCCTCCAGGTTTCTCTGCTCTAATACAGAACAGCAGCTTCAGAGGCACAAGGACCCAAAGAAATAATTTGAAAAACCCTTGGTTTGTAAGCACGTATGTGGGGAATGCAGCATTAGGAAAACCAAGAACAAATACAAGTGTTGTATTTTGCAGAGAAATCACCTGAGCCTCACAAATTCTCTTCTTGCTTATGTTTTGAGGGGTGCATGGCCAAGGCTTCTGTTGATCACCAACATGTGGAAGTATAACAGCAAATAAAATGAAAAACCCTTCTGGATAATTGTTAAAGAACATGTAGGTGATTTGGGGGAAAAAATAATAACTATAGATGTACTGGGGAAAAAAAAAAAATATTCTATTTAAAATGCCAGCCTCCTGTGAGCCCCTCTGTTTTCAATCGCTTATTTTGCCACTCAGCTCACGCCGTGGATTTCTGCTGCCATCTACTGCCACCTGCACTGCGGGAGCTGAGCTCCCCTCCTGCACCCTGGCAATGGCACTGCGGTCGGGGGGGGCGGGGTGTTAGGACATGAAATACTTTTGGACAATAAAGGAAAAACAATTTCCAAGGAGAGAAAGGGATAGGAGAAAGCCTCACAGCCAAGATTAAAAGCCCATGTACAGCTTTAACCTTTAAAGGTATAATGTAAAAAATGGCCATGCTCTCAAGAGGGAAGCTTAAATGGAAATGCTTTTGCTTTCAAAGGGGAAGGGAAACCCATGCCTGCATCCACCTTTCTGTCATGCAGTGGCCTAAGCCCATTCCCAAGGCCTTAAAGGTTATTAATTAAAGTGACATGGCTGACAGCCTATGTTCAGCCCCCACTGGATGGTGAAACAACCTGCACAGTAGGAAAGTTAAGGAATAAAAAAGACCCTGGGGGTAACTCCAAGTTTCCTAACTCATTCACCTGTGTTTCACCTGTTCTAGAAACAGAGGGCTTCGAATGCTGATGATGGAAATCCTGCACCTGACCCCAGCTTTAAATTCTGATCATCAAAGACTCAGAGAACAGATGAGCTTTCAACGATTGCAGATATTTCTAAATGAAATCTTGAAGGAAAGCACACCTTTACAATGAGTATTAGAAGACAGGCTATGGAAAAAATGAGGAAAAATGTTGGCAGTGGAACTATATGTGTCTGTTACAACCCAGGAAGAGATATGCTGCATTTCATAACCTCTGAATTTCACAGCACTCCTTTGCAGGTGGCAGCAAAGGTCAGACCCAGACCTTCTTGATCCCACTTCATATTTCATGTCTGTTAATGTTATATAGCAGCCTTCATTAGCAATACCAATCTACACAAAGATTGCAGAGGGCTGAGAAGCAAAATAAATTAGCCTTTCCCCTTCTCTGCACAGCTCGTTAGACTGTTCTCAGTCTCTAAGTCAGCTCAGTTTAGTAGTCTCTAACTTGACTTTATTACATGACCTGCAATGCACAGTTGAATAATTTTAAGTTGATTTAGCTAAGCACAGTGACAAAGTCAGGTTTTTGTTCCTTATACCATTTATCTTCTATAGCTACACTACACCATGTGGGCACATTCTCCATGGATTAAAATACAATCCAATCTGTACGACTAAGAAGCATTTCTGGTACTGTGACTCCAGGAGAATGTCATATCTAAGCATGTCTTCATCATTATTCTACAAAAAAAATCTGTGATATAAAGAACTACTAAAATATACAGAGAGAGAAAAGGACTTATGAGGAGCAGCTGAGGGAGCTGGGGCTGTTTAGCCTGGAGAAAAGGAGGCTGAGGGGAAATCTTATCACTCTCTGCAACTACCTGAAAGGAGGCTGTAGCATGGAGGGCGTTGGTCTCTTCTCCCCAGTAACAAGTGATAGGACAAGAGGAAATGGCCTCAAGTTGCACCAGAGGAGGTTTAGATCGAATATTAAGAAAAATTTTCTCACCAAAAGGGTTATCAAGCCTTGGAACAGGCTGACCAGGGAAGCAGTTGAGTCACCATCCCTAGGGGTATTTAAAAGACGTGTAGATGTGGCACTTAGGGACATGGTTTAGTGGTGGACTTGGCAGTGCTAGGTTAACAGTTGGACTCAATCTTAAAGGTCTTTTTCAACCTAAACAATTATATGGTTCTATGATTCTTTAAGTTATAATAGCACTGATGCTGTGCCCCAGCAATGTGATTGAAGCCAAAAAGCTGTCCACATTGACAAAGCATCCAAGTATTCCCAGGATGCCACTCTCTCTTCCCTCATCTCCTCCGGGAGCTGAGCTACCAACACATGCCTGAGAAAAAAAGACTTTATAGGCCAGATTTGCTCTACACTTCCACAGCCAGATTCCCCATAGATCAAATTCTCTAATGAAATAGGAACTAAAGTTTTACAGAAACTTGCTGGGTTAGAAAGAAGACCAAAAAAAAAAAAAAAACAACCCACACTAGAGAGCCCTAGAGTTTGTGACGGTATTTTTTCTTTCAGGTTCTCCTTCAGGACAGGAGTGTTTCCCTCTAAGTCAGTTGCCAGCATATTCCACTCTTGATATGGAAGCTGACTTGAGTAGGTGGCCTTCCTTCAGATACTGTCAAAGGCTGCTTGAAGAGCAACAATTAATTTGACTGGTCATCTGAGGTTCCAAATCATTTTTTGACAGTGTTTTTTCATTTTCCTAGACCCCTTGTCTCTTGCTCAGGCTTTGCATCTCATTAGGTTCCTGATTCAGTGTGCCTCTCCTCCACTTCACAGAAGGCCAGAAGACAGCCCACCCCATCTAAAGATTCTGGAGGACTGCAGGCCATTGCACCTCTTTTGCACACAATGTTTTACAGTGTTTCATGGAGATGTCTGTGAAAACTCTGTTTTTGAGCAGCTCATGTGAGGAGTGAGCAATGTTTTAGCCTGCCCAAAACAGTGAATTTTGGCCTTTTCTAGAAATAAAGCGTAACACAAAAGAGAAGAGTTCCTAACCCAGTGCTCCACAGATGCTTGTCCCATGACAAAGCCCACAGAAGGGAAGGTGGGAGGATCTGACACTGCAGTCCTCTGGCAATTTGTGTCTCAGCCACATTAGTGAAGCACATAGACCATGAACTCAGAGCCAAAGTTTCATTGCAGGAGGCACAATAAATGCGGTGAGAGACCATGTCCCAGAAGCCGTGCAATTTGAATTGTTAAGGTGGATAAAGCACTATTAGGCCCATTTACAGGTAAGAAAGGAACAGAAACTGGTCCTCTGCCATTCCTTGATAATAGCTTTTTTGTATGACAGAAACTACATATGTGCAATCCCAAAGGACTAATGCAGATGCTTAATAATGAACAAAAATATCATGTAGCAATGAACCAACAAACAAAGGTGAATCATCTACTCAATTAAAATTGCCAACAGAATTAGGCAGCTACTATAAATTATCACAGTTCATACTGATGAGTATTCACAGTGTGTATCTCTACAGTATGTGTCACATAAAGCCTTTTGAACATTTCACTAGATGTTCTCCATCACCATGGAAGTATCTATGTAGATTTCATTTTCTGCACAGTTTGAGTTTTTGTCTTTGCTTGCATCTGAGATCTGAAATAAGTGATCATCACTACATAGGAAAAAAAAAAAAAAAAGACTATTTTATCCGCTTAAAATCTGACAGATACAGTTGCAGGAAAAAATATGTGATTTGTGCTTATGTGCTGTACACTGTTACCCCATGTACAACCACTAGACCATCACCACTAGACCATTGAACACTGTGAATTGTAAAGGCAAATCAGCAGAGAGGGATTCTCGCAGGTGTTTCTGGAACCATGACACACGGGGCAATTCAGGGTGATCAAAAACCCTTGGATTTCCACTTTAAACCATGGTGAAAGAGATGGTTGCTACACTGGACTACAGTCAAAACATTCAGGGCACCAACAGAGTCATAATATTCAAATGGGATTTTTTTTCTCTGTGTCTGTTGTTTTATTTATCAGCTTGTTTTTGCCACTGCATTTACATAAAACTGGATGCACATATAAAAGAATATGAGGAAAAGAGAAAGACTAATGTGGTGTAGCACAGATCTATTTCTGCCTCTCCCCTGGTATCTAGTTTTGACTTTTTCAAAGCCATCTCTAACAGAAATTGGTTTCAGGAATAATGAATTTATGAATTCATAAATTCAAGAAAGGTCACACTCTTCCAAATTACTAGTGGGTTGATCACAAGGTGCACTCTGCTGCTATATACTGACCACTTAAAATGTTTCACAATTATGCCTTTCTTAGAAATAAAGGGCTATCCCCAGTATATTAATTCTTATTTACTACCATTGTTTCTGTTGATCTTCTACTATGTGACAGACTCTTCATCTTATCTCATGCTATTGCTTAGAATTGCTGTGTTCAGTGAAGCACCTGCTGTGTTTCTCTCCAGAAATGGATGCAATTCATTGATGACTATAATGATCCTTTTACAAATACTATAAACCAATATTGCTGCCTTCAGTCAATAAAGACTGCCAAAACTTTGAATGATTTCAATGTAAGGTGCACTGTATGTTCAAACAAATGTCAAAAATAGACATAAACGTGAAATAAACCACTTCCTCAAAAAACATTTGTGGCTTCCTCAGACCTGAAAATGGCCATTAGTCCTGTGTGACTACTTTGCTTTGCTGCAGAAGTCATGTGACCTTAACCCATTTACTTCTCAGCATCTATCTGAAGTTCACTTTATTCTAAATACCATTCCAGAGTTCTCCCATTCTGAAAGGCACTGGCAGCCTTGCTCCTAAAGTTTCCTATTTATAAAAAATACATATATTTTGTCAATCAAAGAGAGTGAGAGGAGGGAGTGGAAAGGAAATGAAGTGCATTGCAGAAGGCTGTCCAACAAGCCTGCATCCTAGAGAAGAACAAGTCCAGGTCTTTTAAAAGTCCAACTTTTCACCCCGCTCTCAGGACTCACAGCAAGTGAGATACACTCCAGATAGAACAACTGCCTCCTTAAAGTAAGATATGCAAAAGCCCAAAATCATTAAAACTTACTCCTTAACTCTAGCCTGATTATGGATTCAGAGGAAAAAGCATCCTTTGTTGCAATTATGAGAAAGATTTTCAGGAGTATTCTCACTTCTTTTGAGACTTGCGGTTCTACTACTGACCTATTCATCTTGGGAGCTGGGTCTGTGCACAAACACTTGTACTGCAAAAAACAGTCTATTATTCCACGAGCTAAAAGAGCCATCTCATGGGTTCTCAAGCATGTATCTGCTTAGATACAACTTAGATACAACTGCTTCTGTTTCACCGATTTTAACTGGGCTCTCTCACTGGTGGAGGTAAACATATACCGGGGGTTTGCAGGTTCAGATTCTTATCATTCACCTTTCTTTTCTGTTGGTCATTAACATTGCTCAGACCTCCTGTCACATTAGGTTAAAAGCAGGTCACAGCTCTGAAGTTAAAAATATGAAACAGTCAACACCTGAAACCCAAGCGTGAAAAATGTCAGTGACTTCTTTTTTGGCAGAGCTTTCCCTTATCTTCAGATACCACTGAAGTGTTGGATGCAACTGAGTAAACACTTTCTCTAAGTCACGTTTGTGAAGGTTTTTCACATGTAGGTCCCTAGTATCTTGTTATGACCCTGTGCAGCAGACATTAGGAAGTTATCTTACTTAACCAATACTGCAGACAATAAAAATTCCAATGAGACTACATTAGCTTAACACAGTTATCCAATTTAATTTGTATTTGACGCAACCATGCATCAAATAGTGCTAATTTGTACAGAGTGTTGGACTTCAAATAAAGTTTTGAATGCAGAGGAAATTCCACTATGTCATTCTATTTAGACTGGTTAAGCAATCTTGCTCTACTATCATCTCAAGGAGTCTTGCAGAAGTTATATTTAGTCCAAAATTACAACAGAGTGATGAGCAGAATTCACTGCCTTGTTGTAAAGACTGTAAATGCAACTTTTTACGCTCAGGTAAATGATGACAGATGCTCTATCTTATTTTCCAATGTGTCATACCTCACAAAAGCAGCCAAACAAATAGAAATGGGATATGACAACATAAATAATATTCCACCTCCACTTGTCAACTTCTTCTTGCTGTAAAATCAATAAAAATATTTAATTATTTTTAAAGCAGTGGCATTGTCATGTTGAAGCCTTACAAATGTTTGCTGTCTATATCAAGCTGTGTGTTTATTTTAGGGGAGATGGGGCAATGCTTTTAAGGTTGATACAAGGAAAGGAGAGAGCGTGCTTAGTGTGCCTTACTGGGCAGTGGACCCCAAAATCTCTCCTCCAATAAGGCAAATAAAGGCTTCAGTTCTCACCACTGTTATATCTATGATCATATTCAGTAACTCAAATAGCAGTAATACGATACAACCTAATTGAGTGCCAGGTAGGAAAGCAGGAGGGGTCAGCTCCTGCCAACTCAGGATCAAATCCAAACATTCTTCTCATTATGAAAATCACCATTACAGTCAAAGTAAGGTCTGAGTAAACCACAGATCCTTCTTTGTGCAGCCATCTCTGAAAACTCTCTAAAAAGTAGATCAGAAGCCTTATGATTTAGCTTGAGATCATACATTCTTTAAATGAAGTGTTTAAATGGCTATGCTACAGCAAATATAATACATACTGATGGGGGAAACTTTCATTTCCATCTAAGTCTTGTTTTATAGCCTATGCAGTTAGATGTGATACTCACGAAGCCAAGTGGCTGAAAAACATTAAAGCTAGTTTTATCACCAACCTTTTCAAAAGATTTTCCCATTCCCTGGAGCATGTCAGTGCTCTCACTCAGACCTTTCTGATGGCAATGGGAAAAAAGCTACTTAGCACATGAAGTGCTTTAAGTTAGCTTGTGCCATGATAACTTCCAGCACAGAAAATGCCTATTGAACATATTATTCACAATCACTAATCACAGGCTGAGTTCATTGAAAAATGGGAAGGGAGAGAGAAGGCAGATGGTCTTGCAGCACCAAATCTATAATCTTTCATCATTTTCTTATGGGAAAAGTGGTCTGAGCAGTAAAGACCAACTGAACCTTGTTGGCTCCAGCACACATTGGGTGGTGGGGATGAACTTGATGTTCTGAAGAACATTCAAGACAGACACCTTTCTGCAGTACATCTAACACCTATTCTTCTAGGGTGGCACCCAGCAGTGCTAATTCAACCATTTTTGTTACATTTAAAATTCAGAACTTTTATTTCCATGTTATGGTAGATAAAATAAAGCTGGTATTTTTAATACTTTCCTTCCTCCATAATGCAGCGTCTAATTAGGCAGCTGCAATTATATGTAGGTGTAAAAAGCAGACTATGGAAACATCAGCATTTATGGCAGTATGTAGCTTTCAGCAAGAGTTTCTCTACAGGGCACAGAAAGATATCAGAGAGGTACGGAAGAGAAAACCCACATAAATACCTTTTTTATAAAATGCAAATATGATGTTTTTTTAAGTTGCCTGGCAGAGAAATGTGAAAATTGTCAAAACCTTATCCAGCTGCTTGAGAATCCTGTCTCTGTCATTGACCAGCACCAGATGCTCTGAAGGAAGGTTGCACATGAGATATTCACCTCAAGTGTGGTGAAAGGCTGGAATCTAAAACTGTCACAGGCTCTGAGAAGAACATCAGGACAGTAACAGGACACACAGTAACGTATTTCTTTACTCATCCCCCTTCACCTCAGCCTCCCCTTCAAATGTTGGCTGTTGGGTTTAGGCCCTAGGGATAAGATTTCAAGAACCTTCCCCAAAACACTCAGTGAGTGGTCATTTTGTTCCTTAGATTAATATTCTTTTCTCATATATTGAAAAGCTGTTGCCTTCAGTGATGGCCTGCCACAGTCATTTTCACGGTGTAACTGCCTGTGTGAAAAACAATTATGTCTGCTTTGAATTTCCCAGTATATTTCTCTATAAACTTTCAGATACATTTTTCTATAAAAACATTCCGATATTAGTAAAATTTGACATTTCAGACAATAAAAAAATGTGGATCAGAACACTAAAGAGGAATGGTTTTGCTGGATATGTGCTATTCCCAGAGAGATTGTTCAGCAGCCTTGTATTCTACCCAAGAGATACCCCAGACTCCTACATCAGCTCTTCACCTGCTCATCTCTTATTTCACACTCGACATATTTTGATCTCTTTCCATTGATGCAAATAGTAAGATGGTCTTTATTTCTTAAAGGTATATTTTACATGTGTCTCATCCTGTTTCATTCTAGTGAAAAGAAAGGCAAAGGCAATTCAAACTGTGCTGGAGACCTATACTTGTGCTCTCCCACTGCAGAGATAAAAGCCCAGAAAAGCAACATTTGGGGTTTTTTTCCTTTTTTTTTTTTTCTTTTTTTTTTTTTTTTTTAATGGCTGACAGTTTATTCTGGTTGGAGGTCAAATTTATGACTTCCCCTTTTGCTGATGCTTCATAGTCAACCACAGCATTTGGCAATCCAGTTGGTATTTGCTGTTTCTCACCTCATCACAATAACATTCTGCAACAGAGCAGATCTTCACACTGATCTCTGCAAGGCATCGACGATTCAGCTCTTTCTGCCATAGCTGTGTTTAGGCTACAGGAAAAGAGAAGTAAAAACATTTTAATCATCAGTTATGACTTGAAGAAACTGAAAAAGTAGAGAAGCCATCGAGGAAACTGCTGCTTATAGTCACTTTTATGATTATTATGGTACTTACACCCCATCTATAGCATTTTATTCTTTAATGCTAAAAATTTCCCTGAGAATCATGTTTTACTGCAAGTTAAGGGGCAAAAAGGTTTAAATCAAAAGTGACTAGGCAAATTGTAGCAAGTGAAATGGGCCTGGCGGATGATCAAAATGCATTTAAACTGATAAACTGAGGCATTAAAATTTGTAACATAACTGAAGTTTAGTTTCTTAATGCATACACACACGTGCATGTGCACATGCACAGGTGTATATATTATACACACAGACACACACAGATACAAGGTTGCAACTAATTTTCCAAGCTGTGAGACAAATGCATGGGCAGAGTTGCCTCTGTCTCTAAACAGAGACGGCCACTTTTCTTCTCGTGTAAATTCACTGAAGACAGAGGAATTACACCAGGGAGAGGTTTGACCCAGAATGTCAACAGTTTTGAGAAAGAAGAGCTTTTATTTATTGTGCAATTATTCATACGGAGGGACTTGCCTTCTCTTTTAAGAGGATATGTCATGCGGTTTGACATCTGCTGCTTCTTTTGCAGAAGCTGCTTTCCCAGTTTGGATGATGGCAGAACAAGCAGTGTCAGGGAGATACATATTTGATTTGACTGTGTTTGCAGCAGGAAAATAAAGTTTGCAAGCCAGCCATACCAAGATATGCTGCATGTCCTGGGACAACAGAGAAAATGGGATTCCCTTTGCCTGGGCGAGGAAAGATTGAAATGAATTTTTTTGTGATGCATCTCCCCTGCAACTATCTGTTTCTTGCTCTTTTTAGATCTCATGCCTCCCTTTTTCTTCCTTGGATAATATTTTGGTTCACTTGGCTACCAGCAGCACATCTTCCTCCTAGTATCTGTCTAAAACTCTTTAAAATAGGACCCAAGAGTCCTTTCTGGCACCAAGGCAAGTAGTTCAGGCTGACTTCTGCACCCTTGGTATAGAACTGCCTTCCCTCAAAATACACTGGCTATATTTATGTTCCACAACACGTCTCGCAGGGTCTCCTTTCAGCTGTATATGATTTCTCTATGGTCTCACAACCTGGTTACAATCATTTTGTGTGTTCCCTCCAGTTAAGAGCCAAAGAGCAAACACACACATACATAGTGGGGATGGTTGGGTAGAAGAAATACTTTAGTTTCTTCTTTGGCCCTCATTTATTTAACACCACGCACGTATTGGTTTTGACTGTCACCATTCCTGCAATCTTAGGTAGATTTCTGGAGCACATTTACTAGATGCCCCTGTACTCTCTTGTGTCCTAGCTGGCAGCACAGCTGCCTCTAGCCAGTAGTTACTGTAACCCTTCTACTGTATTTCTTTTGCTCAAATATATGAAAGAAGTAATTCCACAGAGAATTATTATCAGTGCATTTCTTTCTTCCTTCAAACCAAGATCATTATCTTGTATGGAGACCTAAGTCAAAGCTAGCCTCACCTAATCCTAAACATTCAAGTAAACACACAGGTCAGCTCCCCCTTTGCTCAGAGGAAAGCAGTGGGGAGATGCCCCTAAGCCAAGTAATCTCAGAACTGCATTGTTTACTGCAGGTGTCTGCATTTTTTTTCTAACACCATGGATGCCAAAAGCAGTCTTATTTGAGCATACCAGTTGCTACATAAAACTTGGAGGAAAGGCAGCCCCTAGCAGAAATAAACAGACTCCCACCATGTCTCTTAATGCAGGTCTTAAAGGTAAATACTCAGTGATGCTGGATCTCTCCATCAGCGAAACATTGCCCCAGGACCAAACTCCAGGTCCCACATAAAGTTCCAAAGCAAACTCTTTCTACATCTCTTGGCAGCTAGCTTCTACAGGAACAACCTCAGGTTCCCTGTCATCACTCAGCATATCTATTATTCACCTTATAAATTAGACATTTTGAGGTAAGTATTAACTCAAAAATCTCAAGAAGCTGCCAACAAATACAAATTCAGAGATCAAACACTAAGTGGGAGCAAATTCTCCTGTAAGCACTCTGTTTCTTGATAAATACTATTCTTCCTTTGCTCTCTTTCAAATAATGCAATTATTTAATAGCAAAACACAGAACATACTCAGGCTACAGACATACCAAGAAGAGATACATTGTCTTGATACCTCTTAGGACTCTTATTGTGCCTCTCATGCATAGTCACTAAGGAAAACACATGCTCTTTAGACTACGGTGATTTCCAATCTAAAGAGTTGGTATAAGGAGCACCCAAAAATGAAATTATGAAGATAGTCATTGAGGTCTTGGGGACAACATTGCTGAGTTCCTCATCAGCACTCAAGAAAAGGCAGCACAAGACAGTCTCTAGGAAAATCTAACCCAGCCTTCACAAGAAAACTATATTGTCTTGAAGTTTAATCAGTATCTTAGAAACTGCATGCAGATTGACTAACCACTAAATTCACAGTTAGCGCAAGTGTTATGGAATTCTGTCTTCACCTTGTAAGCAAAGAAACAATATAAAGATGACTTACAATCTGCACAGTCAGTAAACTGGAATGTATCAAGTAAATAAGAGAGATCTTTGGTTTTGTGTATACATGAGCTTCCTCCTACAAGGTGGGATACTTCCAATTGTGTCTGCCTATGTGCTGGAAAATGGCCTTTATCTTTATGTGATAACAATCTTAAACAGCAGTAGCTCACGGTCCTCAAGCTCAGGGACAGCATGGTACAAATCGCCAGATGAAGTTTGGAAGAAATCATCTACAGAAGCATTGTGCTGAACTGATTTATTCTCCTATAGTGTCTATTAAATACATGTCACACAAATTATTGGTCTATATTGTCAGTTCCAAGCTTCCAACATCAGATCTTAGACATTGCTTTAAACTGTCTGGGACATAGATCAATCTGACCATGGTAAGATGTACCAATCACTACAGCCAGCAATAAGCCAAAGACAAAGAAAACAATTTAAAAGTAATTTATTATTGTGTAGTGACTGGATCCATACAATGGTGAAGTCTTAAATAAATCCATAAGGATTATTTTATATTTTATTCCAGAGCATGCCAATCTTCTAAAAAGAGACCAAAAAAAGTCTCGAACACATAGATTTTCACCATGATCAAACTCATTTAAAATGCATCTCATAATTAAGGATTTTAAAAGAGAGAGATTTTGTCCAATGTATTATTAAAGCATAATGGGGTCCCTTAGGTCCCAATTAGGAAACTGATTAAAAAATGTTTGAGTTTAAAAAGCTGCAGGTAGGGAGTTCTGCTCTCAGCTGCCTTGAATTAGCATATTGATGGCACCACAGCTCTAGCTGGAAGGAAAGGCAGAGACCCAGCACACGTTTTGCTCGGCCAGCACAGCAGCTTCTAAGCACTCCTGCCTCAGCCCGAGGAAAGAATTACTCACACAGCCAGGCCCGACCAGCAGCAACAAAAAGAAGTTACAGTACAGAAATGTACTGGGCAAAGTATCTGCTGGTAGTGGTACTGAGGGAAAAGGAACTGTGATCAGAACAACATGGAAAAGAGAAAATGCTAAACCAAAACAAAATCCAGGAGGTTTCTGGCTTGTATGTAGCAGGATGTTAATCAATGGCCTTGATTGGAAACAGAGCTATGGCCTCAGTTTCAGCATATGGCAAGGTTCTGGCACTAACCCAGAAAGTTATATTAGAATGGCCCTTAAAATCTGGGTTAATTTCTGTCTTCTTGAAAATTTAGGACTACTGGTCACAGCTGATTTCAAACTGGAGCCCACTACAACATTGTTTTGGTTGGATATTACTTTAATTTTCTGCTCAGATCTCTTAAACATTAAGCTGATGCTTTTATAGGGTGTAAACCCACTTTCATCCTAGAAGTAAGTTATCAGACCACTGAGGCACTTACTGCACCCTACATGTGTCTGTCAGCACTGTGGACCCATCAATGGGTGTAACAGGAGTTTTGCACTGCACTCGCCCAGCCTGCCTCTTTCCACCTTTCCCTTTCCCATCTAACACAGCATCCTTCAGCCAGAAGCAAAGGGGAATATTGGGAGGCACCTTTGAAACAGCTATTAAAGAAGTTGCTTAAATAAGGTACTCTGGCAACATTGTATGAAGTCCATTCTTTGCGAGCTAAGTGAAACCACCAGGAGGGATAGTTCTGATGGACTGCGAGAAGAGCACGGAATTGATAAACTGGTGAAACTTATGGAAACTTGCACTGATGACTATTGATGACTGTTACAGGAGAAAAGGATGAAAGCAACTTGTTCTGGTGGAAAAGGAGTATTTTGTGTAAAGAACTTCACTTTTGCTTCAGACAGATGATTTGGCAGAGAACATTGGAGGGTTTGCACATCATCAAGGATTACTCTGGTGGATAAGGTTTAAGCAACCGCACAACTGTGTCCAGATCTCTAATGATAGAGACGAGGAAAATAATTGGGTTTTATGGCTTTTTTAATATATTGCTCCATTGTGAATAAAAACAATAGTGCTGAAGGACCACCTTGGCATTTTGTTTATCCTAGACAACGATGCAGCCTTTAGGCTCATTATGGCAGTCTACAGCATAAACTCATGCCCAAATGCAGAAGGAATCTTGCTTTTCAGTCCAAGGACTCCCTGGTCTCTGCAGCTTCTCAGGTTATTATAGCTCACTCTCACCTGTATGGTTTCTTTGCAAAAAGATTATTTTTTTTTTTTTTCAGATTTTTGGCTCTTCTCCCCAAAAGAATGCATGAAGAAAAAGAATTGAAAATTCAAACAAAGCCAAGAAAGTCATGGTTATAGCTCCCACAGCACCTGTAATTCAGGTCCCCTCAGCACACACCATATTGTAATATTGAATTTTCTGCTAAACTTATGCCTTGACTGCACTGTATGCACAGTACATTATAGTGTTTTTTTGACTAGTCAGCTTGTAAAATTATGTTAAATACTAGGGGGCGGTTTTAAATCTACTTAGCAAACTCTGTAGTCTCCTGACCTTGTTCTGGTTTCCTTCATGACCTCTGTCATGGGTACTGGACTAGACTCCTATGGAAAAGAGAATTATGATGGTGCAAGGACGGAAGAATAGCCTAATGCTTCCCATCTGCACAGCCTTGTATGGACCTGTGCCAGGCAATGGCTGTAGGAGAGAGGACACATGCTCAGGAAAGGTATAATAAGTCACTCAGCTCTGAATACACTGAGCTCACACTGAGGAGCTGGTACTGCTGTCGGGGTGTAGCATGGTCATAGGAACAACAGTCCCTGATATTTCTCAGCCTCATTAATCTCAGGCCTCAGTGAAGGTTTTTGAATGCTTTCTATGAAACTCTTTCAGTTCCTCCCCTGAGGAACCAACAAACACCACAACTAAGTCAGTATTTCGCACCTGCTGCTTCTTTTGAGAAATGTTCTTCCCATTTCCTCTGCCTAAAAACCACATTGTCTTTGGGAAACACTTTTCTAAGCTTGTGCAACTACTAAATATCACACTACATGTAGGCTGAAACAAAGCTGTTTTCTGGAGAATGACGATTATGACTCCCCAGGTTGGTAGAAGCACACTCAACAGTATTCAGAGACTAGCTAAAGCAAATGCACATCAATACTTTCTTTGGAAATGTCACCTAAAAATGTCAAGTGATGCCAACAACTTAAATCCAGACTCTGAAAGACTCTGTTTACGTGAGCTGCTCTTTGTGCACGTAAGAGAAGTGAGTTCATAAGTTCTTCTTTCACATCCTGTTCTCCAAGGGCACCCAAAGACCTCATGACTTGCACCTTTGAGTGTAAGATCAAAAAAAAAGAGGTAGCATTGCCTGCTATGCCGCAGACAGCAAAAGTAACACAGGAGACCCTTCACACAGCAGTGAATGTTCAGGAAGAGCTCCTGTGAAGAAAAAGTATTCTTTGTGGAAATCTCTGGAGTGTTGCTAACTCCTAAAATTGGATATATATTCTGATGAAGATACAAACAAACAAAACAGTCATCCTGGCCAGACAAAAGGTTAGTCTAATTCAATATTATTTCTCTGGGGATACTGTAAGTGAATAGGGAAAAGTGTAAAACTAGGGCAAGCACATAGCAACACTTTCCTAAACACTCTCTCATGCTCCAAATATTTGTAGCTTTAAAACTGTGCCTTTAAAATATGCAATCCTTCCCACAAGAGGAACTCAGGTCATGAAAGGAGAATGAAAAGAAAGCTGTTGCTAAGAGTGGATGCACACATTGCCACAGCAACATCAAGCTGAGCTCTTGAATCTGTGCACAGGGGATTTGCTGTTCTGAGGCAGGAGGAGAGGACATGCTCTCATGCTAACCTTGGAGAGACTCTTATGGTGAGAAAGGCCAACAGCAGCTCTTGACTAGTTCCTTTAGACTTATGAACTCGCCTAAATTCATGAACTTTTTTTTAATAGGTCAACCATTAGAGTGAGGCGAAGAATATTTTTCTTGTCAAATGTCCTATATTCATCTATATTTTTTCATTTTGAATAAAATGAATTCATGTCTTAAGCGTACTTATCTTTGTTGCATTGAAAACTAAGATTCTGCTGACTTTTAAAACTTTTCATTTATGATGCAAATTAAGTAGTCATCTTCTAAAAATTTTAGTGAAAATATGTATATATTTGGGGAATGGGAATCAAAATGATGATTTGACAGTCTTTGCTGTCAGTTCTTTTGATGTTCATAAACTGCAAGAATTCAGTTACAGTAACCAGGTTTCCATAAGCTTATTATAAGGAAAGCAGAGGAATACACACAGCTATGCAATTAAATAAGCACACAGATCAATGCCCATCAATGCTTCTAAAATCACCTGAAGGGGCATGCAGAAATCCACGGCCCCCGTACACGATGCTGAAGCGTTACTGCGGTGGTGACTTGAAGGGAGAATGTACCACATACTGCTGAACTCCCGTGCTGACCCACCCGGCACCCCGTGGGCAGACCTGCAGGCCATGCAGAATGTGAAATTTGTGTACACAACTTCCTGTTACTCTGTTCATGGGAAAGTGTTCGAGATTTTTGGAAGTTGAAGAATTGGTTAACATACAGAATTTCCCTGAGCTGATCTCTGAACAGTCTTATGATGAGCCCTATAGGGCCTATGAAATGCACAGAGGAGAGCTCCAGAAGATGTAGTCACTCCATCTGAAAGAGGACACAGAG
This sequence comes from Streptopelia decaocto, assembly GCF_964273445.1. Lineage (NCBI taxonomy): Eukaryota > Metazoa > Chordata > Aves > Columbiformes > Columbidae > Streptopelia > Streptopelia decaocto. The sequence goes on from NC_138661.1 coordinate 21,955,197, forward strand.
GAAGAATGTGCAAAAGCTTTGGGTATCTACCTCGTACAAGGTAGAGTGGGGCCACTAAAGCCCTTTCTTGGAGACAGTGTGTGTGTATCGATTTACAATTGCGGTTTATTTCCTTCACACAAGCAGTGTTTATCTTGCAAGTCTGCCCTAGGGAGGAGCAAACAACTCTGGCCAAAGACCTTTAATTTAATGAGGTTTCTTAAGACTATGGCCAGAGAGGCAGAGTCGCAATTAATGGGACTCAGCCAGCCAGCCCTTGTCTCCTCATCTCAGTGCAGTCGTGTGCTCGGCACATGGAAACACAGAAAAAGAAGCCAGAGAATCAACATCTCCCTGCTCTGTATGCTTCTGCCTCACAACCTCTCTTTTACCAAATCTATTATACATCATGTCATACATTACTGTCTAGAAAACTATAAACTCTTAACAATGGGGAGTAGGAACTACATTTTGGGTTGTGTTTGCATCTAATACAATGGAGTAATTAGTACTCTACAGTTCACAACAGTCTGTCTTTTTCTCAGGCCACTGCTTCAAGCCGTACTAACCTCATTTTTGCCAGCCAGTTCTGTTGCCCTCTGTAGTCTGCTTAAGATGCAGGTTTAGTCTGAGCCAAATCACCTGATACAGGAAGAATCCAGTCCCTGCCCAGATGCAATGAATTGGCTGCTACTGTCAAGTTATTCAAAATTTTGCAATGGCAGCACCGCTTCTAGCAGCTTGTTTTATTAGGTCCCAATTTATATTAATTCCATATGCTGCAGTGTATTAATATGTCTCTTCTGTCTTGCCTTTAGAAATAAAAATGTGATTTATCAGCAGCCTCTTTGTACTGCCAGCATATAATTGCACGTGGGTTAATTGTTAAAGTTCTGAGGGAGCTATACTAAGGGATCAATCCTTTCATTGCTGTAGTAATGAGCTTATAATGGTTGGCTGGCTAGACCTCCTGGTCTTCCCAGGGAGGCAAGCTTTAGCCATCCCCTTTCTGTCTGTCCATTAATCATTGATCTCCCATAACAGTAGATCAAGGGCAACAGAACTGCACTACTGAAAATAGGGAGCAAAAAATCAGACTCATTGCATCTCATTATCTCCACTAATATGTAAATATAATAACTGTGCAGATAATTTCCTTACATAGTTTGAAAATAAGCCCTGGATGGCTCGTGGCCATGGTAAAGACATCAAGCTTGTCTTCTTCAGGTCACTGATTCACATCCCAGCCAGAATAATAGTAACCTACAGTCACTACCAACTGACAGTGTGTTTAAAACTTCACACCCTGGGGAAGCTGCCTGGCATCACTGACAGTTGTAATCTCATAGTTGGTCACTGGAGAGCAAAGGTTACTTCTGCAGGCCAGAGCGCAAACCTGCAAATTCAACTGCACTCTCAAGCCTGGAAAAAAAATGAATGAAATTTGGTGCTGAAAGGAATGTTTTCTGTGTAATGAAAAATGTTAAGAAAAGATGTGAGGATCTGAGACTGGTCTATTCAGAGCTTAATGTCCATTACCTGTGTTACTTGGGATATAACAGGATGGGCTTGTTGTCCCATATCGTCTCTTCAGTTCTACATTACCAAACTAGTGATCTGAGAAATCAGCTACAGATACCTTTTTGGAACTTCGTTTAGCATTTGCAGTAAAACTTAGGATTACCTAAAATGTTCTACCACACCTATTGCACCTCATGCTTAAGGGATAACAGACATGACTCCACTTATTTAAAGGGGTATAAGTTGCTACAAACAGGGTTCCTCATCAGCGTATAATGCCTCTTATGTTTGGCACTGAGGAAGCCACCTGTCCAGGCTGATCCCCAGTTCTAAGGCAGCTGAGGAGCCATCTTCTCTCCCTGCCATAAGCAAACAAATCATAGAGAAAACAGACTCCAACCAGAGGCGTATGACTCAAGTGCCTTGTCATGTTTAGTGAAAACATCATTTACAAGATCAATAGCCTTTTTTCTTGAAGATTTTAGACCTCATTTTCATGACAGAACTTTTTCTCAGTTCCTGCCAGCAGGACAGCATAAGAGGCTTCACATGCTGCCAAGCAACTGATTTGTGGAGCCTGTGAAAACTGAGAGTGATCGAGTGAGCTACTTTCTTCAAGCCTCTGGGTAGGGCAGGAAATAAAGCCCATGGATACACACTGCTGACAAGCCAACAACTGTGCTGCACCGTTGTATACTGTGTCCTAAGGAAAGTGTGCTGTGTGCTCCAGCCAGGATGTTACCTGAACCTGTTTCCTCAACAAGCCATCAACTACAAGGTGAGGATTCTGCAATTCAGTTTCTTTTCATGCAATGTATTTATTGTCTGCTTGAAGGAACCTATATACCACCTTGCAGGCAACAGCAGCACCGGATTAGTGGGAAGTTACACACAAGTCTTTTATATTCCATCATAAAAAAAACACAGGCCAGGCTAAATAACACTAGGCTTACTGCACATAAAATAAATGACACCATCACATCTTGTGCCACGTATTATTTCTACCAAAGTGCAAAGATTCAGATTATAATAACTGATGAGTGCAGGGTGTTTGAGGACGTGATGTTGAGGGGAGGAAGCAGCAATATGGCTGATCAATAAGCAGAAGCAACATCTCATTTCCTGGCAGTTACCTCGTGATCTAACACACATCCCACGTAGCTGTCCTTCAAAGAGAAGAACCCAAAAAAGAATTTTACAGCCTACTTTTTTGGAATGAAATCTCATCACTGAAAGAAAAGACTGTTCTAAATACTGCTGAGGAGGAAAGAATCTGAAAAAAACATTGTGATTGCAAAAATCAAATGGTTCCTTATTAAAGGAGTTACATTTAGAGAAGCTAAAACTGCAGTTAAATTTCCAGTCTTATGTGCTCAAAGTGACTCCTTGGTACCACATCCACACATTTGCCCTTGCACCTGGCACACTTCCCCCCTCTATCTGCCCCCCAAATTCTAAACAGTTACAAATAACTAACAGAGGAGAAGGCAGATCTCACTTGTGACAACTTTTTTGAGCATTGCATCCTGTTCATCCTTCACTGCCAACGGAGTCTTAGATAGCTATACTCATTCCAGTCCCTGGGATTCTTCCTAAGATAGAGAGGGATGCAAAGAGACACTTCACCTGGAGCCACTGAAGAAATGTAAAGACAAGGTGTGATCAGGACAGTGATGGCACCACAGTCTGATCTGCTGGCTTCAGTGGCTCTACTTTGGATGTAAAAGCACAGGAGCAGCTCTTAACATCCTAAGAAGATACAGGAACTTTGTGAGCTGTCATTCCATGAAACAAAGAGAGCAGAGGACGGTTCTCAAATTGCACATTTCTGCATTCAGAGTTCTAATTTCTTTGGTAATGGACAAACTATTTTCCTTTAATTTTGGTGTACAAAGAAAAGTAAATGATACAGAAAACAAACAAACAAAAAAGTAGCATTTTATTTTGTTTATATTCACTTTCCCGAGAGCAGCAACAGGCAAACCCTTCTGTCACTGTGACTGCTTTAAACACCAAACTACTGCTTTTAGTGGTAATAAGCTATTTACCTATTTCAGCAATGTGCTGGCTTTCCTGAAAGTGGCCGTGGGACCTACACCACACTCTGGACTTACTGCTCTTGTGATGAAGAGTCCATCTATTCAGGCAATATATGGCCTGTCTGCCAGTACATGGTTAGTCTGGGATGCCTGAAGCATGTGAGACCGAGTACAGAGAACTACTGCGCACACACTGCTTTCCCCAGATGAAATCTGGACAGCACTGAGGACACTGATTCTGAACTATAAATATTCAACTTTTCCACAGATTATGTGTTGGAACTCTCATGCTTTCCCTTGCACTTCTGGAAGAAGCCACACTCATTATCATCTCAACACTGAACTACTTGTACCCTGGGGCTTTTAAACAGACACCCAGCCATTCAGGGACTACAGTGAGTGGGGCACTGGGTTGAATTCCTGGTAATTTTTGTTATTATCCAGTCAAAAACAGAGAAACAAGACTATTTGTTTAAACAAAAATGTAAGATTTTGGCACTGTGGTAGACAAGTTTAATAAACAATTATTTACTTTAATCTTACGATACCGTTTATCATTCAAATTAGAACTGGTAAAATGCAACATTTTTCTTTCTATACACTGAATTATCAGTAGTGAGAAAAATCCTTTTGCAGGGTAAATCAATTTAATATCTTAAGATAAATACAGAAAGAAACATCTGAAAGTTAACTTCATAAAAAGATTATTCTGTTCTTATTTATATACTCTCTTAATCTGCATAGATTTGAGCTCTTGGGTTCCCTTTTTCTGCAGCAGGACAGACACAGAATCCACCACCCTCAGTAATGGGACATACACTGCTAATGAACCACTGCCAATGAACCATATTTTGGAAATGACCACAAAGTTAAATTAGAATTATCCATGACGTGATTCTGGAACATATTCTACACCTGTTCTTTGATCCAACGCAAAAAGCACATAAAATGAAAACTACACCAGACAGAAACTGATGTACAACGTTTTGCATTGTTATTGCTGGCAGTGGTGTAACAGAGAATTGTGCTCTAGTTTTCTAATTTGGTGGCATTTTATGGCCAGTTTGCCCAAATTTAAGCAACTACAGGAAAGGCAGCAGGCAATCGAAGCCCTGTCATCTAGAGGGAATTCTGTCTTGGGCTGTCAGCCATAAAAATGCATAGAATCTGCTCGAACGTCTCTTTAAGGAGCCTGAGCGATAGCCCATTAAGGAACCCAGGTGATATGCCTAAAATGGTAAGAAGAGCGATGTGAGCCCCTGCCAGCCCTGAGCTACGGAGAGCAGGGCCTGTCCAAAGGCAATGAAGTGCACTGTCAGTGGAGGGTGAGAGCTGAATAAACAAGTCCATCAGACTTTGCTTCTTAAGCCTGTTACTTATTGAATAGTAAATTGAAAGTCATCAGGATTAACAAGGTTTCTGAGTCAGGCCATGGGAACAGCTGGACACCAAATGTAAAATGCAGCAGTTCAGAAAGCAACACCTCATTTGATCTAGTAAATTAAAGACCTGCACTCACCTTCACAGCACTCGCTACCCACCACTCTAGGACAATCATCTTCCCCATCCCAATTTCAAACAGGTAGAGGTCTATCTTAAAACAATTAGCAATTAAGAGTCAGCATGCAGCAGAAGCACCAGAAAAATTAGTGTCATCAGTCATCTTTCAATATCCACTGCAATATTGAATAGAAATGTCATCTCTGTATTATGATGCAGCTCAGAAACTGAACTAGTATTACTATTAAATGAGATAAAACCCAATATACAGGATTTCAACCCTTATTTGAAGTTCAGTTTATTAACCACATCTCCCATTAAGCCAGTTTCATTATTTAAACAACACAATGTGATAAAAATAACTGAAGATTAAACTTACCATTTAGGTGATTTAGCTGTAAGTCACAGCAAAATGGTCTCACATATCTCTTCCAAGCACAGATTAAAATACAATAAAATAAAAAAGTTGCACAACTTGGCATGATTTGCACTCTCTACTTAAGAGAAGCTTGGTCATCACATACTAGGGATACATTTCAAACTATAACTAAGCATCCTTACATGGAAGATGCCCTCTGCTAGCACCAACTCTTCTTGCACATCTAGGCACAGCTCTGTCAAAGCTGCACCCACTGCAGAGGAGAGCCTGGTGCAGGCAGTATAGACCTGTCATCGTCCAGACCTCATGTAACAGGGAAGTTACAGGTCAGAAAAAAGATGTACTGACAATATTAGGCTGATGGGCCTGGAGACGATGCATACGGAAGTATTGTTCACTCTTTTTTAATACAAAACCAAGGAGAAATCAAAGGAAAATAGCGGAATGCAGGTACGAAAGAAACAGTAGGAGATTTCTCCTCACATCGTTAAGCTGTTGAACTCACTGTCACAGGGCATGGCAGCTGCTATGTGTTTACAAGAACTTGGAAGGCAATTGGACTAAATCCCAGAATTAAAATACATCATGATTTAATAAGTACAAAGACACTACCTCCAGCTGATGAAGTCCTTGAGCCACATATCATTGGATGCTGGAACGGTGCACCGGGGAGTTATTACTACAGGCTTAACCCAGTGCTTATAGTCATCCCTGGGCACCCACAGCTGGCCAGTACAGAAATTCTGTGTTCTTATCCAAGTACCAAAGGGATAGACACCCTATAAAAACTTAGGTAAACAGGATGAAAAAAAAAAAAAAAATCACAGAAGTTACTATTGCATAGGGATAAGGCAAATTGCAGAGCTTTATGCTGAGAAGACAGTCATTTTGGGATTATGTACATATGGTTACACAATAAAGCAAATTCTCTCTGAATCTTGGGAGTCCCTTAATTTTCAGGAGCATCAAATTCATTTGTATATCCTAGAATATTGATTTTAAAACACAAGCCAAGTATGTAATATTTCACTGTTCTACAGAGGAGGGGCAGAAATATGGTTACTGGCAATGGAAGAAAGGATTGTCGAAGTGTAATACTTCTTTGTCCAGGAAAAGGCTGAACAGACCTGTAGATTTCTTGCACTCAGAATCCCTCATTTCATCTGTATAGTCCAGTGCCCAGATAACATCCTTACTGAAAAAAAACAGCAATCAAGTTTCTTAAAGGACTTATATCCATTAGAGAATTTTTACTGTTTCCATTTTCCAAGGGTGGAGAAACAACTCCATCCAAATTAAAAAGACAGGCACAGAATCAGTTCAATAGGCAAATGAGTTTTCATACACAGTTAATTGTTGGGTCAAGGTTTCAAGAAGATGACGCATTACAAATTGTTTCAAAACAGTGTGCTGCATTTGTGTATGTTCTTTGGGCATCTTCTAACCCTAGGTGAAAAGTATTTTGGCTGGACCATCTACCAAAATATGATGTAAGCAGTTATAGGGAATAAAAAAGAATCAACCAGGTGAAGTGATGAGAAACAGACATTTTCCTTCCCTCAATATTGAGTAAGCACTTATTAATCTTTAACACGTCTGCAAGTTACAGGAGGCATACTACCATTCAATAAATTCAAATAACCAAGCGTAGTTCTGCAAAGTCCATCCGAGGCTCTATGTTTGAGACAACCATATTCCCAGCTGAGCCTCCAGAAGCTTTCCGGAGCACAGTCCTGAACACTTTCTTGGGGGTCATTATGCCAGTCCCTACCAGAAGTATGAATACAGGTCAGTAACACCCACACTGTGAGCCTGCATCCCCTCAGGGACTGCAGGCAAGGTGGGACACCTTCCCGCTGCCACAAGCCTGTAACTGTGTGCCTGAGCCAGAGTGACCAGAGGTCCCCAGGCAGGGGGACAGCCCAGCCACCCCGGTCAGGGGCTTCTCAGAGCCTGGGGAAAACCCACAGCACCCTGCTGCAGATGCTGAAAATGCAGGCAGTGTGTCAAGCGGAAAACATAAAGGGTCAACCTAAAGGATCTCATGAGTTCAGGTATGTCTGTGTACTAACGCCACTGGATGGCATCTCTCCTGGCAACGATGTGCGAAGTCACCATACTGACCTCTTACCTCACAGGAGCATCTGAATTTAGGGAACTAGAGGAATGCACATATATATCTTGCTGGAATAAGATGATAATGAACAGGCTAATATAACAGAAAGACACATATAGGGAAATAGGACTTCAACATTTGTCTCCCTGTTTAGCTGGGGGAAATAAAATATGCAAATTAATGACAGGACCTTAAGACATTACTAATGTCTTTCCTGTGAGTAGAATATTTAATTGCATGCATGGTCCTCTGAACACTTACCCTTTCCAAAGGGGAATGCATGCCATTTTGCAGTGAGGAGGCTGGGACCAAGCGCTTCAGACAGATTTCATTTTTAATATTAGAAGTATGCAACCACTCTCTAGCCTTGAATGCATAGTCTCTGGTTGCTTCAGTGCTCTTTGCATTAGGAAAGAACAACATGTCCATATACACACAAAGAAAGATAACTATAAAGGGGATCATTTGTAAAGCCAGAGTGGTTCACTGGAAAGAAACAACCCTTTGACTTCAGATAAAAGGCGAAGGGGTCACAGTGAACATATCAAGAGGCCACCAAACCATATATGCTAATATTTTGCCTTAATTCTCCCCTAGCTGAGTCTAAATTACTGGAATAAAAACAAATTTTAGGAGCCAGGGTAAGTCTGCTAAAATATCAAAATATTTAGTGAGCCTGGAGACAGGAGAGAGGTATGAAGTATCTGATTTGCATTTTGCCTTTTTTTTTTTAATAAAAAGGAGAATAATACCCGTATATATAATTTGTTCGCCCATACCATACTATGTGCCTTTTTGCTGCCATTAGATATGACACTGCAGACTACCACTGAATGACTGTCTCAGTTCCTAACGCCAGCTGGGGCACTTTTACTCACTAACACAACGAGAAACAAAACTGTATTTACTGAAACCTTTAACTTCCACTGCCAAATTGAGTCTCAGCCACATCACCATCTCATCTAGCAAAGACACCCACTGTCACTTACAGGTGAACATATTTATTGGTATATAATTTTCACATGCTTATCTTCAACACTGAATCCAGGATTGGGGGCATTATACCATCACTAATCACTACCTGAGCTTCTGGTTCTCTCCTACTCTTGGGCTTTACACACATTCCTAACACATTCTCCGCAGGCTATAGATTGATGCAGCACACTGCTGCACTCGGCTTCTTTTGGAAAAGTGTGAGGTCAGAGTTCAGCCACAGGGAGGGAACTAACACAGAAATTAAAGCAATGAATGCCAGAAGGCTGAAAATGGTAAAGTGCACTGCAAAAGCACTGAGCTCTGAAAGATCTTGACAAAATACCATATTGTGGTGGCAAAGCAATTATAGAGTTCACAGTCTTCCCTACTGGGAGAAATGGGTCAGTTTTCATATCTCCAATCTACCATTTCAGACTTTCTGCAGAACTGATTTCCACTTTGCTCACTTGCAGATGTACAATTAATAAGTAATAGAAATATAACTGCATTAATAAACCTGATACCAAAAAAGTATGGATGTGTGACAAAAAGTAAATTCTGTGGCTAGAGAACAGAAGGCAATTATAATAAATTAATTTACTCTTTAAGCAGCCCTGTGACAGGTCATATTTTTTTCAGATGGAAAATTGGATCACAGAGTGCTCAAAGAACAAAGTTCCACCTTTTTCCCTATGAAGCCCCCACTTTTCTTTTTAAAACTTTCAATGCTGTTTTGCCATCTCTAACAGAAGAGCCCATGTCGTAACCCTTCAGGGCAGTACATGCCAGGCTCAGGTCTGCTTGCAGTCATGGACTCTTTTAAAGATAAACAGATAGAGCTTAGCAGGTCAGCAGAGTAGGCTGGTGAGGAGTAGAAGGCACTGTTATCCATGTCAAAGAGCAACCTATAATGATTCTTGGCTTAGTCTAATAGCAATCTTCCCTATTGGGGGAAAAGTGAGCAGGACAGAGGCTACCAGTGCCACCGTGAGGTTTGGTCCTGCATTTGTTCATTACTAATACACAGAGTCATATACAGAGGGACATGCAGCTTATCATGCTTTCCTTACAAATACTGAGTATATGACAAAAATACAGGGAAGAGACAGAGAAACTTAATAGCTGTGAACAGTATCAAAGGAGTCTCCACAGGAAATACAAACTACGTCTGTATCTTTTTTAACATGAAACGTATTTTCTCTTTACATTTCATTAAGTGGAAAAAATCCAGCCATTTTAGCTGAATGACTGACTTCTGTATCTGGGCTCTAGAAGAGGTACTTAGCAAGGAGAGTCATTAACCTATTTTCAAAACAGTACTAACAATTAGCACTTAATGAGTGCTTCTCATAAGAAAAGACAGAAATAATCCAGTTTAAGCTAATGTGATTTCTGTACCTGCTCCAGCACAAGGACCCTGTGCAACATCAACAATACGCATCGAGTGCTCAAGAAAAGGTTTGCTTGTGACCTGCAACAGGGACACAGATAAATAGCAGATCTCAGAGTTCAGCTTGAGGTGGCATCACCTCTTATCCTTGCTTTGCTCAGGCACTTTGTCAAAGCCCTGCAGTGAGAAAGTACCCACTCATAATCCTGAAAGGGAACTGTCATTTTTCAGCCAAAGGTCTAACAGTATTTGACAAACCTGAAGGGTCTGACCATGGCAGCGCTCTGGGAATGCACAGACTGAGAAGGGCTTTCTGGAGCAAAATGAGACCACAGCTTGCATGTCCCTCTGCAGATGCCATGTGTGACCATACCCTGTGTGACCATACCCTGTGTAGACTAATTCTGGTAGATGCGTAGACCTACATTCTGTGGGGCACTGCTGGCACTGGCCACAAAAACAGATAGATGGACAGACAAGTGTTTGACATTAATATTTCTGCAGATAAATATAGAAAAGAAATGGAGCCACTGAGTCAGGCTAAAGTGAAGCCAGGACCCAGGAATTTTAATTGCTATTCCATATACACTCACTTCCACACCTCCATAAACACTCCCCCAAACCCAAAGTTCATGACTGGCTCCAAGTCATTTAGTGCTGCTTCAACATACACAATTAGCACAGGGCAGGTTATTATCACAGTGCTGCCTGATAATGAACTACTTAATGGTTCGATTAACAACTTTTAAAAATTGCTCGTGTAACTTCCTTTTTCATTGGTGTTTATTTATTTATTTTATTCTACTCCTTCCCCCTCTTCTTAGGCAAATATAATTAGGAGAGAACTAATTAGCTGCCGATATTGCTTACTAAAAACTTTGCTAATGACTTACTCTTGCCTGTAAACCCTGGGGTGTCAGCTTCTCATGTGTCTATAGCTTCCTGTGAAGCCTCATCATTTTGTATGTGAACTTTGATCTATACTAGAAAAATTAATGACTAACTCATATAGCTTAATGTATCAAAAGAAGGCAACTCACAACTAGTTGAAGACATCAGTACTTTTGTTGTGCATCTGCTTATATATTTGTCAAGAACATGCTACACAACTTTATTACATTAAAAGCTTTCCAGTTAAGTCTCTGACTTCAAATGGGCCTTTTTTGTGTAGTTCTACTACTCTTGTCCTAGGTTACGTTTAGCTCTCTTAGCTTTAGGGAGAGCTTTTCCAAAATGGTGTACCCTGACTATGACCAGAATAGTAAATGTTCTCAGCTGTGCCACATAAGCATCTGTTTGAAGTGGACAAGGGGATTAACTCCAAACTCGAGGTGCTTCCACCTATCAAATAGACTCTTCAGAGGTGTGTTTGTTTAAAATCACTGAGGTGTGTTTGTCCAAACTCACTGAGGTGTGTTTGTCCCACAGTCCCCAAATCAGCACTGAAATGCTGCTGCATCCTCACGTCTTTTTCCACTGGGAGGATGCAGTGTGACATTGCTTCTCTTTCAGTACTGTTGGTGCCGATTTTGCTTAACACAGCAAGAACACAAGTCAACCCTTACCTTCCTAGTGCCAATAGCTCTCCCAGGTCAAACCCACTGCTTTCTCCTCATGCACCAAAGCATTTTATCCAAATGACTAGACCTATTCCCAAGCATTTGACTGAACCTCTCCTTGATTTAACACCTGAGTTAAGGTCTACCTCAGCCCCAAAGCACAAATACAGCCTATACCACCTCCAACGGCAGAGTTTCAGATGCCCTTGCTATTTATTTGGAAGGTTAAACTTTAATAGTCAAAGAAATGTGATAAAAACCACTTGCTGGTTCCTCTGTTCCTTATCTGCACTGTACTATGGATCACAGGATTTGACCTGGCTTGAATTAAGTCCTCCATTTGCATTTGTTGAACCATCTCCTCCTCATTCATAACATAACTCATGACTCCTAAAAGGTATTTTGCTGTAATTGTCCTAAATTGAGCTATTATCATTTTGCAGGTTTCATCAGAGCAAGAGGAGCTTTTTTCAAACAGGGATGAGAGGGTGCGTTTCCGAGCAACAGCTTTGCCTGGGAAATTTTCTCCGAAGTCATACGAAACAGAATCAAGCAAAAGTATAAAAATAATCTAAAATACTGGAAAACATTCTACTCCCCAGAAATAAATAACCTATACTTTACAGAATAATTGTCAATGATATGGCATCCAGTGTGGTTTGGTTGGTAGAAGGTGGCAAGCCTGACCAAGCATTCATGACCACAGAAAGCTGCCAGAACACAGATAATTTTTTTACATGAGAAAACAGCCAAATCACAACCAAATCATTTTTATTTTCAGACAGGTTGTAGTTTCCCCTTGTGTCAAAGCCAGAAGAGGGATTACTCTCCTGGGTGCATAGCATCAGAAAACTATAAGGAAAGCTGTTGCTATACAGACAGAAGATCAAGTAGAGGCTCTCATAAGCTCTCAGTAATTCAGGAGTTACATGAAGTGCCCTTCTCTCCAAACCCTGCATATGATTTAACCTCCAAGACGATATGAAACCTAGGTCAAAATCAGACCAAACAACAGCTTTCAGCTTATTTTTGAGTAAAGGACTACAAGCAGGAAATCTGGTTCAAGGTTCTTTTTCCAGGGTATATTTATTTTCCCATTGTATAGGTAATCTTCACACTTTTCACCCTATAATACACTTTTTTTTCCCCTGATAACCATACACAACACAAGAATCTAAAATTACTTTTCCTTCTTTGTGAGGAGCCGCAGCCTCACCAGTATAAAGCAACTATCTCCTTGACAAGGACTACAGGCACAAAATCTGAAATGCAAATCTTACCAGCACTTATGTTTTTATAAACCGCACTGACAGCAGCAGATTGAGAAAAAGGAAATGATGCACTCTAACTTTACAAAAAATGCTTGCTACAGTTTAATTGTGTCAGACAGTAACTGAAAGCCAGCTGAGCTTTAGAGAAGGCACAAATGGGAATTCTTAAAGATATAATATACACTACTGACATTTAAAAAGACAAACACTAAGTACAGAGCAAAGGGAGCTAATTTAATAAAATAAGGGTTTGGCACTGAGTGTTTATTTGTCTTGGAGGACTTTTTTCTTTTTTTAAACAGCACCATTCACGTTGCTCATTTTCAGGCTTGGTTACATCCCTGATGGATAATTTTCAAGTTACTACCCTTATTAAAAAATACTAGACTATTTCACAGCAGTAGAGCCAATCACTGTAGCAATACAATGCTGTATATTATGCTATTCGTCTTCAAAATACTCCATAAATATTAAAGACTAGACCATAACAGTGCAATCTACCTTGAATAAAAGTAGCCCAAAGCTATTCCAGCCTAAGAACTTCTTTCTCTGTACCCAAACACTGCAGTTTCCTGCTTGCATTCTTCTTGCTCTAAGGGATTCAAAGCAGAAGTATGGTTTTATCTGAGTTTTTATTGCTTATTTGTCATCTAAATGAGAGCTGAGGCCTTTTTAAAAATCTAAGCATGACAGTGAATACCACACCCACAAAAACTGGCCTTTCACTGTTTAAGATGTCCTTGATGCCCTAGGAAGGACTAAGTGGTCCAGGTAGGATCTTCTACAAGAAGCCCATATACTAAAATGGTTTTCCAGAAGTTAAACAGCACTGTATTGGACTATACTAAAAGACTTAGAAGTGGCACTATGCAAAAACCAGGTTAACGCATTGCCCCTAAGGAGTTTTTTTCATATCATCGTCTGAGATGCTAGGTCCACTTCTTAGCTTCAGAAGAAACTGAAGGCGACATGCAGAGAAAGGATAAGAAATGAAGATTTGCCAGTTTGAAGGTTGTTTCTAACACTACTCTTTCATGCCAGCAGTGCTATTAGGAGGTTGTTTCTCATGGAGACCACTCCCTACAACCTTCAACACACTTCAGCTGGGTTAGCAGCAGCTGCTGACCCAAGACCTTGCCAGGAAGGGGGTAGCAGCCACTATCTCCACTGGGGTGAGACCTCACATGATTTCCAGGCAGAGAGAAATTTCGATGTTGCTCTAATATTACATTGACTCTACATAAATATATTCTGTACCAAAGATGAAGATGTCATGTTGCTAATTCATCTACCATCACAATAGATATATAACCTTGTATCATTTAGATCTCTACTGTACCATCAAAAAAAAAAGGATAGAAGAAAGCTAAAACTTCACTAATATACTGTTTATTTTAATGCAGAAACACCTACAATTATATAAATGTTAAGTAACCATAGCTGATTAACTCTGTTAAGGTTAATTGCAGTTGAATGTAATTTAAAGATTCATTTGAAGTTAATTACATGTTCTTATAATAATCAACATTTTCATATTGCACAAAACAGATGGTAGGAAAATGCATTTATGACTATTAAGTCCCTGTTGAGGTCTAAGAGATACCAGGGAGATTTCTCTACGAAATGCAAGCAACTGTTTTCAGACACTGGAATGGGGCCTTGTGATCACAAAATGTTGAGAATTTTTTTTTTTCTGGAACTTGGACCACCTTTGGTACCTGAAATTGGTACCTCAAAACTTGAGTAATGTATCCAAAATCGGTCTGGAAAAATCTTGACTGTAGGAGGCTTGTATCACAATGAGGTGACAACCATTTCTGTCCTGGATATTTCAATTCATCAAAGTTCCAATCGACCCTTTAACTTTTAAAAGGGATTACTTAAATGATGGGAGAGTGAATATTCTAGTCTCACAGAACAAAATGCTTTCAGTAACAGTAGCAGTTCACTCAGGATTTGTGTACTGATACTGAGATATTCTGAGCATTTTGCTGCAGAGTACAGTCCTCTTGTTTTCCCCAGTCCAAATCATTATCAAAAGCACCGTGACTTCCAGAGAGGCATGGCCTTAGAATCTCAATACAAGAGCAGACAAAAAAGTTCTAAACTATCATCATCTCATGTTTTTCCACCATGTTCCTTTAGCGAAACAGTTTCAGTTACCTGTCCTGATTTCTAGCAGAGATAAAAACCTTCATTTAAAATGTTAAGGGTGATATTTTAAAGAGTTCATATATTTCTTGTAAAATACCTGAAGCTACTATTCTGAAAGCACTGAACAATGCCAAAGTGATATTTATGTAAGTGAGATCTTTCATCTACATTTTTTTACTCATGGTTCTAAAACCATAGTTGTGATAGGCATCTATTAGTGTTACAAAAAATATGATCATAAAGTTTAGCCAAATTCTGCCATGGGAAGCCAGGCTCTCACCTGCCAGTAATCTAGCAAACACTGTGTAAACAACTAGAAAAACATCTGTAAGAAATAAAGAGAAAAAGGGATGCTGACAGCAACATTCATGAATTAAAGCAGGGAGTTCTTAAAGAACTGAAGCTGGAAGTGAAAAGTTCCACAAGCTATAAAAAACTTGCCGAGCTATCAACCCACTTTTCATTGACTTGACTGGGGTTCATGTTGGGTCTGTCTTCAGTACAAAGCTGAACACCTTGCTGCCAGTACAGAACTGTGCTGTTTCTGGTTCACATAGTAAAAAACAAGGTGTTCTGGCTGTTGTTAGATATCTGGACTTTGTCACTGTGTTAAATCAGAGAAATTCCACAATGGAGACAGTGTACTAATCTTGTGAGGGAGAGCATGTCCATCACTTAACACGATGATGCTGCACACAGAGGAGACAGGCAAAGCTCAACAGAAGGATGACCAGAAACAAGCAGAGAAACTTCACCTAAAATTTGTTCCTTCTCTGCATTTCTGTTCAGCCAGTTTAGCATTGTTTGCCCATTTTTTAATTTTAACAGGCTACATGCTGAACAGTCAACTATATTAACAAAGATATTGTTGATTTTTAAGGTTAGATTCAAAAGACAGAAGGAAAACTATCTGGATTATGGGGAGTGGGGCAGGGGACAGAGGGCTCAATACATTTCCATATCTCTAATAGAACTGCATATTTCCTCCTTTCTAGTGACACCTTCTACGTTTAAGGAATACAGATATTTATTTAAATAGTTCTGTAGTATATATTTATTTTACAGAAGGCTGTTTCCAGTGGACTAGAGATGAAGCACAACACTGGCAGTTTTCTCAGATCCTAGACCTAAACCTCAGACGTTAAACCTGGTTTGTACTTCTCTTAATGCTATACATATTGAAATTTCATTCTCTACATCTTGAACCATAAATAAAGCTGTACCATCATAACAACATTATACAGATCTAACTTTTCTTCATGACAGCATGAGATCATCTTGCAAGAAATATTATCATGGACTTTTTAAAAATCTATACAAAATATAGACATTTTGGACATAGTCCCATTCTTTTTCTAATACAGGAAAGATTAAAAATACTTGCCCCAGAATACAGCTATTTTTCAATTATTTTTCACCCTCCTGTCTCCTTTCTGTAAGCCATAAGCCTCTAACATGAAATACAGAGCTGTATTGTTATAAGAGTTTGGTGGCTGATGCTATAAATCTTACATTCTGGGTTGTCTTCCTATGTCAAATCTGGGCATGCCATTTTTTCTTCAATACTTTTGGAAGAAACTGCCAAATGTACAAAGTTAGTGCACATGGCCTTTGGTCAGTTTATTCTGACTTTAATAATTACATGGAAGTACTGTTATTAGCAGCCACTTGGTTGCATTCACATTGTTTTCAGAGTGGCATCCTTGCAGTTCATGCAACTATCTTATATATCTTTACTTTTTTCACACAACACACCTTTCAAGTTATCATTCTTCATTGTGTTACCGGGAACAGATATACTCATATGCTGTATCCCTTTTATCTTCAATGAATTCCAAAGGCAAGTGATAATGTACTATCACACATTATAAATCATTTTTTCACTAACTGCCTCATCATCTTTCCACCAGTGTAAAAGATTTCAGATCTGAAACACCCCTCGTCTGGCCACCTCAACACCTGCAAGACTGAAATGGTCACGAGGAACAACTTTTAGTTGTTCCATGACACTTTGTAAGATTTTATTTAAGTTCAAACAGTTCCCAGGTTAAACTCCCAGTAGTTCTTTCCACAAGTAACACTAGCATAACATCTCCTCTTCCGAGGACTGAGCACCAAGAATTTCTTCACAACATTGTTTTATTATATGGACAATGCCAACCTCAAGGTCTGCTGCTTTCTACTCTTCACAAGTCTTGTGTCACATTAAGCAATGCAGGTGATGACCAGGCAGACATAAAACCAGGAAAAATATTCTCTAGACTATCTAGTAAATCCATGCCTCCAATCATTACTGCCAAATACAAAGAATAAAGCAGCAAGATGAGTCAGCTACCTGCCCCCAATGTCTTACAGATAATTATTTTTGTGAGAGTACTGAAGAGGGTTGTATTGTTGCCTTGGCAAAGAGAAACATTTATTCACATCAAAAAACAACTTGTAATGCCAACCCGTTTACCAAAACATATCATCAAGATGATGTCTCAGAAATGAAAAGTTAGCCAGACAACTATAATTACTTCCCTTTATTGTGAAAGCTGTACATTCTCCTTCTGAAATAATATTTCATCTTCAAATTTGCCTCCTTTCTCACGTAACAGTTTTGCTTGTATTCAGAACTTTTTATTCCTTCTCTCCCCACCCCATCCTCCCACTCCGGTGAAGTGGATAGCTTCTGTTGTCAATGCTTCTGAGCATCATTTTGTTAAGTGACTATCCTATTTGATTCTTTTAGTTGAGGCAAAGAAGAACTCTTTCTTAAACTGATTTCAAAACTGTTAATTAAACATCCTGAGTCATTCAGGCTTGGAAAAGGCTGTTTCCCAGGCTGTTCTGGGAAAGGCAGAATCAGAGAATTGTACTTACAAGGGCCATGGTGAAAAATCACTGCACAACATTGAATAGTCCTCTTTTTTTTTTTTTTTTTTTTTTTTTTTTTTATCTTTGACCTCTGCAGCTCAGAACTGTAAGTGTGCAGGAACATGTTTAAATCACTGGAACTACTGAGGGAATCCTGCAGAGAGCGGGTTCCAGTGTTCGGGATCAGGTTGCAGCCACCAGGCCAGGAGACAGGGCTATATCAACACTGTATAAAAGCAAGGTGAGGAACTGAGAAGTTGAGATGGATACAAAGTTGAAAGGCAAGGTAATAACATTGTTTTAAGTCAGAAAAATAAGAAATCAAATATAGCCACAAAGGCTGTTTTGCAGGAAGCCCAGGTTTGCCGGTCAGGAGTCTGCAAGAGCCGAGAATGCAAACTTCAAATGGCTGCTCGAAAAAAGGAGCAAGGGTCAGAACCAGGAATCAGAGAAGACTGCCGGGCTCACATATGCAAACAATAAGCAGCCCAAAGCAACAGATGGGTTAAATCTTACACCTGTTTGGATGCAGCAGAACACCCAGCAGTTTTACAGACCAGTTCTCAATTGGTTGGGTTAGTCAAGCTCTTTGTTGTCCAACCTCAAGCCCACATCATGACAGAAGAGACTGGTTGTCCAGCTGAAACCTAAGAGACTAATAGCATCCTTTAAGTAAATCATATGACTTTCAGAACTGTTCAGCAAACACTGGTTCTTGTGACTTCATTTTTACTTAAGCATTTACTGAAAATTTTCTTCACCTCCCAATGGAGGTTCTATAGAGTCAAGGTACACACCAAAGCACTGACAGTTGAAAAATTAGTTGCTTTCCATTGTAAAATCCAGTTAACGATAAACAATGTTTGGGACCCCTCTGTAAGCAGCATATAAGTTGCTCATTTTACACCCCCCAACAAATGCAATTGACAATCTATCAACAAATAAAATTCACTTACAGCTTTAAAATCCTGGTATATGACATGCATGGATTCAATAATTGCAGGGGAAAGAAAAGTCAAATTAAAATTTGCATAACATAAATTTCCTGACTTTGATTATAGTGGGCAAAAGGAGATTTTAGGATGCTGCAAATGCCCCGGTTGTTTTACACAGCGTATTAAGTGCTGAGAAGAACAGCATCTGACAGGATAGGAAGAGATGCAGCTCTGTTCTCTGGATCTCAGTTAACTGCTTGTTCTGCCCAGAAACCTCTGAGAGGTGGCACTGTCACAGCTTGTAAGCTGCCTGCCCTTCATGGCCTGACTTTTTGTAGAAGCATAAAGATGTCTATCAGGACTGTTATCATGACTGCCTCAATGAAATTATTCCATTTAGACTCTCTTGTCCTCCTGGAAACAAATGCTGTGAGCATGAATTGCATGTAGGTGTGGTTACACCTACACAGATACTAATCGTGGATCAAACTACATAGATGAAACATCAGAAGTCAGGACTTTGTATAAACACAGATGCTTAATGCATAGGGAGATGACTGGTAGAGTAATTGTCTGCTGATAATCTCTGTTAGTTTGACGTAATAATGTAAGGCTTTATTTTAGGCTCAAGCCACAAGTACAGAATAACCTCAGACTTATTTAGCCAGCTTTTAAGTCCAAAGCAGAAAAAGACAGGAACCATAATCTCTCTTCTAGTTCATTACGACAACATAGGGGACAGAAAGCAATCTCTCTACCACAGACTGACAAAAGATAACTTTGAGATGGAGTAATGAGACTACAACATACTTCGAAGACACACCTGTGTTTGAACAAAATAATTCTTTTCAGCACTGTTTTAAAATTGCATCCCCTGCTTCAATCAAGTGCATCTTGATGTAACAGGAATACAGCTCAGAGGAACTGGAGCGACAAAGTGCTAAAGAATGTTTTACATAAGAGAATCACAGCATGAGAAGACTTGCTAAGAACTCTGCTGGCAGGACTCAAGAAAGAGCTGAGCAACTTTAATAACATCAGGGTAAATGAAAGGAGAATTTTTTAAAAAGAGGCAGAAGAAGAAAAGAAAGGCCAATGTAATAGAAATCTTGTCTGACTACAAAGGCTGAAGAGATTAAAGGCAAAAGAACTTCATGTGTTTTCTACCTTCTTGTTTTTGGGCTCAGATGCACTGGCACATCTCTGCAAATGTCAGAGAGTCAGAAAGCAAATCAAAAGAAACAGCTCTGATCCGAGGAGTGAAAGGGAATACATCTGCCAAGGGTGTAATGTGGCACATCAGGCCATCCAGATAATGAGGGGCAGCAGATGAGAAGGAGGACAAATTATGTCAGCTCCTAAATGAGAAGGCTGATGGCAGAGATGGGTCTGTTTTGCTGGGGCCTTCATTAGGAATCATTTGTGTAGCCGCACTTTGGGCCTCAGCTTTGGGTCTCTCTTTGCTGTGCAGAACGAGTGCTATTGGACATGAGATTTCAAGGAGCTAATCTCTGGTTTGCAGCCATGGGTGACCAAGTCCTCTCCTCAAACCATTTCCAGAAAGCTTGCAAAACACTTCTTTTTTTGCTGTTGCTTGCAAAAAAAAAAAAAAAAAAAAAAAAAAAAAAAGTCCATTTTTGTCCATATTTTCCTAGAACTTCAGAGAATATTGTGAAGTTAAACGAAATTGCATGAGTGTCTTGTAAACTGTATCTAAAAATATTGATTTATCTTTTAAGATTGTTAACTGGTTCAAGAATTTCTTCTGATATCCAAGGATTTTTGTCTTTAAATTGTACCAAGTAAGCAAGTTATATTCATACATAAATTTAATGACAAATACAGCTTTTCTGATGAGGTTAAAAAGGGAAATGAACAGTCTAAATAAGCTTTTGAGATTTTATCAAAAAGCTTTAGACAGCAAGTTTCCAATGGAAGTTTGGGAGAAATGTGGATAAGTGTAAATATTCTGACAAATAAACAAACAGGTCAACAGATTGAGTTGAAAATGGCATAAAAAGGAATGGCCATAGTCCCTGCTGTTTATACTTCAGCAACATTTGAAGTGTTTACTGTGAAATAAAAGATGGATGTATAAGCAAGAAGAACTTGTTGACTTGTGAGAAATATAGAATTAATCCTGTAATGCTGCTGCAGGTGTTTTTCTCATTGAATTTTGTGGTTTGCTTCCACAAACATTCATGCAACTACTTCTACTGTGCAAAGTGAATTTCATCATTTGCTGCTAGTATTCAGAGAGGGAACTTCACATTTACTCATGAACATTCAGACTATTCAAAGGGCTGAAGGAGTTAAAAAGCATCATCTGACAATTTACAGCTAATTAATTAAACTAAAATAGATAAATTACAAAAGCAGAAAAATATTAAATCTTTTTTATTACAAATACATTTGGTGTGTTAATTTAGAAACTGGACATTGTTATGTTTGTCATTAAGAACAAGTTCTCCACTGGCTAATCATCACTTACAAACACCATTACAACAGGACAAGAAAGAAGATGCATTGAGTCAGGTAATGATTAAGCACCAGCATTACATTTTGATCAGTGCTTGGACTAGCTCTACTGTTTGATTTTCTCCAGAAAATTAGGTTATTTTCTCATGAACTTCTGTATTATTCTGCTACCTAGTTTCACTCTGAGCTACAAATGGAAATATTGGGAAAAAAAGCATACTTGAAAACAAAGCCATGAATGAGGTTATTTCTGTTCAGTTTCCTGTTTCAAAGCCAGCCAGGGATGACAAGAAGCTCAAAGGAAAGTCTGTTCTAATGAGATTTCTCCTCCAAAGACTTTTGGATGCACTTGGATACACATTTGAACCCTTCAGTGTTTATCTGATCAGAAATGAATTGCTGGGCAATCCTCATATGCTCATGGGTCCAAGTCATGACCTGGAATGTCTTGTGCTATAATAGAAGTGATAAAGCAACAAAACTAATAGCTTTATCAGCGCTAAAAGGCTGAAACTGAACAAGAGAAACACAAGATAATTAATTGGAGCACAGTAACTTTTTCAGGGTGCTTGGTATCGTATGTCAAATTCTATTGCAAGGCATTTCCACCAAAGCAAAAGATCGATGTATTTCACATAAATAAAGGTGCAATTGCTGTTTATATGGACACATCCACATCAATGCGGGCTTTCACTTGAGGATACAAAATCGAGATGGCAGCAGAATGGCAGAGAAACTTTCATTTGAGTGGTCCAGGGCAGAGTAAATTGATGGAAATACACAGTTTTGCAGAAGGCAAAAGGATTTGCTGGCTGACAGCTTTTAAGCACAGCTGCTTTCTGTGCACTAGGGAATTGTACATTTTGCTCTTGCTTCAGTATGCTGCAACTTTAGTCATTTAAATATCTGTCCAAGACTGTAAACATTTGTGAATGAAATAGTCTAGAAATACACCGCCTGAACCCAGTTTTCCCCTCTCGGAAGAGGAATAAGCTACAACACGAGTGCAACCTGTTAACCAAGGTCCCTGTAATATCATGGAGACATAAGTCTTACATGCAGCTCAAGTCTGCTCTCATTCTGATCCTAAAGCTTCAGCTGAAAAGAACTGTGGGAAATTCAGATGATTATAGATGGCAATTTTGGGGACTAATACAGGCTGAGAGAGAAAGAAAGTTTGAGGGAAATACAACTTTGGTTTTACAGGCTTACCAACACTCAAGCACAAGTTTGTTCAATGAATAATGGTTGCGAAGAGTGAGGAAGATTTCTACATCACCTGTTTTCTGTTCTGAATAACAGTAGGGAATAACACATAACAGCAGAGAAACATACAGCAGCAATCCTAGATCGTGGACCTGAAACACAGTTCCCATGGAGACAAGTACAGTTACTTAGTAATTGAGAAAGTAGGAGCCTTTCTCCTGTCACGTTTGCTTTAAAATTTTAGCCACTATATTGTATTGTCAGCTTTCTTGTTTTTTAAAAAGCTAACACGGTTCAAATCATTGCAATTCTGGTCTTTACAATACAAGAACTCAGATTAAAAAACAACAATGCCAAGAACCAGGGAGAAATTATTATAATATCATCCCATATTTTATCCTAATGAAAGAGGTGGTTTAAGAGATTTGGGGGTAGGCAGAGCACACATGTGGAGCAGCGATTCTGTCCTGCCTGCTGCTTGGCTGCACTTCAGGTGAAGTTATTTTAAGACTTGACTCCATCACTCCATCACTCCATCCAACAATCAAGGGCAGAATTTGCTTAACTGCTTGCAAAGTCCAATGGCTCTCTGCAAAGAAATGTAGGGCTATGTAAGCAGAAAAATGAAAGACCCACTACTGTTTGTCTCGTCCATGTACTTGCAGCATTCTTGCAGGTACATACAATCCCTTTGCTCTCTACAACCACCCTTTCCATTATTATCAACTTTACCTTCCTGAACAGTATTCTGTGTTTTCTGAGCCAAAGACAGTGTGTTTTGTCAGCAATTCTGCATTTCTGGAGTAGACTGGGATTGGTAGTATTTGCGTAGATTTGTTTGGCAAAATATTACCATATGTTACTTTAAAGATAGTAGTTTTCCATTTATTTCCCACACACACACACACATTGCTTTCCAGAAGGTTTTGAAGCCAAGAGTAGAAGTATATGGTTCTCAGTGCTGAATCTCTTATCTTCATTAATTAGAAATAGAAAAAAAATCCAAAAGAAAAATAATCCAGACGTACTATTTGGATTTTTACATTTATTTCTTTCCATCATACCTATCATTCGGAAATATTGCCATGAATAAGTTTCCTATCAGATCTAGTCATGAAAGCAGCTATTTCTAGTCAATATCATGAACTACTTCAAATTAAAATTATAATTTACCATCACTAGTATTTGCACTGAAATTTGGTTTCTGCTACCAATATAAGGGATAAAAGCACAAAGTCACCTGAATCACAGATGAACCATCTGGGCTTCTGAACACAACACACATGAACCCACTGACTGTGAATAAGCTTCAGAGCAAGAATTACTCACAGAAATGAGCCATGAAGGAATCAGAGAAACTGATCTACTTCAGAAACTTTTAAACAAAAAGGGTGAGAGATTCTCTGAATAGCGTATTCATTTTAACTGACCATGCAGAGAAGAAAGGCTCTGCAGAAGATCAGTTGAAGGTCTGGGTCCTTAATTAGCTCAATGGCTTTTTGCACAGAGATGAGCAAGGGCCAGAAGGATGCCAGATGGGAGCAGTGCCCAGGCAGGTGACACCATTAGTGTGTGACAATACAAAATGCAGAACCAAGTCAAACAGCTGTGGGATTGATCACAAAGTATAAAGGCAACAACGGGAAGGAAGAACTGCAAGTCCTGATGTAGGACATGAAACTGGATGGTTGTAAACATTAAGGAAAACATAAAAACACAGTAAGCATGACCAGACTTTTCAGTGAATAGGATGGGCTGTTCAGAAAAGATGGAGAGGGCACTAACGCAACAAACAGTGATATGAATAAACAAATTTGGTTAATGTCAAATGAGAGGTGGAGACATGCAAGTCAGGAATCAGACATGTGGTGGCTTTATTTAATAGATGGGGGAAAGTGATACTGGCAACTACAAGGCCCAATCAGCAAAAATATGAAAGAATGAATACTGGTAAATATAAAACACAGTGAAGGATAATGGAATCATATTTGTTAAGGTGACTGATTATCTAGGGATATTAGGTAAAATCTAATCCATTTAAGGAAAGCATTCAATATGGTCTCATGAAAAATCATCACTTACCGTGAAGAAGATAGGATGTGGTTCTGAACTGTAAGACTAAAGCTTTTTTTTTTTTTTTTAACCTAGAAAAACCTTACTGGTTTTAAGTTCCAAAAGCACTGAACAGAGATGTGCTTCCAGGCTTTGTGCCAGAACTACAATTCTGCTACAAAATGGGGAATCATCACTTACAAACAAACAAAAAAGTACAACAGTCAAGAAGTGTTAGCTCATCACTGATCACTGTAGATATCAAGAAATGTGACTCTGAGAATGACAAACTTAGTTTCAGGATATGTACAAGGTAAAGTATTTCCAGTGAAACATGTGGTATACAATTGCATTGTACAAGGCAACAGCAGAATAATGTGATTCTACTTATTCTTGTCCAAGAAAAAATAATTTAAACTGGAACAAAGAGTGTTCCTGAAGGGAAATGAGCAGTTATTTTAAGAAATGGTAACTGTTTGCCAAAGCATAGTGTGGGCTGATGGAGGGTATGACTGCTCTCTGTAAATATAAAGAGGAGGAAAAATAATTATTTATGCTAAAAAAACAAAAACAAAAACCTAATAAAAATACATACAAGCCAGCAACAAATACAGACATTCTTATCTTCAAAACAGAGAGGTTCTGGAACAATTAGAAATTGATAGGAGTACCAGAAAAAATGGAGATAATATACGACAACCATTTTGTGATGGGACTTCAAAGACCCAAGCACCTGCTCTTTGCCCTTGTTCAGGTGTGCCTCACCTCCCCCACATTGTTCTACACTAACTTCTCAACAGCTTTCCAACTGATGTACCATCAAGTGGGCAGGTGCTCCCTCACATCCAGCCTGGGCCAAATGCAGTGACTGCCCATCTCAGTCCTGTGATCAGGAGCCTTTCATCATGCAAACAACCTTCTGTCAGTGCCCCCTTAAACATAATTAAAAATATATGTCCAAATATAAGGAGTTAATAACTAGTTGTTATATAGAAATCAGTTTACAGTTGCACATATGCTAGAGATTTAGTGTTTCTCTTACTAAAATATACTCTTGAGTGTAAGTAGGGAAAGGACTGAACTGGAATCAATACTACATTTGCTGCATTCCTCATTAGAGCCACCAGAACCCAAGGTGGGATAGATGTTTCTATCAAACACCACAGAAACATGAAATTTGAATGTTTGGAAGAAAACAAATTCATCTGTTCTCAAAGAGCAGGCTCTGACCTGTAACTGCAAGGGTATTTCTGCAGCTGAGGGGTTGTGGTGTGCAGCTGAGCAGTTTGGGTCCCTCCCACTAAAAGACTTCACACTACTCACCACTCAGAGTACAGTGAAATTGAGACTGATGATCGTCTGCTAACTTCAATGATTTGGTGACAGCACACTTGAAATCCTTATTATCTGTTTTCTGGAACATTAACTGGATTGACTTATATCCCAAACTGCCATAGTGGTCAAAGAAGTCCCTCTCATGGCTGTTATAAAGAGTTGCACTGAATTCTTGCTCATTATTCCTTGTGAAAGAAAACCACTACATGTGGATTACTACAAATATTTTTCTGTTAAAGCAGCTCTGCGTGAGTCATTGTCTGTGGCCGGGGAAATGCTGTAGATCTCTAAGCAGCTCTATAAAATATCTTCTTAGAAATAAGGCTCCTTATTACTGGGAGAATGTGACCTGCAGAGTTCTGCTCCACGTATCCTTCCTGCCAAGTGGGCATGGGGTAAGTAACCTCAGCCAACAGTGGGGGAGATCTTTCTCTCTTCAGTAAGCAGCATTAAGCACATTCACCTTAGCAGTGAGGTCTATAGGAATCTAGTGTGTTCAGATGATGTAATCTGCAGGAAGAAATGGAGACTGCAAACCTCAAGAGAAAAACAAAATGATTAAAGGCAGAAACCACAAAAACCCAGTCAGTATCACAAGTGCCTCCAAGAGTTTCCTTAGCCAGGCTTAGTTTCTCTCAGCAGCTGCCATCTGTAGATCTAGAATGACACTGACTTGTCTGCATGATCCTTTTCCACTGGATTATGTACTGACTCAAACAGGTAAGATGATGTCAAAAAATGTTTTCTAGAAGCTGTGTCCCAGACTTTGATGCCTGATGTCTTGGCCAGATAAATTAACAGCTTCAGTCTTTATTTCCTCCCCATTCAATGTGTTGATCCTATTTACAATACAAGATACATGCATTAAGTTATACTGGGACTCACACGGCAACTAAGCACCATGCAGCTGCTTGCTCACTCTCCCTGGCATGGGATGTGAGTGAGAATGAGAAGGGTAAAAATGAGAAAACTCATGGGTTGAGATGAAGACAGTTTAATAGGTAAAGCAAAAGTCTCACATGCAAGCAAAGCAAAACAAGGAATTCATTCACTGTTTCCCATCAGCAGGCAGGTGTTCAGCTGTCTCCAGGACAGCAGGGCTGCATCACATATAAGACAAACTCCATCACTCTGAATGTCCATCCCCTTCCTTCTTCTTCCCCCAGCTTTATATACTGAGCACAATGTCATATGGTATGGAATATCCCTTTGGCCAGTTGGGGTCAGCTGTCCTGGCTGTGTCCCCTTCCAACCATTTATGCACTCCCCACCTTCTCATTGGCAGGCCAGTATGAGAAGCTGAAAAGTCCTTGACTGCTTAACAACAACTGAAACATCAGTGTGTCGTCAACATTATTCTCATACTAAATCCAAAACACGGCACTATACCAGACAGTAGGAAGAAAATTAACTCTATCCCAGCTGAAGCCAGGACATCCTGAAAGGTAAAACTGTGACAGAGAACCCAAAAAAATGAAGCATTCCCCTTAAAAGAAGCAAAATATATTTAAAATAATCTGTGTTCTGATAAGACTGGCTTGTAAGGTAGTTGGAAGAAAAGTTGGTTTGTATCTTGCACTTTTACTGTCTTATTACTGCATCATGCATCTATTGGTATTTGATGCTTTTCTTAAAGCTTCAATTTCTAGAGGCCTCAAATCCCTAAGGCTTTCTAGAAAATAAAAAATACAGTGTATTTTTTATGAGATGAATTTCCATGAGGATTCACAATACTAAGAATCTTCATTTGCTGCAGTAAATCAAGATTCACATTTTGGGGCTGGCACACCAGCCCACTATTTCAGGATCCAGGCACCTCTTTCATGATCTTTTCCTAGAAGTGTATTAATATCTCCTTCCACCCGCTGACATAATGCTGTTTCCCCATTTCCTCCATCCTATCACAGTCGAGCTGCTGCACAGAAAGGCTGTGAGAGGCCTCTGACCGCTTCACTATGCTGTTAAAAAGGTTATTCACCCTCTACCTACAGCCATCTCTTGGGGAATGTTTTTCAACATAAGTCCATCTTCTCTGTGTGTTAGCAAGGAGCAAAACAGGGATGTATAACCATGCAAGGTAAGTATGGAGAGGAATGCAGAAACTCTTTGGAATAACCATATTCAGAAAGGGTTTCAGGCCATCATGGCCATCCCCATAATGAGGGTTCTTAGAACATGGCAGAATATTTCAGGTCCAGAAATGTGCAAAATTAAAGGCATTAAGTCCCTGAAAATTATTTCAAAATTATTTTCCATTGTCCTCCCACCTTCTAAACAATTTCATCCAGCACTAGCTGCAGCTGTCACTTAAAACGTGAAAGAGTGCCCATGTGTTCACATATTCTACACCTTCTACATACAGCAGAAACACCACTTAATAACAACATTGAGCTCTGTAAAATTCTTACCTAGTTGAACAATTAATTTAATTAAATTGAAAGTTAATACAAATAGTCTTTACTGGGAAATAAGCTGTGCTGATTTATTTG
Organism: Streptopelia decaocto; assembly: GCF_964273445.1. Lineage (NCBI taxonomy): Eukaryota > Metazoa > Chordata > Aves > Columbiformes > Columbidae > Streptopelia > Streptopelia decaocto. The sequence goes on from NC_138661.1 coordinate 21,983,434, forward strand.
GTGATTCCCAGTTCCACAATTCCCATTGCACAACAATTTTTCCTGATCATGACCCTTTCCAACTTAATTGGAGGGTGAAAAAATATGTGAAAATTATATTAATTGAAAGGCATTTTCAAAGGCAGTTGGTGCTAATGAGTCCAACGAGAAAAACTATAGCCAGCTATAAAAGTAAAATAGCATGACACTTAACCCTTTGCTAAGACTGGTAATTAGCAGGAAGGTCATGCTTAGTATTAATGAGGTAGGGTTTGTCTTTCATTGAGATTAAGTTTAACAAGGGAAGCAGCCTAGGCTAGGGAGGAACAGTTGCTAAGTACCATCCAGAGCAACACAGAGAGGCAGGTGAAAAATACTCCACTCAGTAAATATTAATGTAAACACCATTACCTACAGAAACCTATGGCATGGGGATACCTCTGGGAGTTTTAAAGGCACATGAATTATTAAGGAGGCAAAATCCTTGAGCTTGTCATCTGAAGATATTTGGACACTCTTAAAATTCTACAATCTATTCTCTGCCAGGAATACATAAATGCATAAAGTGGAGGTAAAATATGGGGAGTCCTTCCCTTGTACTGATGCAATCAGCAGACCAAAGCCTTGACACAGCACCCAAGCAACCCAAATGGCACAGTGTAGTCTGATGAAGAACATCAGAGACTACTGGCCTTGGCCTCACAATGACTCTTCAGCATCTAGGAAATTATTTTATATTCATGAGAATGCTACTTTTTAAACTATTTGCATAGTATCTTGACTCTTTCACAGACTCAAAAAATCCTTTTGAGAGAAGGGAAATGTTATTAAAATGAACACTATAGATCATCTCTTTCTCTTATATTATTGTCACTTACTTCACCAACTAGATGGGAATGGATTTGAACTTTCTTTCTGGAGTGCTGAGAAGGAGGTAACATACTCACTGCTCACCAGCTCGGCAAAAGCAACTGGGAACCTTCAGCTGGCTTTGGGTACTAATTTTCATACACTGTGCCACACTCACAGTCCCAATTCTCATTGCATCATGAAGTGTAGAGCTTGACTTTTATAACTAAGCATATTTCCGGTTGGATGATGGGATAGGGCAATGGAAAACACAGACTTCATTCTTACTTCTCCTCTGCAAGAACTTCTCCCTGTTCTTGCATATCAGCTAGTGCACGTTTCCACACAGATGCATGCAGACCAGCACATCTGGTGTGATGGTCTCCCCACACCACAAAGGCACACCACTGAAAGCAGTGTTTAAAGCAAGTATGGTTTTGGGGCAGGAATTCTTGCCACACCTTGTCTGTCACTACAGTATTCAGGGGAGCTTTGAATTCTCTTTGTTTGTTCTCCTTGCTCTCCACACCATGAAGTATACACCAGGACCTCATCCTCACAGATGCTGGCCTTGTCACCCACTTCAGAATTAATGGAACTGTCAACAGGGAAAATGAAGAAGATGTGGTTTGATTAGAAATATCAACAACAGCTTCTGAGGTAATGGGTGGTGTCTGGCCAAGTGGTTCTTTGTCTCCCTGTTTTGGTACCTTGATTCTCTTCAGTGAGCACTGTAGCTTGGCAGTTGCTCAAGCATCCTGAATCATTTCCAAATACTAAACATTATTATTAAGCATCAAGTACGACAACAAATATAGGCTCCTACTCTCCAAATCCCATCCAGACTGAGATAAAACTTCTCAACATGGATCTTGAGAAGACTTGAGTATCTGTAATCTTCAGGAAACAGCCATCAGTTCCTAAAGCTCTCAGATCAACCTTTTCATTGGTCCATTAACAACAAATTTTTTGTCCAACAATACTCCAGAAAGCCCTGTGAGCAACAGACAACTTTGAATAAAGAATAATGCCACATGTATGTGCCTGGGCCTGCCACAAGTACTGCCAGACACCTGTCACAATCAGGTCTCTGAAAATCCTCCCCATTTTTCCAGTACAGAAAATTGTACCTGTCATTACCTAACATGATTACTGAAATCTATCATGCTTGAGAAATTGCTTCTCTCCAGCAGTTAGCAGACAAGACTCTCTATTAATGCAGGTTAATGTGATAATAATCCATTTGTTAACAGCAGTAATTGACCAATTGTGAGAAAATATGCTTTATTTAATGAGTAATGTCAGGAAGACAGAGTGGCCAGAAACCTGCTGGCACTGCTCTTCATATTTTTGCTGTCTGTGGTAGTGGGTACAGTAAGTGGTTGCTTCCAATGACAAACTGCTGTCAGAGCCCATCATGCCATGCAGCAGAGCTGGGCTCTGGTAAGCTAAATAAGTTCTCTCTATGTCCCCATGTGCTAAAACTTCATATATGAACGCCCTTGCCCATGAGATTCACTAGCCTAACCGAAGAGAAAGCAGACCAGCAATTCCTATATATTAAGCAATAGACAAAAGGCCTTTAGGGCTCTGTCTTCTCTTTCATTGAGGTTCTGAAAAGGCTAAAACATAACCTGCAGTCCCAAATTATAAGAGGATGGGGGAAGAGCCCAGTATTTACATTAAAAATTCCCCAAACATTCTCATATCCTCAAAAGAGAAAATTTCCTGCCCAGTTTTCCACCAAAAACTAACAAAATGTGCTTCAACAGAATTTCATTTTTTTATCCTTCCTCCCCATCCAACATTTTTCTTGCACTCCTATTTGTGGTTGAATGCAACAGATTAAATAGCATTCAGACTTTGTTTCATTGCTTTGTTATCACTTTTCTATACCCTTTTTTGACAGTAAAGCTTTTCAGAGGTTTAAGTCTTGAAATGCCACTAAGAAAGAAAAAAAAAATAAACAGAAAGGAAAGCTTTCAGTTGTTTGCTTCCACTAGCAAAAAACAGGGAAAAGGGGACAATAGGGATGAAGGTAAAAGAATCTCTAGTTTTAAAACCTAACTGGAAGTCATGGATGAGAGACGGAAGATAAACATTTGAGGAAAGTTTTGCAAATATACTTTAAACACTTGTGTCAACTTTTGATAATACAAAGGCAGTAATGGCTCCAAGCACAGTCAAAAACAAGGTAGGGCTCTGAAAAGGTGTAACCAGGTAGCACTCACACAGTAGCACATGTAGGTAATGACCCTCAATTTGAAAGTTTTATGATATTTACATAAGAACAAATTCATCCTTTCAGATATTCCCAACAAAACAAGATTGTTGTAATTCCTGTTCTTACAGCAGGAATTAAATTCTCCATGGCACAGAATGAATTATCGTCATTCCATATTTTTACTGAAATTTGATTATAAAAATCAATTTGAGCTCCCATTTACCTTCTTGTTTACAACCATTCTGGAAACATAATTCATCATTCACAGCCACACACTGGATTCCAGGAAAGAATATAGGGTTTCTTTTAGAGTATGCATATCAATATATTTATAATGGTATATAATGGAAATATGGCTCTGAATTGAGGCAGTTGAATTCAAGTAAAAAACCTACTCAACATAATTACACCCTAAAAATAAACAAACCAGTTTCCCAGTTTAATTCTGAAAAGTGCCAGTTTTAAACTAATCAGTTTTGGAGATATTGATAATAGATCTTAATGTTTCCCAAGGAACAATGAACAGCTTGTAATTGAATTTTTATTAAGCTAGTCCTATGCTAATTAAATCCAAGCATCAATAGCAATTCCTGCAAAGTAAGATCTGAAAACATAAATAATGTTGTAAAATCGGTAAATACCATTGTGCTACCTTGAAACAAGATGAGCCAAAAACACAGAGGGAGAACTAAGGAACTGAGAAACAGAGGGAAATTCTGTATGCCTGTCTTTCTCATGTAGATTTGTTCAATATTTTATAATGTCTGCTGAATTTTGCCTGTATTTCACACCAACAAATCTTCTCTTCATGTAAACATTAAGAGCTGGCAACTGAGGTGCCTCCTGTGAGCAAAGGGCTTGTGAAGGAACCTTTCCTCTGGGGCTGAGGTGAAAGAAAATATAAGGAGGGATGAGAGACGATGCAAAGTCAGTGTTGTCACACGCTCCTCTCCCCATGCCCAGATAGACCTTATTCCAGCTGTGCCAGGAGTCAGTGACAAAACTCTGAGTGACAGCAACAGGAGAGCCAGAGACTTGTCAAGAGCAGAATTTTAGGTGTGTGCATGTCAGGGTTTGGGTGCATGTGTGGGAAAGTTGAATAGACAGCTCACAACATAAACAAACACAGAGGGACTTTTGAATCTTCCTCTCCTTTCCTTGCAATATATTAATGTCTTATTATCAGTATAATCCCCAGGGGACTAATCAAGCTGGAGATCTACTACATCAAGTATTTATATGGTAAGAGAGAATCCTGGGAGATCTTAAAATTTAAAAATACAAGGAAGGAAAAAAGCAAGGAAAAACTGTTTAGCATCATATTTTGGAGCTCAGTTAATGCCAGAAGATTCCCAGCAGCATCACTGGTATTTGCTCATCCAGCTCCTAGCAGACAAATTAGCCATGCTAATTTTATAAATGGAAAGTGAAGGGCAAAAAGGCTGAAGAAATTATCCGAGCTCACATAAGAAGTTGCAGAGGTAGTATTAAATAAATCCCTCTATAATAAGAACAGTTCTTCAGGTGTTCAAGAAATACTTCTCTCTTAGGAACAGTTCAGCTTCCACATTTATTAGAGTGTGCCAGTGAGACCAAAATATTGAATCTGAGTGTCTGGTCAGGTATACTATGACCAGGCATCCCAATGAGAGATCATGCTGTATATTCAAGTAACAGGAGATGCTAAAACATTCTGCCCTGAAATGAGGAGGCAACAAACACAACACAACAATAAGCAAAAAAAAAAAAAAAACCACACAAAGGCAAATTGTTGCTTTTTTTTTTTCTTTTTAGCAGAAGAATGTTGAAAAGTCAGTGTGTGAGCTGACAGCCATAGAAAAGTTTTCCATTCCTTTATGTAGCCAAAACCAGATGGTGTCATCAGCCATCCAAGCTTTTCTGAACAGGATGGCATACAGTCTTCTTAATGCATTGCTTTGTAGTCTTTACTGACCTTCTCCCAGACACAAATAATCCACGCTGAAGAATCATTTCTTATATGAACCATATTTAATCAATAACAAAACTAGTTTCAGTCCTCACTCAGATCACTCAGAAGTTTGTCTCTGCCCCAGTTTTCCTGACAAGCGCAGAGGTTTGCAGAGCTGCACTCAGGGAAAGGAAAGGGAAAAAACAAAAACAAAAACAAACATAGAGAGGGGGAGAAAACCAGAAAAGAAACTGGGCTTTACTTCAGATTCATGTTCCTGTATGTCCTTCAGGTTGATTTCCCTCGATAACCTACCATAGCAACAACACAGAGGCCAGAGACATCACACCATTGCTAAGGACCAGCCTTATTTCACACCATAAGGAGCAACATCCTTCAGTGAGACCCACTGAAGCACAGCACAGAGAACTGGCCAAAATAATAGATTTTATCTGCATATACAGAAGTGCCTCTAAATAATTTATCACATAAAAGCAATGTTATTTCTTAATACTACACTGAAACAGTTTTTAAGAGACACAAATAAGGCCAAGACCTTATCTACTTACAGGCCATGGCAACCCGTTAATGCCTCTGATCTGGACATCAAAGCTGAGAACAAGGATAGGGACACCCCAAGCTGTTTCCTTTCTCTGAAGCAGCAGATGCATTGTCCCTGTTCCATGTCTGCAAGTAACCAGTTCCCAAAGGGGAGTCAGCAGACAATTCTGAAGACCAAACAAGTATTTCAGTCATTCAACATGAGTCATGATATTGGCTTTAAGTTCTTCTCATGTTGTTACTCATCTTAAAAATTCTGATGCTACTCAGCTCACTTCTAATCGGTCAGTGGAAGTGCAGAGGCCTCTTTGCATAGTATGGAACAGGTCAGAATAGAAAAGCATTAATTCTAAGAAATTAATGCAATAACACACTCGGAATAGGTGCAGAGCTTCGGCAGGAAACTTTGCTTCACATACATGCTACAAGCCAATGATTTTACACTCTTGCAACTATCCTGTGGGCCTCATGATTATACATGCCTGCCTCTTGGAGAGGCAAAATCCTGGTGATCACCTGAGTTGCTCTCTCCAGCCTTTGCAAAAGGCAGGTCTTCTGCAGTCCTCGCAGTGCCACACCAGGCAGCTGCTGGGAGCCTGACAGAAACCAGCACCCTCACACAGAGGAAGGTGCTGCTGACACACACATCTTGCTCGCACAAGAGGCAGCAGCTTCCAGCTCCCAGTGAGCTCCAGGACTGCGATTGCTGCTCCTGGGTTTCCAGGATCACAGTATCTGCTGTACCTCCACTCTGTAAAAGGCACAGGATCCCACAGAGCTTGTAGGAATATTCTTCTCTGACTACCAGCCATTTTTGGTACATAAAAAGCCAAAAGTAATGGTGGCAGTGCATGAATACATAAAAATGAAAGCTAATTGCAACAAAAGAAAGTGTCTTTGCTCACTGTTCAACCTGCTACTTCTCTGTGCATAATGAAGAAAATATAGATTCTCAGATTAAAAAAACTGGTATTTAATATTAGCAAAAGAGTGCTGTAGTCTTCTTCTGAAGTATCTGATGGTTTTAGCCTGCTTTTTACTTTTTAGCTGTATGTTTTCTTGGCTTTGTCTTTTTAAAGTCAGTTTCAAGAGCTTCAGCAATCTTCTGTGTTTGAACTGTATTTTGCTTTGTTCTGAATGCCAGTGCATTTCTAGGCATTATTCTATGTTTATTCTACGCATATGTTTGTTCATTCTATTGGCCTGGTATGTAATGAGGTTGTTGGAAATTGGGCTTTTTTTATTTAGCATCATTAGGTTTTATGATTTCTACAAGTTCCACATATCAAAACATTCACCCTGATATTAAAATGCACAGAACAGTATCCAACAATTAATTCTGGCTCCCAAAGTGACCATGCAGACACCATGAAATAAGTCTAATGAAGGGAACATACTCTTCCAGTGCTGACCTTTCTATCACATTTTGCCTTTTAAAAGAAGAAAAATGTTTCTGGCCCTTTCCAATGCCACATCCTCTGGTAAAGTAGAGAATAAATAGACACATGCACCACATTTACACATGTTCATATGCCCACTGAAAAACAGGCAACTTAAACAAAAAATCACCTTTGTGTCCAAACACCAGGTAGTTCCTCAAGAAATAAGAATCATCCCAAGATGACAGTAAAAGAAAGAAGCAGTTATTAGAGCAACAACTGTTCACAAAAGGCAATCCTGAGACGCGGCTTTCCAGCCTGCACATTTTTGCAGGCATATAAAACACTTCCCTCAGCAGTTGCAGGGTAAGGATCCAAAGTCACAGCCACCCCAAATGCACTGGTGCATGGGGCTCAGTTGAAATTTAGACTTACTTTACTCCTGGCATGTTCCTCCACACCCTGGGTGATGCATTTGGAATAAATCTGTACATGGAGTCATGCTGCAGTGGGGAGGACAAAGCCGTATGCAGCAGGAGGGTGTGCGCTTTCCCAAGGGACACCAAGGAGAAAACGCTCCCCCGGAGCTGCAGGCATCACAGCTCTCTTCCTCCACCAGGATCACCAGTGCCAGGTGGATCTGGAGAGCAGAGGACAGAACCAACCACCAACAGTGTCAAACAAGGAAGAGTGGCCACAGCAGCTGTGTAGCAAATATTTGAGATATACATGCAACAGGCAGGAACACGGAGGGGGAAGGAAATCTAAAGCTCACACTGAGTGTGTGAGACTGGCTAAGCCAGAACCAGGGAGTGTGGCAAAAGGTCAGCTGAAAGGTGTGCTAACTCCTAAGGACACAGGAAGAGTGTGGGAGTGTGTTGCAGGCAACTCATGGCAAGAACATTGTCATGGGGGCAAAAAGACCTAATTAAAAACATTTTAAAATATTTCAAAGGGTATTTATGAAGAAATTTTAACATTTTTAATAGTTCTTGTTAAAAAAAAAAATCAAGTGGTCAGCCTTCTTTTAAGTTATGAGGAAGGAACTGTTACCATGGGGTGTATCGCTCATATTTCCCTGATACTGCGTAATGGAGAGCACATTGGGGTTACAGCTTTTGTTCTGATACTGCATAATGGAGAGCACATTGGGGTTACAGCTTTTGTTCCCTCTGGATGCACAGCTTATGTAGTCTGTTGTGAAGTGTGTGGGCTTGAGGCAGGATTGCTCGCGCGACCTTTATAGATTAAATGTCTCCTATGGAGCTGTATAGGACTGGATTCACTGACCCTGGTGATACATTCCTATTCTATGCATCTTTTTCCTCGTGCAGAGTTTATGAAGAACAAATTGAGCATTTACAATTATTGCATAAAAGATAATTTTGAAAAAGAACAAAATTTGTCATCTCTGGCTATCAGATTAAACATGCTTCTGCTAATTTACTCATATATCATTAGCATAGCTTCTTTTGCATCTCTGATCATTCTGAGTTTCATATTCAAGGTCGGGGTTAAAACAAAGCAGGCATGTAATATAAATCCTGAGGTTTCTTTGTGTGGGTTTTGAGTGGTTTCTTAATGCTGGAATGCTCTGCTTATCACACTCTACTATCTTATAAATAATTGCATACACAGCACTGTAAACCAGAAGGGGAAATTCAGCTATTACAAAGAAACCACAAAAAAACTCATGTTCGGAAAACCAACCCATCCATATATACTTCTTTCCTCATAAAAATCTCCCAGCCACTTTCTAATTTGTTTTAATTATAAACTTCTATTCAGGGAACAAATGGTTTGTACATTAGGCAATATAAATAGCCACACACAGAAATCTCTTTTCCCCCTAGACTGACTGAGCTTTTCAAATGTTTGCCAGCAGGTTAAAAAATGTTTCTTACAAAGGCAATTAAAAGTAATGCCACAAATAGTCATTTGAGTCCAGTCATCTGTACCCTAAGCATTTTTTGCCTGCACAATTATGCTTAAAATAAATGCTCCTGTGCATTCCTTCTGGTTTGCACTCTCACTCCTGCAATATTTTACTCTCAATAGTCTTAATGTGTTGAGCTCTTCCAAAAAAAAGATGCACTTCCATGGAGGGCCTGCCTGCCAGATCATTTTAATCGGTTCTCTTCAGCGATTCTTATTGTTATTTCCCTTTGAGATGGCTCTTAGAAAACTACCCACGTCCAAAGTCCCTGAAAGGTGCTTCTATTAAATTGCAACAGCAAACCATGGATAGAAACAAATTCCGGGTCTCCACTCAGGCAAGCACTAGGGCTGCCCTGAGCTGCATTTCTCCACGCTCAGCCTGCCCAGGACTGCTCACACCACCTGCCCCAGGATCCGGCCGTACAACAGGGTGCCGCATGCTGAGCTCAGCAGCAACGTGGTTTTTTTCTGCTTTTTCCTTTAAAAAAAAATCAGTTTTCAAATGGATAGACTTCTTTCAGGTATAATATAGTAATGTAAATTACTATAATCTTAAGAAACCTTCGCATTAACATCACCATGCCATTCCATCTAGTATGTTCTTTGCTATTTCCTTGCTGTTGAACAGCACAAGTTCTACTAATGAGCTACATTTAACCTTCATGTACCACTTTTATGAGCCAAGCTCATACCAATATGTCAGGCTGCTACACACTGTTAGACCAATTTTACAGCAGGAGACAAGGAAGCACTGAAAAGCAATACAACCCATCAGAACACAGGACCCTGCTGGAAGGACAGGAATCCTCCTTGGGTTTTGCTGTGTGTAACACAGGAGGAAAAAAACAATTGTCAGTACAGGAACAGGAAGAATTTAGTCTTATTTCAGCCATGTCTCAAGAGCACTGGAAATGTGAAAGCTGGATATTGGGCAGAATGCAAACCTGCATGTGACAAAATGAATTCCAGGTATCAGGCACTACAAATCAAAATGCTCCCATACACCCAATTCTTCTATTCAAACTCATTGATTTATTGTTATAAATATACATAAAATTAATTGACCTTCTAGTTGTGCTGCCAGCTTCATTAGTTCTAAACCAGGATTTGGAACTGGAGGAAAACAAATATTTTCAATCACATTTTTCTGCCTGTTGTGGGTTTTGGACTCCTTCTACTCTCCACAGTTCATGAAAGAGATTCGCAGGTTCAAAAACCTTTCAAAAACCATGTGCAAGTGAAGGAAACAATAGAATGTCCTCTGATCACCCATCTCACTCTATCCCCTTTCCACATAGGACAGATAGTAAAATTATTGAGCTCATTACCTCACTGTAAGATTAGAGGAATCCTTTCCTTTCAAAAAACTATTTAGTTATTAAGTACTCCTGCTCCTAAAGTTGCTCCTCTAACATCCTGCTTGCAAAATATAAGGCCTACATGAATAGCACAAAGCTAAAAGTACTTTCTTCATTACTGGTTAAATATTTGTACTTAATATGAATCTAGTATTTATTATTTCATTTATGTGCAACTGCTTATTAGGTGGCAATCTATCTGGGAAAATTCCAGCAGAACTGATCTCCAGCCTACACACTAACAGTGACAAAAACCCACCAGCCATAACCACAACAGTGTCAGCTCTCCACAGGGGTAGGGGGATTCACCACATGTCATCTGAAGAAGCTTTCTTCCATCTCGGCTACACTATGATTTCTATGATTGACCCAAAATTTAGTTTTACAGCAGGCTGATGAAATGCAACCCATGTGACTAGCAGTGTGTGTAGTCAAGCAAATGGTACGTCCTCACACAAACCTTGCAGGTCTTAAGATGTAGATTATGGTTTTGGTGCCGAGTGTGGTATAAATGTCAAATGAGGCATAAATAGATAGAAGGTCCCCTGCAGTTATGGCAATATTCAATTTATCCAGTCTTTATAGACTTTACACTGCAAACACCTATATCCAAGCCAATTGTTTCAACTCTCTCTACAACCAGCAGAGATAAACTGCTCTTTAATTCGCCCAACATATTTTAGATGTGTTTCAACAATACTGTGCTGCCCTTTTGGAGCTCTGATGCATGGAGCAGGGGAGGAAAATGGGAGATCCACAAATGTACTGGATAAAGACAGCTAGTGCAGTGAGTTCCTCCTTCATTGCAAGGTACAGCTGGATCTGTCCAAAACTCCCACCCAGTCAAATCTGAGCTGCAAATAGCCCAGAGAGCTACAGCATATATTATCAGGGGTCTGCAGACCGTGTTACAGTCCATAAAGGGTCTAACTTAGTGGAGACTCCTATTTCTGACAGGCATCACTGCCACTAGAACCACAGTTTTCTCCAGGGACAGAGGAGAGACTGTGTTTTTAAAATCAACATAATAGGGCTAAAATCACCAAGCCACACATTAGATTCTTTGTGGTAAGAGAAGATTTTTAGACATGACATATGAAAGAAGTGTTTATGATCACTCATTAAAGAAAAAATGTAGCACCCCAGGAATACATGTGAATACATTCTCCAGCTCACCCACAGCCAACAGTTCCCATTCTGTTAAAGAATAAAGCCCTTCTAAGACCGTTAGTAAACAACTAATTTCTTTGATCCGTTATTTTGATTCTGGAACAAAGAGTTTCTGAGCAGCATAACAAATTACTTCACCCACATTAAAGCATGTCAGAAATACTGTTGTCTTGAATATTCTTCATCTCTCAGCTCTGTTTAAAATATCAAATACAATTTACATCTTTTCTGAGCAATCACATATATAACCTGACCCTTCTGCACAGTCCAGAACAGATATTGAGAAAAAAATGTAAGTTCTAAGGAATTAAGGCAATGAGCCTCACGCTCTCTATGTCTTTTAAGACATAGCTTTTTTTCCTTCAATTCAAGACGGTGTATTTCATTTAGTTTTAACCTTTACTTGAACCTAGTCCAAACCTTTTCTGTCTTCTCTAAAATGTTCCTGCATTAGGAGAGTGATACTATCATCCATACGACAGAAACCAACAGGTAACGCACAAAATATCAAACCTATAATATGTGCAGCCCAGGAGAACTGACATTAGGGGCTGACAGAGTCTGCAGGAGCCATGACTGCCTGGATCCTAGTGGAAATGATTTCTAGCAGCAGAAACCCTTTTAGCATCATAGAACATTATTTTAATACTCTGCACAGAGTATTATATCTGTTGTAGAAAGAGTATGACATCCTTCACTAACAGCCTCAAGACAAAAAGCCCTTAACTTCCCATTACTCTGAACAGAGTTGTATCCCATCACTAAACTTAAGAGCCACTTACAAAACATTCAGCACCTTGTGTTGCTGTTGTAGACACTTACATTGAATTAATCCTCACTTTTGCTTATGGCAATGATGCTGCATTAGACATTTTCACTGTTATAACCTGTCATGGAAGAAGACGTATCAATTTGCAGGGGGATAAGAATGTTCTGCCTCCACTCCTCCTTACTACCCCTTCATTTGTCCTATTCTTGTTCAAGCAGACTTAGAGAATCCGCAGTCTTCAACTGAAGCTTTTGTTTTTTGAATGAAAGACGTTCTTCTATCCCAAACAGAAAATTTTCAAGAAAATATATTAGTACTTCCAAAGGAAATGACAAATGCAACTTTTGGAGGGTTGTGCTTTCCTTACACCAGGCTACATTCAAAGACAGATGATCAAACACAAATTGATGCTTCCTTGTACCACTGGGTTGCTATCCCAACACTGGAGACAGTTTGAGAAAACTATAAGCACTGAAAGAAAAATGAAAGCAAAAATTGAACAAACTTGGACTTTAATACATTTTACTGCACTTGTTGGCAAGAAGAAAAGAACTGGCAGTTAAGCAGCATGAAAATGCCTTTTCTCCCCTACAGAACATTATGCTTTAACATGAGTGCACACCACTTGTTTCATTTTCTAATTGTGTTCTAACTCTATTTTTTGACAATGTCCTGAAGAGCTGAATCCTGTACGCTCTGTTTGCATTGTGAAGCACTTTACTTTGTGATTATTTCCAATCAAAGTCAGAAATTATTTGCAGTGATCACTAGCTTGATTACAAGTGACAAAACCCAGACTGTATCTTGTCAAGATCCGTAAGGGGAATAAGAAGTTATCTGGGCAAATGTTTCTCTTTTTTTTTTTTTTTACTCTTTTTTCTTAAAACTCTGAGAAGCACAGAGACAAAAACAGAAGCATAAATACTCAGTTCTCAGTGCAAGTTAAAGTGATCTAGATGACAGACCTGCATTCTGACTGCAGTTGTGCTCAGGCACCTTTCCTAACCCAGAAGCTGCAAAGAGCATCTCTTCCCCTCTCCCGCTCCGTTATAGGGCTATGGGATGGGTTAAAGGTTTAGGTCACTGCTCTCACACACAAACACATACACTCTTATTGAGACTGTCATGGTTGTGACTGTAACCCGATAGACTCAATGCAATACAGCCACTCTTTTTTCCTAACTTTGTGTCCCTTGCAGCAAATGCTCCTCCTCTACCCTTGTATCACCATACATACCACCTTAATACCTGAGGCACCTTTTGTAGGCCATTTCTACATGCTCTTCAGTGTTTGTTCACGTAGCATAAAAAAGCTTCAGTAAAACAGAATACTGAAATTTAATGCCCTAATAAAAGTCTATTTCATTATCAGTAGCAATAAGTACTATATTTTCAGCTGCCCAGCAAGTTTAAGACTTCCTTACTCATTAACTCATAAAATTGAACAAGCCCTTTGAGTTCAGGCACAGTAAGTCATAAGCTATAGAGCTCCGCATCACTGCCATGCTATGTAACTTAAATTCTGCTCTCTTCATTCAAAGCAACTTCCTCATTAACTGCTTCTGACATTTTTCTGCCTCAGTACTTATCTGCTTTGTTCCTTTTCCATCAATCCAGCCAGTTTTCCTTTTTCTAAACTACCTCTTGCTTTTCTACACACCATATTCATTGTGCAGGTATGCTCTAATGACAGGGGCTGAAAATATGATGTGTATGGGTATCATCAAAAATACATTGTATTTGTCAAAGCTTTCATTTTCTAGCAAAGCATGACCTGAAATTAGAAAATATAGGCTTGTAATATTTTAGTCTGCCCTGACAGATAAAAAAGTCTTGAAGGATTGGAAAGAAGTGCAGGGAAGGAAAAGGAAAAAGAGGACCATTTAATTAGGGTTGAGGGTAGAGCAATTCAAGTCTCTATCGGATGGACTGTTCTTCCAGAAGTTGTGCATGTATGACTAGAAAATATCAGAAGGAACATAACACCACAGGTTACAAACAGCAAAGCTTGATTAGTTGAGAAAGGAAAATTTTCCTTATTATTATATTCATTTAAATTATTGAATAAACATTAGAGAAAAGGGAGGTAGTGAGGAGGTAGGCGGGAAAACAGCAACCGGCTGACAAGCAGCAGGAGAGAGCTCTTGATTGGAACATTCAGTTCCCCTCACCAGCACATTGAAGGGATATGAAAGCTCCCAATCTATTCTTCTCCATTGCTGTCCGTCTACTTTTATGATCCTGACGAAGTCAATGAATCACTCAAACTTTTTAAAATTACAAATATTGATTTCTGAGACATTGACAGCCCTGGTCTTTCTAAGGTCAACCACTGTAGTAAAGAACAGCCTCTGTGGTTTCCTTACTCTACTGGAAAAAGGGCACAAGCAAAGCTCACGTGCTCTTTGCAGAGACTGTGCACACAACCGAATCCCCACAGCCACATCAGACAAAATTTACTTGGACAGCAGAAATCACATTATCAGGAAACAAGGATCATTTGGGAATTAAATAAACCCAGACCTCTGTATCACAACAAAGGAGATCACCCTGTGCTACTAACCTCACAACAGCTCTTATGTACTATCTAATTATTGATGAGAACCCCTGGTCCCATGGAAAACACTACGTGGCCTTCTCATGGCTCATCTAGGGACACAGCATTGACAAATACTGATTCACCATCTCTCCTTAGTGGAAATGTTGTTCACAGACCATAAACCCACAGAAAGGCTGGTTGCTGTGCACAATCAGAATTTCTTTTCGTAGGATTTGTCTTTTCCACTTTCCCAGTTCAACTAATATACCCTCATTTCAAACTATTTTTAAAAAGTTATTTTTCTTCAATCAAAGGGCAAATGCTTTTTCAAGTCACTCATCTAAATTATCCACTTTTTTATAGTTTTCTGACAAGCCAAGGAAATAAAATAGACAGCTAAATTACCTTAGAGTGTCTGATGGGGCCTCCTATAACAGCAGTGCATTGAATCTGGAAGACCACGCAAGGTCCTTTAGCTTTACTTTCTGCAAGAATTATCCATAGTACAGGAGGACACTGGGACCAGAACTTCTGTTGAATCTTCATAAAGCTGGAATGACTCTAACAATATCAAAGAAATTATTTTGCATTTACAATGGTAAAATTGAAATTAAAAAATTAACAAAGCTAAGAAGCCTTCCTTTAAAAAAAGATAAATGAAGGAATCTGAGAACACCTCTATGGCCAGCCTGATGGTTTGTGGTTTTGTTGAATTGTTCTGAACATTAAATAGCAAGAATATGTAATTTCTCAAAGTCAGGCTGTCCTGTCAGTGCAAAATCACCACCAGCAGCTCAGATTTCTCTCTTGTTTGGCTGATGATTACTGATCTTGACACTTGCTAGTACTCCATGTTGTGAATAATTCAGGGATGCTGAGTTGCTCAGTGACAAACTCTGAGGGTAAAATGAGATCTGACATCGCAACCCACCTGTTTGTGCTTCAAAGCAGAATTAAAAAGCAGAATCTCTCTGTTAAGCCTCAGGATTACCGTGAAGAGGCCAGGGTCACAATGCCCTCCTATTTGCCACACTCCAGCTGAAAAGAACACAGCGCAGAGTGTCTTTGCACAGCATTGTTCAAGAACTTGAAGTTGTTGTAAATTAAGCACTTGATTGAAGTCTAGAACAATGCTGTTTGGTTCCAAGCCACCCAGTTAGGAAGAAAATAAATTTCTTCTCTGGAAAAGAAGGAACTCCACCCTTTGCTGGAGGCAAAAACATCTACAGATCTGCCAGCTGAGCCCTTCAACACTTCTTAATTCATTTAGACAATCACTTAAGTTACTTAAGTTTGAGCTGACCTATGTGATTTTACCTGAATTAGCAAACTAGAGAGCACTTTCAGCACCTGTTCTAGAGGAAGCTGATGGAGTGAGAATAAGCTCAAAAATGTATCTTGTCTCCTTGAGCTGAGAGCATTTGGAGAGGGGGAGTCTCGGGTTCCACCTGATGTGTCTGAGGGGAATCAGTTGGGTGTACCAGCGCTGTGTCCTGTCCGCATCTTACATTGAGCTCTTTTTTTACTAAGGTTAAGAAAGCCCTAAAGTGTGTTCTTCATAGTATTACTTTACCTTAAAAAATTCAGCAGAAATACTAGGAACAAGAGAGCATAGCTGAGGTCACTAACTTCTTCCACAGGCATAGCTGGATCCAGAAAACGTATCTACACAGAGCCTGGAGCCAGAAGCCAAGGCCTTGTAGCCCAAGCTGAGAGAATACTGTCAGGCCAACCAGTAGAAATTTTCTGGGGCAGAGCTACAAATATGAGGACTTTCGTAACAAAAAGGGCTTTTGCAAAGAAAAGATTGACATGAACTGAATCACAGTCAAAGCAAGTCTGTATAGCTACTGCCTGGTAACCCTGATCATTGGTCCAGAGAGCCTGGTCTTCTGAGCCTCCAGCATTAAGGGCTTTCCTTATCTCAGTAGTATTTATGGTGACTTCACAATTTTGAGGAGAGGAATTTGTGGACTGGAGCAATCAAAACACACCTGAGTGAAAAAAGAATTGAAACCCCTGTAGTGCCCTGGAGGGGCATCTGGAGGAAGGAAGAGAGGGTTCTGTCCTGGGTAGCATAACAAAGACACTGTGCCTATGGGGAAAGTTTCTGAGGCACTGGAGGAACAGCAAATTCATCCAGCCAGACTGAGAGGCACAGTGAAGAAGGCATTTATGCTCCAAAGCTTTTTGTAGCACAATAGAGGGTACACAGTGTAGTAGTAAATGTTTAGTTTCCTTAAATCAGAAATTAAAAAAGGGATGTAAGTAAAAAGTATAAAACCAAAATGAGGTTCTGTGCACCTTAAAGTGATTAGCAAGCACTAGCAATAGCTCACTGTCAGAGACCACAAACATTTCCCTGAAGGGCACCAATTTATCTGCATCGAAACTTTTCTCTACAGCATTAGAAACCCAGTATCATGTACAAGACCAAGAAATCTTCAGCAAATCAGGTACCAGCCACTAAGTTGACAATTCTCATTTTACTGTTTCAGAGGCAAATGGAGTCACAGAAGAAACCAAAAAAACAGCATCAATAATGAAAAATACATGAGATGTTTAACCTGCACTCAGTTTCACTGATCTACCCTTCCCATGGCTGTAACACTGCAGCCTATTATATCTGGGTCTCCCAAACATGACAGACCTCATGAGCTCACCAGTTATTGGATTAATTTTGTTACTTGATATGAAAGACATTTTGATTAGATGTAATGTACTTTTGGTAATAACAGTGGTGGGCAAAGAAAAAAAAAAGTATTTACTTTTTATAGTCCTTGCAGTGATTATCTTTTTTCTTCCTCCGAACGTTTTATTCCTTGGTTTGATTATTTTTATGATACCTGAAATGGAGATGCTGGATGCTGTTACCCTTAGCTGTTTTAACATTTGCACCGTTAGTAGGGACGTCACTAACACCTGGCCTGAGAAGGCTGGCTTGGTACTGTGTGTTTACTCCCATATACTGGGTGCCATACACTGTCCTTTTAACATCTAGTTACTCAGGAGTCCTCAGCTGCACATAAAATAACCTGCTGCTGTAGAAGCAAAGTGACATACTATTTTCTCATTTTATTTCTTTGTGAATGCTGGATTGGACAAATATGTTCTTTAATGTTGCTAAACAGTCTAGGGCAGGCTAAACTGCCTTACCAGGTATATGAAACTTCATGAGTTAGTTGAATTACTAGATAGTTGTGGAGGGAAGGTAAAACTTTTTTTGGAAACTTATAGCAAAAAGCAAGCACTACTACTGCATCCTATTTTTTTCCTTACACATACACACATGATCCCCATTTATTTATTTATTTATTTATTACCACCTACCCAAAGGTGCAAAAACTCCAGGAAATGCCCTGTATTGTCATGCTGCCCCATAAGGCTGAAAGCTTGAAGCAAATCATTAGGCAGAGCAAATTCCAAGGGAGTTCCAGCCACAGCCCAGCACTGCTGAGCTGGGCAATAGGGTGACATTCTGCAGGCCTCCTTGTGCCCACGGAGGCCTCCCATTCTTTTCTAAACTTCCCATACATATTACAAATAGACAAGGAAAAAAAAAATGTATCAACAGAGATTAGCTGAAAAATTGTTTTGTTTGATCCCCCTTTTAACTCTCGAGGTGATACAGTGTTAAGTTTGCATGCCCAACAGGGAGCCAGCACACTCTCTCACACAGGTACAATCTTTTTTCAGGTTGAAAAACATGAATTTATGTCATTCTGAATAGTAAATATTTCATGACAACACAGAAAAGCCCCATACAGCCAAGTGGATTTTGAATTTTCCATGCTAATATTGAAAACAATGTTTCCTGTTCTTTTTTCTGTTCTGACATAGTAAAACCAGTGACCTGAAACTCAACTCGCTTGTTTTTATTTTTTTCCCACTTCAGTTCTGGCTTCTTCTGTGCTCCTGAAATACCCATAAATGGCACTGAGACCAAAAGGCTCACAAGTGCGGAGATCAAGGAGAAGGAATCAAGTATCCTTCACGTAGCTGCAGCAGCACTGAGCTGTCAAAAGTCACTTTCAAGACCTTTCATGACCCAGATTCATCCCCAGCTCTGTCAGCTTCTGACAGCCTGGATTTGAGGGAAGGACTGTGAGTGTGATAGCAAAAAGACCCTCAGAGGCTTATTTTGGACAGTGGAACCCTCAAGCAGCCTTTACAACTCAGAAATGAAACATGAAATGTTTACTCTTTTAAAATAACTGACAATTTGCTGTTTCCTGTCATGAATCAGATCTCACCTCAGAAACAAATCAACACCATATAGAGGCAGCAGCAGGCAGGAGCTGCAGCACGTCCTTCTGCAGAAGCCCAAAAACATAGAGCAAGATGCCACCTATCATGAGGCCTGAATGTCACTCTCCATGTCTACCACTGAAAGCTCTATTAAAGCTCATCTGACACAAGGGATTTGTACTTACTAAATGTATAATAAATTGCCTAAAGGCCTTTTATTCTTCATGGGACTGTACCTGAAATACATATAAGTAACAAATATTTAGCAACAATGCACAGTCTTAATTGGTTCTCTCCAGCTGTTTCAAAACCACAGAATTTCAGCCTGAAGATAAGCTTGTGCGTATTGCTAGATTTCTTACCGCGTATCATGTTAACATCCCATGGTGCTGTTGCTTCAATTAGAATAATCATCAAATTAGTAACATAAATGAAATTATTATTATTCTGCATGCAAGGGTATGTGATGCTAAAGCCAACAGCAACTGAACTTCAAGCTCTCTCTCCATTTTGCTGCTTTTTTGCCTACTAAATCAGTCTAAAGACATCCCAAAAATGACATCGTTTCTTGAAATGTATCTGAATAGTTCTCACTTGTGACTCTCAGAAATAGCATTAGCACATGTTCTTTTCATAAGTTCACAGCTTATGATAATATGAAAAATAGAATCATAAGAGCATATGAGAGATCCTGAAAAAATGAAGCAAAAGCAGAAACATCAGCTTCCTATTGGTAGAAAATAAATAATGAAGAAAAAAGGCAAACTTGTAAAAGCCGCTGCCTACATACTTCTGATATACCACCTGCTCTGACAAAAACTTTTTGATGTCTCCATCTTCTGAAGAGTCTTACTCTCCAACCTAACTTCTTTTCTTTGTCTGAACTATAAACTCCCTGAGATGCCAGATACTTGTCTGTGATATTAAATGGTGTGCACATCATTAATGGTGGCTTCATGAAGTGCAGAACAATCCTCAGTCTTAACCAACCTTATTTTAAATTGAAAAAATCTACACAGAAGGATGCAGAATATACAGCAGTACATTTTTTACAATCTTCTATTGTGTCGTAGCATTGTGTTTTCCAGGGCATTGTGTTGTATTTCCTGTGACATCATACCTGCCTGCATCCTGTCTCACAGACTTCAACTGAAACTGCAAGAAAAGAGATCTCTCATAACATAAAGAATTCACAGGAAACACTGTTGAACCAAAAAGCAAACAACTTGAACTTTGGATATTTATCCTGATATTAACTTGCTTAAAACCTTTTGGTATTTTTACCTTGGAACAGGATTTTCTGATAATCTCAGTTTACCTTCAGTTCCAGAGAACAGCAAGAGCTATTTTCTTCTACATGCTCTTTAATACATAGCTTCTGTATTGAATATATGAAAAATAATTGTGAATCTCAAGATCTCTTATAGATTTTTATTGTAAAGATGCATGGTAAGGAAATAAAGGCAAGCTGAGTGCAGGAAGCCCAAGTAATCCCACCATCCCATACTGTCCTGAAGAAGATGCTTCTCAGATCTCCCTTCTTGCTCTAACACAGCCATGCCAAGCAGAACAATCTGAAGCTCCAGTTCACTAAGGCTGTCTTGTCTCACAAAAGAGGTTCACGTGCTGATGTCCTGAGAAGCTCATCACACTTGACTGCATTAGTAGAAAGACGGCAGACATAGTCTCTGTCACAGTTTCCCATGGCAGAACTGTGGGACGTAACACCTGCCCTGCAGACTGAGGAGTGTGGGAGACTATAGTATTTTAGGTCAACTCTCTATATTTTTATAGCTAGGTAATTTTCACAGATAAACGACTTTTCTGCCTTTCCCCTCTGTGTCAGACTTTTTATAGCCTCTTTCAATGCTGATTATTGGTGATTGTACTTAAAGTGGGGGTAGAACAGAAAACTAGTCAAGTTGGCAGCCTGTAAATCCTTGTGTGGATATCAGGTTCAACGACCCTTACATTATTTACTTCACTTACACATGGTAATGGTCTTAAAAGCACAATACAAACTGATCGATGAACCAAACAAAGGTTGCCTTTACCCAGCTGCTGCAGTGGCGTATAATAGCACACGGCAATGAGTGCAATACCTTCAGAGAGAAGTGACTAACAGCCTATCCAAATGACAGTACATGGAGATTTTACTCCACTGACCTGTGGCAGTAACATTCAACCTAATTGCAAAGTGTTCTCCTGCTTCTCACATGGCCTCGCCTGACACCATTTATGAGTAAGACTAAGGTTGTATCATCAGTTGTATAGTGTCCCACCAGCACAGCTCTAGTCCCAGTTCTCTGCTCTTCCTGACAAAACATAAGTCCTTACTAATGTACCAGAGATTCAAGCTGTAAGTGCAGCCTGGCGGCAACTCTTTCAAAAGCAGAATATGCATAAACCCTCTAGACTGGAAAAATTAATAGTTCTGCCTATCATTCCCTCTCATAACATCTCTCTCCAGGGCACCCCTGATACCACGGGAAGCAGCAGCAGTAGAGAGCTTAGCAAATGGAAGAGTCTTCAGTGCTCAAGCTAGTACAGTTGATGCCATATCCAACATAGGCAAAACACATCATCAGCTATTCCAGACAGATATATGGCCTTTGGTCAGCACCTGCTTTGCCTAGTGTCTTGAAATGGCTCTGAGTTTTATGTTCCAGGATTAAATCCTTGACATGGAGTACATCCAGTTTCCTAGAAGTGCTAATACTTGGCTATACTGTGTATGCAGCCTGGAACTGGTGTCAGCCAAGCAGGCAGATGACCCTTCCACTAATAATTGTCTTTGAGTAAAATTAAAGCCTCAGTCTGCTATAAATTGGCTTAAATTTTTAAAAGTCACTTTCATGCTTGGTTGACAGTTCTAGCTGGGAACTAAAACTTCTGTCCACTGGTTAAGTAAAATATAAACAGTTGCAATGCTGTCTCTCTCCAGTGAGATGGGACCAACCAATTCTGTCTCTCCAGTAAGATGGGACCAACTCTGTAGATGACAGAGGAGTTCATACCCTTTGGTTTATTCTGTCTTGTCTCTCAGGTGACAGTGTCAGCCAGGGCACTAGCAATGGTATCTTATCCCGCCCCCTAGTAGCTCAAAATGAACTGAATAATAAGCACTAGCGACCTGGACCATATTTAGACTAGAGTCCTATGTTCCCTACAAGCAGTTCCTTGCCCTACTTACAACTAAAAAGCAATATTTCCTACACACAAACTTTAAAGGTTATCTGCGCTGTATATTGTTCTGATTTTTTCTCCTATGTCCACTATAAAGACAGATAAATGGCAACTTGAAAAGGTACAGAAACACAGATTCAAAGCATACCATATGGGTAGAAGTACAGCATTACAACATTAACCAGCAATGGAAGTCCCCTCCCACTAACAAATACTCTGTCCCTTGTAAAGAAAAAGGAAAATAAACAAGCACAGGCAGATTTAATCACTGAGATCTCCTGTTGTCAAGTGGCTTTATAAGAGAAATTGCTTTAGCTCCTCAGCTGCCTTCAAATCAGATGTGCGAGAGGATTGCAATTCAGAAAGGTGCTGACCAGTCTCACCGTCCTCATAAAAAGTTCTGCCATTTTTTCATTCACCATCCTATAGTTTACAGGAAATGATTGAAAACAAAATGACAAAGAAAGTCAAAGAGAGAACTGAGGAATCGCTCCGATTTTGAAAGTTGGTCCAAGGTCAGAACAGGCATAACTTAAGCTTTATCCAGAGAACACAGCATTTCAGTACAAGAAGAGGCCAAAGACACTTCTGCAGTTTCATGTTGTGGTTGATTAGGATGCTGTTGAAACAAGAGAGAATACTTAATAAAATATGTGCTCTTATGGGCAATTTGTTCTGGGCCTGACTAAATAATACGTGAGTGTGTTATTTTGAAGAGTGACAAATAAGCATTCTGTTGCTTTAAAAACTTTTGAATGATGAGTTACTGGTGTGATTTCCACTGCAGAGAGAACTGCTTAATCCACTTGCTGTGCTGCCAAGTGCCCCAGCACCCCAGGCAGCACCGCACTGCTGAACGTCCCACCAGCATCCCCAGAGGCAGCACCTGCTGGGCTGCCAGGCGCTCCAGGTACCTCAATGACATCCGCCTGGGTGGCAAGAGTTGGGATTCCCTGTCAACAGGATTGCTTTATTATCACTCACATGTGTTGCAACAGCACCCCTAGCGTATTTTACCCTCAGAAAGAAGACCCAGGAATATCAACTACTAGTAGAAAGAAAAAAAAAGGCAAAAAGCACACATTCAGAGCAAGATTCCTCCAGCACAATTCAGAGAGACACTCTTAACATAAAAGAGCAGTAGCCGATAAGGATCTGACCCATCCAATTGTTATTATTTAATATATGCATTTTTAAAAACACATAATTGAACTGTCATCTCCATCTAACTGCCTCATTACTGCTCATTTGTTTCCTGGACTCGCCATCCCTGGAGGTTTTTAAACTGAGATTGGACATGGCACTTAGTGCCATGATCTAATAAACGGACTAGAGTTGGACCAAGGGTTGGACTCGATGATCTCTGAGGTCTTTTCCAACCCAGTCGATTCTGTGATTCTGTGAAAATAGTTTGGAGAAAGGTTTTGCATAGCAAGAGAGCTCAGAAGGGAAAAAGGGAAGGAGTTGTATGTAAAAGGGAGAGCGTAGTAGGCAGCACAGAGATGACTGCAGGGGAAGCAGATCGGTCGGCCAGTCAGTATTGAGGTATGGGATCAAACACCAGAAGAGTAAACCATACCTGGGGCAACAAGGTATGGAAATTGTTAGAGTGAAAGTAGCTATTAAAGGGGACATTATGTACCAAGGAACAAGGAATTTCATGTTCCCTGTGTCCTGTGAGTGTAAAAAAGGCTCCTAACAAGCCAGTTCTCAACAGTGGAAGGAGACTATACTAATACATACCCTTCAACCCAGTATTATCACATCGAGAGATCTCCTCTGTGTCAGTAGCAGAAGAAAGCCTCACAGGCAGTATTTTTCATTGAAAACAGCACTGTAAACTACCCACTTGGCAACTAATGAATCACCCCTTATTTTCCTGCTTTGGGTATGCTACAGGCTGTGAAACTGACTGATCAACTGAATTTCAGAGCAGCTTCTGCATAGTAAAAGTAGTTAGAACAGCCTAAAGCTGTATCACCTGCCTGCCTGTACCTAGTCATTACAGTAATCCCCCACAGTCCTGCCACCCTGCTGGGAGGGGACCCAGTGTTGTCCTCCTTCTCTTTTCAGAGTAGAACATCAGTCAGCACCAGGGAGCCAGATGGAGGTGTCAGGGCAAGAGGATGTTGGAGTTCAACACTGTTTCTCATTCTTAGCTTGACTACGGGATGAAGGCTCCTGCTGAACCCAAATCCGACCTCCACTGAAGCCCAGTCTGACCTCTGCTGCCACTGTGTTCCCAGAGGACAGCTGGGGAGTGACAGAACGGATGGAAAACCAAACAGGATCCACTCACACTAACCAACTCCTGTTCTCTGCCTTCTAGCAGAAAGGCATTTAACTCTGACCTTCATTCTACATGGGCAGTGGATTCATATATTTTTAATAATGAAAAAATGACTTTAAAATTATTCTGCAGTCCTTACAACCTCATCAAAGCTGTACAATTAATTGCAATCCCTTCTGGCATTAAGCAGCATTGCAACAGCTTTGCCTTATACAAAACACAAGGGGAAATGCCATCAACTTCATTGAATTAAACTCTTTATATCACACAAGAGTTACTACAGACTTTAGAACCCCACTCACCCCTAAGCTTCTATCGCCTTCTGTGGATTTTTACCAAGTTTACATATATATGCAAATCAAACTGTCATAAGAATAGATGTCAAAATAAGCAGCAGAAATACAAGTGATCATACAACTACAATAAATCTTTGTTTCTCTCCTCTTAACTGCTGACTACAACAGTAACTATTGAATATGAATTGTCACTGTACCATGTCTTGGTTCAGTAACAGCACTTCTCTGCATCATGAATTTAAAAATGGAGTATATATTCAATTGTTTCTGATTATGAGACTAATATAACTGATTCTTTGACTAACAAGCATACTGGTGGGAATTTTCTTGGTCCAGAGAATTCAGTGACTAATAACTCAAAGCCAGGTTTTGGCAGAAGCACCATACAGACGTTTTACATAAAAGTCCACAGTCTAGCCAGCATAAGAAATCCAAGCTAAAATCGAAACATATCAAGTTGATAACAACTGCTCTAGCACCACATCATAATGCATGGTTATTACATATCATTATCATGCAGTGTTATCATATATACTGTCTACATTGTTTCTGTCTACACTGGCCAGAACCCAATTGTTGTGACTACCAGATTTCTAAGATGAATAAACCCATGGTTTCTAGGGCTGGGTTTCTGAAAATGATGACTGCAAATCAGAGTCTAGTGCCATTCTGTGGTTCTCAGATCATCAGCATCTGCTCACATCAGCAAGAACCTCCAAGGGATTTCATGGCGGATTTGCCAAAAGCTGGGAACCATTCCTCTTCAGCACGGCTTCATGAGGAGGGTTCTTGGGAAACATTTGTTCAAACAGTCAGGAAAAAACTGGTAGAAGGCAATGGAAAGTCTCAAACTTAAAACACTGTACTTAACAAATAACCAGTTTCATTGCAGCATTTTGGACCTTTGTTGTTCCCTAACTGAAATGCCCGTTTAAACCGCATTTTCAGCTTTCAGCAGAGCTGTGTGAAGAAACATTTCTGTCTCATATAGTCCCTCCTCCTTCTCCACAGATTATAATTTCCTCACAATAACACAAGGAACCAGCTTTCTGTTAATTGCTCAGTAAAAGAGAGTGCCTCGGGGCTTTATTAAGAAACATTTCTGAGAGACTGAACCATGTGTGACCTAAATTGGTTTCATAAGTGGTTTCTGGAGGGCACAGAGCAGTGTTCACAAGCATAATCGCCTTTCACCTTGACGTTAATTATATACTTTACCATTCAAAATAAGTCATGGCCATGAGCTGAAGCATTTGTAAAGTAAACATGTCAGGAAAGCAAGATACTGTAAAATGAACACAAATAGTCAATTCAGCACTATTAAAAATTCCTTTTTTTTTACCCTCAATCTCTTGTGTGGCATGAGCAGAAAACAACCATCAGTTTCAGGCAGCAAATCTTCACCTCTCCAGGTTGCTTTGTTTAAAAATAAAAATATAATAGGAGGGGGAAATGCACAGCTCTTTTCCTCCAAATACAAAAGTAAAAAGTCTTGCTGGTTAATTAATAAGAATTTGAAGAGCTAGAAGTCTCTCACAGTCCCATAAAATACATTTATCCTAAAAAAGAAAAAAAAAGAATCCATGGCCTATCATTTCTGCATTTCATTTTCTTTCTTCCCCTTTCTAAATTGAGGCTATTTATACAAAAACATGATCTTTATTTCTGGAATTTGCTCTACTTCACCAAACCCAACATGCCCCCTTCTTGCCTTTTTCTGCTACGTTTTTTTACATACTGCATCAGTGGAGGCATCAAGAACGAAACAAAATTCACCGTGATCCAGAAAGCAAAGTCTCTGACCCAAAGAGACGGCATCCAGGATTTACTGATTGCAAAAAACAGGTAAGGATGAGTTTGGAAAGGCAGGTTCCAGAGCTGCCAACTTTAAAGCACCGGCTCAGCTGAGACAAAAGTACTAGATTTTGCAAGCACAGTTTTGGGGCATTTAACAAAGATCATAAAGATGCAGATCCAGAAGAAAAATACCCTTATTTTGTTTTACATTGGCACCTGCCAGTCTTTTGTCAGTCCTTTGAAGACATGATACGAAGAGGTAGCTTAGGCTTTTTTCCCATCATTTCAAACTTTGAAAACACCCTGCTTGCTTCCCACCAGGCCGCCTGCCTGAGCCCCTCATCGCCCCTGACCCCTGGCTGTGCTCTTCTAAGTCACCTCCTACTTCAAACTCCAAAATTCAGTTTGAATAATTTCCTGTTTCTCATTTGATCAACATCTAAATTTTACCCTCTTTTCTGTCCACCATTTTGTTTGCCTGATACCTAAATGCAAAAATGCAAATCAAGTCCTCAGTTCTCCACTGTAAGCCTGGGGAAAAAAGAAAAAAAAAAAAAAAAAAAAGTACCACACTAAAACACATAAATAAATTTATTTATCTTCAGAAAAGCAAATTTGACATGGTTGCCATGGTTGTTTATAGAAGACAAATCCACTGAAACTTTCAGTACCTGGGAGAGTATTTTGGGGAAGTTTATTTTGTCTTCAGGCTTTTTTCTCAACAACTGCTGATGGATCCTGTTAAAACAGACTGTTGAGATGGGTGATCCTTTGATCTGAGCCAACAGGGTTGTTCTTATGTACTGTTTGTACAAAACCTCCATGCTCTGTTAGCTCTTTTATGTTTCTTTACAGAAGTGAAGATTAAGCTTCTTGCAGAATAACTTTGTTGATATCTGAAATACCTTAAAAACTAAGTAATATTTCATAAGCCTCCAACATCACCCCATTGGGTCATGTTGGATGTTAGTTACAATTTTAACAAATTGCATTAATACTAGGAGTAATATTCTGAAGCACTTTAAGATTACAAGAATAATGTTTAGATAAAGGATTTCTGACCTCCTTCAGCATATTAATTGATGACAGAAAAGAATGTTGATGATATTGATTAAGTGCACAGTAGAATAATAAAAAAAAAGACTCTTTTATCTATGAAAAAAAATAAATTACTTAAAGTTTAATTTTTCCTTTATAGGCTACAGTTTAAGTCTTCAGTTAAACCTTCAGAAAGGCATTCTCAATTTTCAGTTCTCTGTCCAGACCAGTCCTGATGAGATTGTTGGAGATTTCAGCATGCTTCCTATCTCCTTTGTAGAATTTCAGGTTACACACATTGCCTGAAAATGTACTTAGTATTAAAATCTGCTCATGCTGAGAACACCCATGAACATTTATTTCCAGGTGTTTTGAAGGAAGATGCAGAAATCCCCATTATGGATTATTAGCAAAGTTGTTGCATTCCACTCTTATTTCCTTTCAAATTCCACTGATTTCTATTCCCTTTTTTAGGAAAAAGAGGGAACACTAATACCTAATTGATCACTTTTCTGGCACTTTGGACACCTATCATATCCCCCATTATTAGCAGTCTTTCTGTCATATATGCTTTTGCTCTTACAATATTCCTTTCTATTTTGAAATATTTAAATAACAGCTGAGGACTCTTACATTCAGCAGTAGATTCCAATGCATTATTATGGTCAGGTGGCACTACTGCACGTTAAGGTATCGCTCTGATTGCTCTGACAATCGACCTTTTCCAGGTCTTGCCACGAAAACTGCTACCTTATAGCAAGCAGTAAACATTTCAGAGACTCTAAGCCTCCCTCCTAATGTGATGTTTTAGGCATATAAATCAACAACAACCACCAATAATAAAGATTCAAGGTATCAGGTTGCTACAACACTGATGCAATTTATTAAACTGCTCACTGTAACTTGCAAAGTAAGCAAAGCCAAGCTGGGATAAATAAGCTTAAAAATGTCATAATGAGGAGTAGTAGCTGAAAGGGCTAAATTGCGTGTGGTAATGAACTGAGACAAAATGATCAGACAGTATTAATAAGTTACAGGGAGACAGACCTTCACCTCATTGTAGAGCTGCATGTCTTTAACTACTGGATATCATATTCTTAGAGTATTTTAAAAGATACCTTACCTTATACTGAAACATTTTTTAAGTTACCTTTATTAGGAAAGTATTTTACAAATATGTACATGTAATCAAGCACTGGTGCAACAAAAACATACTGACTGACCTGTAACTGGAAAAAAGAAGGAAGAAGGTAATAAATTACTCATACAATGCCTAAATATCTACATGAGAGATATCTGATGTGGGTGAGAATGTATGTGTGAAAGTAACGATGAACAGCTGCAACTGCTGTGGTCCCACAGTGACAAGGGCTTTTTATGCTACTGAAGATGAGATATTAGTGATTCCTCAGTATTTATGACTATTAGCTGTAGTAAATTATTTAACACATTTCCAGTTAGCTACACCACACTCACTGGATACACAAGTTATGGCTGCAATAAATTATTTCAGTAGTGATTCTTAAAAGTAACTTTCCTCCAAAGAATAAGAAATCATAAAGAAATCAATATTTTTGCCATGGTTGGCTGAAGTATAGATAAAAACCCTATAATTACATCCATCAGCTTATCCAGTCATTGAATAGCATCTAGATTAATATGAGTACTGTGAAAGCCATGACATGGAAAGTAGAGATAGAAACCAACCCCAAATTGGTACAAGAACACTCTTTCGATTTTTTCCCTTTGTTTTCCTCAAGCTTGAGGCTTCAAAACAATGTGTAAGTCACAGCATTAATGAAATACACCAGTAACATTCATTATTGATCATAAAGCAGTGTTTAGTGTCAGGGATTTACTAGCACATCTAATAATCTTCATAAACTATTATATGTCTTCTTCCATTTTGATCCCATTAAATTCACTGGGAGCCTTTCTATAGACTGCCTTAGGCATGAATGGGATGTACAGACTCTCCAAGAAAGGAATTCAAGTAAAAGCTGTACAAATAACGAAAGGGCTTATGTGGCAAATACATTAAATATATAAAAAGCTAAATGAGCTAACATTCGGTATGGATATAGTTTAGCATGCTGAGTCTGGCAAAATGAGAGCTGTCTCCAAGAATGAGGAGCCAGAATTCTCTCTGTTCTTCTTCCCAGTTGACAGAAAATCCAGCTCTGTGAGAAAAGTTTGGTTCCCATGGGCCACTCGGTCCCAGTTTGCCAACTAAGAACATCAGCCTGTCTGCAAATCAGAACATTTCCTACTACAGGAGTGCACATTCCACTAAGGCTACATTGACACAAGACAGTAATCACCTTGGGGAAACTATCAAAGGCTACTGGGAAAATAATGTACTTGCTGGTATCACTTATTCTTGCACCTCTAGCAAAAGCCTTTTTGTGTCTCTAACTATACTAGTGCTTTTGATCCTATTGAAACATAAAAGACAAACTACACTGCTCATTTACAGTAATACAGGTAGTATTTCTCATATTACAAAATATTGTAAAACCCAAAATCCAGTTACTTCTTTCACATAGACCATTAAAAATATGTTGGATGCTTTCATTTGTAGCCATTACCTAGATGACTGAGACCAGTTGCCAGGTATTAAGAAACTGCCATCTACTATCACCAACTCAGAAATGTTTTTGAAACTTCTGATGAGTATTTCTGTTCTTCCTCTATTCACAAGAAGAAAAACCTATATACATCATAGCTCTGTCTTTATGAAAAAAAATGAAAGAAAATTCAGTAAGCATAGTAGGAATTAGCTGATTGTTTTTCAATGTTGTGAGATAAGTAACAACAGGGACAGAATTAAAATATATAAATGCTGCTGAGAAAATAACTCTCTCCATCATCCTTTTGATGATTCCAGCCCCATTAAACTTTCACTATGTGTTCAGTTCAGTGCAAGAGCAAAAGAAAAGTATTCCTTTGTAGTTATTTACCAAGAGGTCAAGTTAATCAAAATTTAAAGAACCTCAGCTCTGATGAAAGCTTTCACGTTCTACTTGAAACTTCAGCTCAGTCATACCTGAAGCCATCTACCAAAAAATGAGGAGCTAATTTTGGCAGGCCTTTTATTTAACAATTTAAAAGCATAGATATCAATAAACACTATTTCACATCTCAGTTATGTCAGTCACTGTTTACAAGTGAGAAAACTAACCTAAAGTAAAGCCAAAAGATGTAGAACAATTTGACCCACACTTACACAGACCATGGGATGCAGAAACCTGGTCTGATGTTGGATCATGAGGCCATATTCAAGCACAACATCAGGGAAAGCACTAGAGTTCCATTACTTTATCACTGTGCTTATTTTATGCCTCTCGTGTCTTAGATAAGGAGACATGACAAACAGCAACAGGATGAAAAGCGGAGCTCATTCACTTCTCAGAGGGTTTTTCCTTAAGCACATACACCAAATCTCCTGAACACAGTTTTCAGAAGTTTCCTTGAGGTCTTCCACAGCTTTTTGCTCCTATCAATGCTTCCATACACTTGAGCAGCAGCAATGTTTGAGCTAGCACTTATGTGCATGGCAAGAAGCTGGTTATAAGCCATCATTATATGCAGTTTGAAGCACACCAAGTTATTTCAGTTTGAAGGAGCACTTCTCATTAGCAAATACTGTCAGCAACTCATTTTTAATTATTTATTGAGCACCTTTTAAGGTCTCTTAAGGTCCTGCTACCATCATCGTAACAGCTTCTTTTCTGAATAACATGATCTAAAATAATAAAGTATGTCAGACCGCAAAAATTCTAGATGTGTTTTTTGAATAAGACTGCAACTTTAAGTAGAGTTTGTAAGTACCAAGAGTGAGGTTGCCTAATCATTCCTCTGAAATTCATTTTTCAGTATAAAAGCTGTGTCAAACTTCAAACTGTTCCAAATAAAGTTTTCCGTAACAGGTGCCTGCCTCATGTTGACTCTTTATAGCCTCACCTATAATAATTCAGCTGTTTCTAAGAATAAGTTTAAGAGAAAGCCACCTGGGCCCTCATGCCCTTGCCCCTCACTCCTGGAATCAGGTAATCACTCTTGTTATGCTCCAGGTCTTCCCTGGCAATATCACTGGTCCCCACATAGAAGAGCAGCAGGGGAACGAGCCAAGGGCTGGACAAGGCTCAGCAGTCTCTCCACAGTGTTCCAGATCATAAGGTGGTTTTAAGCAAAAGATTACCTACTAATGCTAATATTCATCTATTTCATCCCTGAATGCCTTCAGAACTCTTGGCTGAATATCATCCAGGCCTGGACATTTTTACTAGTATGTTTAATAAAATTTATATTTACAATATTCTGTATATTTATTATTCTGTATATTTATTATTACAGCTATGTAATTTGGCATATAGATGATCTCCCCTTAAATCTGCTCAGATGTCACTCCAGCAGTGGAATTCCACTTAACATTAAGTGAAAAGTAGTTTATCTATGGAACTCATGCCATAGGTGCTATTGTTTAATAAAAGCTTGCCTAGATTCAAAAACAATTGAACACATCAATGAAAAAAAAAAAAAAATCTGTCAAAGGCTATTAAAGGCGAAGACTTCCCTTCAGGCCCAGGAATATTTGGGAGTATCCTCCAGGGAAGTATTATTATGGGTTTTACCTGCTCACACAGTGCTTTGGCATTCACCATTGACCACTACTGGCCATTCTTTTGTAATTATGTAATAGACTGAGAAGAACAAAGCCAGGTCAAAGAGAGGGAAAGTTCCATCTTTTGCCTGATAAAATGTCAGACACTTGGAAATACCCATCAGTGAGAGCCAAATCTCAATGTAAGAAATAAACATTTATTTCTTTAGTTCCTTTGTGTAGCAAAGAAATCTCTCTTTATCAGGATGCTCCATTAAATCAGCTCTGGTCTGACATGCACTGCAGCAGATGTAAAGTTACTGCAAGGCTGAGGGACAACTGTCCTCTGCCCAGAAG
Organism: Streptopelia decaocto; assembly: GCF_964273445.1. Taxonomy (NCBI): domain Eukaryota; kingdom Metazoa; phylum Chordata; class Aves; order Columbiformes; family Columbidae; genus Streptopelia; species Streptopelia decaocto. The sequence goes on from NC_138661.1 coordinate 22,015,945, forward strand.
GAACAGTTTTAGTGTGAGGACTGGTGAGCTCAAAAGACTCTCCAATGACTCAATGAGGTACAGAGACTGAACTTGCCATTCAGTCTCTGGGGACCCTCAAGATGCTGATTTTTCTGCTGTATAAAGAGAAGCGAGGCTGTCAGGCTGAAAACATACACCAGTGCAAGATACCCTTGCAGACTCAAGAAGATAAATAAATATGAAGGGTGGAAGAAGGGAACAATCCAGCACTGAAGATAATTGCTAGGGATGAAGAAAAAGAGCTGTTTAGCATTTCAAAAGGGCCCTTTCTTCTCATATATGTTCACAGCGTTCCAAATCCGTCAACAAATGCAGAAATCTTCAAGCTACAGTACCAGCTGGTCTGTTCCAAAGGAGATCACCCTGATGGATTGTAATATATGAAGCTGGTATGTCAGCGTGGGCTAATCTGACACTACAGGGGCGATCTGTCAGTTCTAACAAAGATAAATACAGATTCTGCCTCACAGTGTTTCGTAATGCCAGGCCCCGGCCATTGGTTTCCTGAGCATGATGGATTTTATGGTCAGGTGTGGTGACATCTCATGACTTAAATAGCTTTCAGTGAATGGCTGGTCTGTTTTGAATGATGATGGATTATGCTCCAGAAATCCCTGTGAAAAATGATGTCTCAGGCTTGCAAGTATTGCAGGGATATGGATAAGACCTAGCAAGCTCTTGGGCTTGGCAAGCGTCCTCCTGGTTTTAGTGCAAGTGCCTGTCCATATTTTTTCCACACTCCACAACTCCTTCCCTCATTTCTCAACCATCTCACATAAACTGATAATCGCATCTTCCTCCATCCTTGCAGGGTTACATATGGATATATGAGGAAGACACTGAAGTCAGAAATATTGCTAAATGAAGGTACTAAGCAACACCCAATTTCAGCAAGAGATCATAGATTTGTAGTTAGACACATTGGCAGTAATGAAAAAGATATTAACAGTTGGGAATCTGCTCTAACATGTGGGTTCAGCTAATCCAGACTTTAATGAGGCACAAGCTATCCCCTCAGCAGAGAGTAGGTAACTGAATAAATAGAAGATATATTGGAAAATGTAAGTTCTAAAGAAAGCTCTTTAATGCAAGTTTAATCTCTTGATAGAAGAAGTGTAATCACTTGATAAAAAAAACTATATATATATATATATATATTCTATTTGTCAAATTATAGCTCCTGGTTTCTACTATTTTGCTGTTGGGAGTATGAATGTTTTAGAGGACTGGAAGTAAAGGCTCAAGAAGATTAGCTGCTTTCTGTTGGATTAGTAAACCTGCAGGCTGGAATCTCATCACCTGAATCAGAAAGAAGATAGGGAGTGCTGGAAGTCAGCTTTTGGGTTCAGTCACTCACATACCAACCCTCCCCTCTTCCCAAAGAGTAATCACATACACAATTTATATTGGGAATATCCAAATTCAGCCATGGTCACACTTCAGCTTCAGGCTAATCAACTGTACTCCAACCAAGCAGACAACCCTGCTGCAATGTAGAAAGTACCAGATCCATCAACATCAGGGGCATTTAACATGACATACAGACAAATAAACCCTAACTCAAATCTGCGTGAGAGGCAGCTCCTGTGAGACAGCTCCCATTAGTAATTTACATGTACTGCAATATCAGACAGACACATTTCATCTTCATTTGTTTAAACAAATGCAGTGCTACCTACCAGTAAATGTTCTTACTAAGCACTGAAGGTTATGATCACTTGTTCTCCTCTCACTTTAACAACCAAAGCTTTACTTGAATGCCTACCCCTCTGCGCACATCAAAACTGCGTTTAAAGCATTCCCAAATCCGGCCCTGGAAGCACACATATACTTAGGTAATTTTTCACAGGAAACAAATACAGTAAACCGAGCCGGTAAGTTTATACCGAAGAACTAAAGATAAGTGGTGGGTTTGTTTCTTTCAGAAATCAACATTCAAAAACAGTTCCAGAAACTCTTCAGGATTTGTTTCTTTAAGAGGTGGAGAGTATTTTACAGCCAAATTCCTCTTTAGTAGCTCATGAAAACTGCAGGGAAAAAAAAAAAAAAAAAAAAAAAAAAAAAAAAAAAAAAAACACACAAAGCCATTTGCTTTTATTTGTTACAAGCCGAACTCTCACTGCAGGACATTTAACATATATTGCAAACCTGACATATCCTCTTCTGCACATGAAGAATAAGGTGAAATTTTGGAAAGAGTTTCCTTTGTCTTAACTAAAAAGAAAAGGGAAAAGTAATAAAAAAGTGAGAAAACACAAGTTTATTGCTTACCTTTCTCAGACACTTAGAAAAAGAGCAAAGCCAGAGGTTCCTGGTTGCCAGTATGCAAGTTATTATAGACATTCCAATGTATCTTATGACAAAAGGGGCAGAAGTCCAATTCTGCCTGCTTCCAAATGCATTGGTTACCAATCTGAGCCTAAGAGAAATTTCCTCAAACTATTACCACTGCAACACCCATGAGATTCAGTAAGCAGTTCTTATTTTATTGATAAAATTTGTCCCTGCCCAGAACTTAAGCATATGGCTTTATTAATCTGAAATATTTGGTAAGGGGCTGTCATGCTCTAAGGTTTCCTTAAACACAGTGATATTGCCAGAGCTTTCTAACATTCAGGCTGTTTGTTAACAACATGGCAACTTCCATCACTTCAGCAAGAGATTTCTGTTGTACTTTATGAATTCTACTGCATTAAAAAAAGAAGTAGGCAGAAAGCTTGTAATGGTATTTGGAGAGTCTTTTAGTTCAACACTGCTCAAATTCCCCAAATGGAATACTCATTCTGCTTTCTGGACCACATGTAGGGAGATGGGAAAATAGAAGATGAGCTGAAGAAAGCAAAAATTAGCTTCAGAATAGCAAGTAGACGTCTAATGGGAAATGCGTCTTTCTTAAAGGGTAGTGCAAGTCCCATGGATGTTAAAAGTAAATTTACACAAAGATCAGCCTCAGGTCTCAACTTATTTAATATCATTAGTAATTCAGGTGCAAAAAAAAGAAGCACCTATGTCTATTTAATCTCAAAATAACTGTAAGTTACTGATGTAGCATGAGCACTGCAGATCCGAATATGATTCTGGGAAGTTTCAGGTAAATATCGACAACAAATAGGTAAGTACAAATGTCACTATGATCTGCAATGTGTTGCAGTTGCTGTGCATGCCCTCTGCTATTCCCACCTCAAAGAATGATTTATCAGAAGTAAAGTTTCACAGAAGGGTGATAAGAATGGTCAAGAGCTTTGAAAAGATCACACAAAGGGACACTGAAATGGCTTCAACTTTGCCTTAGAAAGTTGCTACAAAGAAGGGAACATGATAAAAGTACACCAAAAAGGAACCGTACTAGTAAAGGGAGATGAGGAGTTTCTGTTCTCTGTTTTATAATATCATAACAGGGACATGTACAATGAAACTGTGAAAGGTGGAAATTGAAAACTAGCAACAGGAAATCATTTTTCATACAACACGTAGATAGATGGCAGAATTTATTTCCAATGGAGGATGCCAAGACTTTAACACAACTTTGAAAGGAACTGGGTGTTTACAGAGCACAATCCTGTATTCTGAAACCATTGAGACACATGTGCTTGTAAAAACATTTCTTTCTCATCCATATTCATGTTATCAACCCCTAAGCCTGTCTTGTCTGAAGAGTGAAACATCATGCTATCCTTGGGTGTTGTTTTATTTGAGAGCCTCACACAGCAAGGGCAAGCTAGTACCCCAGTTTAGGCAATCACAATAACCAGAAGACAGCCCTGAAACCAAACTTAACCAAAGCCAAAGTAAAAACAAAACAAATTTACTTGCAAAATGCAAATACAGATTTTAAAAAGACAAGAGTTACAGCGGAAAATGTAAGAGAGGCCCTTACCAAGGCCATTATCTATCCACTTCCTATACAACCTCTAAAGGGTTTTTTCGTCCTTTGCTGCCCAGCTGGCACACCAGTGGGAACTGCTATTTACCACTGTGGCTGAGGGTTTTCCTTTGGAAAGATCTTGTTCTTTTTACTGAAATTACTGACCACCTCAGCACTATGAGCAGCTACTAACAAATGATCCACTTACTGCAAGGTAAATGTGTACTTTTATGCCTAACCAAGCAATGTTCAAAGCTGAGGATGAAGCTTTTTCACACATTAAAACACACACTGTGGCCATTCACTTTGATGTTTAGTTAGGTCTCATGAAGTACTGCTAATACAAACCAGGCTCCTTTCCCATTTGGGGAACAACAGAAGTGTTTCTGAGAAGGGCGCTTGCTGATGAATTGTATTATTAAATCCAGCATTCACTGTGGCAGAAGAATTGTGCGGGTAGATGTGAGTGACCAACTGGGAGGTTAAACTGAGTTTTACCAATGAGAGCTGCTGCTGGACACTGACATACCTCTTGATCAAAGCATAAATTGTCCAAATGTATTTTTCATTTCAATGTTAAACTGGCAAAAGAAGGATTAAAAAAAAAAACACACAGGAAAGAGGTGAAAAAGGCATGTAGGAAGCACTTAGAAATGATATTCTACTCCTTTGTTCAAGGGCTGTGGTGGGCAGGTGTGGCCTTGAAAGAGGGCACTTGACAAGGTGCAAGGGGAGGAAAACTTGCTGCAGAGGCAGGCTGCCCCAGCCGTGTTTACCATCCACTTCAGATCTGCCCCAGGTCTGTTTCTCTAGGCTACACACCCCCACAAGGAACAAATCCCTTGTGCCTGCACTGCACCTTGCAGACAGGGGTAATCTGGAACATGGGAGAGGATTCCAGAATTGAACAACAAAAATAATATCTTGCCTGAACAATTTTATTCTAATTAAGAGAAACATTTTCTGCTTTCCTACATAGAAAAAACAAAGCAAGCAAGATAGCCACCTCAAAGGTGGCACTTAACTGATAGGGCAGATATTTATCTGCTATACCCACAGGGAGAGACCATGACCTTGAAGTCTGCTGGCATTTCTCTTTGCTAGTATTTCCTAACCTCCCATCAATTACAGCTCAAATAAGTTTTGCCTCCAAATACCCCTGACAAACCACCTCCCCCTGCCTCCCTCCCCTCACCACCTTAGAAACCTGGTAAACACAAGCATCTCAGCCACAAAATACTTCAGAGGAGAGTATGACTCCATCAAAGCTTAATAACATTACTCCCAGAAAGAAAAATGGAAGGGGAGCTTCTTGGGCTGTATTCACCAATTTTTATTAAACATTTCCTTCAAAGCTGTCAGGCCACTCATTTCCCCACCTAGGGGAGAAAAGCTCTGATGTGGAGTAGTGCTGAAAGGCTCTGGGGAAAGAAGATGAGAGCTGTCAACGTGACCACAATCACCAAAACTTCAGTCTCGCCAAGGCTATTAGAGGATACACTACTGCTTGCTATGAGTCACACAGAAAGATAACTGCTCTGCAGACTTCAATACACCTTGAGAGAATTAGATTTTTCTAAGCTGCGGATTGCTTTTTTTTTCTCCTTCTTTTTTTTTCCTTCCCAGTTTACTCCACACCTCACTCAATCAATTTTGCTTCCTGCGTGTGACAGGCAGGGGACACTGTGCTAAGCATATCAGAGGCCTGACACCTAATGGACTTTGAGATTATTTCAGCGGGTTCTGGTGTACACTGCAGGAACAGTTTCAGTCTTTGATAAGGATGACTGCAAAGCTAGCAGCTAGAGATCAGAGTCAATATGAAGTGAAGGGATAGGAAGAACAGATTACCTCATATCTTCTTGCAACAGGTTACAGTAATATTCCCTGAGCTACCTGGGGACTCTGAGACAGAAGAGAGGAAGAAAGGGACCTAGACCCTGATCTGATTTGCAATTCGCATGCCTCAACAGAACCCAACAGCAGAAACAAGTGACATGCTTTTCTAAGTCAAAGAACATCTGCCGCAGCCTTGCCTTTCAGGAATGCAGAGCACTCACTGGAACAGACCCAAACTGAGCCATTCTGAACATTCCTGTGGCAATGGCGTCAGAATTGTAAAGCCTCTAACTGCCCTCTGATAGGCAAAGATGCCTTGTGGTTAAAGAAAGTAGACTAGAAGCCAGAGCAGAGTCTTCCACCTGACTTACTGACATTCTTCTTACTCTGTGTAGATTACCCAGGTTACCAACTGCATAGGTGCAGAGACTGTTCAGGTCCAGCTGGATAATAAATTAAGGCATAGCACCACAAATGTGCCCAGACTGTTTTTAGCATCTTCATTGCTCTGGTAATGGCACAGCTCAGAGCCAGAACTAATAAACCCTACTAGGCCTAACCTGGCACCATGTTCGCTCTAGGATTCACAACACACAGATGTCCTGATGCTTCCCTGTGTCATCAGCCCAAGGCCAGCTGCCCTTCTTTGCTTTAACCTGACCTGACTCCACACTCTCCACTTCTGGGTTCCAGGAATTGTGTATTTGAGCCCAAGCTGTCATGTACCAGCATCACTCTGTGTTGAGGCTGACAAGTCATCCTGGAAACCAGAGTACTGGGGAACGCAATGAAGAAACCCTCTAACTCTGGATCCAGCAAACCTGGTCCATAAACAGCAGTGATTAGAGCAGTGGGTCCCAAGCCCTATTTATGACAGGAAATACCAAACTCCACACTGCCTGCTATTAGATATATGCTATTTAGGTTTCTCTGTTTTCTTGGATAGCCCAACTTTATGGTACACAGAGTAATTAAAGCTTTAAAATTATGTAAAAGTATAAGAGAAGTGATGTTACATCTGTGGCTTCCAAGGTCTCACCTGTTAAATGCACACCATTATTGTTCACCTCAGAGACTACTGCTATAGCAGTCAATTGATTAATGAGCTAAATTCATAAGTGAGTTCAGCTCTCACTGACTTAGAGTAGAGACACAGTAGGTCCTATTTCAAAGCTCATAAAATCCATTATAAAAGTCACTTAATCTCCTATTTTAATATGTAGATCCTACTTAGAAAGCAGAGAGATGAGAAGTAGTATGTGATCTGTGTACTGAAGTGATAGATTTGTTTAGCTGCGGGAATAGCTGTCTAAATTAGGCTTTCCCCAGTACATTAGGAACCTGGAAAATATGTTATGTCTTACGGGAGTTGCATCCTTCTTTCCCTGCCAAATCCTCAACTATATTGCAAATTGTATCCAGGAAGGAATCAACAGATCTGGGCAGCAATGCTTTAAAGAGGGTACTCGATTACAAGATGAGATTCTGGCTCTACTACCATTCATGACACAAGGTCTGACAAGATAACAACTGGATGAGACAGGCTTCGAAGAAGATGCTTTGGATGTTCTGAAAACATTTCCTACCTGGTAAGACCAGGACTCATATCCAAACCCAAACTTTGGCCAAAGTAAGCAGTGTCCAATTCAGAAATTTGCTCCTGACCATGAGTATATAATGTAATTCAAAAAATGTTAATTAAAAGTGGTTGTGCAGGAAATCTACTCCAAGCTCTGCCATAGCACAGTTGCATGCACCTCGCCAGTTACTGCTTTCTTAATGGCTCAGATTGTCCCTCTGCAAAATAGGACAGTATTTTTTAATATCGTGGAACACTTTGAGACATGATGTCAGAGACCTAAAAGAATACTGACCAAATTTCCAGATGACATGATGCAAAATTATTCTTTCAGTTGTTACCGCTCTATCAAAAGTGTAAATGAACACTGGAACTGGAAGCCCCACTAATATCCTACAGGATATCAAAGGAAACAAAAACATTCAGACCCTTGCAACTGCAATGAATCAGACAGGGAATGGACAAACGTGGAAAACCGAGGTCCAGAACAGAGAGGTGACTTGCTTAGGAACACACTAAGCAGGACAATCACTTCTTGTTCCACATCCATTTATCTTGGGCTTTGAACTCTGTTGTATCATGAACCTTCTTGGACATTCAACCTTTCAATTCAAGGACTGCATAGAAGATCTTTAATTCTTTGCAAACACTTCCAATATGCCTGTTTCTCTTAAATATTCTGCTCAGTTATCTCTTCATTTTGTGCTGTTCACATGCAACCATAAAGATACATTGTGCTCTTTAGCTTCTTAGGTCCTCAGAATTCAAAGTTAGTCACCCTAAACTTCAAAAGTAAAGGTGTGAAATTCAATCTAGAAGATCACAAGTTCCAGAAACCAGAAAATATCTCATGTTTCAACTATACAAAAAACAGATCTTAAGTATGTCACTATCCCCTTTTCTGAGAATCTTTAGAAGGACAGCTTTCTACATTTTTCCTCACTAGTTCTCCAACTTTCTGGTTGTGTCTGTCTCCTCTGACCTTCCTCCAGCATCTCTCTGGCATAAGGTAGGCCAGACTTCTGCAGCTGAGCTGCCTACCAGACCCAGTCCTTCAGCTGGATGAGGACTTCAGTGAGGATTCAGACTCTTGACCAGCTGGAACAAGCATCTCATTCTCCTACCTCCATGATACCAGCCACAGCTGAACCTTGACAATTATGTATCTCATACAGAGTGAATGAGCAAGAACCTTCACATGTTTGAAGAGAAAATGCTACTCAACCCCTTAGTAAATATATTTCAGATCTGATGTCACCAAGTGCTGTGGTTTCATTTTTGTGGTTTCATCACCCTAAATGCCACCATGACAACCACAGCAGAATTTTGCTTCGCTATAGCTGTTTCATTACTGCTAGTTCAGCCACAGCAGCATGAGGCTGAGCTGCACCTGGAATCTGGCCCACAACTCAGGCACTCGGCACAGCCCAGGGTCAGCCGATCACTGTTCCACAGCCTCAGCAAATTTATCCTTTTCTAGCTGCAAGTTAGTTAAGTTTCAACAATCCCATAAGGAGTCGAGTGAGAATAAATGGCTGTATGTCCAGCATTCCTCACCCGAGGGCAAATTCTCTTTGGTCACAGTTATCCGTTCCAAGATCTTGCAGATGAAAGAAGCATTAATGAAAAGACACTGAACACATCTTAGGCTCCCAGCTGTTTCGTGATGTGGATGATGAAAAAGGTTTGCTAAAAATATCTCATCAGAAACATGATCCAACCAAATATAGCTCAAGTTCCTTTATGTGACTTTAAGAGAGTGTACATGGAGATGAGACATCTTGGTATACAAGCTCAAGCTGTGCTATTATGTCCTCCCTCTAATAGAGCCTTCTTGCAGCCATGTGGTAAATAGAACAGCACTGAAAAAAAAAAAAAAAAGAAATCCAAACACCAAGAAATGCATTTTTGATCCTGAACCTAATGGGCTGAAACAACTACACTTTCAGTAAATATCAGGATTCTGCTAAAGTTTTTCTGGTACTCTTTTATAAGTCTTACAATCTTGTTCCACAACAGAAATTTCCTTCACTGAGCACATGAGTGCAGCCACTTCTTTAAAAGAACACATTAGCTCCTAAGCAGCATACAGCAACAGGACATAGCCAGTCAAAGCTGGTGATGAAGGAGACTTCTCCATCTCTTTGAGCATAAAGGAGTTTTTTCAGTTTAAGAGACAGAAAGCAATATAAGTCAGAAGATTCAATGTACCAGCTTTAGGCTCTTAAAGTGTTTGAATTAGGGAATCCTCTAATCTCTAGTAGGGATTCCAGTAAGTTTGTCTCTAGGAGCTCTGTATTCTTGTTCTCACATGCAACATTACTAAGGCCACTGAAGTGGGTAGTAACAACCTTTCAGATGTTTTGGTTGTGTTCCAATTTCGTCTAAAAACTGAGACAGAATAAGGGATAACTAGGAGTTACTTCCATCTTTCATTTCTAATGAGGTTCTCCTATTCTCCAGGGAAATATGTGGGATAGGATAGGGTCAGCTACATTCTGCTTCAAGGTCTATACTCCATTCCAATGCAACACTTTGCTATATCCTATATGAACAGCAATAAGGATGCTACACAGCAAAATCACCACTTCTGTCCTGAAGGCAAATGTCAAGTTCCCCACCCCCAGCAGGATGCCAGATGCTTCTGCCCCCAGTGTGTTTCTGCTAACCCTCAAAACACCTGCTTTGTGACACACAGAAAATGCAGAGCTGCCAAGCAGGAAGTAGCAGTCAGGGAGCACAGAAAGTCCTCAGGTCACCCCTCTCACCCCATCACTGTTCATCCTGCTGGACCCAATATTTGCATGGTCTGTCTTCCAAACAGTGACAGGGTCAGGTGCTTGCACGAACCAAGATGCAGGCAGCATTGCTGTTGTCATTTATTTCAGGGACTAAGCAGTGCGTAGTCATTCTTGTCACTTAGTTCAACGTACAGAGGACAGAGCCTCCAGCTGCTTAGTCACCACCCCTGAGCCAGTGAAGACCAAACACAGATGTGACCAGCACTAGGAGACTGAGTGTCCTTGCTTGTTTACCACCATGCTTTTACACCACTCACTGTTGCCCCAAGCAACTGCCAGTTTAATCACACTGGCTCTGCTCAGGCATGTTTATATTCCAACTAGACTGCTACAACCAAGTTGGATTACAGGTAAACCAGAGTAAGAACCCAACAGACAATGAAAATTACATAATTTATATGAAAATCCAAGAAAAATATTTTATTATTAGTTTAACTAATGCTCTAACAATCTAATAAAAATATTTTTTAAAAAAGCATTTCTTACAATTCAAATGACCCAGCCAATTGCTGTCATGGATCATCTGTAATGCAGTAAATGCCTAGAAATAAGTATCTGTCCTTTTCATCAAATGTCCAGTCCTCATCCTGTCAGGGCAGTGAGTTGTCAGCTGGGAGAACAATGTTGATTGTGACTTTTTTCTGGCTGGGTCTTGTATCCACTCATGGTTACTTCTATATGTTTATACACCACCTTTGTCAATAGGTTACAGGTTTTTTGCTCATAATGGTTTTCAGGGTTAGTAGAGCCACAATTCCTTCTCTATATAAGGTACGATATAGTAAAATATAGCATGGTATCTTTTGGGGAAGGATCTCACAACTGCAGAAAGTGAACTTTAAGCAATTTAGGTAATAACTAAATTTACCTAAAAATAAACTCAAAACAACAGGATAGGCAAAAGATACCTTACCATTGGAAAATTCTCCACTTAAGGTTGGGACGGGACGGACAGTGATTATCTGATTCTAGAACTAGGTACAGGCAGAAAAGTTTAAGTAATTTTGCACATTAAGTTAAGCTACAATAGATTTAAAGACTATATAAGCCCAGACAAGGCCTGACAAGTTTTAGGCCTCATTGGCTAATTTATTTTGAAAACTTGAGGTCTGTCACCAGGATTTGGCAAAATCAAGTTGCCAGGGGGACAGGACTATGGAGCAAAAGACACGAAATGGAAAAGCCGGGAAGGTGCCATTTCCAAACACTAGAAAAACACCAGCATTCAGTCCCAGTCTGGATTGCAGCTGATCTGCATGGAACAGTCCAAAAGGATGAAGGAAGGACACACATACCAACCCACAAACCAGACAGGATACAGGCAAAGCCAGGGTAAAGTTTGGAATAAAATCATAAAGCTGAACAGGAGCTGGAACAACCACTTGGGAACCAAGAACTACCATGGAAAAGATGGATTAGGGCAGGGAAGTAGCCTAAGTAGTTTACAGCTCTCATGGAACTTTTGTGCAGATCCCCACTTCATTCCACCAGTATTGGGCCTGAGGAGTTCAACACCTTACCCCTGCCCCCGCTTGACTGTAAATGCAGCTGCTGTCCCTCCATCCATTCTCTCCAAGTCAAAGAAACAAGAATCAGACAAATGGGTCTCCTGTAAAAAACAGGCTTTGGCATGATCTCTGATGCATCCTTATTTTTCTGGATATTGTTGGAAGCATAAACTTTCCACTTAAAAGATAAGGAAAGCACAGCAGAGAGCTAAGGATAATTAGTCGTAAATATAACCAAAGCAGGTAACATGGCTCCAACATGGAAGCAGCAGCAATAGTAGTATCTCTTAGATATAGATCCCATAATACATCTGACATGACACCTCCAGCACAGAAAGTCAAGTCAGAGACAGTTCTATCTTATAGTTCATCAGGAGTAATTTCTTTTATTTCATTTGCTTTAATCCTTCCTTATACCTTTGTAACAGCAGAAGCCAGAAACCTCTCAAGGCAAAGTGGGAAAGAAACAACACGAGAGCATCTCTTTCTCCTAATTGGCAAACATATACATTATCTGATCTCATCTTAGCACTAGGGAAGGGCCACAAGTCAAATCTTTCAAGGAGACATCAGAAGATCACTGACAAGTGAGAAACACCAAACTAAGGATAAAAGATGAGGTGCTGGTCTCCACAGGACACCGGTACTGGCAATGAAGAAACTATAATCCCAGGAACCATTAATTTTACTTTGTCCTTTCAACTTGTACTGACATGTAGAGCCAAAGAAAAGAACATGATGCAAACACACAAAGGAAATTATCAGAGGAAAAACCTGCTGTAGGTAGACTTTATCACAGAAAAGCCCATGCATTAATGAGTAATTATTTAATACTCCTATTAAAACTAGATCTCTACATCTTATTTTATGAAAAATGACTGTGTAAATTGTAACCAGAACTACCTGCAGTCCTTGTAGACCCATGAGAGAAAAGGGGGAGGGAAAAAAGTCTCCAGCATTTTCTAGGTGTTTTTTGCTTCCTCTGTAGTCACATTTTTCAAGGCACGACAGCTCTACTTGTTAGGCATAGAATGGCTTTGCCCCAAGGTTACAAGGTCTTCAAAAACCTAGTAATGAAGCTGACAGCATCTAGAGAAGGACATGTCTGGTAACAAGAAAGCATTGTAAAATTCAGGCAAAGCCACCCCATATTTAATGCATCTGCTCCTTGGAAACAGATGGTGATGGAACGAGAAAAGTATTTCTATTCAGAAAAGTATGTCCATTTCCTTGAAGAAGCAGTTATTAGTCTGAAGATTAAAATAAAATGTTCTCTACTTGCTTTTGTAAAGCTCTAATTATTTAAAGTGAGAGCCAAAAAAACCTGTACCACTCAAATATGTATTCTATTTCTCATTCAGTAGATATTTAACAATACAAATAGGTTCACATTCACCTCTCCTGAGCACTTTCACAAGCACTAAAACAAGTTTATTGTCCTGATATTGCAAATGCTGCAGAAAGAGGTTTATTTAATGTCGGACCAAACTGTACATTTTTTAAAGCTTTATGCTTTTTCACTTCCCAAGACATTCACAAGGCTATGATGCACATATCAGCATGAAGAACAGGAACGAATCCCTAAATCCAAAGTAATCATTCAGGACTGAGTGGGCATTACTGCGTAAGAAGCTCAGACAATTCTGCATACAGAGAAGACACACTTTATTTCTACTCAGATTTCAGCAAAAATTCTGGAATTGCTGTTATGTCACAAGTTACGAAGTACATATGCCCATCATATCCCTCTTTTTAAAAAAATTTTATTCTCTTGGCCTTATTTCCTTTACCTTCTCCTATTAGGTGAGCATAGAACTGCTTGTACCATATACACATACCCACAGATTAAAATGCACCAGCTTTAAATCCCATTCCTTCCCCACAGATGAGAAAAAATAAGCTCATTCATGTGACCAGAGTAGGAGTCAGGCTAAATGGAAGGAAGAAGGAAGTGCTCATCAAAATGCCTGCTGAAATGCAAAGAAATTTAAACAGGCAATATAGCTCTGAGAGCGAGAGAAGCGGCAACGCCCTGTGCTGGTGTGAAGCCTCGCTGGCAGCGGGGACAGCAGCTCTGGCAGCGCTCCCGCACCGGGGACCCCCACAGGTATCTGGTGGATCCCTGGTGCCTGCTCAGGTGCTCGTTTGGATCCAGGCAGCCAGTCCTTGAAATTAAATGCGAAGTCAAGAGACTACCTTCTAAGTGCTTGTCTGCATAATGAGGATATGATTGGACTTGTTTATTGCTCCAGCAGTTAATACCGCTGGTAATATCCATTTCCCAGAATTCCCAATCCCATTCCCTTCCCCAGCCAAAAGAACTTTAACATTTTCTACTGTTTAACCATCATCCCGATCACAAACTTTTTTTTTTTTTTTATCCACTGTGCATAGAAGTTACTATAATCCTATTTTAGTACAGGCTGGAGGAAACTAGGTAAGCTTAGCAACAAGATTTTGCAAAGCGAGATGTGAGCGCTGCTTCCCAGCACTGGGTGTGTGTGAACAGCCGCACCACCAGCTGAGGTGGGATGCAGCCTGACGGGCCGGGGGCTGATCAAGGAAGGGCTAACAAGAAAGCCATGAAGTTCAGCAAAGGGAAGAACAGTGTTCTGCACCCAGGGAAGGAACAAGCCCATGCATCAGTACCTGTTGGGATCCACCCAAATAAGGCTTTCCTATTAAAAATAAGTTTTTCAAATGACATGAGCATAAAAAAGCTTTTGCTTTTCTGTTCTTTGTACTGTGAAACAGCTTCCCCCCCATTCTGTAAATAGTAAATAGTACGTTGTTGTTCAGGAAGTGGGAAAATTTCTTTTTTGATGAGTTTTTTCATTTTTGGCACAAGCTGACAGCACATATTTGTTGAGCTTCTTGGCATTTTGATCTTGCCTCTGGCACTAATGCATGCTTAGAGCTTGTGGAATGTGTTCTACTCCTTAAATTTCATCCTCTTTCTCTTGCCCACCCTCAAATCTCAGTAGCTCTCACAAAAACTGGCTGTGATGCCACTTCTCTTGCTGATACACAGTGAACTCTTCACCCCATTTTCCCTCAGCAACACATTTGCTAATTCTTCCTTGGCATTGCTTATAACCAGATGTTAACAGACACCAGGAGAACCCAACAGCCAATGATTTAATAAAGTCACAGAGAGCGGACATGGGAAACATGACTTTTGCAGTGGTTTGCCAGCTCCCAGTTTTGACCCAGTATCATCTTGCTTCCCCCTCTCCTCCCTCTTGTGCCTGGAGCAAGGATCAAGCTGCTGCTTTACAGGCACTCTTCTGATTAGATAGCTTTGGGTGAGGAAATACAAAGCAAAGGGTTCACCAATAGATGCCAGTGTTAGTTACAACAGATTCCCAGCCTTAAATTTTAGAACATATTACACACACAGAGTCACTCCCCTTTTCCCACCCTATGGTTAAAATAATGCACCATCATTAATACATTTAGGAAATGGATCCTCAATGAAGCCTCCTTCTACTCTTCCCCTGCTGCCAGCACCTAGAACATTCTCAAGGCCAGCACTCAATCTGCCTCCTCTCAGGAAAGCAACAATCAAGATACTTTGGGGCTTCTAAATACTCCAAGACCAATTCAAATATGTTGCTATTACAAGTCACACAACTTCTGCTATCTCAGACCACTCAAGCTGCTGTTCTCATCTTTTCTCACTAGTAAAAAAGGCTTTTTCAGCAAAATGGTCAGCTAAGTTCAGCTTTTTGTATACATGGCATAAAAACATCTATCTCACTGTCCTGTGGTTGTATTAGGTCTACAGGACTAACAGGGGAATCAGCGAACTAATATTTCATTGTTTTATTGCAAGAAAGAGATGATATCCTAACATTTTAGACAGCTGCTCTTGAGATCTAACTACTCATGTCAAGATTTACACTGGGAAAAATAAACATCAAAAGCTACTAAATGTATGAACGAAGCATTCTGTTCCAATGATGCGCTACCATGATTTTCAACATTTATTACTGATGGTACAAAACTGGACACTAGGGTACAATTAATCTCACTGCCTGTTGAATGAAATTGCATAACTTTTATGATGCCTTTTCAACAGTAGCCTGTTTAAGATGGGAAGTTGTCCATTATAGTTTTGATATTTGGCAACACATATTTGGCATGCTGTATGTTTCCATGCAGGATATTTTAACATGGTTATTAGCTAATAAGCTAATAAGATCGATTATGCACAAATATAGTAGAGCAATTACTTGACATTCTATCACTGACTGCAGGTTTGCTTGTATTTAAACATTTTAGGAAAGTGACAATAAAAAAAGTGTGGCCTTCTCCTCATGGCTTTCAAGTATGCAGAAGGTTGTCTCTATTTTGGCAAATGCTATACATTTGCTAAAGGTTTCTGTGAACACTGTGCCTCCTTAAAATTATTCAGGAGCAACACTATTTGTTGTTCACCTTGTAAAGAAGAGAAAGATCCATCTAAAAAAAATGGAGAAGGTTTAAACTCCCACCAAGCTGGAAATGTAGGACCACCTGTTAAACAGCACAGCAGAAATTCTTGCCAGTTTTCCCACCAGGGGAAATTTCCCTTTCATTTGCAGCATTTCCACTACTCTGGAAATTAAGCTTTGAAGTGAGAGCTGGAATACAACCTAAAAAATTGGAGGTTTGTTTTTTGAAGGGAGAAAAGATACTTTGCTCACTCCACCACACAGGCTACTCAGCAGAGAGGAAAGGAAGACGTCCCTTCCGTAGAACAGCTGGCCTCTACAAGCAGGTAAGTCACAGCAGTCACAAAGGCATTCCAGTACTGCCCTTCAAACCTTGGACCGCACTGTACAGTTGAAAGGAGGAGGTAGAAGGAGAGAATTCGGAGCTAAAGCCAAATTGCATTCAGGGGCATCGCCATGGACTGGATGATTGCAAACAGAACAAGGCAGGACGGGGCTGCAGCAGGTGTCAGCACAACCCACAACCAGGCTGCTGTGCCCCACAGCACGTGGTTCGCATAAGGCTGTGCTGCACATACACCGCTGTAGCTGTGTGTAAATTACATGCTATTTATGTCAGCTCTGAATTTGGCTCATGCTGCTTTTTCCTTTTTCCCTTTAACACAAACTGGCTTCTACATATGGCAATTAAATCTAACCTGGCAAGTGGGAAAACACCTGTACAAACCTCTCATTATCCTGGCATCCCACGCTACTCATACTACATTTTAAGAATGCAGTATTACCTGAGGTGGATGATTTTTGTGATGTTCCACAGCCAATGAACTTCCACCAGATGAGCTGCTACTTTCCCTAATCCCAAAGTTTTAACATTACCTAATCTTGATTAGCTTTGTGGATCAACCAGATTGCAGGCTTAACACCTAAGACATATTTTACCTAAAGCTCTATTCACAGTTGACTGGGAAATACCTGTTATAATTTATAGTCACTGACAGATCTGTTTCAGATAGCTTCTTAGAAATAATCATCTGTTGTGCTTCGTGAATGCCATATGTAATATATTCCAAAATCCTAAATTGCACAGAACTTACTGATTTCTTAAGTTTTTATTCAAGCTCAAGACTCTGATCACGTTCCTGTAGAGGATCACAGGCCTGGAACCAGTTTCCAAAGAGCTGCAGCTGTTTTATGATGCAAAGGTAGTGCCTTCACTCTGCTTTGCTGAAAGAATAAAACAATTTGGATTTGGAGCGTGCTTTGCTTTGGCAATTTGAGACTGTTCAATCCTGAAACTATCAAAATTCACATGAACTAACAGCTACTTGCCTGAAATTTGAAGAGAAACCAAGCTTCACAAATCCTACTACCAAGGCAAAGAATCTGTATAGGATGCAGTTATAAGGACTGAGAAATACAATGTTCTTATACAAACCCTGCTCTGTTCTGCTAGAGGTCAGTAATATTTTGAGCAGGCAGGAGAATGCAAACATACAGAAAAGGACATAGATATTATTTGGGTTAAGCCCAAGACTGAAGCCCCAAGAACTAGGTTTTATTCTCAGGTGTGGCAATAATTCATCAGTGACCTTGAAGAGCACTCACGTACCTTTCAAAATAGAACAAATAAAATGCCCAGTCATTAACAAGCATATTGAATTCATTAAAATTAGTAAACTGTTTTGGGGTTCAGAAAATTTAAAGTTTGCTTCCAGCAACAGTGTTAGTAAAATTACGACTGATTAATCCAGAAATCTGTTCCCTAATAGTGATGGAGATAACCACAGCCAAATGAACATAAGATTTAGTAATAAACATACTGGGTTGTTTTTTCAAGTTATTGTACTGGATAAAGAAAGACAAAATAAAGAGAAGGGGAAGAGATTTGAAGAGAGGAACAAGATACCACAAAGAGGGCATTGATGTTTCAAACGCTTCAGGTTTACAAAAAGACTTGCAAGTCTCATGAGGAAGGCTGAAGAATATTTCCAGAGAGCAGGTTATGCTTTTTTCAACCACTTTGTCTATAAATCACACAGATACTTCCATAATTATGCATACTTACATTACCATATGCCAAAACTTCATGCTGCCTGCTCTTCTGAGCCTTGAGAGCAATTTCTGACCTTTCCATACCAGCAGTGATCTCCATATTGGGACTGAGGAGGAAAGCAAGTGATTGTGTGGGATAATCAAGTTGGGAAAAAGCTTTAGTCTCATTAGTTCTTGAAAAAGAAACCATATCCCAGTCCACTGTGGCTTGTTGTTTACTCCATCTTACCTGTGCCACTTTTTAAGAGATCTATGTGAATTTCAGAAATCTATCTTCTGTGTGATCCTAAGATATTCGGCTCTTCAAGAACAGAAGACAATTGAAAATAGTCCTTCTTAAAAATAAAGGTAAAGGCAGGGGGAAGAAAAATTGCAGTGCATGATGTTTCATTTTTTAGTAGCCATAATGATGCATGAGCCACAAGCAAGTGTATTATTAATCTCACTACAGTGAGAAGAAAAATAATCATAAAGAACAAATTTATTAATTATTTGTGATTTGACACTTTCTTCATTCTACTGAGATGAAACACCACGTGAAATTAGTAACAACAGAAATTCAAACACCGTTGTACTTAGTTTGGGACAGAATCTGAGCAACAGAAACACGCACAGATTCCCCAGAACAAATATCCCAGTGCCAGTGCCCCTATTAACCTTGAAATATTCAAGTATGCAGCTGGGCAAAGGTCAGCTACTCCAGTGTGTACGGGTCTAAGAAGAGTTCAGTGCTTTCACATCAACTTTTATCCTTTTGCTTTGCTGTTTTACCTGCTTTCCCTTTATTAATTTCCTTTTTATTTTTTTCAGTAAAAACCTGCAAGGTATAGATTCCTGGAGAAAGATGGACATTTCAAGTGTCAAATTTCTAAAGACAGGTTTCTTGACCTGTTAGTGAAGGAGAAGACTTCAGAGAGGTTACAGTAGATGGCTGGAAACAAGAAGACAAATGAAAACCTCAGATTTTTTGGTCATTTTTTTGATCTTGGTATACATTCCATTCAGAAGAAATTGCATCCTCATCTTAAATTCCTGGAGCTGCTAGTAATGGCTTTGAGTTTTGCTTGGTCCAAAATTGTAAAGCAAATTCCATCAAGTAGTTTGTAAAAGAAACAATAAACAAACTTCCATAACCTACTCTCATTTCACTTGCATCTTCTAACTCAAATTCAAATCTTGGAAGTGGTAATGGTATCAGCTGTAAAGTTTGCATTTAGATGCAGTTTTTCCTCTATCACTCAGGCCCAAGTTTCCAGTGCAGCCCACTACAGAAATAAGAGCTGTCCACAAAACAGCTCTAGATCCTGATGGTTTTTAGCCAGGTGCTTTTCAAAACCTACCTGCTTAGGAATACATACCACATAGTTACAAATCCTCAGGAGATATTAGTGAGTGTCATCACACATTCTCCCTTCAAACAGTTATATATTCACCTTTGTACCATCCTGTCCATAGGGAACTTCTCTGTTTTTTTTTTTAATCCAGTTTCTGTTTACGGCTTCATCAACTCCATCTGACCCTGTTTAGAAGGCAGGCCTATCGGAGAGTGAAGATCAGTGTGTCCCCCCACACATAACAGTTGCTTGAGAAGAAAAATGTCATAACCACAAATGTTCCCCTTTGCTCCTCTTTTCCCTGAGCTTTTACTGCTGAGCACAACATCATATGGCATGAAATATCTCTTTGGTCAATTTGGGTTGCTGTCTCAACTGTGTCCCCTTCCAATGTCTTGCCCACCTCTAGCCTACTTACAGGGGGAAGCCTTGACACTGCACCAGCAGCAATAATATTGGTGTTACCAACACTGTTTTAGCCACAAACACAAAGCACGACACCATATGAGCTGCTACGAAGAAAGCTAACTTCATAACTTCATCCCAGCCAGAACCAGTACAACTATACATATAATGGAAGTGTTTAAACCCAGTCGAGGATATTCTACTCTAGAGATAATTATTTTTCTTTGCTTCTAGGACTGCACTTCATGCATTTAACCACACCCTTCCATGGTTGTAGGACACCTAACAAAAATGCATGATCTCATGAAATAAAAAGCAAGAAGTAAAAGCAGGACGAATTTTCATTCTTGCAGATTATTCTTAGACTTTAACACTTCCATTTCTTGAAAATCCTCACTCTAATGTCACTTTTCAGCCAGCCTACCTCCTGACAATCACAAGAGCCCAACCAAGTTAAGGTTGTTTCTCCCACAGCCTGCACCATCTTTTTTCCTCTAATTTTCAGCCTCAGCTGGAAATACTCTCCATCAGTGGTTTTGCTACCAGTCTTCCACCTGATTGCTTTAATTAAAAGGCCAGAAGGGATGATTTAAGAGTCTTGTCATCAGGCTTGACATAATTAGACTTCTGGACTCAGTGTCAAATGCTCACAGGGCTGCCTCAACCTTTCAGACTTCTAAGGCAGCTATAGGGAGTACTATACAACGTGCTTTGCAATAACACCCATTTCCAAAAGAACGCTTTAGAAGAAAGGTTTTGTCTTCTTTCTCGAAACATAAAAGATCCCCCTGGAACTTCTTCATAGAGTCCAGATTTGTGTTTATAACCTCAGCCAAAGCAGCCCTAACATCTATGCCAGAAGCAGCTTTATTTTAGTAATGCCAAGTGTATGAAGTTGAAAATTGCCTAGTGATCCTCTGGAACAGAACACAGTATGTAAATAGCTTCCCTATTTATGTCCTGTATAGGACGAGTTTCAAACTAAAATGAGAAAATTAAAGGGGAAAAAGAGGTCAGTGTACTCTCGGATATTCTCCAGCATTTGTCAGGATCAATTAAGTACAAAATATCAAAGCATCTGAAGAAACAGAACAAGATTGTTTTCAAGGTGTCCCAGACCCCAGCACATTATGTTGACAACGGGGTATGCACCACTGAGGTTTGCTAAACAGAGCCAGAAGTGATCCACCGCAGCCACTGATATGGCTCTAGTCTCCTAATTGTTACATTTTCTCTGACTTTGTTCTTGGAGATAAGGTTCTAGCTTTTTCTGAAATTTAAGGGCTGTTTTACATGCATTGCTTTCACAAATCAGATGACATTGGGACATCACCTTAATTGTTAAAGATTCTTTCCTGTAGAATAAAGGTAGTATTACCATGAACACAGGCAAGCAGCTAAAAAGTTAGTTTCTGGAAGCCCAAGTTAAATAGAACATACACATTACTGAAATCTCACAGCTGGGGCTTTGCAGATAGAACCTACACAGACATAGCCAGCTTAAACAAGGCACATAGTAGTTTAAGTAAGCAGTTACCATGAAGGATGTATTTTCACTGCTGCTGAGGTGCAAGCCTAAAAACCAAGCTTTTCTGCACTCCCATTTCCGTAAGTGTTGTTCTACTGCCATCAAGTGGGGAACATGTAAAGAAAGGAGGATAAAGATCATCAGGAAGATGACGAACAAAAGTACTAGAATGAGCAGGACTAACAGAATTCTGAATTCTCAATTCCAATAGCCACATTTTAGGATCCAGTTCCAAAGTAACGTGCAGATATCTGGATAACTGCCATATTTCTACATAATAAAGAAACAAGACAAGGAGACTCGGAGTGAGAATCAGTGAGAGGTACGGCACAGGTACCAAAGGCTTCTGACCAGACCACAAATTTATCCATGTGAATAGATACTGACACAGTAGTCTGAATTATCTAAAGACCCATATGCCCAAAAACATTTTCTAGGGCAGGGGTGTCAAACTGATTTTCACTGGGGGCTACATGAGCCTCACGGTTCCCTTCAAAGGGCCAAATGCAATTTTAGGACTGTATAAATGTAACTATTCCTATGTGGCCCCCGGTGAAAATTATTTTGGCGCCCCTGATAGGCAAAACAGGAGTTTAAGTTCAGCAGCTGAGTCACTAGCTGGGAATTATTCTAAAAAATTGCTCAGAAGTGCACAGTGCTCAAAAGGCACATGTAACTCTATGGATGTATCCCTCCTTTTCTTCTTTGGGTTGGTCCAGTTTTACAGTCAAATGCACTTACCTGAAGGGCAAGACACAGGCCAGTTTTAGTGAACTAAACAAATTAGTGCCTCACCTCGTGCCATGGCTTAAACTTGGGAATGCAGTGCCCAGTTCAACTTAGAACCTATTTTGAATTATTTTTTAAAATTTGGGTTTCATTTCACCAGTTGTAATCCAGTTGTGAGTTTTGTCCTAGGTACTTCAGAGGGTTTTTTTAGCAGCAGCTGAAATCCACAACCTTTAAAAGGGTTTTAACTTTTTAATTTAACCCTTTGTGAAGCCCAAAGCCAATAGGGTCCAGAGATTAATGTCTGTCCCTTTTTTAAGATGGACACAGGTATCACATGTAGAAGTGTTACTCACTTCTTTTCTCTGCAGTGTCCTCCTGCTTCAAGAGAGATAGTGCAAACAGCTCTGCACGGCTGGCTCTGAAGAGTCAGCAGAAGTGATCTTCCTGCAAAGGCAAAGAGGTCCTCTCACTTCAGTAAGAGCCAGCTTCCAAAGGTGACAACAAAGTTTTCAGAGGTTTTGAGGGGTTTTTTAAATGTAAAACATTTTCCCTTGGTTGCTTTTAGCCAATGAATTTCAAGCAGGGACTTCAGATAAATGGAATGAAAATATGAGTGATCTATCCATTAAAAAAGCATGTCACCACCAAATGGTGTTATCTATGTTTTATGAGTCTAAATGTGCTTTGTATGTTGCTGAGTGTGCTTCCATTAACTCTCAGGCACAAAGGAACATGTTCTCATTCAGCAGCAGGTTGCAGGCAGTGTGGGAAACCAGAAAGTGGGAGAAATGCAGCTGAGGGCTGCCATTCTCAGCAACAGGCACTGGCTGGCTGGATAGCAAAGCTCTGCCTCTTACAGTCCATGTTGAGGGCCAAGGTTCATCCTTTTTAAGAAGTCAATGCTTTCAGAATGATGAATTTGTAACTGTAAAATGGACATGATTCAGTTTCTACATATGGAGCTGCCAATCTGAATCAATCCATTTTTCCTCTCTGGGCCATATCAAGGTTGAGATCCAGATATCTCTGGATCTACCACTATGGCAATCATAACACATATGTGGTTCTCCAAGTAGATTGTTGGCAATGTTTGATCTCAGCCTTCAAAGAGGAAGGACTGATTCTCTCTCCATTATCGTGTTTTGGGTGCAAGAACACACAGGATTACTGTGAGGTCTTCTCCTAAACCATTTTTCTATGATTTTAGGGAACTAACAAGTGCCAGATCAGAGGGTGTACATCTCCTTTGCTATTTGGAGGACAAAGTGAAGATCTACTCTGTCAACGTACTTAACACGATACAGAGAAAGATATAGAGAAAACCAAGGATATGCCACAAATTTTGAATAACATTGTTCCTTTGACAGATCATCAAGCACTTCAAACAGTTTGGCTCACCTAACTTGGTTAATTCTCTGTTAAATCAGTCAGAAAACTACTGTGCATAGTCAGGATTTTTCCCTATCGTTATTTGTCTCATAAATTGTATCAAGTTGTAATCCAGATACAAGTTTGGTCCTAGGTACTTCAAAGATCAACTTTCTTTTACTTCTTTTAAAAAAGAGAGAGAGATTCTGCAGCAGCTGAAATCCACAAACTCTCCCAGAAGAGTATCTTTTCATTTAACAAGAGAGGTGGCTGACAGGCAAAAATTCACACTACAGTAGGTGAGGGAAATAGGGAATTTTCAGAAAATTGCAATTACTTCTTCAGGAAAACCATTCAGGCTATCTGCTTGACCTGGATAAAAGTGCATCAGCTGAGGAAAAGGCCAGTAAGAGCTGCCTGAGTAAGAGGGAGGTGTAGGGACAGGGCAGCGATGAGGAGATCACAATGCTGAGACTGTCAGCATGTTTTGCTCTTTGCTGGTAACTTTAACTAGAAACAGCTAAAATGCCTACATTTAGGACAGTGAAAAATGTAACCAGTAAAAGCCAAATGTCTCATCAACAGACATGTCAGGAAGAATCATAAATGCAGCTGAAGCAAAAATGGAAGCAGATGCACCGCTGGGACAGAAGAGACCAAAATATGATGAGGCTGTACTTCATAATCTAGAGGGAGACAGACAGAGTTTACTCAATTCAAACATGTCGTATCTCCAACTGTGTGAGACTGCTGGTCCAAAAAAAAAAAAACTAAAAAAAAAAAACACACACACACACAAAAAACAGTAAATCTACTTCCTTGGTAATGTTATTTTCTCCATAATGGCTTATACAAAAATGCCCCAAAGGCCACAGACAGGAGGGTAGGCAGATGGATGAATAGATAACTTGGATAACTTCACCCGAACATTCCACTGTATGGAGTGTGATGGATGATTAAGTGCTCTCGGTCACACTGACAGAAAAAAAGTGAGGAAGCGTCTTGCCTCTTAACTGGTAACGCACAGGAAATTTGGGAAGTGAGGATGCCTTTACTAAATGGGAATGAAACAATGAAAGTGCAACAAATACTGCCTCCAGATTCTACCCTCTAAAACCTTCAGTGACGGTTCACTGCTCAGGACCTTCATAGCCTGGGAAACAGAAACTGGCCTGAGAAAAGATACCAGGTATGAACCAAGGTCCTGATCTTGTATTACTATACAAAGCAGTACCAGATCAGCCCACTTTTGAATTTCTCAGCAAGCTCCTCTACTTAACAGCTTAAATACAAGTAACCTTAAAGTTTATGTTTAGGGAGTAAACAGTCTAAAATCCAGATCTGGATCTAAAGTACGGACAAATACTCCTGGAAACATCACCTGTTCTTCCAAGAATTTCCAACTGAGTAGAAATTCATTTACTTACCAATGAATTCCTGCAGTGAAAGCTGCTTCTGTCCCTGCAGCACAATGAATGAATGAATGGGTGGATGAACCTTCAGGTTATCTGGCTTTAAGTTCCCCCTGCCCTCTACTTGTAGTCTCTGATGTCTGTGATTATTTGAGCAGGGTACCCCACTTCAGCCACAGACCAAATATAACAGCAAGGTAAAGTCTTCTGATCCTCACTTTTAATACAAGAATGTATACTACTGATATAAAAGAACTGACAAACCACACGTAATACCACTGTGAAATTCCACTGGGCACTTATAATGAAGATGAAATTATTTCCAGCTACTTCATCCTACTCCTTTAACTTCAAATATTTCAACTTTAAGATTTGTTATATGCTGCTGAAGGCAGAGAGTCACTAAGAAAAGTTTCTTCCAGTTCTCCACCTACCAGATTGTTATTATTCTTAATAATGCATACAGAGGCAGAAAGTACTTGTCTTCCCACTACTTGATACAGAATGCAGCCTTTCGGACTTCCCATTATAACCTGTCCCCTGTCATGAATCTACCATGTTCCTACATATCAGTTTCCTCTTCCACCTACCTGGGCACTCACAGTGCTTTTAAAATGAAACCAAATTAATTTCCAGGGAGCTTGCTCTAGTTGGATTCTATTCTTGTGTTGTCTCACAAATTCAGGGCTATTTTAGCAGTCTATTAAATGTTCCTCTACAGAAATGAAGGTGCTTCAAACGAAAGGAGGATATAAATAACAAGTACTTATTTCATTCTTACTCCTTGTTACACAGACTTCCTTTGGGATCACAGCCTTGTGACGCAAGGCACACAAGATGATTAACTACAGCTTCAACAACAGGCTGGAACATTATGAGCAAGCTTCACAATATAAAAAGCCTCATCAGTTGGTGTCAAACTTTCTGCTGCAGAGCTCAGTTCTCATGAGGTTTACAAAAGAGCATCTGATAGAGAGGCTGTATCATGGCACCACAAGATCCTGCCCAGCGGCTGGGCCAGATGACCACAACCGATGTTCTCAGACAAGACTCTGGCATCTTATAGGGACCTCCTGAATCACCACTCCTTGATAACAGCACGTTTCTAGCGTAACGACATACCGTAACACCAGGCTGCAGCACATGGGATCATTAACCTCCAAGATGTATTCAGATGCTGCAGGTTATGGTGAGAGATGCCAAAAGCAAGCAGGTTTCATATTATCTGATTTT
Source organism: Streptopelia decaocto (assembly GCF_964273445.1). NCBI lineage: Eukaryota > Metazoa > Chordata > Aves > Columbiformes > Columbidae > Streptopelia > Streptopelia decaocto. Next base: position 22,042,058 of record NC_138661.1, read on the forward strand.
AGATGCCTTAATTAGAAGGTTAATCACCTCATAGCAATACAAGCATTCATAAGACAATTTATGGCTACAGCTTAAACCTCCTGAAAGAACCCATTTCTACCACTAGGCAACCTGGGAAAACTAGCCTAAGATAAACGGCCACATTCAGACGTTCAGTGTTTGACACAGACCATAATGATTTAAATAAATGTTTGAGAGACTGTAATGCATAGGGCACAGGAGGACACACTGAACTGAAAGAAACTGAAGTAGCAGGCAAATCCTTGGTGGATGTAAGTGAACATAAATCCACTTACATCAGTGGAGCTTTCCTAGTGTCAACCTGTCAAAGAACCACAGCGAAACTCATTCTCATTTGCCGCCTCATTCAATCCCTGTCACAAACAGGCAGCCAGTCTCCCGGTAAGGGTATATTCAAAAAGTAATTAAAAACTCTAACACATAAATGCAACAAAACAAAGATAAGTTGGTGTTACAGTTTTTGGTATAATGTTTCCTTCATTTTGACAGTGTCTCTTTACAAGCTAAATGCTAACAAAGCAAAGTCAATTTTTATAAAATGCATTTATAATGGTGTAGACATGCACCGCACTGACCCCACTGAATGCCTGTCTACACTATCATCTTTCTAGTCCCTCTGGTAAAAGGAATTGCATGATGTTTACACTTCTAAAAACCAAGTTTTTTAATATTTTTTGCCATATTCTTGAAATACACTATGGTCCTCCTTTCTTCAAGCTGCAATTGAGAATTATCAAGACCTCCCATAAGGCTACATGAAAAAGATGAACAGCAAGCAAACCAAGCCAAGTGCTTCCCTAGCTCTGCCAAGAATGAAACGCACAGCTCCGTCAGCAGGAGGGCTCACTTTAGTAACAAAATCTGTCTCAGACTGTACCTAAAAGGTTCTCTAAGGCTGCAGATTAAAGTTTAAAGACCACTAGAAAAGCCTCAAGACAGGGAGAGCTCCTACAGGAAAAATGCTATATAGAATTTCCAGAAAGAAAAAGGTAATTATTACTTTTAGTAACAACAGTAATAGCAGCAATAGTCCCTATTTTAATGATTCTCTTTCCCTAGAGATCTCAGCATGTTATAAAAGTTATATAAGCACCAGTGTGCAGTTCACTTAATATTGAAATTCAGTCATCTCGAGCACAACTGCAAAAGACAGCATTAAATTACATTTCAGCATGACAAAAAATGCTTTATTAATTTGAAATCACAAGGGAAGTTTCACAAGACATTTGGAGAAAACACCTGGGCTACAAAACATTCAATTCCTGGAAAAGTGCCATGGAATATTTAAGAAAACTGAAATGGTCAAGGTTTCCTGTATGTCGAATGGAAAAAGAAGGCAGCACTTCATCCCCTTCCTCACACCACCATCACACTGAAATAAACTGGGGAGGCAGCTGAGCAGTGACTGAAAGGGAAAAGCTCAAGTGCTATATGGGAATAGCAGCTGTCTGCAAAATGCACAGGCACTACTTGCACTGGAAATGGATTTATCAGGAGGAGGATGGTGCAGACCGTTAGTTCTGTGTGCAACCCAAACATAAAGGCTAGCTCAGCTTACATCTGTCTTAGCGCAATTCTGCTTATTACTTAGCGACAGTGAAGAAGGAGGCTGAGCATTTCACATTCTTCCCTTTTCATTAATAAGCAAATTAAGGCTTCCATTGCACAAGACAAGCTGTAATACAGTTAACCCTAACCTAGCCTAACACATGGACCTCCTGTGATCTGTCACACACATAACACTTTTACTCCTCCTGCTCAGCTTTTCCATCACCCATCATTCACTCTTGTCACTGAACTCCACCAAGCATGGAATATTGCTCAAATGGAAATCAAGTACTTACACTTAGGAAGTATCATAAAGTAAATAAAAAATTGCAACTGGAAGTAAACAAAATTAAAAGAGAAATTTCAAAAACCCCATGTTTCTTATTAAGGCAGCCTTTTGTTCTCCACAGAAGAGAAATATGAATCTTGAACATTTAGGCTTGTAAATACTACATAAGCTCTCTCTTTAATGCTATCTTGGATGTAATTTGATTTTCAGGCTAAACAACACAACCACTCAAAAAAAAAAAAAAAAAATCAGAAACATACTTGGACTCATTTTATATTGTGGCCAGAACAAAGAGCATCAGTCCCAGAGAGCTGATGATCTAGTACTAACCTGTTTTGATGGCTCAACTGGCCTCTGATGACATGAGGCTTACAAGTCAGCTGAACACATTACTATGCAACTATTTAATAACACTACAGTAATTAGGTGTCTGAATTTATCTTAACCAGTTCAATACATGTCTAATGCAAAGTGAGCTAAATTAACAGTGAAGGTACAACAGCTCTGATTATGGCAAGAGTATTACAGTCATTTCGCTTAATAGTAATGTCCTGTCAAATTGATGCCCATAGATATTATAGAATTGTTTAACCCTGAAGATTGGCCAAAGTGTTGTCATTCCCAGAAGACTTGCCAGCAAAAGGAGTGGACCACAGAGAATTACACTGCCTATTAATGCTCATAAAGCTTCATCTGAGAAGGTGAAGCCCTGCCAGTGCACTGGAAGGAAATTTTTGCTCCCCTGCGGCAGAAAAGAAAGCAAGTAGCACATTTTAATAAGCTCAGAAATTTAGCAAGGAACGAAAGCCACAACTTTTAGTAGTTTGAGAAGTTCACAATGAATGTGAGGAAATGCTTCTTCACCAAGACGGTAGTGTAACATTGGAAGAAGTAACAGAAACATGGTGCAACCTCCAAGTTGCATCTAGACAAAGCCACAGCTGACCTGGTCTAGCAGTAGCAACAATCCTACTCCCAGTGGGATGCTGGGTGAGATTATGCTCAGAGGCCCCTTCCCACCAACTTTTCTGAGATTCTGTCATGCTCTGTGCAGACACATACCAAGCAAAAAACTAACTGCAGTGGGAAATAGTTACAACATATGGCAATAAGGCCATGTACCTGGACAGCTCTCAGGTAAACCCCTGAAAGACCTTGTGCAGATGCTTTCAGCAGCAGCTGTTTTGTCCAGAGGATGATTATGGCATTGCCTTTCACCTATCAGAAAATATTTCAGGTGAAGGATTCAGGCATACCAGCCATCTCCTCCTTTAGTCTTTTCCCCAAAAACCACTGTTTTGCCTATTAGACGTGCCTTTGCTGAAACATGAAGATGTTCCACATGTGCAAATTAGAAGGAAAACCTGGCACACTTCAATTCCCTCCAGAACAGCTGGAATCAGCATGTAGTTGGTTACAAATGCACAGAGAATCTTGGTAGACAAGAGCAGCTCAGTAGAAAAAAAGTGCTTTCTTCTTTTTCTATTATGGTCTTCATGGTTTAACTTTGAAAAAAAAAAAATCTCTGCTTCAAAAGCTTTTCATGCATATGAATGTGATTTTTAGCTTGTCTTTTGACTACACTGTTACAAAGGCTTGTTAGAAAAAAGTTGGAAGGAATACCTACTCAAGGGTAAATGAAATATGCAAACTGACAAACCTTCTTCAAGGAGTGCATGGTGGCACCCTTCCTCCCCACTGATACAGAACACCTGCCACATATTTTAATATTGTGTGCACATACTCACAAGTGTGCATACACCAGTAAACACACTTCCATCTCAAGGTTTCTTGTAATTACTGGTGTGATTTCTCTGCTGGCTATGCATAGCTTTAATTAGCTGGTGAAGTCCCCAAGACACAAATTTTTATTTTTACTTTTTTTTTTTCTTTGAGAGAGAGAGTTGTAGCCACCAGGGCTTACAGAGAATCTCTAGAAAAAACAAAACAAAACAAAACAAAAAAGCTATATGTGATATCTGGCATCCAGGGAGTTGCCCTGGATTGCAAAACTTTTGCTGAGTCTTTTACATCTTACACTCTTCTCATTTCAGTAGCAGAAGAAGGAATTGAATAGAAATACAAACAGCCATTGCTGTGACTACAGTGGGAAGTCTTTGCATCAAGCTAGCTCTCAGATACAGCATCATACTGTAAAAACACTGCTCAGAAATTCATAAATCTCCAAAAGATATGCTCTGTAGTTCAGGAATGAAAAGCATTAAAACAGTGAGCCCTGAATTCTTATGATCTGAAAAAAAAAAATCTCTTTGGCCCACCAGCACCAAATTAAGAGGCAAGTTTTTGAAATGACACATGAAGCATTTTATTCTTCTGCACAATGAAAAGTGCTTGTGTAATGTGTGACTAGTAAGTAAGGTGAAATTTGCAGGCATGAAATATATACATGCTAAGAGAGGAGCCCGAATGGAACCAAACCAGGGTACTTCCTTCCCCAAGTCTTCACAGGTTTTTAACACCTGCATGGTTAATTTAGCATGATTTCTTTCCATTTTAGCACAGCTTTCTATTATATTGAAGCATGCTCTTAAGGAAGATAATGTTAAAATGTTAAAACTTCAGAAATGAGGGCAAGTCCATCACATTCTCTAGTGAACTGTCTGAAAGCATCTTCATTTAAATATCATATATTTTTCAGAGTAAACTTGCCTGTTTCACTATATTATTGCAAACCAGACTGAAAACTATGTACTAGGGCATTTGTCTTCAACTCAAGTAATTTGTATATATTAAGTCAACTTTCAGACTTGAGAGAGGTGGGATAAATCAATGTGTTCAAGCTCATTTTCAGCTAAGGATCATTTTTATGCCTTTCTCTGAACTTTGCCCAATGTTGCCATGTCTGTCTTGAAGTAGAAACTCAAAAGCTGGCTATGGGAATGTAGCAATCCTACCAGTGTTGCATACAGAGACAAGACTACATCTGTATTTTACCTGCTACTCCCCTTTTCAGAGTTCCAGTGTTCATAGCAGAAACTTTTTGCATATCACTTCAGTAAAAAACAGTATGAAGATAGATCCTCATTTTAACAATTCCTGCTCTAAGTTATTTCATTTCAGGAGTTTCATGAAAAGTTTGTTTAGGTATAGCCAGCATTCTCTAATACTATGCATACTATGTTGCATTTATCTGTATAAAATGCTCAGCTGTGATGATCTAGTTAATCCATATTACTCTAATAAAGCAATAGTACTCTGTCCTCTTCAGTATTAAATATACCACTAATCAAATATTATTTGTGAGTAAATAATTTAAATAACATTTCAGAACACTACTAATATGCCGAATAATACAGAAGCAAACATTCCTAAGAGACCTTGTCAGAAACAGACTCCCTGCTTTCTTCCCAACAGCAACTTTTTTAGATCTGCCAAGAAGCCAGATTTTAATCCATCTAATATATAACCTCTTAGAGCCAAGTTTCATTGGTTCCTCGCCGAAACAAGATGTTAGAGTGATAAGAAAAATGCCTTTCAGAAATTCAAGTACACTACATTCATTCTGCTCTCTTTATAGGCCAGATCTGTGCTCTTGTCAAGTGATGACAGTTTTGTTTGACAGGACACATTTCCATAAAACCGTCTTGACTGACAATAATATGGTCTTCGTCTCTAACCTTTTGTTGAAGGCGTCCAAACTGTTCTGCTCTGTTGCCAAGACTTATGTGAAAGTAGCTATTCCCTTGGGTGTTGGATAGTCCCTTAAAATACTCTTAAATATTGGTATTATGATGGCACTCCTGCTCTCTTACAGAGCTTCCCTGTTCTCCAACACTTTTTAGTATCGAATTAATGGCTCAGAGAACTCAAATGCTGGATTTATTTATTTATTAGGATTCCAGAACTGCTGGTCA